>NC_140682.1:2332500-3009323 GCF_054131305.1 Coturnix japonica | reverse complement strand
AACTCGGAAGCTACTGCGGCTACGTCTCAATTCGGAATCTACAGCAGCAACGACTCAACTCGGAATCTACTGCGGCTACGTCTCAACTCGGAATCTACAGCGGCTACGTCTCAACTCTAAATCTACTGCGGCTACGTCTCAACTCGGAATCTACTGCGGCTACGTCTCAATTCGGAATCTACAGCGGCAACGACTAAACTCGGAATCTACTGCGGCTACGTCTCAACTCGGAATCTACTGCGGCTACGACTCAACTCGGAATCTACTGCGGCTAGGACTCAAATCGGAATCTACTGCGGCTACGTCTCAACTCGGAATCTACTGCGGCTACGTCTCAACTGGGAATCTACTGCGGCTAGGACTGAACTCGTAATCTACTGCGGCTACGTCTCAGCTCGGAATCTACAGCGCTAAGGACTCAACTCGGAATCTACTGCGGCTACGTCTCAACTCGGAATCTACTGCGGATAGGACTCAACTCGGAATCTACCGTTGCTACGTCTCAACTCGGAATCTACAGCGGCTACGTCTCAACTCGGAATCTACTACGGCTACGCCTCAACTCGAAATCTGCTCCGGCTAGGACTCAACTCGGAATCTACTGCGGCAACGACTCAACTCAGAATCTACTGCGGCTAGGACTCTACTCAGAATCTACTGCTGCAAGGACTCAACTCTTAATCTACTGCGGCTACGTCTAATCTCGGAATCTACTGCGGCTAGGACTCAACTCGGAATCTACTGCAGCTACGTCTCAACTCGGAATCTACTGCAGCTACGTCTCAACTCGGAATCTACAGCGGCTACGTCTCAACTCGGAATCTACTGCTGCTACGTCTCAACTCGGAATCTACTGCGGCTACGTCTCAACTCGGAATCTACTGCGGCTACGTCTCAACTCGGAATCTACTGCGGCAACGACTCAACTCAGAATCTACTGCGGCTAGGACTCTACTCAGAATCTACTGCGGCAAGGACTCAACTCGGAATCTACTGCGGCTACGTCTCAACTCGGAATCTACTGCGGCAACGCCTCAACTCTGAATCTACTGCGGCTACATCTCAACTCGGAATCTACAGCGGCTACGTCTCAACTCGGAATCTACCGCGGCTAGGACTCAACTCGGAATCTACTGCAGCTACGTCTCAACTCGGAATCTACTGCGGCTACGTCTCAACTCGGAATCTACTGCGGCTACGTCTCAACTCGGAATCTACAGCGGCAACGACTCAACTCGGAATCTACTGCGGCAACGACTCAACTCGGAATCTACTGCAGCTACGTCTCAACTCGGAATCTACTGCGGCTACTTCTCAACTCGGAATCTACGGCGGCTACGTCTCAACTCGGAATCTACTGCGGCTAGGACTCAACTCGGAATCTACTGCGGCTACGTCTCAACTCGTAATCTACTGCGGCTACGTCTCAACTCGGAATCTACAGTGGCAACGACTCAACTCGGAATCTACTGCGGCTGCGTCTCAACTCGGAATCTACAGCAGGTACGTCTCAACTCGGAATCTACTGCGGCTACGACTCAACTCGGAATCTACTGCCTCTAGGACTCAACTTGGAATCTACTGCGGCTATGTCTCATCTCGGAATCTACTGCGGCTACGTCTCAACTCGGAATCTACTGCGGCTAGGACTGAACTCGTAATCTATTGCGGCTACGTCTCAGCTCGGAATCTACAGCGGCAACGACTCAACTCGGAATCTACTGCGGCTGCGTCTCAACTCGGAATCTACTGCGGCTACGTCTCAACTCGGAATCTACAGCAGCTACGTCTCAACTCGGAATCTACTGCGGCTACGTCTCAACTCGGAATCTACTGCTTCTAGGACTCAACTCGGAATCTACTGCAGCTACGTCTCAACTCGGAATCTACAGCGGCTACGTCTCAACTCGGAATCTGCTACGGCTAGGACTCAACTCGGAATCTACTGCGGCAAGGACTCAACTCGGAATCTACAGCGGCTACGTCTCAACTCGGAAACTACTGCGGCTACGTCTGAACTCGGAATCTACTGCAGCAACGCCTCAACTCGGAATCTACTGCGGCTAGGACTCAACTCGGAATCTACTGCGGCTACGTCTCAACTCGGAATCTACTGCGGCTACGTCTCAACTCGGAATCTACTGCGGCAACGACTCAACTCGGAATCTATGGCGGCTACGTCTCAACTCGGAATCTACTGCGGCTACATCTCAACTAGGAATCTACTGCAGCTACGTCTCAACTCGGAATCTACTGCGGCTCCGTCTCAACTCGGAATCTACTGCGGCTAGGACTCAACTCGGAATCTACTGCGGCTACGTCTCAACTCGGAATCTACTGCGGCTACGTCTCAACTCGGAATCTACTGCGGCAACGACTCAACTCGGAATCTATGGCGGCTACGTCTCAACTCGGAATCTACTGCGGCTACATCTCAACTAGGAATCTACTGCAGCTACGTCTCAACTCGGAATCTACTGCGGCTCCGTCTCAACTCGGAATCTACTGCGGCTAGGACTCAACTCGGAATCTACTGCGGCTACATCTCAACTCGGAATCTACTGCTGTTACGTCTCAACTCGGAATCTACTGCGGCTAGGACTCAACTCGAAATCTACTGCAGCTACGTCTCAACTCGGAATCTACTGCGGCTACTTCTCAACTCGGAATCTACTGCGGCTAGGACTCAACTCGGAATGTACTGCAGCTACGTCTCAACTCGGAATCTACAGCGGCAACGACTCAACTCGGAATCTACTGCGGCTACGTCTCAACTCGGAATCTACAGCCGCTACGTCTCAACTTGTAATCTACTGCGGCTATGACTCAACTCGGAATCTACTGCAGCTAGGACTCAACTCGGAATCTACTGCAGCTACGTCTCAACTCGGAATCTACTGCGGCTACGTCTCAACTCGGAATCTACTGCGGCTAGGACTCAACTCGGAATCTACTGCAGCTACGTCTCAACTCGGAATCTACTGCGGCTACGTCTCAACTCGGAATCTACTGCGGCTAGGACTCAACTCGGAAACTACCGCAGCTACGTCTCAACTCGGAATCTACAGCGGCTACGTCTCAACTCGGAATCTACAGCGGCTACGACTCAACTCGGAATCTACTGCGGCTACGTCTCAACTCGGAATCTACTGCGGCTACGTCTCAACTCGGAATCTACTGCGGCTACGTCTCAACTCGGAAGCTACTGCGGCTACGTCTCAATTCGGAATCTACAGCGGCAACGACTCAACTCGGAATCTACTGCGGCTACGTCTCAACTCGGAATCTACAGCGGCTACGTCTCAACTCTAAATCTACTGCGGCTACGTCTCAACTCGGAATCTACTGCGGCTACGTCTCAATTCGGAATCTACAGCGGCAACGACTGAACTCGGAATCTACTGCGGCTACGTCTCAACTCGGAATCTACTGCGGCTACGACTCAACTCGGAATCTACTGCGGCTAGGACTCAAATCGGAATCTACTGCGGCTACGTCTCAACTCGGAATCTACTGCGGCTACGTCTCAACTGGGAATCTACTGCGGCTAGGACTGAACTCGTAATCTACTGCGGCTACGTCTCAGCTCGGAATCTACAGCGCTAAGGACTCAACTCGGAATCTACTGCGGATACGTCTCAACTCGGAATCTACTGCGGATAGGACTCAACTCGGAATCTACCGTTGCTACGTCTCAACTCGGAATCTACAGCGGCTACGTCTCAACTCGGAATCTACTACGGCTACGCCTCAACTCGAAATCTGCTACGGCTAGGACTCAACTCGGAATCTACTGCGGCAACGACTCAACTCAGAATCTACTGCGGCTAGAACTCTACTCAGAATCTACTGCTGCAAGGACTCAACTCTTAATCTACTGCGGCTACGTCTAATCTCGGAATCTACTGCGGCTAGGACTCAACTCAGAATCTACTGCAGCTACGTCTCAACTCGGAATCTACTGCAGCTACGTCTCAACTCGGAATCTACAGCGGCTACGTCTCAACTCGGAATCTACTGCGGCTAGGACTCAACTCGGAATCTACTGCTGCTACGTCTCAACTCGGAATCTACAGCGGCAACGACTCAACTCGGAATCTATGGCGGCTACGTCTCAACTCGGAATCTACTGCGGCTACATCTCAACTCGGAATCTACTGCGGCTACGTCTAATCTCGGAATCTACTGCGGCTAGGACTCAACTCGGAATCTACTGCAGCTACGTCTCAACTCGGAATCTACTGCGGCTACGTCTCAACTCGGAATCTACTGCTGCTACGTCTCAACTCGGAATCTACTGCGGCTACGTCTCAACTCGGAATCTACTGCGGCTATGTCTCAACTCAGAATCTACAGCGGCAACGACTCAACTCGGAATCTACTGCAGCTACGTCTCCACTCAGAATCTACTGCTGTTACGTCTCAACTCGGAATCTACTGCGGCTACGTCTCAACTCGGAATCTACTGCGGCTAGGACTCATCTCGGAATCTACTGCAGCTACGTCTCAACTCGGAATCTACTACGGCTACGTCTCAACTCGGAATCTACTGCGGCTACATCTCAACTCGGAATCTACTGCAGCTACGTCTCACCTCCTAATCTACTGCGGCTACGTCTCAACTCGGAATCTACTGCGGCTACGTCTCAACTCAAAATCTACTGCGGCTAGGACTCAACTCGGAATCTACTGCAGCTACGTCTCAACTCGGAATCTACAGCGGCTACGTCTCAACTCGGAATCTACTGCGGCTACGTCTCAACTCGAAATCTACTACGGCTAGGACTCAACTCGGAATCTACTGCGGCTACGTTTCAACTCGGAATCCACTGCGGCTAGGACTCTACTCAGAATCTACTGCGGCAAGGTCTCAACTCGGAATCTACTGCGGCTACGTCTAAACTCGGAATCTACTGCGGCTACGTCTGAACTCTGAATCTACTGCGGCTACGTATTAACTCGTAATCTACTGCGGCTACGTCTCAACTCAGAATCTACAGCGGCAACGACTCAACTCGGAATCTACAGCAGCTACGTCTCAACTCGGAATCTACTGCTGCTACTTCTCAACTCGGAATCTACGGTGGCTACGTCTCAACTCGGAATCTACTGCGGCTAGGACTCAACTCGGAATCTACTGCGGCTACCTCTCAACTCGGAATCTACTGCGGCTACGTCTCAACTCGGAATCTACAGCGGCAACGACTCAACTTGGAATCTACTGCGGCTACGTCTCAACTCGGAATCTACAGCGGCTACGTCTCAACTCGGAATCTACTGCGGCTACGACTCAACTCGGAATCTACTGCGGCTAGGACTCAACTCGGAATCTACTGCGGCTACGTCTCAACTCGGAATCAACTGCGGCTACGTCTCAACTCGGAATCTACTGCGGCTAGGACTGAACTCGTAATCTACTGCGGCTACGTCTCAGATCTGAATCGACAGCGCTAAGGACTCAACTCGGAATCTACTGCGGCTACGTCTCAACTCTGAATCTACTGCTGCTAGGACTCAACTCGGAATCTACTGCAGCTACGTCTCAACTCTGAATCTACAGCGGCTACGTCTCAACTCGGAATCTACTACGGCTACGTCTCAACTTGAAATCTGCTACGGCTAGGACTCAACTCGGAATCTACTGCGGCAACGACTCAACTCAGAATCTACTGCGGCTAGGACTCTACTCAGAATCTACTGCGGCAAGGACTCAACTCGGAATCTACTGCGGCTACGTCTCAACTCGGAATCTACTGCGGCAACGCCTCAACTCTGAATCTACTGCGGCTACATCTCAACTCGGAATCTACAGCGGCTACGTCTCAACTCGGAATCTACCGCGGCTAGGACTCAACTCGGAATCTACTGCAGCTACGTCTCAACTCGGAATCTACTGCGGCTACGTCTCAACTTGGAATCTACTGCGGCTACGTCTCAACTCGGAATCTACAGCGGCAACGACTCAACTCGGAATCTACTGCGGCAACGACTCAACTCGGAATCTACTGCAGCTACGTCTCAACTCGGAATCTACTGCGGCTACTTCTCAACTCGGAATCTACGGCGGCTACGTCTCAACTCGGAATCTACTGCGGCTAGGACTCAACTCGGAATCTACTGCGGCTACGTCTCAACTCGTAATCTACTGCGGCTACGTCTCAACTCGGAATCTACAGTGGCAACGACTCAACTCGGAATCTACTGCGGCTGCGTCTCAACTCGGAATCTACAGCAGGTACGTCTCAACTCGGAATCTACTGCGGCTACGACTCAACTCGGAATCTACTGCCTCTAGGACTCAACTTGGAATCTACTGCGGCTATGTCTCATCTCGGAATCTACTGCGGCTACGTCTCAACTCGGAATCTACTGCGGCTAGGACTGAACTCGTAATCTATTGCGGCTACGTCTCAGCTCGGAATCTACAGCGCTAAGGACTCAACTCGGAATCTACTGCGGCTACGTCTCAACTCGGAATCTACTGCGGCTAGGACTCAACTCGGAATCTACTGCAGCTACGTCTCAACTCGGAATCTACAGCGACTACGTCTCAACTCGGAATCTGCTACGGCTAGGACTCAACTCGGAATCTACTGCGGCAAGGACTCAACTCGGAATCTACTGCGGCTACGTCTCAACTCGGAATCTACTGCGGCAACGACTCAACTCGGAATCTATGGCGGCTACGTCTCAACTCGGAATCTACAGCGGCAACGACTCAACTCGGAATCTACTGCGGCTACGTCTCAACTCGGAATCTACAGCCGCTACGTCTCAACTTGTAATCTACTGCGGCTACGACTCAACTCGGAATCTACTGCAGCTAGGACTCAACTCGGAATCTACTGCGGCTACGTCTCAACTCGGAATCTACTGCGGCTACGTCTCAACTCGGAATCTACTGCGGCTAGGACTCAACTCGGAATCTACTGCAGCTACGTCTCAACTCGGAATCTACTGCGGCTACGTCTCAACTCGGAATCTACTGCGGCTAGGACTCAACTCGGAAACTACCGCAGCTACGTCTCAACTCGGAATCTACAGCGGCTACGTCTCAACTCGGAATCTACTGCGGCTAGGACTCAACTCGGAATCTACTGCGGCTACGTCTCAACTCGGAATCTACTGCGGCTACGTCTCAACTCGGAATCTACTGCGGCAACGACTCAACTCGGAATCTATGGCGGCTACGTCTCAACTCGGAATCTACTGCGGCTACATCTCAACTCGGAATCTACTGCGGCTACGTCTCAACTCGGAATCTACTGCGGCTAGGACTCAACTCGGAATCTACTGCAGCTACGTCTCAACTCGGAATCTACAGCGGCTACGTCTCAACTCGGAATCTACTGCTGCTACGTCTCAACTCGGAATCTACTGCGGCTATGTCTCAACTCAGAATCTACAGCGGCAACGACTCAACTCGGAATCTACTGCGGCAACGACTCAACTCGGAATCTACTGCGGCTACGTCTCAACTCAGAATCTACTGCGGCTAGGACTCAACTCGGAATATACTGCGGCTACGTCTCAACTCGGAATCTACAGCGGCAACGACTCAACTCGGAATCTACTGCGGCAACGACTCAACTCGGAATCTACTGCGGCTACGTCTCAACTCGGAATCTACTGCGGCTAGGACTCAACTCGGAATATACTGCGGCTACGTCTCCACTCAGAATCTACTGCGGCTACTTCTCAACTCGGAATCTACTGCGGCTACGTCTCAACTCGGAATCTACTGCGGCTACGTCTCAATTCGGAATCTACAGCGGCAACGACTCAACTCGGAATCTACTGCGGCTACGACTCAACTCGGAATCTACTGCGGCTAGGACTCAACTCGGAATCTACTGCGGCTACGTCTCAACTCGGAATCTACTGCGGCTACGTCTCAACTCGGAATCTACAGCGGCAACGACTCAACTCGGAATCTACTGCGGCTACGTCTCAACTCGGAATCTACAGCCGCTACGTCTCAACTTGTAATCTACTGCGGCTACGACTCAACTCGGAATCTACTGCGGCTAGGACTCAACTCGGAATCTACTGTTGCTACGTCTCAACTCGGAATCTACAGCGGCTACGTCTCAACTCGGAATCTACTACGGCTACGTCTCATCTCGAAATCTGCTACGGCTAGGACTCAACTCGGAATCCACTGCGGCAACGACTCAACTCAGAATCTACTGCGGCTAGGACTCTACTCAGAATCTACTGCTGCAAGGACTCAACTCTTAATCTACTGCGGCTACGTCTAATCTCGGAATCTACTGCGGCTAGGACTCAACTCGGAATCTACTGCAGCTACGTCTCAACTCGGAATCTACTGCAGCTACTTCTCAACTCGGAATCTACAGCGGCTACGTCTCAACTCGGAATCTACTGCGGCTAGGACTCAACTCGGAATCTACTGCTGCTACGTCTCAACTCGGAATCTACAGCGGCAACGACTCAACTCGGAATCTATGGCGGCTACGTCTCAACTCGGAATCTACTGCGGCTACATCTCAACTCGGAATCTACTGCGGCTACGTCTAATCTCGGAATCTACTGCGGCTAGGACTCAACTCGGAATCTACTGCGGCTAGGACTCAACTCGGAATCTACTGCGGCTACGTCTCAACTCGGAATCTACAGCGGCTACGTCTCAACTCGAAATCTACTACGGCTAGGACTCAACTCAGAATCTACTGCGGCTACGTCTCAACTCGGAATCCACTGCGGCTAGGGCTCTACTCAGAATCTACTGCGGCAAGGTCTCAACTCGGAATCTACTGCGGCTACGTCTCAACTCGGAATCTACTGCGGCTACGTCTGAACTCTGAATCTACTGCGGCTACGTCTTAACTCGTAATCTACTGTGGCTACGTCTCAACTCAGAATCTACAGCGGCAACGACTCAACTCGGAATCTACTGCGGCAACGACTCAACTCGGAATCTACTGCGGCAACGACTCAACTCGGAATCTACTGCTGCTACGTCTCAACTCGGAATCTTCTGCGGCTACGTCTCAACTCGGAATCTACTGCGGCTACGTCTCAACTCGGAATCTACAGCGGCAACGACTCAACTCGGAATCTACTGCGGCAACGACTCCACTCGGAATCTACTGCAGCTACGTCTCAACTAGGAATCTACTGCTGCTACTTCTCAACTCGGAATCTACGGTGGCTACGTCTCAACTCGGAATCTACTGCGGCTAGGACTCAACTCGGAATCTACTGCGGCTACGTCTCAACTCGGAATCTATTGCGGCTACGTCTCAACTCGGAATCTACAGCGGCAACGACTCAACTTGGAATCTTCTGCGGCTACGACTCAACTCGGAATCTACTGCGGCTAGGACTCAACTCGGAATCTACTGCGGCTACGTCTCAACTCGGAATCTACTGCGGCTACGACTCAACTTGGAATCTACTGCGGCTAGGACTCAACTCGGAATCTACTGCGGCTACGTCTCAACTCGGAATCTACTGCGGCTACGTCTCAACTCGGAATCTACTGCGGCTAGGACTGAACTCGTAATCTACTGCGGCTACGTCTCAGCTCTGAATCTACAGCGCTAAGGACTCAACTCGGAATCTACTGCGGCTACGTCTCAACTTGAAATCTGCTACGGCTAGGACTCAACTCGGAATATACTGCGGCAACGACTCAACTCAGAATCTACTGCGGCTAGGACTCTACTCAGAATCTACTGCGGCAAGGACTCAACTCGGAATCTACTGCGGCTACGTCTCAACTCGGAATCTACTGCGGCTACGTCTCAACTCGGAATCTACTGCGGCAACGCCTCAACTCTGAATCTACTGCGGCTAGGACTCAACTCGGAATCTACTGCAGCTACGTCTCAACTCGGAATCTACAGCGGCTACGTCTCAACTCGGAATCTACCGCGGCTAGGACTCAACTCGGAATCTACTGCAGCTACGTCTCAACTCGGAATCTACTGCGGCTACGTCTCAACTCGGAATCTACTGCGGCTACGTCTCAACTCGGAATCTACTGCGGCAACGCCTCAACTCTGAATCTACTGCGGCTAGGACTCAACTCGGAATCTACTGCAGCTACGTCTCAACTCGGAATCTACAGCGGCTACGTCTCAACTCGGAATCTACCGCGGCTAGGACTCAACTCGGAATCTACTGCAGCTACGTCTCAACTCGGAATCTACTGCGGCTACGTCTCAACTCGGAATCTACTGCGGGTACGTCTCAACTCGTAAACTACTGCGGCTACGTCTCAACTCGGAATCTACAGTGGCAACGACTCAACTCGGAATCTACTGCGGCTACGTCTCAACTCGGAATCTACTGCGGCTAGGACTCAACTCGGAATCTACTGCAGCTACGTCTCAACTCGGAATCTACAGCGGCTACGTCTCAACTCGGAATCTGCTACGGCTAGGACTCAACTCGGAATCTACTGCGGCAAGGACTCAACTCGGAATCTACAGCGGCTACGTCTCAACTCGGAAACTACTGCGGCTACGTCTCAACTCGGAATCTACTGCAGCAACGCCTCAACTCGGAATCTACTGCGGCAACGACTCAACTCGGAATCTACTGCAGCTACGTCTCAACTCGGAATCTACAGAGGCTACGTCTCAACTCGGAATCTACTGCGGCTAGGACTCAACTCGGAATCTACTGCGGCTACGTCTCAACTCGGAATCTACTGCGGCTACGTCTCAACTCGGAATCTACAGCGGCAAAGACTCAACTCGGAATCTATGGCGGCTACGTCTCAACTCGGAATCTACTGCGGCTACATCTCAACTAGGAATCTACTGCGGCTACGTCTCAACTCGGAATCTACAGCGGCTACGTCTCAACTCGGAATCTACACCGGCTACGTCTCAACTCGAAATCTACTACGGCTAGGACTCAACTCAGAATCTACTGCGGCTACGTCTCAACTCGGAATCCACTGCGGCTAGGACTCTACTCAGAATCTACTGCGGCAAGGTCTCAACTCGGAATCTACTGCGGCTACGTCTCAACTCGGAATCTACTGCGGCTACGTCTGAACTCTGAATCTACTGCGGCTACGTCTTAACTCGTAATCTACTGCGGCTACGTCTCAACTCAGAATCTACAGCGGCAACGACTCAACTCGGAATCTACTGCGGCAACGACTCAACTCGGAATCTACTGCGGCAACGACTCAACTCGGAATCTACTGCTGCTACGTCTCAACTCGGAATCTACTGCGGCTACGTCTCAACTCGGAATCTACTGCGGCTACGTCTCAACTCGGAATCTACAGCGGCAAAGACTCAACTCGGAATCTACTGCGGCAACGACTCAACTCGGAATCTACTGCAGCTACGTCTCAACTCGGAATCTACTGCTGCTACTTCTGAACTCGGAATCTACGGTGGCTACGTCTCAACTCGGAATCTACAGCGGCAACGACTCAACTCGGAATCTACTGCGGCTACGTCTCAACTCGGAATCTACTGCGGCTACGTCTCAACTCGGAATCTACAGCGGCAACGACTCAACTTGGAATCTACTGCGGCTACGTCTCAACTCGGAATCTACAGCGGCTACGTCTCAACTCGGAATCTACTGCGGCTACGACTCAACTTGGAATCTACTGCGGCTACGTCTCAACTCGGAATCTACTGCGGCTAGGACTGAACTCGTAATCTACTGCGGCTACGTCTCAGCTCTGAATCTACAGCGCTAAGGACTCAACTCGGAATCTACTGTGGCTACGTCTCAACTTGAAATCTGCTACGGCTAGGACTCAACTCGGAATCTACTGCGGCAACGACTCAACTCAGAATCTACTGCGGCTAGGACTCTACTCAGAATCTACTGCGGCAAGGACTCAACTCGGAATCTACTGCGGCTACGTCTCAACTCGGAATCTACTGCGGCTATGTCTCAACTCGGAATCTACTGCGGCAACGCCTCAACTCTGAATCTACTGCGGCTAGGACTCAACTCGGAATCTACTGCAGCTACGTCTCAACTCGGAATCTACAGCGGCTACGTCTCAACTCGGAATCTACCGCGGCTAGGACTCAACTCGGAATCTACTGCAGCTACGTCTCAACTCGGAATCTACTGCGGCTACGTCTCAACTCGGATTCTACTGCGGCTACGTCTCAACTCGGAATCTACAGCGGCAACGACTCAACTCGGAATCTACTGCGGCAACGACTCAACTCGGAATCTACTGCAGCTACGTCTCAACTCGGAATCTACTGCTGCTACTTCTCAACTCGGAATCTACGGCGGCTACGTCTCAACTCGGAATCTACTGCGGCTAGGACTCAACTCGGAATCTACTGCGGGTACTTCTCAACTCGTAATCTACTGCGGCTACGTCTCAACTCGGAATCTAAAGTGGCAACGACTCAACTCGGAATCTACTGCGGCTACGTCTCAACTCGGAATCTACAGCAGCTACGTCTCAACTCGGAATCTACTACGGCTACGACTCAACTCGGAATCTACTGCCTCTAGGACTCAACTTGGAATCTACTGCGGCTATGTCTCAACTCGGAATATAATGCGGCTACGTCTCAACTCGGAATCTACTGCGGCTAGGACTGAACTCGTAATCTACTGCGCTACGTCTCAGCTCGGAATCTACAGCGCTAAGGACTCAACTCGGAATCTACTGCGGCTACGTCTCAACTCGGAATCTACTGCGGCTAGGACTCAACTCGGAATCTACTGCAGCTACGTCTCAACTCGGAATCTACAGCGGCTACGTCTCAACTCGGAATCTGCTACGGCTAGGACTCAACTCGGAATCTACTGCGGCAAGGACTCAACTCGGAATCTACAGCGGCTACGTCTCAACTCGGAATCTACTGCGGCTACATGTCAACTAGGAATCTACTGCGGCTACGTCTCGACTCGGAATCTACTGCGGCTACGTCTCAACTCGGAATCTACTGCGGCTCCGTCTCAACTCAGAATCTACAGCGGCAACGACTCAACTCGGAATCTACTGCGGCAACGACTCAACTCGGAATCTACTGCGGCTAAATTTCAACTCGGAATCTACTGCGGCTACGTCTCAACTCGGAATCTACTGCGGCTATGTCTCAACTCAGAATCTACAGCGGCAACGACTCAACTCGGAATCTACTGCGGCAACGACTCAACTCGGAATCTACTGCGGCTACGTCTCAACTCGGAATCTAGTGCTGTTACGTCTCAACTCGGAATCTACTGCGGCTACGTCTCAACTCGGAATCTACTGTGGCTAGGACTCAACTCTGAATCTACTGCAGCTACGTCTCAACTCGGAATCTACTGCGGCTACGTCTCAACTCGGAATCTACTGCAGCTACGTCTCACCTCGGAATCTACTGCGGCTACGTCTCAACTCGAAATCTACTACGGCTAGGACTCAACTCGGAATCTATTGCGGCAACGACTCAACTCAGAATCTACTGCGGCTAGGACTCTACTCAGAATCTACTGCGGCAAGGACTCAACTCGGAATCTACTGCGGTTAGGACTCAACTCGGAATCTACTGCGGCTACGTCTCAACTCAGAATCTACAGCGGCAACGACTCAACTCAGAATCTACTGCGGCTAGGACTCAACTCGGAATCTACTGCGGCAACGACTCAACTCGGAATCTACTGCGGCTACGTCTCAACTCGGAATCTACTGCGGCTACATCTCAACTCGGAATCTACTGCAGCTACGTCTCACCTCTGAATCTACTGCGGCTACGTCTCAACTCGGAATCTACTGCGGCTAGGACTCAACTCGGAATCTACTGCGGCTAGGACTCAACTCGGAATCTACTGCAGCTACGTCTCAACTCGGAATCTACTGCGGCTACTTCTCAACTCGGAATCTACTGCGGCTAGGACTCAACTCGGAATCTACTGCGGCTACGTCTCAACTCGGAATCTACAGCCGCTACGTCTCAACTTGGAATCTACTGCGGCTAGGACTCAACTCGGAATCTAATGCAGCTACGTCTCAACTCGGAATCTACTGCGGCTACGTCTCAACTCGGAATCTACTGCGGCTACGTCTCAACTCGGAATCTACAGCGGCAACGACTCAACTCGGAATCTACTGCGGCTACGTCTCAACTCGGAATCTACTGCGGCTACGACTCAACTCGGAAACTACTGCGGCTAGGACTCAACTCGGAATCTACTGCGGCTACGTCTCAACTCGGAATCTACAGCAACAACGACTCAACTCGGAATCTACAGCGGCTACGTCTCAACTCGGAATCTACTGTAGCTACGTCTTAACTCGGAATCTACAGCGGCTACGTCTCAACTCAGAATCTACAGCGGCAACGACTCAACTCGGAATCTACTGCGGCTAGGACTCAACTCGGAATCTACTGCAGCTACGTCTCAACTCGGAATCTACTGCGGCTACGTCTCAAATCGGAATCTACTGCGGCTAGGGCTCAACTCGGAATCTACTGAGGCTACGTCTCAACTCGGAATCTACTGCGGCTACGTCTCAACTCGGAATCTACAGCGGCTACGTCTCAACTCGGAATCTACTGCGGCTTCGTCTCAACTCGGAATCTACTGCAGCTAGGACTCCACTCGGAATCTACTGCGGCTACGTCTCAACTCGGAATCTACTGCGGCTACGTCTCAACTCGGAATCTACTGCGGCTAGGACTGAACTCGTAATCTACTGTGGCTAGGACTCATCTCGGAATCTACTGCAGCTACGTCTCCACTCGGAATCTACTGCGGCTACGTCTCAACTCGGAATCTACTGCGGCTACGTCTCAACTCGGAATCTACTGCGGCTACGTCTCAATTCGGAATCTACAGCGGCAACGACTCAACTCGGAATCTACTGCGGCTAGGACTCAACTCGGAATCTACTGCGGCTACGTCTCAACTCGGAATCTACTGCGGCTACGTCTCAACTCGGAATCTACTGCGGCTAGGACTGAACTCGTAATCTACTGCGGCTACGTCTCAGCTCGGAATCTACAGCGCTAAGGACTCAACTCGGAATCTACTGCGGCTACGTCTCAACTCGGAATCTACTGCGGCTAGGACTCAACTCGGAATCTACTGCAGCTACGTCTCAACTCGGAATCTACAGCGGCTACATCTCAACTCGGAATCTACTACGGCTACGTCTCAACTCGGAATCTACTGCGGCTACGTCTCAACTCGGAATCTACTGCGGCTAGGACTCTACTCAGAATCTACTGCTGCAAGGACTCAACTCTTAATCTACTGCGGCTACGTCTAATATCGGAATCTACTGCGGCTAGGACTCAACTCAGAATTTACTGCAGCTACGTCTCAACTCGGAATCTACTGCAGCTACGTCTCAACTCGGAATGTACTGCGGCTACGTCTTAACTCGGAATCTACTGCGGCTACGTCTCAACTCGGAATCTACTGCAGCTACGTCTCAACTCGGAATCTACTACGGCTACGTCTCAACTCGAAATTTACTACGGCTAGGACTCAACTCGGAATCTGCTGCGGCAACGACTCAACTCAGAATCTACTGCGGCTAGGACTCTGCTCAGAATCTACTGCGGCAAGGACTCAACTCGGAATCTACTGCGGCTACGTCTCAACTCGGAATCTACTGCGGCTACGTCTCAACTCGGAATCTACTGCGGCTAGGACTCAACTCGGAATCTACTGCAGCTACGTCTCAACTCGGAATCTAATGCAGCTACGTCTCAACTCGGAATCTACTGCGGCTACGTCTCAACTCGGAATCTACTGCGGCTACGTCTCAACTCGGAATCTACTGCGGCTACGTCTCAACTCGGAATCTACTGCGGCTATGTCTCAACTCAGAATCTACAGCGGCAACGACTCAACTCGGAATCTACTGCGGCAACGACTCAACTCGGAATCTACTGCGGCTACGTCTCAACTCGGAATCTAGTGCTGTTACGTCTCAACTCGGAATCTACTGCGGTTACGTCTCAACTCGGAATCTACTGTGGCTAGGACTCAACTCTGAATCTACTGCAGCTACGTCTCAACTCGGAATCTACTGCGGCTACGTCTCAACTCGGAATCTACTGCAGCTACGTCTCACCTCGGAATCTACTGCGGCTACGTCTCAACTCGAAATCTACTACGGCTAGGACTCAACTCGGAATCTATTGCGGCAACGACTCAACTCAGAATCTACTGCGGCTAGGACTCTACTCAGAATCTACTGCGGCAAGGACTCAACTCGGAATCTACTGCGGCTAGGACTCAACTCGGAATCTACTGCGGCTACGTCTCAACTCAGAATCTACAGCGGCAACGACTCAACTCAGAATCTACTGCGGCTAGGACTCAACTCGGAATCTACTGCGGCAACGACTCAACTCGGAATCTACTGCGGCTACGTCTCAACTCGGAATCTACTGCGGCTACATCTCAACTCGGAATCTACTGCAGCTACGTCTCACCTCTGAATCTACTGCGGCTACGTCTCAACTCGGAATCTACTGCGGCTAGGACTCAACTCGGAATCTACTGCGGCTAGGACTCAACTCGGAATCTACTGCGGCTACGTCTCAACTCGGAATCTACAGCGGCAAAGACTCAACTCGGAATCTACTGCGGCAACGACTCAACTCGGAATCTACTGCAGCTACGTCTCAACTCGGAATCTACTGCTGCTACTTCTGAACTCGGAATCTACGGTGGCTACGTCTCAACTCGGAATCTACTGCGGCTAGGACTCAACTCGGAATCTACGGCGGCTACGTCTCAACTCGGAATCTACTGCGGCTACGTCTCAACTCGGAATCTACAGCGGCAACGACTCAACTTGGAATCTACTGCGGCTACGTCTCAACTCGGAATCTACAGCGGCTACGTCTCAACTCGGAATCTACTGCGGCTACGACTCAACTTGGAATCTACTGCGGCTAGGACTCAACTCGGAATCTACTGCGGCTACGTCTCAACTCGGAATCTACTGCGGCTACGTCTCAACTCGGAATCTACTGCGGCTAGGACTGAACTCGTAATCTACTGCGGCTACGTCTCAGCTCTGAATCTACAGCGCTAAGGACTCAACTCGGAATCTACTGCGGCTACGTCTCAACTTGAAATCTGCTACGGCTAGGACTCAACTCGGAATCTACTGCGGCAACGACTCAACTCAGAATCTACTGCGGCTAGGACTCTACTCAGAATCTACTGCGGCAAGGACTCAACTCGGAATCTACTGCGGCTACGTCTCAACTCGGAATCTACTGCGGCTATGTCTCAACTCGGAATCTACTGCGGCAACGCCTCAACTCTGAATCTACTGCGGCTAGGACTCAACTCGGAATCTACTGCAGCTACGTCTCAACTCGGAATCTACAGCGGCTACGTCTCAACTCGGAATCTACCGCGGCTAGGACTCAACTCGGAATCTACTGCAGCTACGTCTCAACTCGGAATCTACTGCGGCTACGTCTCAACTCGGATTCTACTGCGGCTACGTCTCAACTCGGAATCTACAGCGGCAACGACTCAACTCGGAATCTACTGCGGCAACGACTCAACTCGGAATCTACTGCAGCTACGTCTCAACTCGGAATCTACTGCTGCTACTTCTCAACTCGGAATCTACGGCGGCTACGTCTCAACTCGGAATCTACTGCGGCTAGGACTCAACTCGGAATCTACTGCGGGTACTTCTCAACTCGTAATCTACTGCGGCTACGTCTCAACTCGGAATCTAAAGTGGCAACGACTCAACTCGGAATCTACTGCGGCTACGTCTCAACTCGGAATCTACAGCAGCTACGTCTCAACTCGGAATCTACTACGGCTACGACTCAACTCGGAATCTACTGCCTCTAGGACTCAACTTGGAATCTACTGCGGCTATGTCTCAACTCGGAATATAATGCGGCTACGTCTCAGCTCGGAATCTACAGCGCTAAGGACTCAACTCGGAATCTACTGCGGCTAAGTCTCAACTCGGAATCTACTGCGGCTAGGACTCAACTCGGAATCTACTGCAGCTACGTCTCAACTCGGAATCTACAGCGGCTACGTCTCAACTCGGAATCTGCTACGGCTAGGACTCAACTCGGAATCTACTGCGGCAAGGACTCAACTCGGAATCTACAGCGGCTACGTCTCAACTCGGAATCTACTGCGGCTACATGTCAACTAGGAATCTACTGCGGCTACGTCTCGACTCGGAATCTACTGCGGCTACGTCTCAACTCGGAATCTACTGCGGCTCCGTCTCAACTCAGAATCTACAGCGGCAACGACTCAACTCGGAATCTACTGCGGCAACGACTCAACTCGGAATCTACTGCGGCTAAATTTCAACTCGGAATCTACTGCGGCTACGTCTCAACTCGGAATCTACTGCGGCTATGTCTCAACTCAGAATCTACAGCGGCAACGACTCAACTCGGAATCTACTGCGGCAACGACTCAACTCGGAATCTACTGCGGCTACGTCTCAACTCGGAATCTAGTGTTGTTACGTCTCAACTCGGAATCTACTGCGGCTACGTCTCAACTCGGAATCTACTGTGGCTAGGACTCAACTCTGAATCTACTGCAGCTACGTCTCAACTCGGAATCTACTGCGGCTACGTCTCAACTCGGAATCTACTGCAGCTACGTTTCACCTCGGAATCTACTGCGGCTACGTCTCAACTCGAAATCTACTACGGCTAGGACTCAACTCGGAATCTATTGCGGCAACGACTCAACTCAGAATCTACTGCGGCTAGGACTCTACTCAGAATCTACTGCGGCAAGGACTCAACTCGGAATCTACTGCGGTTAGGACTCAACTCGGAATCTACTGCGGCTACGTCTCAACTCAGAATCTACAGCGGCAACGACTCAACTCAGAATCTACTGCGGCTAGGACTCAACTCGGAATCTACTGCGGCAACGACTCAACTCGGAATCTACTGCGGCTACGTCTCAACTCGGAATCTACTGCGGCTACATCTCAACTCGGAATCTACTGCAGCTACGTCTCAGCTCTGAATCTACTGCGGCTACGTCTCAACTCGGAATCTACTGCGGCTAGGACTCAACTCGGAATCTACTGCGGCTAGGACTCAACTCGGAATCTACTGCAGCTACGTCTCAACTCGGAATCTACTGCGGCTACTTCTCAACTCGGAATCTACTGCGGCTAGGACTCAACTCGGAATCTACTGCAGCTACGTCTCAACTCGGAATCTACAGCGGCAACGACTCAACTCGGAATCTACTGCGGCTACGTCTCAACTCGGAATCTACAGCCGCTACGTCTCAACTTGGAATCTACTGCGGCTAGGACTCAACTCGGAATCTAATGCAGCTACGTCTCAACTCGGAATCTACTGCGGCTACGTCTCAACTCGGAATCTACTGCGGCTACGTCTCAACTCGGAATCTACAGCGGCAACGACTCAACTCGGAATCTACTGCGGCTACGTCTCAACTCGGAATCTACTGCGGCTACGACTCAACTCGGAAACTACTGCGGCTAGGACTCAACTCGGAATCTACTGCGGCTACGTCTCAACTCGGAATCTACAGCAACAACGACTCAACTCGGAATCTACAGCGGCTACGTCTCAACTCGGAATCTACTGTAGCTACGTCTTAACTCGGAATCTACAGCGGCTACGTCTCAACTCAGAATCTACAGCGGCAACGACTCAACTCGGAATCTACTGCGGCTAGGACTCAACTCGGAATCTACTGCAGCTACGTCTCAACTCGGAATCTACTGCGGCTACGTCTCAAATCGGAATCTACTGCGGCTAGGACTCAACTCGGAATCTACTGAGGCTACGTCTCAACTCGGAATCTACGGCGGCTACGTCTCAACTCGGAATCTACAGCGGCTACGTCTCAACTCGGAATCTACTGCGGCTACGTCTCAACTCGGAATCTACTGCAGCTAGGACTCCACTCGGAATCTACTGCGGCTACGTCTCAACTCGGAATCTACTGCGGCTACGTCTCAACTCGGAATCTACTGCGGCTAGGACTGAACTCGTAATCTACTGTGGCTAGGACTCATCTCGGAATCTACTGCAGCTACGTCTCCACTCGGAATCTACTGCGGCTACGTCTCAACTCGGAATCTACTGCGGCTACGTCTCAACTCGGAATCTACTGCGGCTACGTCTCAATTCGGAATCTACAGCGGCAACGACTCAACTCGGAATCTACTGCGGCTAGGACTCAACTCGGAATCTACTGCGGCTACGTCTCAACTCGGAATCTACTGCGGCTACGTCTCAACTCGGAATCTACTGCGGCTAGGACTGAACTCGTAATCTACTGCGGCTACGTCTCAGCTCGGAATCTACAGCGCTAAGGACTCAACTCGGAATCTACTGCGGCTACGTCTCAACTCGGAATCTACTGCGGCTAGGACTCAACTCGGAATCTACTGCAGCTACGTCTCAACTCGGAATCTACAGCGGCTACATCTCAACTCGGAAACTACTGCGGCTAGGTCTCAACTCGGAATCTACTGCGGCTAGGACTCAACTCGGAATCTACTGCGGCTACGTCTCAACTCGGAATCTACAGCGGCAACGACTCAACTCGGAATCTACAGCGGCTACGTCTCAACTCGGAATCTACTGTAGCTACGTCTTAACTCGGAATCTACAGCGGCTACGTCTCAACTCAGAATCTACAGCGGCAACGACTCAACTCGGAATCTACTGCGGCTAGGACTCAACTCGGAATCTACTGCAGCTACGTCTCAACTCGGAATCTACTGCGGCTACGTCTCAAATCGGAATCTACTGCGGCTAGGACTCAACTCGGAATCTACTGAGGCTACGTCTCAACTCGGAATCTACTGCGGCTACGTCTCAACTCGGAATCTACAGCGGCTACGTCTCAACTCGGAATCTACTGCGGCTACGTCTCAACTCGGAATCTACTGCAGCTAGGACTCCACTCGGAATCTACTGCGGCTACGTCTCAACTCGGAATCTACTGCGGCTACGTCTCAACTCGGAATCTACTGCGGCTAGGACTGAACTCGTAATCTACTGTGGCTAGGACTCATCTCGGAATCTACTGCAGCTACGTCTCCACTCGGAATCTACTGCGGCTACGTCTCAACTCGGAATCTACTGCGGCTACGTCTCAACTCGGAATCTACTGCGGCTACGTCTCAATTCGGAATCTACAGCGGCAACGACTCAACTCGGAATCTACTGCGGCTAGGACTCAACTCGGAATCTACTGCGGCTACGTCTCAACTCGGAATCTACTGCGGCTACGTCTCAACTCGGAATCTACTGCGGCTAGGACTGAACTCGTAATCTACTGCGGCTACGTCTCAGCTCGGAATCTACAGCGCTAAGGACTCAACTCGGAATCTACTGCGGCTACGTCTCAACTCGGAATCTACTGCGGCTAGGACTCAACTCGGAATCTACTGCAGCTACGTCTCAACTCGGAATCTACAGCGGCTACATCTCAACTCGGAATCTACTACGGCTACGTCTCAACTCGGAATCTACTGCGGCTACGTCTCAACTCGGAATCTACTGCGGCTAGGACTCTACTCAGAATCTACTGCTGCAAGGACTCAACTCTTAATCTACTGCGGCTACGTCTAATATCGGAATCTACTGCGGCTAGGACTCAACTCAGAATCTACTGCAGCTACGTCTCAACTCGGAATCTACTGCAGCTACGTCTCAACTCGGAATGTACTGCGGCTACGTCTTAACTCGGAATCTACTGCGGCTACGTCTCAACTCGGAACCTACTGCAGCTACGTCTCAACTCGGAATCTACTACGGCTACGTCTCAACTCGAAATTTACTACGGCTTGGACTCAACTCGGAATCTGCTGCGGCAACGACTCAACTCAGAATCTACTGCGGCTAGGACTCTGCTCAGAATCTACTGCGGCAAGGACTCAACTCGGAATCTACTGCGGCTACGTCTCAACTCGGAATCTACTGCGGCTACGTCTCAACTCGGAATCTACTGCGGCTACGTCTCAACTCGGAATCTACTGCGGCTAGGACTCAACTCGGAATCTACTGCAGCTACGTCTCAACTCGGAATCTAATGCAGCTACGTCTCAACTCGGAATCTACTGCGGCTACGTCTCAACTCGGAATCTACTGCGGCTACGTCTCAACTCGGAATCTACTGCGGTTAGGACTCAACTCGGAATCTACTGCGGCTACGTCTCAACTCGGAATCTACAGCGGCAACGACTCAACTCGGAATCTACAGCGGCTACGTCTCAACTCGGAATCTACTGAGGCTACGACTCAATTCGGAATCTACTGCGGATAGGACTCAACTCGGAATCTACTGCGGCTACGTCTCAACTCGGAATCTACTGCGGCTACGTCTCAACTCGGAATCTACTGAGGCTAGGACTGAACTCGTAATCTACTGCGGCTACGTCTCAGCTCGGAATCTACAGCGCTAAGGACTCAACTCGGAATCTACTGCGGCTACGTCTCAACTCGGAATCTACTGCGGCTAGGACTCAACTCGGAATCTACTGCGGCAACGACTCAACTCAGAATCTACTGTGGCTAGGACTCTACTCAGAATCTACTGCTGCAAGGACTCAACTCGGAATCTACTGCGGCTACGTCTCAACTCTGAATCTACTGCGGCTACGTCTCAAATCGGAATCTACAGCGGCTGCGTCTCAACTCGGAATCTACTGCAGCTACGTCTCAACTCGGAATCTACTGCAGCTAGGACTCAAATCGGAATCTACTGCGGCTACGTCTCAACTCGGAATCGACAGCGGCTGCGTCTCAACTCGGAATCTACAGCGGCAACGACTCAACTCGGAATCTACTGCGGCTAGGACTCAACTCGGAATCTACTGCGGCTACGTCTCAACTCGGAATCTACTGCGGCTACGTCTCAACTCGGAATCTACTGCGGCTAGGACTGAACTAGTAATCTACTGCGGCTACGTCTCAGCTCGGAATCTACAGCGCTAAGGACTCAACTCGGAATCTACTGCGGCTACGTCTCAACTCGGAATCTACTGCGGCTAGGACTCAACTCGGAATCTACTGCGGCAATGACTCAACTCAGAATCTACTGCGGCTAGGACTCTACTCAGAATCTACCGCTGGAAGGACTCAACTCGGAATCTACTGCGGCTACGTCTCAACTCGGAATCTACTGCGGCTACGTCTCAACTGTTAATCTACTGCGGCTACGTCTAATCTTGGAATCTACTGCGGCTAGGACTCAACTCGGAATCTACTGCAGCTACGTCTCAACTCGGAATCTACTGCGGCTACGTCTTAACTCAGAATCTACTGCGGCTACGTCTCAACTCAGAATCTACAGCGGCAACGACTCAACTCGGAATCTACTGCGGCAACGACTCAACTCGGGATCTACTGCAGCTACGTCTCAACTCGGAATCTACTGCGGCTACGTCTCAAATCGGAATCTACTGCGGCTAGGACTCAACTCGGAATCTACTGCGGCAATGCCTCAACTCGGTATCTACTGCGGCTAGGACTCAACTCGGAAACTACCGCAGCTACGTCTCAACTCGGAATCTACAGCGGCTACGTCTCAACTCGGAATCTACTGCGGCTAGGACTCAACTCGGAATCTACTGCGGCTACGTCTCAACTCAGAATCTACTGCGGCTACGTCTCAACTCGGAATCTACTGCGGCTACGTCTCAACTCGGAATCTACAGCGGCAACGACTCAACTCGGAATCTAGTGCGGCTACGTCTCAACTCGGAATCTACTGCGGCTAGGACTCAACTCGGAATCTACTGCAGCTACGTCTCAACTCGGAATCTACAGCGGCTACGTCTCAACTCGGAATCTACTGCTGCTACGTCTCAACTCGGAATCTACTGCGGCTACGTCTCAACTCGGAATCTACTGCGGCTATGTCTCAACTCAGAATCTACAGCGGCAACGACTCAACTCGGAATCTACTGCGGCAACGACTCAACTCGGAATCTACTGCGGCTACGTCTCAACTCCGAATCTACTGCTGTTACGTCTCAACTCGGAATCTACTGCGGCTACGTCTGAACTCGGAATCTACTGCGGCTAGGACTCAACTCGGAATCTACTGCAGCTACGTCTCCACTCGGAATCTACTGCGGCTACTTCTCAACTCGGAATCTACTGCGGCTACGTCTCAACTCGGAAGCTACTGCGGCTACGTCTCAATTCGGAATCTACAGCGGCAACGACTCAACTCGGAATCTACTGCGGCTACGTCTCAACTCGGAATCTACAGCGGCTACGTCTCAACTCTAAATCTACTGCGGCTACGTCTCAACTCGGAATCTACTGCGGCTACGTCTCAATTCGGAATCTACAGCGGCAACGACTAAACTCGGAATCTAGTGCGGCTACGTCTCAACTCGGAATCTACTGCGGCTACGACTCAACTCGGAATCTACTGCGGCTAGGACTCAAATCGGAATCTACTGCGGCTACGTCTCAACTCGGAATCTACTGCGGCTACGTCTCAACTCGGAATCTACTGCGGCTAGGACTGAACTCGTAATCTACTGCGGCTACGTCTCAGCTCGGAATCTACAGCGCTAAGGACTCAACTCGGAATCTACTGCGGCTACGTCTCAACTCGGAATCTACTGCGGATAGGACTCAACTCGGAATCTACTGTTGCTACGTCTCAACTCGGAATCTACAGCGGCTACGTCTCAACTCGGTATCTACTACGGCTACGCCTCAACTCGAAATCTGCTACGGCTAGGACTCAACTCGGAATCTACTGCGGCAACGACTCAACTCAGAATCTACTGCGGCTAGGACTCTACTCAGAATCTACTGCTGCAAGGACTCAACTCTTAATCTACTGCGGCTACGTCTAATCTCGGAATCTACTGCGGCTAGGACTCAACTCGGAATCTACTGCAGCTACGTCTCAACTCGGAATCTACTGCAGCTACGTCTCAACTCGGAATCTACAGCGGCTACGTCTCAACTCGGAATCTACTGCGGCTAGGACTCAACTCGGAATCTACTGCTGCTACGTCTCAACTCGGAATCTACAGCGGCAACGACTCAACTCGGAATCTATGGCGGCTACGTCTCAACTCGGAATCTACTGCGGCTACATCTCAACTCGGAATCTACTGCGGCTACGTCTAATCTCGGAATCTACTGCGGCTAGGACTCAACTCGGAATCTACTGCAGCTACGTCTCAACTCGGAATCTACTGCGGCTACGTCTCAACTCGGAATCTACTGCTGCTACGTCTCAACTCGGAATCTACTGCGGCTACGTCTCAACTCGGAATCTACTGCGGCTATGTCTCAACTCAGAATCTACAGCGGCAACGACTCAACTCGGAATCTACTGCGGCTACGTCTCCACTCAGAATCTACTGCTGTTACGTCTCAACTCGGAATCTACTGCGGCTACGTCTCAACTTGGAATCTACTGCGGCTAGGACTCAACTCGGAATCTACTGCAGCGACGTCTCAACTCGGAATCTACTACGGCTACGTTTCAACTCGGAATCTACTGCGGCTACATCTCAACTCGGAATCTACTGCAGCTACGTCTCACCTCGGAATCTACTGCGGCTACGTCTCAACTCGGAATCTACTGCGGCTACGTCTCAACTCAAAATCTACTGCGGCTAGGACTCAACTCGGAATCTACTGCAGCTACGTCTCAACTCGGAATCTACAGCGGCTACGTCTCAACTCGGAATCTACTGCGGCTACGTCTCAACTCGAAATCTACTACGGCTAGGACTCAACTCGGAATCTACTGCGGCTACGTCTCAACTCGGAATCCACTGCGGCTAGGACTCTACTCAGAATCTACTGCGGCAAGGTCTCAACTCGTAATCTACTGCGGCTACGTCTCAACTCAGAATCTACAGCGGCAACGACTCAACTCGGAATCTACTGCGGCAACGACTCAACTCGGAATCTACTGCTGCTACGTCTCAACTCGGAATCTACTGCGGCTACGTCTCAACTCGGAATCTACTGCGGCTACGTCTCAACTCGGAATCTACAGCGGCAACGACTCAACTCGGAATCTACTGCGGCAACGAATCAACTCGGAATCTACAGCAGCTACGTCTCAACTCGGAATCTACTGCTGCTACTTCTCAACTCGGAATCTACGGTGGCTACGTCTCAACTCAGAATCTACTGCGGCTAGGACTCAACTCGGAATCTACTGCGGCTACGTCTCAACTCGGAATCTACTGCGGCTACGTCTCAACTCGGAATCTACAGCGGCAGCGACTCAACTTCGAATCTACTGCGGCTACGTCTCAACTCGGAATCTACAGCGGCTACGTCTCAACTCGGAATCTACTGCGGCTACGTCTTAACTCAGAATCTACTGCGGCTACGTCTCAGCTCAGAATCTACAGCGGCAACGACTCAACTCGGAATCTTCTGCGGCAACGACTCAACTCGGGATCTACTGCAGCTACGTCTCAACTCGGAATCTACTGCGGCTACGTCTCAAATCGGAATCTACTGCGGCTAGGACTCAACTCGGAATCTACTGCGGCAATGCCTCAACTCGGTATCTACTGCGGCTAGGACTCAACTCGGAAACTACCGCAGCTACGTCTCAACTCGGAATCTACAGCGGCTACGTCTCAACTCGGAATCTACTGCGGCTAGGACTCAACTCGGAATCTACTGCGGCTACGTCTCAACTCAGAATCTACTGCGGCTACGTCTCAACTCGGAATCTACTGCGGCTACGTCTCAACTCGGAATCTACAGCGGCAACGACTCAACTCGGAATCTAGTGCGGCTACGTCTCAACTCGGAATCTACTGCGGCTAGGACTCAACTCGGAATCTACTGCAGCTACGTCTCAACTCGGAATCTACAGCGGCTACGTCTCAACTCGGAATCTACTGCTGCTACGTCTCAACTCGGAATCTACTGCGGCTACGTCTCAACTCGGAATCTACTGCGGCTATGTCTCAACTCAGAATCTACAGCGGCAACGACTCAACTCGGAATCTACTGCGGCAACGACTCAACTCGGAATCTACTGCGGCTACGTCTCAACTCCGAATCTACTGCTGTTACGTCTCAACTCGTAATCTACTGCGGCTACGTCTCAACTCGGAATCTACTGCGGCTAGGACTCAACTCGGAATCTACTGCAGCTACGTCTCCACTCGGAATCTACTGCGGCTACTTCTCAACTCGGAATCTACTGCGGCTACGTCTCAACTCGGAAGCTACTGCGGCTACGTCTCAATTCGGAATCTACAGCGGCAACGACTCAACTCGGAATCTACTGCGGCTACGTCTCAACTCGGAATCTACAGCGGCTACGTCTCAACTCTAAATCTACTGCGGCTACGTCTCAACTCGGAATCTACTGCGGCTACGTCTCAATTCGGAATCTACAGCGGCAACGACTAAACTCGGAATCTACTGCGGCTACGTCTCAACTCGGAATCTACTGCGGCTACGACTCAACTCGGAATCTACTGCGGCTAGGACTCAAATCGGAATCTACTGCGGCTACGTCTCAACTCGGAATCTACTGCGGCTACGTCTCAACTTGGAATCTACAGCGCCAAGGACTCAACTCGTAATCTACTGCGGCTACGTCTCAACTCGGAATCTACTGCGCTAAGGACTCAACTCGGAATCTACTGCGGCTACGTCTCAACTCGGAATCTACTGCGGATAGGACTCAACTCGGAATCTACTGTTGCTACGTCTCAACTCGGAATCTACAGCGGCTACGTCTCAACTCGGTATCTACTACGGCAACGCCTCAACTCGAAATCTGCTACGGCTAGGACTCAACTCGGAATCTACTGCGGCAACGACTCAACTCAGAATCTACTGCGGCTAGGACTCTACTCAGAATCTACTGCTGCAAGGACTCAACTCTTAATCTACTGCGGCTACGTCTAATCTCGGAATCTACTGCGGCTAGGACTCAACTCGGAATCTACTGCAGCTACGTCTCAACTCGGAATCTACTGCAGCTACGTCTCAACTCGGAATCTACAGCGGCTACGTCTCAACTCGGAATCTACTGCGGCTAGGAGTCAACTCGGAATCTACTGCTGCTACGTCTCAACTCGGAATCTACAGCGGCAACGACTCAACTCGGAATCTATGGCGGCTACGTCTCAACTCGGAATCTACTGCGGCTACATCTCAACTCGGAATCTACTGCGGCTACGTCTAATCTCGGAATCTACTGCGGCTAGGACTCAACTCGGAATCTACTGCAGCTACGTCTCAACTCGGAATCTACTGCGGCTACGTCTCAACTCGGAATCTACTGCTGCTACGTCTCAACTCGGAATCTACTGCGGCTACGTCTCAACTCGGAATCTACTGCGGCTATGTCTCAACTCAGAATCTACAGCGGCAACGACTCAACTCGGAATCTACTGCGGCTACGTCTCCACTCAGAATCTACTGCTGTTACGTCTCAACTCGGAATCTACTGCGGCTACGTCTCAACTTGGAATCTACTGCGGCTAGGACTCAACTCGGAATCTACTGCAGCTACGTCTCAACTCGGAATCTACTACGGCTACGTCTCAACTCGGAATCTACTGCGGCTACATCTCAACTCGGAATCTACTGCAGCTACGTCTCACCTCGGAATCTACTGCGGCTACGTCTCAACTCGGAATCTACTGCGGCTACGTCTCAACTCAAAATCTACTGCGGCTAGGACTCAACTCGGAATCTACTGCAGCTACGTCCCAACTCGGAATCTACAGCGGCTACGTCTCAACTCGGAATCTACTGCGGCTACGTCTCAACTCGAAATCTACTACGGCTAGGACTCAACTCGGAATCTACTGCGGCTACGTCTCAACTCGGAATCCACTGCGGCTATGACTCTACTCAGAATCTACTGCGGCAAGGTCTCAACTCGTAATCTACTGCGGCTACGTCTCAACTCAGAATCTACAGCGGCAACGACTCAACTCGGAATCTACTGCGGCAACGACTCAACTCGGAATCTACTGCTGCTACGTCTCAACTCGGAATCTACTGCTGCTACGTCTCAACTCGGAATCTACTGCGGCTACGTCTCAACTCGGAATCTACAGCGGCAACGACTCAACTCGGAATCTACTGCGGCAACGAATCAACTCGGAATCTACAGCAGCTACGTCTCAACTCGGAATCTACTGCTGCTACTTCTCAACTCGGAATCTACGGTGGCTACGTCTCAACTCAGAATCTACTGCGGCTAGGACTCAACTCGGAATCTACTGCGGCTACGTCTCAACTCGGAATCTACTGCGGCTACGTCTCAACTCGGAATCTACAGCGGCAGCGACTCAACTTGGAATCTACTGCGGCTACGTCTCAACTCGGAATCTACAGCGGCTACGTCTCAACTCGGAATCTACTGCGGCTACGACTCAACTCGGAATCTACTGCGGCTAGGACTCAACTCGGAATCTACTGCGGCTACGTCTCAACTCGGAATCTACTGCGGCTACGTCTCAACTGGGAATCTACTGCGGCTAGGACTGAACTCGTAATCTACTGCAACTACGTCTCAGATCTGAATCGACAGCGCTAAGGACTCAACTCGGAATCTACTGCGGCTACGTCTCAACTCGGAATCTACTGCTTCTAGGACTCAACTCGGAAGCTACTGCAGCTACGTCTCAACTCTGAATCTACAGCGGCTACGTCTCAACTCGGAATCTACTACGGCTACGTCTCAACTTGAAATCTGCTACGGCTAGGACTCAACTCGGAATCTACTGCGGCAACGACTCAACTCAGAATCTACTGCGGCTAGGACTCTACTCAGAATCTACTGCGGCAAGGACTCAACTCGGAATCTACTGCGGCTACGTCTCAACTCGGAATCTACTGTGGCTACGTCTCAACTCGGAATCTACTGCGGCAACGCCTCAACTCTGAATCTACTGCGGCTACATCTCAACTTTGAATCTACAGCGGCTACGTCTCAACTCGGAATCTACTGCAGCTACGTCTCAACTCGGAATCTACTGCGGCTACTTCTCAACTCGGAATCTACGGCGGCTACGTCTCAACTCGGAATCTACTGGGGCTAGGACTCAACTCGGAATCTACTGCGGCTACGTCTCAACTCGTAATCTACTGCGGCTACGTCTCAACTCGGAATCTACAGTGGCAACGACTCAACTCGGAATCTACTGCGGCTGCGTCTCAACTCGGAATCTACAGCAGCTACGTCTCAACTCGGAATCTACTGCGGCTACGACTCAACTCGGAATCTACTGCCTCTAGGACTCAACTTGGAATCTACTGCGGCTATGTCTCAACTCGGAATCTACTGCGGCTACGTCTCAACTCGGAATCTACTGCGGCTAGGACTGAACTCGTAATCTACTGCGGCTACGTCTCAGCTCGGAATCTACAGCGCTAAGGACTCAACTCGGAATCCACTGCGGCTACGTCTCAACTCGGAATCTACTGCGGCTAGGACTCAACTCGGAATCTACTGCAGCTATGTCTCAACTCGGAATCTACAGCGGCTACGTCTCAACTCGAAATCTGCTATAGCTAGGACTCAACTCGGAATCTACTGCGGCAAGGACTCAACTCGGAATCTACAGCGGCTACGTCTCTACTCGTAAACTACTGCGGCTACGTCTGAACTCGGAATCTACTGCAGCAACGCCTCAACTCGGAATCTACTGCGGCTAGGACTCAACTCGGAATCTACTGCAGCTACGTCTCAACTCGGAATCTACAGCGGCTACGTCTCAACTCGGAATCTACTGCGGCTAGGACTCAACTCGGAATCTACTGCGGCTACGTCTCAACTCGGAATCTACTGCGGCAACGTCTCAACTCGGAATCTACAGCGGCAACGACTCAACTCGGAATCTATGGCGGCTACGTCTCAACTCGGAATCTACTGCGGCTACATCTCAACTAGGAATCTACTGCGGCTACGTCTCAACTCGGAATCTACTGCGGCTCCGTCTCAACTCGGAATCTACTGCGGCTAGGACTCAACTCGGAATCTACTGCGGCTACGTCTCAACTCGGAATCTACTGCGGCTACATCTCAACTCGAAATCTACTGCAGCTACGTCTCACCTCGGAATCTACTGCGGCTACGTCTCAACTCGGAATCTACTGCGGTTACGTCTCAACTCGGAATCTACTGCGGCTAGGACTCAACTCGGAATCTACTGCAGCTACGTCTCAACTCGGAATCTACTGCGGCTACTTCTCAACTCGGAATCTACTGCGGCTAGGACTCAACTCGGAATGTACTGCAGCTACGTCTCAACTCGGAATCTACAGCGGCAACGACTCAACTCGGAATCTACTGCGGCTACGTCTCAACTCGGAATCTACAGCCGCTACGTCTCAACTTGTAATCTACTGCGGCTACGACTCAACTCGGAATCTACTGCAGCTAGGACTCAACTCGGAATCTACTGCGGCTACGTCTCAACTCGGAATCTACTGCGGCTACGTCTCAACTCGGAATCTACTGCGGCTACTTCTCAACTCGGAATCTACTGCGGCTAGGACTCAACTCGGAATGTACTGCAGCTACGTCTCAACTCGGAATCTACAGCGGCAAAGACTCAACTCGGAATCTACTGCGGCTACGTCTCAACTCGGAATCTACAGCCGCTACGTCTCAACTTGTAATCTACTGCGGCTACGACTCAACTCGGAATCTACTGCAGCTAGGACTCAACTCGGAATCTACTGCGGCTACGTCTCAACTCGGAATCTACTGCGGCTACGTCTCAACTCGGAATCTACTGCGGCTAGGACTCAACTCGGAATCTACTGCAGCTACGTCTCAACTCGGAATCTACTGCGGCTACGTCTCAACTCGGAATCTACTGCGGCTAGGACTCAACTCGGAAACTACCGCAGCTACGTCTCAACTCGGAATCTACAGCGGCTACGTCTCAACTCGGAATCTACTGCGGCTAGGACTCAACTCGGAATCTACTGCGGCTACGTCTCAACTCGGAATCTACTGCGGCTACGTCTCAACTCAGAATCTACAGCGGCAACGACTCAACTCGGAATCTATGGCGGCTACGTCTCAACTCGGAATCTACTGCGGCTACATCTCAACTCGGAATCTACTGCGGCTACGTCTCAACTCGGAATCTACTGCGGCTAGGACTCAACTCGGAATCTACTGCAGCTACGTCTCAACTCGGAATCTACAGCGGCTACGTCTCAACTCGGAATCTACTGCTGCTACGTCTCAACTTGGAATCTACTGCGGCTATGTCTCAACTCAGAATCTACAGCGGCAACGACTCAACTCGGAATCTACTGCGGCAACGACACAACTCGGAATCTACTGCGGCTACGTCTCAACTCCGAATCTACTGCTGTTACGTCTCAACTCCGAATCTACTGCTGTTACGTCTCCACTCGGAATCTACTGCGGCTACGTCTCAACTCGGAATCTACTGCGGCTAGGACTCAACTCGGAATATACTGCGGCTACGTCTCCACTCAGAATCTACTGCGGCTACTTCTCAACTCGGAATCTACTGCGGCTACGTCTCAACTCGGAATCTACTGCGGCTACGTCTCAATTCGGAATCTACAGCGGCAACGACTCAACTCGGAATCTACTGCGGCTACGTCTCAACTCGGAATCTACTGCGGCTACGACTCAACTCGGAGTCTACTGCGGCTAGGACTCAACTCGGAATCTACTGCGGCTACGTCTCAACTCGGAATCTACTGCGGCTACTTCTCAACTCGGAATCTACTGCGGCTAGGACTGAACTCGTAATCTACTGCGGCTACGTCTCAGCTCGGAATCTACAGCGCTAAGGACTCAACTCGGCATCTACTGCGGCTACGTCTCAACTCGGAATCTACTGCGGCTAGGACTCAACTCGGAATCTACTGTTGCTACGTCTCAACTCGGAATCTACATCGGCTACGTCTCAACTCGGAATCTACTACGGCTACGTCTCATCTCGAAATCTGCTACGGCTAGGACTCAACTCGGAATCTACTGCGGCAACGACTCAACTCAGAATCTACTGCGGCTAGGACTCTACTCAGAATCTACTGCTGCAAGAACTCAACTCTTAATCTACTGCGGCTACGTCTAATCTCGGAATCTACAGCGGCTAGGACTCAACTCGGAATCTACTGCAGCTACGTCTCAACTCGGAATCTACTGCAGCTACTTCTCAACTCAGAATCTACAGCGGCTACGTCTCAACTCGGAATCTACTGCGGCTAGGACTCAACTCGGAATCTACTGCTGCTACGTCTCAACTCGGAATCTACAGCGGCAACGACTCAACTCGGAATCTATGGCGGCTACGTCTCAACTCGGAATCTACTGCGGCTACATCTCAACTCGGAATCTACTGCGGCTACGTCTAATCTCGGAATCTACTGCGGCTATGACTCAACTCGGAATCTACTGCAGCTACGTCTCAACTCGGAATCTACTGCGGCTACGTCTCAACTCGGAATCTACTGCTGCTACGTCTCAACTCGGAATCTACTGCGGCTACGTCTCAACTCGGAATCTACTGCGGCTATGTCTCAACTCAGAATCTACAGCGGCAACGACTCAACTTGGAATCTACTGCGGCTACGTCTCAACTCAGAATCTACTGCTGTTACGTCTCAACTCGGAATCTACTGCGGCTACGTCTCAACTCGGAATCTACTGCGGCTAGGACTCAACTCGGAATCTACTGCGGCTAGGACTCAACTCGGAATCTACTGCGGCTACGTCTCAACTCGGAATCTACAGCGACTACGTCTCAACTCGAAATCTACTACGGCTAGGACTCAACTCAGAATCTACTGCGGCTACGTCTCAACTCGGAATCCACTGCGGCTAGGACTCTACTCAGAATCTACTGCGGCAAGGTCTCAACTCGGAATCTACTGCGGCTACGTCTCAACTCGGAATCTACAGCGGCTACGTCTCAACTCGAAATCTACTACGGCTAGGACTCAACTCAGAATCTACTGCGGCTACGTCTCAACTCGGAATCCACTGCGGCTAGGACTCTACTCAGAATCTACTGCGGCAAGGTCTCAACTCGGAATCTACTGCGGCAACGACTCAACTCGGAATCTACTGCTGCTACGTCTCAACTCGGAATCTACTGCGGCTACGTCTCAACTCGGAATCTACTGCGGCTACGTCTCAACTCGGAATCTACAGCGGCAACGACTCAACTCGGAATCTACTGCGGCAACGACTCCACTCGGAATCTACTGCAGCTACGTCTCAACTCGGAATCTACTGCTGCTACTTCTCAACTCGGAATCTACGGTGGCTACGTCTCAACTCGGAATCTACTGCGGCTAGGACTCAACTCGGAATCTACTGCGGCTACGTCTCAACTCGGAATCTATTGCGGCTACGTCTCAACTCGGAATCTACAGCGGCAACGACTCAACTTGGAATCTACTGCGGCTACGTCTCAACTCGGAATCTACAGCGGCTACGTCTCAACTCGGAATCTACTGCGGCTACGACTCAACTTGGAATCTACTGCGGCTAGGACTCAACTCGGAATCTACTGCGGCTACGTCTCAACTCGGAATCTACTGCGGCTACGTCTCAACTCGGAATCTACTGCGGCTAGGACTGAACTCGTAATCTACTGCGGCTACGTCTCAGCTCTGAATCTACAGCGCTAAGGACTCAACTCGGAATCTACTGCGGCTACGTCTCAACTTGAAATCTGCTACGGCTAGGACTCAACTCGGAATCTACTGCGGCAACGACTCAACTCAGAATCTACTGCGGCTAGGACTCTACTCAGAATCTACTGCGGCAAGGACTCAACTCGGAATCTACTGCGGCTACGTCTCAACTCGGAATCTACTGCGGCTACGTCTCAACTCGGAATCTACTGCGGCAACGCCTCAACTCTGAATCTACTGCGGCTAGGACTCAACTCGGAATCTACTGCAGCTACGTCTCAACTCGGAATCTACAGCGGCTACGTCTCAACTCGGAATCTACCGCGGCTAGGACTCAACTCGGAATCTACTGCAGCTACGTCTCAACTCGGAATCTACTGCGGCTACGTCTCAACTCGGAATCTACTGCGGCTACGTCTCAACTCGGAATCTACAGCGGCAACGACTCAACTCGGAATCTACTGCGGCAACGACTCAACTCGGAATCTACTGCAGCTACGTCTCAACTCGGAATCTACTGCTGCTACTTCTCAACTCGGAATCTACGGCGGCTACGTCTCAACTCGGAATCTACTGCGGCTAGGACTCAACTCGGAATCTACTGCGGGTACGTCTCAACTCGTAATCTACTGCGGCTACGTCTCAACTCGGAATCTACAGTGGCAACGACTCAACTCGGAATCTACTGCGGCTACGTCTCAACTCGGAATCTACAGCAGCTACGTCTCAACTCGTAATCTACTGCGGCTACGACTCAACTCGGAATCTACTGCCTCTAGGACTCAACTCGGAATCTACTGCCTCTAGGACTCAACTCGGAATCTACTGCGGCTACGTCTCAACTCGGAATCTACTGCGGCTAGGACTCAACTCGGAATCTACTGCAGCTACGTCTCAACTCGGAATCTACAGCGGCTACGTCTCAACTCGGAATCTACAGCGGCTACGTCTCAACTCGAAATCTACTACGGCTAGGACTCAACTCAGAATCTACTGCGGCTACGTCTCAACTCGGAATCCACTGCGGCTAGGACTCTACTCAGAATCTACTGCGGCAAGGTCTCAACTCGGAATCTACTGCGGCAACGACTCAACTCGGAATCTACTGCTGCTACGTCTCAACTCGGAATCTACTGCGGCTACGTCTCAACTCGGAATCTACTGCGGCTACGTCTCAACTCGGAATCTACAGCGGCAACGACTCAACTCGGAATCTACTGCGGCAACGACTCCACTCGGAATCTACTGCAGCTACGTCTCAACTCGGAATCTACTGCTGCTACTTCTCAACTCGGAATCTACGGTGGCTACGTCTCAACTCGGAATCTACTGCGGCTAGGACTCAACTCGGAATCTACTGCGGCTACGTCTCAACTCGGAATCTATTGCGGCTACGTCTCAACTCGGAATCTACAGCGGCAACGACTCAACTTGGAATCTACTGCGGCTACGTCTCAACTCGGAATCTACAGCGGCTACGTCTCAACTCGGAATCTACTGCGGCTACGACTCAACTTGGAATCTACTGCGGCTAGGACTCAACTCGGAATCTACTGCGGCTACGTCTCAACTCGGAATCTACTGCGGCTACGTCTCAACTCGGAATCTACTGCGGCTAGGACTGAACTCGTAATCTACTGCGGCTACGTCTCAGCTCTGAATCTACAGCGCTAAGGACTCAACTCGGAATCTACTGCGGCTACGTCTCAACTTGAAATCTGCTACGGCTAGGACTCAACTCGGAATCTACTGCGGCAACGACTCAACTCAGAATCTACTGCGGCTAGGACTCTACTCAGAATCTACTGCGGCAAGGACTCAACTCGGAATCTACTGCGGCTACGTCTCAACTCGGAATCTACTGCGGCTACGTCTCAACTCGGAATCTACTGCGGCAACGCCTCAACTCTGAATCTACTGCGGCTAGGACTCAACTCGGAATCTACTGCAGCTACGTCTCAACTCGGAATCTACAGCGGCTACGTCTCAACTCGGAATCTACCGCGGCTAGGACTCAACTCGGAATCTACTGCAGCTACGTCTCAACTCGGAATCTACTGCGGCTACGTCTCAACTCGGAATCTACTGCGGCTACGTCTCAACTCGGAATCTACAGCGGCAACGACTCAACTCGGAATCTACTGCGGCAACGACTCAACTCGGAATCTACTGCAGCTACGTCTCAACTCAGAATCTACTGCTGCTACTTCTCAACTCGGAATCTACGGCGGCTACGTCTCAACTCGGAATCTACTGCGGCTAGGACTCAACTCGGAATCTACTGCGGGTACGTCTCAACTCGTAATCTACTGCGGCTACGTCTCAACTCGGAATCTACAGTGGCAACGACTCAACTCGGAATCTACTGCGGCTACGTCTCAACTCGGAATCTACAGCAGCTACGTCTCAACTCGTAATCTACTGCGGCTACGACTCAACTCGGAATCTACTGCCTCTAGGACTCAACTCGGAATCTACTGCCTCTAGGACTCAACTCGGAATCTACTGCGGCTACGTCTCAACTCGGAATCTACTGCGGCTAGGACTCAACTCGGAATCTACTGCAGCTACGTCTCAACTCGGAATCTACAGCGGCTACGTCTCAACTCGGAATCTGCGACGGCTAGGACTCAACTCGGAATCTACTGCGGCAAGGACTCAACTCGGAATCTACAGCGGCTACGTCTCAACTCGGAAACTACTGCGGCTACGTCTCAACTCGGAATCTACTGCAGCAACGCCTCAACTCGGAATCTACTGCGGCTACGTCTCAACTCGGAATCTACAGCGGCTACGTCTCAACTCGGAATCTGCTACGGCTAGGACTCAACTCGGAATCTACTGCGGCAAGGACTCAACTCGGAATCTACTGCAGCTCCGTCTCAACTCGGAATCTACAGAGGCTACGTCTCAACTCGGAATCTACTGCGGCTAGGACTCAACTCGGAATCTACTGCGGCTACGTCTCAACTCGGAATCTACTGCGGCTACGTCTCAACTCGGAATCAACAGCGGCAACGACTCAACTCGGAATCTATGGCGGCTACGTCTCAACTCGGAATCTACTGCGGCTACATCTCAACTAGGAATCTACTGCGGCTACGTCTCAACTCGGAATCTACAGCGGCTACGTCTCAACTCGAAATCTACTACGGCTAGGACTCAACTCAGAATCTACTGCGGCTACGTCTCAACTCGGAATCCACTGCGGCTAGGACTCTACTCAGAATCTACTGCGGCAAGGTCTCAACTCGGAATCTACTGCGGCTACGTCTCAACTCGGAATCTACTGCGGCTACGTCTGAACTCTGAATCTACTGCGGCTACGTCTTAACTCGTAATCTACTGCTGCTACGTCTCAACTCAGAATCTACAGCGGCAACGACTCAACTCGGAATCTACTGCGGCAACGACTCAAATCGGAATCTACTGCTGCTACGTCTCAACTCGGAATCTACTGCGGCTACGTCTCAACTCGGAATCTACTGCGGCTACGTCTCAACTCGGAATCTACAGCGGCAACGACTCAACTCGGAATCTACTGCGGCAAAGACTCAACTCGGAATCTACTGCAGCTACGTCTCAACTCGGAATCTACTGCTGCTACTTCTCAACTCGGAATCTACGGTGGCTACGTCTCAACTCGGAATCTACTGCGGCTAGGACTCAACTCGGAATCTACTGCGGCTACGTCTCAACTCGGAATCTACTGCGGCTACGTCTCAACTCGGAATCTACAGCGGCAACGACTCAACTCGGAATCTACTGCGGCTACGTCTCAACTCGGAATCTACTGCGGCTACGTCTCAACTCGGAATCTACTGCGGCTAGGACTGAACTCGTAATCTACTGCGGCTACGTCTCAGCTCTGAATCTACAGCGCTAAGGACTCAACTCGGAATCTACTGCGGCTACGTCTCAACTTGAAATCTGCTACGGCTAGGACTCAACTCGGAATCTACTGCGGCAACGACTCAACTCAGAATCTACTGCGGCTAGGACTCTACTCAGAATCTACTGCGGCAAGGACTCAACTCGGAATCTACTGTGGCTACGTCTCAACTCGGAATCTACTGCGGCTACGTCTCAACTCGGAATGTACTGCGGCAACGCCTCAACTCTGAATCTACTGCAGCTAGGACTCAACTCGGAATCTACTGCAGCTACGTCTCAACTCGGAATCTACTACGGCTACGTCTCAGCTCGGAATCTACCGCGGCTAGGACTCAACTCGGAAACTACTGCAGCTACGTCTCAACTCGGAATCTACTGCGGCTACGTCTCAACTCGGAATCTACTGCGGCTACGTCTCAACTCGGAATCTACAGCGGCAACGACTCAACTCGGAATCTACTGCGGCAACGACTCAACTCGGAATCTACTGCAGCTACGTCTCAACTCGGAATCTACTGCTGCTACTTCTCAACTCGGAATCTACGGCGGCTACGTCTCAACTCGGAATCTACTGCGGCTAGGACTCAACTCGGAATCTACTGCGGGTACTTCTCAACTCGTAATCTACTGCGGCTACGTCTCAACTCGGAATCTACAGTGGCAACGACTCAACTCGGAATCTACTGCGGCTACGTCTCAACTCAGAATCTACAGCAGCTACGTCTCAACTCGGAATCTACTGCGGCTACGACTCAACTCGGAATCTACTGCCTCTAGGACTCAACTTGGAATCTACTGCGGCTATGTCTCAACTCGGAATATAATGCGGCTACGTCTCAACTCGGAATCTACTGCGGCTAGGACTGAACTCGTAATCTACTGCGCTACGTCTCAGCTCGGAATCTACAGCGCTAAGGACTCAACTCGGAATCTACTGCGGCTACGTCTCAACTCGGAATCTACTGCGGCTAGGACTCAACTCGGAATCTACTGCAGCTACGTCTCAACTCGGAATCTACAGCGGCTACGTCTCAACTCGGAATCTGCTACGGCTAGGACTCAACTCGGAATCTACTGCGGCAAGGACTCAACTCGGAATCTACAGCGGCTACGTCTCAACTCGGAAACTACTGCGGCTACGTCTCAACTCGGAATCTACTGCAGCAACGCCTCAACTCGGAATCTACTGCGGCTAGGACTCAACTCGGAATCTACTGCAGCTACGTCTCAACTCGGAATCTACTGCGGCTACGTCTCTGTCATGGTTTTGTAATTTTGCTATCATTATCAGTATTCCACATCATAACATCATGTAAAGTATGGATACTTCTATTGAATGTGCAGTCCACAGAAGAAGACTACATATCCCAGAGAACAACAGGGTTAATGATAAGTCACGGGACCAGGACGCTGTATAATCTCGTTCCCAGGCTGGAGTGCCCTCCTTCTTCTCTCGAACTTCTCGGAGAGTGGGAAGCGTTCCAGCCGTGTCGCCTAGAGTTCACAGTAGGCCTCTCGGTTTTCGGGGACTCTCTCTCTCTGTTTCGTTCAATTTGTTAGCCTCAATTATATTATATTGTGTTATCTTGTATTTCGGTATCATATTTAGTAAAATAAGTTTTTCCTCCTTAGATTGTCGCTGTTTTATCCCACTCTCTTTTTCCCCCTCCTTTCCGGGCCCCGGGAGGGGGGCCCACGGGGTGGCTTCCCCTGTCACGGTCATAGGTAAATCTAAGTAACCCGTGACAGATTTTTTGGTGGAGAATGCGGGCATAGAGCTTTTTAGCTTTTAGAACAACTCTCTCTTTACTCTTAAAGAGCTTCGTTAGGGGAGTGTTATCTTTTCGTAGCTGCTCACTGAGAACGTGACCTTGAAATACCAGACAAATTGTCAACATTAAGGGCTGCTGTACATTCTCAGCACTGCTATCTAACTTTTGTGTAGAAAACAAAGGGATTTATTTCTCCCTTAGAGCAAAGCTAGCTAGCTCTGACTTTTACAGAGCCTGCCAGCTATGAATCCACTCTTCATCCCAGTTGCTCTGTTTAAGGGATTGAAAGCAATTATGATCTTCTTAAAGTATTGGTCAACTATTAACACCATAATTTGGTGTTGTGGAATTGTGCAGATATATAGCCTAATAAGGTGGATACTGATGGAGACACCTGCCTGGTACTTTTATGAGATGTGGTATGGTCAGAATTTTGGCACCTACATCCCAGATGGAATTGTGAATCTTACAAACACTTGCATCCCAGATGGAATTGCGAATCTTACAAGTACTTGCATCCCAGATGGAACAGGCAATTTTACAAACACCACCATGTTTAATTCATTGTACAGGCTAAAAAAACCCTTTTTATTTAGGTTGTACTCTCAGATTTCCACACGCCTTTCAATAACTGAGATAGGGTTCATACTTGCATCCATGTTATCACTATTAATGAATGCATATATGTTCCTATGCATTTGTTCTATGCGGAAGTCTCCTCCAGAACCAGAGAATGATGACTGGCAGGGAATATGGAAAGGTTTAGGAAAAGTCTTAGAAGCATGGGGACCCGCAGTGTCATGGGATTTCACTCTTGAACACCTAAGGGACCCTAAGAAATTAAGTGAGTATTTGGGTCAGAGATCTAAGGAGGTAAACCTTATGTGGGGTTTGGCTTATGCATACCGTGCTTTGTATCATACTATTCTGGAGAGAGAGAGTTTCCGATCTGAGATTCAAGCCCAAGTTAATTCTGATCAGTCACAGGAGGCATCAGTAGCAATATCAGTTGCCCCTGTGGAAGGCAAGAAATGGAAACGGGTGTCCACGCGTCTAGAACGAAAAGAAGGAGAAGCACAGGGGGGGGCTGCAGAAGACCCAGGTGCCGGGCATGGAGCAGTACCGAAAAAAGCAAAGGCTAAAACCAAGAGGCATGAAGAAGAGACTGATGATGAGGAGGAAATCACCTATTGTCGACCTCTGAAGCTGACTGAAATCCAAGGCTCAAGAAAGGAGTTCACACGGCGTCAAGATGAAGGTATCCTTGCTTGGTTGCTTCGCTGCTGGGACAACGGGGCCAACAGCTTGTCTCTAGATGGTAATGAAGCTCGCCAACTAGGAAGCATTGCCCAAGATGCAGGTATCGACAGAGGGATTAGCAGATGTTCGGATGGAGCTGCCACTCTCTGGTTGCGGCTGTTAGAAGCCGTGAGAGAAAGGTACCCCTATAAGGATGCTTTGAAGCCTAAATTTGATAGTTGGAATACCGTCCAAAAAGGTATTCAGCGCCTGAGGGAATTGGCCATGGCGAAAATGTTGTACAGCCCTGATCCAAGCGAACTTGACCCTGAGAGAGTGAGGGCCGATCCTGACATGTGGCAGAAAATCACAAGTACAGCACCAGAGAGAATGGCACAGTCATTGGTAACAGGTTCTAAAGGGTTCGTGGACAGATGGCCCCGAGTTGTTGAGCTGATTATAATGCTTCAAACCACCGATCAGCAGCTCCCTCAACTGCATGCCGCAGTTTCTGCCATCTCACGGCTAGAAAACCGAGTAGATGAAATGTGCAAGAAATTGTTTCCATCAACTAATCGTAATGATGATCCCGTAATAGTATCAGAAACAACTGATGAAGGTCAATCCTCGTACGGGCCACCAGGTCTAATGAAGGATCTGATCAAAGTATTCCAGTCCTACTCCTCACCTGCATCATCAAAAGTCTCAGCTGTTAAACGCACACGCTTCCCAGCTCGAGCAAAGAACAACAGTACGATTGCACCGCGTGTTTCCATGTGGCGCTACCTACGTGACCGTGGAGAAGACATGAGGAAGTGGCATGATCAGCCCACTTCTGCACTACGAGCACGGGTGAAAGAACTACTAGACATACCAACCACCAGTGGAGTTGCTCCAGTCATCACAGGTAACCAATAGAGGGGCCCTGCCCTCAGTCAGGGGAGGGAAAGGGATAATAGAGTTTATTGGACTGTGTGGATTCGATGGCCTGGCACATCAGAACCACAGGAATATAAGGCGCTGGTGGATACCGGTGCACAGTGCACCCTAATGCCCTCCAGTCATGAAGGGACAGAATCAATCCATATTTCTGGAGTGACTGGAGGCTCTCAAGAATTGACTGTGCTGGAGGCTGAAATAAGCCTCACTGGCAAAGACTGGCAAAAACATCCTATTGTTACTGGCCCAGGGGCTCCATGTATACTGGGTATTGATTACCTCAGAAGGGGGCATTTCAAGGATCCTAAGGGGTATCGATGGGCCTTTGGGATAGCTGCTGTAGATATGGACAACATTAAGCAGCTGTCTGTTTTGCCTGGCCTGTCAGAGGACCCGTCTGTTGTGGGGCTGCTACGAGTAAAAGAGCAGCAGGTACCGATTGCTACAAAGACAGTGCACAGACGGCAGTATCGCACCAACAGGGATTCCTTGCTCCCCATTCATGATTTGATTCGCCAGCTGGAGAATCAGGGAGTGATCAGTAAAACTCACTCACCTTTTAACAGTCCCATATGGCCAGTGCGTAAAGCCAGTGGAGAATGGAGGCTGACAGTAGACTACCGTGGCCTGAATGAGGTCACACCCCCATTGAGTGCTGCTGTGCCGGACATGTTGGAACTCCAGTACGAGCTGGAGTCAAAAGCAGCCAAATGGTATGCCACCATTGACATTGCCAATGCCTTCTTCTCTATTCCTTTGGCTGCAGAATGTAAGCCACAGTTTGCCTTCACCTGGAGGGGCATTCAGTATACTTGGAACCGTTTGCCCCAGGGGTGGAAACACAGCCCAACCATTTGCCATGGGTTGGTCCAAACTGTACTGGAACAGGGTGGTGCTCCTGAACACCTGCAGTACATTGATGACATTGTTGTGTGGGGTGATACAGCAGAAGAGGTTTTCACAAAAGGAGAGCAGATCATCCAAATTCTTCTACAAGCCGGCTTTGCTATTAAGCGAAGCAAAGTAAAAGGACCTGCCCAGGAAATTCAGTTCTTAGGTATAAAGTGGCAGGATGGACGTCGTCACATCCCAACAGATGTGATCGACAAAATCACTGCCATGTCTCCACCAACTAGCAAGAAAGAGACACAATCTTTCCTGGGTGCAGTAGGCTTTTGGAGGATGCACATTCCAAACTACAGCCTCATTGTAAGCCCCCTTTATCAGGTGACGCGGAAGAAGAACGATTTTGCATGGGGCCCTGAGCAGCAGCAGGCTTTTGAACAGATTAAACAAGAGATAGCCCGAGCTGTAGCTCTGGGGCCAGTACGGACTGGACAGGATGTAAAGAACATCCTCTATACTGCTGCTGGAGAGAAAGGCCCCACTTGGAGTTTGTGGCAAAGAGCCTCAGGAGAGACCCGAGGCCGACCCCTGGGATTCTGGAGTCGATCATATAAGGGGTCTGAAGAGTGCTACACTCCAACTGAGAAGGAGATCTTAGCCGCGTATGAGGGGGTTCGGGCTGCTTCCGAAGTAGTCGGGACTGAAACACAGCTCCTTTTGGCACCTCGACTGCCAGTGCTGAACTGGATGTTCAAAGGACAGGTTCCCTCCACTCATCATGCTACCGATGTCACCTGGAGCAAGTGGATTACGCTGATTACACAGCGAACGCGAATGGGAAACCTCAATCGTCCAGGAATCCTAGAGGTAATCATGGACTGGCCTGAAGATAAAAGGTTTGGAACATCACCAGCAGAAGAGGTATCACGTGCTAAAGAGGCCCCACCATACAACGAATTACCAGAAAATGAAAAGAAATATGCCCTATTCACAGACGGATCATGTCGCATTGTAGGGAAGCATCGCAAATGGAAAGCTGCTGTGTGGAGCCCCACACGACAGGTTGCAGAGGCCACCGAAGGTAAGGGAGAATCAAGTCAGTTTGCAGAGGTAAAAGCTGTCCAGCTGGCCTTAGATGTTGCTGAACGGGAGAGGTGGCCAATGCTGTATCTTTATACTGACTCATGGATGGTGGCAAATGCCTTATGGGGGTGGTTACAGAGGTGGGAACAAAACAACTGGCAACGGAAGGGTAAATCTGTTTGGGCCGCTGAATTATGGAAGGACATTGCTGCCCGAACAAAGAATATGGTTGTAAAGGTGCGTCATGTGGATGCACATGTGCCCAAAAGTCGGGCTACTGAAGAACAACAAAACAACCATCAGGTAGATAAAGCTGCCAAAATTGAGGTGGCTCAAATTGACTTGGACTGGCAGAATAAGGGTGAATTATTTCTAGCTCGATGGGCTCATGAGACCTCAGGTCATCAAGGAAGAGACGCGACATATAAGTGGGCCAGAGACCGAGGGGTGGACTTAACAATGGACGCTATTGCGCAGATTATTCATGATTGTGAAACATGTGCCATAATTAAACAAGCCAAAAGGATGAAACCTCTCTGGGAGGAAGGGCGGTGGCAAAAGTATAAATATGGGGAGGCGTGGCAGGTTGATTATATCACCTTGCCACGATCTCGCAGTGGTAAGTGTTATGTACTCACCATGGTAGAGGCAACCACTGGGTGGCTAGAAACATACGCAGTACCCCATGCTACTGCTCGAAACACCATATTAGGTCTTGAGAAACAAGTCCTGTGGCGACATGGCACCCCAGAAAGAATTGAATCTGATAATGGGACACATTTTAAAAATTCCCTTATAAATACTTGGGCCAAAGATCATGGCATTGAGTGGATTTATCATATTCCCTACCATGCACCAGCTTCTGGTAAAATTGAACGATATAATGGGTTGTTGAAAACTATGTTGAAAGCAATGGGTGGCGGAACATTTAAGCACTGGGAGAAGAATCTGGCAGAAGCCACTTGGTTGGTGAATACTAGAGGATCTGTCAATCGTGATGGTCCTAGTCAATCTAGCCCCCTACACACTATAGAAGGAGATAAGGTCCCTGTTGTACATGTAAAGAACATGTTGGGAAAAGCTGTTTGGGTCCTTCCAGCTTCTGGAAAGGGCAAACCTATCCGTGGAACTGTCTTTGCCCAGGGACCTGGGTGCACTTGGTGGGTAATGCAGAAGGATGGGGATGTTCAGTGTGTGCCACAAGGGAATTTGATGCTGGGGGAGTGCAGTCAATAATTTTATGTATTTATATGTATATATGTTTGCATGTGTAGTGCATTTTAGTTATTATAGTTGTACATTTAGTTATGTTACATGTAATTCTACTGTTTAGCTATCATAATTTTACATACATGTATATATATGTATATATATATATTTACCATGATGTAATAATGTAGAATAAGGGGTGGAATGTCATGGTTTTGTAATTTTGCTATCAGTATCAGTATTCCACATCATAACATCATGTAAAGTATGGATACTTCTATTGAATGTGCAGTCCACAGAAGAAGACTACATATCCCAGAGAACAACAGGGTTAATGATAAGTCACGGGACCAGGACGCTGTATAATCTCGTTCCCAGGCTGGAGTGCCCTCCTTCTTCTCTCGAACTTCTCGGAGAGTGGGAAGCGTTCCAGCCGTGTCGCCTAGAGTTCACAGTAGGCCTCTCGGTTTTCGGGGACTCTCTCTCTCTGTTTCGTTCAATTTGTTAGCCTCAATTATATTATATTGTGTTATCTTGTATTTCGGTATCATATTTAGTAAAATAAGTTTTTCCTCCTTAGATTGTCGCTGTTTTATCCCACTCTCTTTTTCCCCCTCATTTCCGGGCCCCGGGAGGGGGGCCCACGGGGTGGCTTCCCCTGTCACGGGCATAGGTAAATCTAAGTAACCCGTGACAGTCTCAACTCGGAATCTACTGCGGCTAGGACTCAACTCGGAATCTACTGCGGCTACGTCTCAACTCGGAATCTACTGCGGCTACGTCTCAACTCGGAATCTACAGCGGCAACGACTCAACTCGGAATCTATGGCGGCTACGTCTCAACTCGGAATCTACTGCGGCTACATGTCAACTAGGAATCTACAGCGGCTACGTCTCAACTCGGAATCTACTGCGGCTCCGTCTCAACTCGGAATCTACTGCGGCTACGACTGAACTCGGAATCTACTGCGGCTAAATTTCAACTCGGAATCTACTGCGGCTACGTCTCAACTCGGAATCTACTGCGGCTATGTCTCAACTCAGAATCTACAGCGGCAACGACTCAACTCGGAATCTACTGCGGCAACGACTCAACTCGGAATCTACTGCGGCTAAATTTCAACTCGGAATCTACTGCGGCTACGTCTCAACTCGGAATCTACTGCGGCTATGTCTCAACTCAGAATCTACAGCGGCAACGACTCAACTCGGAATCTACTGCGGCAACGACTCAACTCGGAATCTACTGCGGCTAAATTTCAACTCGGAATCTACTGCGGCTACATCTCAACTCGGAATCTACTGCGGCTATGTCTCAACTCAGAATCTACAGCGGCAACGACTCAACTCGGAATCTACTGCGGCAACGACTCAACTCGGAATCTACTGCGGCTACGTCTCAACTCGGAATCTACTGCTGTTACGTCTCAACTCGGAATCTACTGCGGCTACGTCTCAACTCGGAATCTACTGTGGCTAGGACTCAACTCTGAATCTACTGCAGCTACGTCTCAACTCGGAATCTACTGCGGCTACGTCTCAACTCGGAATCTACTGCAGCTACGTCTCACCTCGGAATCTACTGCGGCTACGTCTCAACTCGAAATCTACTACGGCTAGGACTCAACTCGGAATCTATTGCGGCAACGACTCAACTCAGAATCTACTGCGGCTAGGACTCTACTCAGAATCTACTGCGGCAAGGACTCAACTCGGAATCTACTGCGGCTAGGACTCAACTCGGAATCTACTGCGGCTACGTCTCAACTCAGAATCTACAGCGGCAACGACTCAACTCAGAATTTACTGCGGCTAGGACTCAACTCGGAATCTACTGCGGCAACGACTCAACTCGGAATCTACTGCGGCTACGTCTCAACTCGGAATCTACTGCGGCTACATCTCAACTCGGAATCTACTGCAGCTACGTCTCACCTCGGAATCTACTGCGGCTACGTCTCAACTCGGAATCTACTGCGGCTAGGACTCAACTCGGAATCTACTGCGGCTAGGACTCAACTCGGAATCTACTGCAGCTACGTCTCAACTCGGAATCTACTGCGGCTACTTCTCAACTCGGAATCTACTGCGGCTAGGACTCAACTCGGAATCTACTGCGGCTACGTCTCAACTCGGAATCTACTGCGGCAACGACTCAACTCGGAATCTACTGCGGCTACGTCTCAACTCGGAATCTACAGCCGCTACGTCTCAACTTGGAATCTACTGCGGCTAGGACTCAACTCGGAATCTACTGCGGCTAGGACTCAACTCGGAATCTACTGCGGCTACGTCTCAACTCGGAATCTCCTGCGGCTACGTCTCAACTCGGAATCTACAGCGGCTACGTCTCAACTCGGAATCTACTGCGGCTACGTCTCAACTCGGAATCTACAGCGGCTACGTCTCAACTCGGAATCTACTGCGGCTAGGACTCAACTCGGAATCTACTGCGGCTACGACTCAACTCGGAATCTACAGCGGCAACGACTCAACTCGGAATCTACTGCGGCTACGTCTCAACTCGGAATCTACTGCTGTTACGTCTCAACTCGGAATCTACTGCGGCTACGTCTCAACTCGGAATCTACTGTGGCTAGGACTCAACTCTGAATCTACTGCAGCTACGTCTCAACTCGGAATCTACTGCGGCTACGTCTCAACTCGGAATCTACTGCAGCTACGTCTCACCTCGGAATCTACTGCGGCTACGTCTCAACTCGAAATCTACTACGGCTAGGACTCAACTCGGAATCTATTGCGGCAACGACTCAACTCAGAATCTACTGCGGCTAGGACTCTACTCAGAATCTACTGCGGCAACGACTCAACTCGGAATCTACTGCGGCTACGTCTCAACTCGGAATCTACAGCCGCTACGTCTCAACTCGGAATCTACAGCGGCAACGACTCAACTCGGAATATACTGCGGCTACGTCTCAACTCGGAATCTACTGCGGCTATGTCTCAACTCGGAATCTACAGCGGCAACGACTCAACTCGGAATCTACTGCGGCTACGTCTCAACTCGGAATCTACTGCGGCTACGTCTCAACTCGGAATCTACTGCGGCTCCGTCTCAACTCGGAATCTACTGCGGCTACGACTCAACTCGGAATCTACTGCGGCTAAATTTCAACTCGGAATCTACTGCGGCTACGTCTCAACTCGGAATCTACTGCGGCTATGTCTCAACTCAGAATCTACAGCGGCAACGACTCAACTCGGAATCTACTGCGGCAACGACTCAACTCGGAATCTACTGCGGCTAAATTTCAACTCGGAATCTACTGCGGCTACGTCTCAACTCGGAATCTACTGCGGCTATGTCTCAACTCAGAATCTACAGCGGCAACGACTCAACTCGGAATCTACTGCGGCAACGACTCAACTCGGAATCTACTGCGGCTACGTCTCAACTCGGAATCTACTGCTGTTACGTCTCAACTCGGAATCTACTGCGGCTACGTCTCAACTCGGAATCTACTGCGGCTAGGACTCAACTCTGAATCTACTGCAGCTACGTCTCAACTCGGAATCTACTGCGGCTACGTCTCAACTCGGAATCTACTGCAGCTACGTCTCACCTCGGAATCTACTGCGGCTACGTCTCAACTCGAAATCTACTACGGCTAGGACTCAACTCGGAATCTATTGCGGCAACGACTCAACTCAGAATCTACTGCGGCTAGGACTCTACTCAGAATCTACTGCGGCAAGGACTCAACTCGGAATCTACTGCGGCTAGGTCTCAACTCGGAATCTACTGCGGCTAGGACTCAACTCGGAATCTACTGCGGCTACGTCTCAACTCGGAATCTCCTGCGGCTACGTCTCAACTCGGAATCTACAGCGGCTACGTCTCAACTCGGAATCTACTGCGGCTACGTCTCAACTCGGAATCTACAGCGGCTACGTCTCAACTCGGAATCTACTGCGGCTAGGACTCAACTCGGAATCTACTGCGGCTACGTCTCAACTCGGAATCTACAGCGGCAACGACTCAACTCGGAATCTACTGCGGCTACGTCTCAACTCGGAATCTACAGCCGCTACGTCTCAACTCGGAATCTACTGCGGCTACGACTCAACTCGGAATCTACTGCGGCTAGGACTAGACTCGGAATCTACTGCGGCTACGTCTCAACTCGGAATCTACTGCGGCTACGTCTCAACTCGTAATCTACTGCGGCTACGTCTCAGCTCGGAATATACAGCGCTAAGGACTCAAGTCGGAATCTACTGCGGCTACGTCTCAACTCGGAATCTACTGCGGCTAGGACTCAACTCGGAATCTACTGCAGCTACGTCTCAACTCGGAATCTACTGCGGCTAGGACTCAACTCAGAATCTATGGCGGCTACGTCTCAACTCGGAATCTACTGCTGTTACGTCTCAACTCGGAATCTACTGCGGCTACGTCTCAACTCGGAATCTACTGCGGCAACGCCTCAACTCGGAATCTACTGCGGCAACGCCTCAACTCGGAATCTACTGCGGCTAGGACTCAACTCGGAATCTACTGCAGCTACGTCTCAACTCGGAATCTACAGCGGCTATGTCTCAACTCGGAATCTACTGCGGCAACGACTCAACTCGGAATCTACTGCGGCTACGTCTCAACTCGGAATCTACTGCTGTTACGTCTCAACTCGGAATCTACTGCGGCTACGTCTCAACTCGGAATCTACTGCGGCTAGGACTCAACTCGGAATCTACTGCAGCTACGTCTCAACTCGGAATCCACTGCGGCTACGTCTCAACTCGGAATCTACTGCAGCTACGTGTCACCTCGGAATCTACTGCGGCTACGTCTCAACTCGGAATCTACTGCGGCTACGCCTCAACTCGGAATCTACTGCGGCTAGGACTGAACTCGTAATCTACTGCGGCTACGTCTCAACTCGGAATCTACTGCGGCTACGTCTCAACTCGGAATCTACTGCGGCTACGTCTCAACTCGGAATCTACTGCGGCTAGGACTCAACTCGGAATCTACTGCGGCTACGTCTCAACTCAGAATCTACAGCGGCAACGACTCAACTCAGAATCTACTGCGGCTAGGACTCAACTCGGAACCTACTGCGGCAACGACTCAACTCGGAATCTACTGAGGCTACGTCTCAACTCGGAATCTACTGCGGCTACATCTCAACTCGGAATCTACTGCAGCTACGTCTCACCTCGGAATCTACTGCGGCTACGTCTCAACTCGGAATCTACTGCGGCTAGGACTCAACTCGGAATCTACTGCGGCTAGGACTCAACTCGGAATCTACTGCAGCTACGTCTCAACTCGGAATCTACTGCGCCTACTTCTCAACTCGGAATCTACTGCGGCTAGGACTCAACTCGGAATCTACTGCGGCTACGTCTCAACTCGGAATCTACTGCGGCAACGACTCAACTCGGAATCTACTGCGGCTACGTCTCAACTCGGAATCTACAGCCGCTACGTCTCAACATGGAATCTACTGCGGCTAGGACTCAACTCGGAATCTACTGCGGCTAGGACTCAACTCGGAATCTACTGCGGCTACGTCTCAACTCGGAATCTCCTGCGGCTACGTCTCAACTCGGAATCTACAGCGGCTACGTCTCAACTCGGAATCTACTGCGGCTACGTCTCAACTCGGAATCTACAGCGGCTATGTCTCAACTCGGAATCTACTGCGGCTAGGGCTCAACTCGGAATCTACTGCGGCTACGTCTCAACTTGGAATCTACTGTGGCTAGGACTCAACTCGGAATCTACTGCGGCTAGGACTCAACTCGGAATCTACTGCGGCTACGTCTCAACTCGGAATCTCCTGCGGCTACGTCTCAACTCGGAATCTACAGCGGCTACGTCTCAACTCGGAATCTACTGCGGCTACGTCTCAACTCGGAATCTACAGCGGCTACGTCTCAACTCGGAATCTACTGCGGCTAGGACTCAACTCGGAATCTACTGCGGCTACGTCTCAACTCGGAATCTACAGCGGCAACGACTCAACTCGGAATCTACTGCGGCTACGTCTCAACTCGGAATCTACAGCCGCTACGTCTCAACTCGGAATCTACTGCGGCTACGACTCAACTCGGAATCTACTGCGGCTAGGACTAGACTCGGAATCTACTGCGGCTACGTCTCAACTCGGAATCTACTGCGGCTACGTCTCAACTCGTAATCTACTGCGGCTACGTCTCAGCTCGGAATATACAGCGCTAAGGACTCAAGTCGGAATCTACTGCGGCTACGTCTCAACTCGGAATCTACTGCGGCTAGGACTCAACTCGGAATCTACAGCCGCTACGTCTCAACTCGGAATCTACAGCGGCAACGACTCAACTCGGAATATACTGCGGCTACGTCTCAACTCGGAATCTACTGCGGCTATGTCTCAACTCGGAATCTACAGCGGCAACGACTCAACTCGGAATCTACTGCGGCTACGTCTCAACTCGGAATCTACTGCGGCTACGTCTCAACTCGGAATCTACTGCGGCTCCGTCTCAACTCGGAATCTACTGCGGCTACGACTCAACTCGGAATCTACTGCGGCTAAATTTCAACTCGGAATCTACTGCGGCTACGTCTCAACTCGGAATCTACTGCGGCTATGTCTCAACTCAGAATCTACAGCGGCAACGACTCAACTCGGAATCTACTGCGGCAACGACTCAACTCGGAATCTACTGCGGCTAAATTTCAACTCGGAATCTACTGCGGCTACGTCTCAACTCGGAATCTACTGCGGCTATGTCTCAACTCAGAATCTACAGCGGCAACGACTCAACTCGGAATCTACTGCGGCAACGACTCAACTCGGAATCTACTGCGGCTACGTCTCAACTCGGAATCTACTGCTGTTACGTCTCAACTCGGAATCTACTGCGGCTACGTCTCAACTCGGAATCTACTGTGGCTAGGACTCAACTCTGAATCTACTGCAGCTACGTCTCAACTCGGAATCTACTGCGGCTACGTCTCAACTCGGAATCTACTGCAGCTACGTCTCACCTCGGAATCTACTGCGGCTACGTCTCAACTCGAAATCTACTACGGCTAGGACTCAACTCGGAATCTATTGCGGCAACGACTCAACTCAGAATCTACTGCGGCTAGGACTCTACTCAGAATCTACTGCGGCAAGGACTCAACTCGGAATCTACTGCGGCTAGGACTCAACTCGGAATCTACTGCGGCTAGGACTCAACTCGGAATCTACTGCGGCTACGTCTCAACTCGGAATCTCCTGCGGCTACGTCTCAACTCGGAATCTACAGCGGCTACGTCTCAACTCGGAATCTACTGCGGCTACGTCTCAACTCGGAATCTACAGCGGCTACGTCTCAACTCGGAATCTACTGCGGCTAGGACTCAACTCGGAATCTACTGCGGCTACGTCTCAACTCGGAATCTACAGCGGCAACGACTCAACTCGGAATCTACTGCGGCTACGTCTCAACTCGGAATCTACAGCCGCTACGTCTCAACTCGGAATCTACTGCGGCTACGACTCAACTCGGAATCTACTGCGGCTAGGACTAGACTCGGAATCTACTGCGGCTACGTCTCAACTCGGAATCTACTGCGGCTACGTCTCAACTCGTAATCTACTGCGGCTACGTCTCAGCTCGGAATATACAGCGCTAAGGACTCAAGTCGGAATCTACTGCGGCTACGTCTCAACTCGGAATCTACTGCGGCTAGGACTCAACTCGGAATCTACTGCAGCTACGTCTCAACTCGGAATCTACTGCGGCTAGGACTCAACTCAGAATCTATGGCGGCTACGTCTCAACTCGGAATCTACTGCTGTTACGTCTCAACTCGGAATCTACTGCGGCTACGTCTCAACTCGGAATCTACTGCGGCAACGCCTCAACTCGGAATCTACTGCGGCAACGCCTCAACTCGGAATCTACTGCGGCTAGGACTCAACTCGGAATCTACTGCAGCTACGTCTCAACTCGGAATCTACAGCGGCTATGTCTCAACTCGGAATCTACTGCGGCTAGGACTCAACTCGGAATCTACTGCGGCTACGTCTCAACTCGGAATCTACTGCTGTTACGTCTCAACTCGGAATCTACTGCGGCTACGTCTCAACTCGGAATCTACTGCGGCTAGGACTCAACTCGGAATCTACTGCAGCTACGTCTCAACTCGGAATCCACTGCGGCTACGTCTCAACTCGGAATCTACTGCAGCTACGTGTCACCTCGGAATCTACTGCGGCTACGTCTCAACTCGGAATCTACTGCGGCTACGCCTCAACTCGGAATCTACTGCGGCTAGGACTGAACTCGTAATCTACTGCGGCTACGTCTCAACTCGGAATCTACTGCGGCTACGTCTCAACTCGGAATCTACTGCGGCTACGTCTCAACTCGGAATCTACTGCGGCTAGGACTCAACTCGGAATCTACTGCGGCTACGTCTCAACTCAGAATCTACAGCGGCAACGACTCAACTCAGAATCTACTGCGGCTAGGACTCAACTCGGAACCTACTGCGGCAACGACTCAACTCGGAATCTACTGCGGCTACGTCTCAACTCGGAATCTACTGCGGCTACATCTCAACTCGGAATCTACTGCAGCTACGTCTCACCTCGGAATCTACTGCGGCTACGTCTCAACTCGGAATCTACTGCGGCTAGGACTCAACTCGGAATCTACTGCGGCTAGGACTCAACTCGGAATCTACTGCAGCTACGTCTCAACTCGGAATCTACTGCGCCTACTTCTCAACTCGGAATCTACTGCGGCTAGGACTCAACTCGGAATCTACTGCGGCTACGTCTCAACTCGGAATCTACTGCGGCAACGACTCAACTCGGAATCTACTGCGGCTACGTCTCAACTCGGAATCTACAGCCGCTACGTCTCAACATGGAATCTACTGCGGCTAGGACTCAACTCGGAATCTACTGCGGCTAGGACTCAACTCGGAATCTACTGCGGCTACGTCTCAACTCGGAATCTCCTGCGGCTACGTCTCAACTCGGAATCTACAGCGGCTACGTCTCAACTCGGAATCTACTGCGGCTACGTCTCAACTCGGAATCTACAGCGGCTATGTCTCAACTCGGAATCTACTGCGGCTAGGGCTCAACTCGGAATCTACTGCGGCTACGTCTCAACTTGGAATCTACTGTGGCTAGGACTCAACTCGGAATCTACTGCGGCTAGGACTCAACTCGGAATCTACTGCGGCTACGTCTCAACTCGGAATCTCCTGCGGCTACGTCTCAACTCGGAATCTACAGCGGCTACGTCTCAACTCGGAATCTACTGCGGCTACGTCTCAACTCGGAATCTACAGCGGCTACGTCTCAACTCGGAATCTACTGCGGCTAGGACTCAACTCGGAATCTACTGCGGCTACGTCTCAACTCGGAATCTACAGCGGCAACGACTCAACTCGGAATCTACTGCGGCTACGTCTCAACTCGGAATCTACAGCCGCTACGTCTCAACTCGGAATCTACTGCGGCTACGACTCAACTCGGAATCTACTGCGGCTAGGACTAGACTCGGAATCTACTGCGGCTACGTCTCAACTCGGAATCTACTGCGGCTACGTCTCAACTCGTAATCTACTGCGGCTACGTCTCAGCTCGGAATATACAGCGCTAAGGACTCAAGTCGGAATCTACTGCGGCTACGTCTCAACTCGGAATCTACTGCGGCTAGGACTCAACTCGGAATCTACTGCAGCTACGTCTCAACTCGGAATCTACTGCGGCTAGGACTCAACTCAGAATCTATGGCGGCTACGTCTCAACTCGGAATCTACTGCTGTTACGTCTCAACTCGGAATCTACTGCGGCTACGTCTCAACTCGGAATCTACTGCGGCAACGCCTCAACTCGGAATCTACTGCGGCAACGCCTCAACTCGGAATCTACTGCGGCTAGGACTCAACTCGGAATCTACTGCAGCTACGTCTCAACTCGGAATCTACAGCGGCTATGTCTCAACTCGGAATCTACTGCGGCTAGGACTCAACTCGGAATCTACTGCGGCTACGTCTCAACTCGGAATCTACTGCTGTTACGTCTCAACTCGGAATCTACTGCGGCTACGTCTCAACTCGGAATCTACTGCGGCTAGGACTCAACTCGGAATCTACTGCAGCTACGTCTCAACTCGGAATCCACTGCGGCTACGTCTCAACTCGGAATCTACTGCAGCTACGTGTCACCTCGGAATCTACTGCGGCTACGTCTCAACTCGGAATCTACTGCGGCTACGCCTCAACTCGGAATCTACTGCGGCTAGGACTGAACTCGTAATCTACTGCGGCTACGTCTCAACTCGGAATCTACTGCGGCTACGTCTCAACTCGGAATCTACTGCGGCTACGTCTCAACTCGGAATCTACTGCGGCTAGGACTCAACTCGGAATCTACTGCGGCTACGTCTCAACTCAGAATCTACAGCGGCAACGACTCAACTCAGAATCTACTGCGGCTAGGACTCAACTCGGAACCTACTGCGGCAACGACTCAACTCGGAATCTACTGCGGCTACGTCTCAACTCGGAATCTACTGCGGCTACATCTCAACTCGGAATCTACTGCAGCTACGTCTCACCTCGGAATCTACTGCGGCTACGTCTCAACTCGGAATCTACTGCGGCTAGGACTCAACTCGGAATCTACTGCGGCTAGGACTCAACTCGGAATCTACTGCAGCTACGTCTCAACTCGGAATCTACTGCGCCTACTTCTCAACTCGGAATCTACTGCGGCTAGGACTCAACTCGGAATCTACTGCGGCTACGTCTCAACTCGGAATCTACTGCGGCAACGACTCAACTCGGAATCTACTGCGGCTACGTCTCAACTCGGAATCTACAGCCGCTACGTCTCAACATGGAATCTACTGCGGCTAGGACTCAACTCGGAATCTACTGCGGCTAGGACTCAACTCGGAATCTACTGCGGCTACGTCTCAACTCGGAATCTCCTGCGGCTACGTCTCAACTCGGAATCTACAGCGGCTACGTCTCAACTCGGAATCTACTGCGGCTACGTCTCAACTCGGAATCTACAGCGGCTATGTCTCAACTCGGAATCTACTGCGGCTAGGGCTCAACTCGGAATCTACTGCGGCTACGTCTCAACTTGGAATCTACTGCGGCTAGGACTCAACTCGGAATCTACTGCGGCTAGGACTCAACTCGGAATCTACTGCGGCTACGTCTCAACTCGGAATCTCCTGCGGCTACGTCTCAACTCGGAATCTACAGCGGCTACGTCTCAACTCGGAATCTACTGCGGCTACGTCTCAACTCGGAATCTACAGCGGCTACGTCTCAACTCGGAATCTACTGCGGCTAGGACTCAACTCGGAATCTACTGCGGCTACGTCTCAACTCGGAATCTACAGCGGCAACGACTCAACTCGGAATCTACTGCGGCTACGTCTCAACTCGGAATCTACAGCCGCTACGTCTCAACTCGGAATCTACTGCGGCTACGACTCAACTCGGAATCTACTGCGGCTAGGACTAGACTCGGAATCTACTGCGGCTACGTCTCAACTCGGAATCTACTGCGGCTACGTCTCAACTCGGAATCTACTGCGGCTACGTCTCAGCTCGGAATATACAGCGCTAAGGACTCAAGTCGGAATCTACTGCGGCTACGTCTCAACTCGGAATCTACTGCGGCTAGGACTCAACTCGGAATCTACTGCAGCTACGTCTCAACTCGGAATCTACTGCGGCTAGGACTCAACTCAGAATCTATGGCGGCTACGTCTCAACTCGGAATCTACTGCTGTTACGTCTCAACTCGGAATCTACTGCGGCTACGTCTCAACTCGGAATCTACTGCGGCAACGCCTCAACTCGGAATCTACTGCGGCAACGCCTCAACTCGGAATCTACTGCGGCTAGGACTCAACTCGGAATCTACTGCAGCTACGTCTCAACTCGGAATCTACAGCGGCTATGTCTCAACTCGGAATCTACTGCGGCTAGGACTCAACTCGGAATCTACTGCGGCTACGTCTCAACTCGGAATCTACTGCTGTTACGTCTCAACTCGGAATCTACTGCGGCTACGTCTCAACTCGGAATCTACTGCGGCTAGGACTCAACTCGGAATCTACTGCAGCTACGTCTCAACTCGGAATCCACTGCGGCTACGTCTCAACTCGGAATCTACTGCAGCTACGTGTCACCTCGGAATCTACTGCGGCTACGTCTCAACTCGGAATCTACTGCGGCTACGCCTCAACTCGGAATCTACTGCGGCTAGGACTGAACTCGGAATCTACTGCGGCTACGTCTCAACTCGGAATCTACTGCGGCTACGTCTCAACTCGGAATCTACTGCGGCTAGGACTCAACTCGGAATCTACTGCGGCTACGTCTCAACTCAGAATCTACAGCGGCAACGACTCAACTCAGAATCTACTGCGGCTAGGACTCAACTCGGAACCTACTGCGGCAACGACTCAACTCGGAATCTACTGCGGCTACGTCTCAACTCGGAATCTACTGCGGCTACATCTCAACTCGGAATCTACTGCAGCTACGTCTCACCTCGGAATCTACTGCGGCTACGTCTCAACTCGGAATCTACTGCGGCTAGGACTCAACTCGGAATCTACTGCGGCTAGGACTCAACTCGGAATCTACTGCAGCTACGTCTCAACTCGGAATCTACTGCGCCTACTTCTCAACTCGGAATCTACTGCGGCTAGGACTCAACTCGGAATCTACTGCGGCTACGTCTCAACTCGGAATCTACTGCGGCAACGACTCAACTCGGAATCTACTGCGGCTACGTCTCAACTCGGAATCTACAGCCGCTACGTCTCAACATGGAATCTACTGCGGCTAGGACTCAACTCGGAATCTACTGCGGCTAGGACTCAACTCGGAATCTACTGCGGCTACGTCTCAACTCGGAATCTCCTGCGGCTACGTCTCAACTCGGAATCTACAGCGGCTACGTCTCAACTCGGAATCTACTGCGGCTACGTCTCAACTCGGAATCTACAGCGGCTATGTCTCAACTCGGAATCTACTGCGGCTAGGGCTCAACTCGGAATCTACTGCAGCTACGTCTCAACTCGGAATCTACAGCGGCAACGACTCAACTCGGAATCTACTGCGGCTACGTCTCAACTCGGAATCTACAGCCGCTACGTCTCAACTCGGAATCTACTGCGGCTACGACTCAACTCGGAATCTACTGCGGCTAGGACTAGACTCGGAATCTACTGCGGCTACGTCTCAACTCGGAATCTACTGCGGCTATGTCTCAACTCAGAATCTACAGCGGCAACGACTCAACTCGGAATCTACTGCGGCAACGACTCAACTCGGAATCTACTGCGGCTAAATTTCAACTCGGAATCTACTGCGGCTACGTCTCAACTCGGAATCTACTGCGGCTATGTCTCAACTCAGAATCTACAGCGGCAACGACTCAACTCGGAATCTACTGCGGCAACGACTCAACTCGGAATCTACTGCGGCTACGTCTCAACTCGGAATCTACTGCTGTTACGTCTCAACTCGGAATCTACTGCGGCTACGTCTCAACTCGGAATCTACTGTGGCTAGGACTCAACTCTGAATCTACTGCAGCTACGTCTCAACTCGGAATCTACTGCGGCTACGTCTCAACTCGGAATCTACTGCAGCTACGTCTCACCTCGGAATCTACTGCGGCTACGTCTCAACTCGGAATCTACTGCGGCTAGGACTCAACTCGGAATCTACTGCGGCTACGTCTCAACTCAGAATCTACAGCGGCAACGACTCAACTCAGAATCTACTGCGGCTAGGACTCAACTCGGAATCTACTGCGGCAACGACTCAACTCGGAATCTACTGCGGCTACGTCTCAACTCGGAATCTACTGCGGCTACATCTCAACTCGGAATCTACTGCAGCTACGTCTCAACTCGGAATCTACTGCGGCTACTTCTCAACTCGGAATCTACTGCAGCTAGGACTCAACTCGGAATCTACTGCGGCTACGTCTCAACTCGGAATCTACTGCGGCAACGACTCAACTCGGAATCTACTGCGGCTACGTCTCAACTCGGAATCTACAGCCGCTACGTCTCAACTTGGAATCTACTGCGGCTAGGACTCAACTCGGAATCTACTGCGGCTAGGACTCAACTCGGAATCTACTGCGGCTACGTCTCAACTCGGAATCTCCTGCGGCTACGTCTCAACTCGGAATATACAGCGGCTACGTCTCAACTCGGAATCTACTGCGGCTACGTCTCAACTCGGAATCTACAGCGGCTACGTCTCAACTCGGAATCTACTGCGGCTAGGACTCAACTCGGAATCTACTGCGGCTACGTCTCAACTCGGAATCTACAGCGGCAACGACTCAACTCGGAATCTACTGCGGCTACGTCTCAACTCGGAATCTACAGCCGCTACGTCTCAACTCGGAATCTACTGCGGCTACGACTCAACTCGGAATCTACTGCGGCTAGGACTCAACTCGGAATCTACTGCGGCTACGTCTCAACTCGGAATCTACTGCGGCTACGTCTCAACTCGTAATCTACTGCGGCTACGTCTCAGCTCGGAATATACAGCGCTAAGGACTCAACTCGGAATCTACTGCGGCTACGTCTCAACTCGGAATCTACTGCGGCTAGGACTCAACTCGGAATCTACTGCAGCTACGTCTCAACTCGGAATCTACAGCGGCTACGTCTCAAATCGGAATCTACTACGGCTTCTTCTCAACTCGAAATCTGCTACGGCTAGGACTCAACTCAGAATCTACTGCGGCAACGACTCAACTCAGAATCTACTGCGGCTAGGACTCTACTCAGAATCTACTGCGGCAAGGACTCAACTCGGAATCTACTGCGGCTACGTCTCAACTCGGAATCTACTGCGGCTACATCTCAACTCGGAATCTACTGCGGCAACGCCTCAACTCGGAATCTACTGCGGCTAGGACTCAACTCGGAATCTACTGCGGCTAGGACTCAACTCGGAATCTACTGCGGCTACGTCTCAACTCGGAATCTACTGCGGCTACGTCTCAACTCGGAATCTACTGCGGCTAGGACTCAACTCAGAATCTATGGCGGCTACGTCTCAACTCGGAATCTACTGCTGTTACGTCTCAACTCGGAATCTACTGCGGCTACGTCTCAACTCGGAATCTACTGCAGCAACGCCTCAACTCGGAATCTACTGCGGCCACGCCTCAACTCGGAATCTACTGCGGCTAGGACTCAACTCGGAATCTACTGCAGCTACGTCTCAACTCGGAATCTACAGCGGCTATGTCTCAACTCGGAATCTACTGCGGCTAGGACTCAACTCGGAATCTACTGCGGCTACGTCTCAACTCGGAATCTACTGCTGTTACGTCTCAACTCGGAATCTACTGCGGCTACGTCTCAACTCGGAATCTACTGCGGCTAGGACTCAACTCGGAATCTACTGCAGCTACGTCTCAACTCGGAATCTACTGCGGCTACGTCTCAACTCGGAATCTACTGCAGCTACGTGTCACCTCGGAATCTACTGCGGCTACGTCTCAACTCGGAATCTACTGCGGCTACGCCTCAACTCGGAATCTACTGCGGCTAGGACTGAACTCGTAATCTACTGCGGCTACGTCTCAACTCGGAATCTACTGCGGCTACGTCTCAACTCGGAATCTACTGCGGCTACGTCTCAACTCGGAATCTACTGCGGCTAGGACTCAACTCGGAATCTACTGCGGCTACGTCTCAACTCAGAATCTACAGCGGCAACGACTCAACTCAGAATCTACTGCGGCTAGGACTCAACTCGGAACCTACTGCGGCAACGACTCAACTCGGAATCTACTGCGGCTACGTCTCAACTCGGAATCTACTGCGGCTACATCTCAACTCGGAATCTACTGCAGCTACGTCTCACCTCGGAATCTACTGCGGCTACGTCTCAACTCGGAATCTACTGCGGCTAGGACTCAACTCGGAATCTACTGCGGCTAGGACTCAACTCGGAATCTACTGCAGCTACGTCTCAACTCGGAATCTACTGCGGCTACTTCTCAACTCGGAATCTACTGCGGCTAGGACTCAACTCGGAATCTACTGCGGCTACGTCTCAACTCGGAATCTACTGCAGCAACGACTCAACTCGGAATCTACTGCGGCTACGTCTCAACTCGGAATCTACAGCCGCTACGTCTCAACTTGGAATCTACTGCGGCTAGGACTCAACTCGGAATCTACTGCGGCTAGGACTCAACTCGGAATCTCCTGCGGCTACGTCTCAACTCGGAATCTACAGCGGCTACGTCTCAACTCGGAATCTACTGCGGCTAGGACTCAACTCGGAATCTACTGCGGCTAGGACTCAACTCGGAATCTCCTGCGGCTACGTCTCAACTCGGAATCTACAGCGGCTACGTCTCAACTCGGAATCTACTGCGGCTACGTCTCAACTCGGAATCTACAGCGGCTATGTCTCAACTCGGAATCTACTGCGGCTAGGGCTCAACTCGGAATCTACTGCAGCTACGTCTCAACTCGGAATCTACAGCGGCAACGACTCAACTCGGAATCTACTGCGGCTACGTCTCAACTCGGAATCTACAGCCGCTACGTCTCAACTCGGAATCTACTGCGGCTACGACTCAACTCGGAATCTACTGCGGCTAGGACTAGACTCGGAATCTACTGCGGCTACGTCTCAACTCGGAATCTACTGCGGCTACGTCTCAACTCGTAATCTACTGCGGCTACGTCTCAGCTCGGAATATACAGCGCTAAGGACTCAACTCGGAATCTACTGCGGCTACGTCTCAACTCGGAATCTACTGCGGCTAGGACTCAACTCGGAATCTACTGCAGCTACGTCTCAACTCGGAATCTACAGCGGCTACGTCTCAACTCGGAATCTACTACGGCTTCTTCTCAACTCGAAATCTGCTACGGCTAGGACTCAACTCAGAATCTACTGCGGCAACGACTCAACTCAGAATCTACTGCGGCTAGGACTCTACTCAGAATCTACTGCGGCAAGGACTCAACTCGGAATCTACTGCGGCTACGTCTCAACTCGGAATCTACTGCGGCTACATCTCAACTCGGAATCTACTGCGGCAACGCCTCAACTCGGAATCTACTGCGGCTACGACTCAACTCGGAATCTACTGCGGCTAGGACTCAACTCGGAATCTACTGCGGCTACGTCTCAACTCGGAATCTACTGCGGCTACGTCTCAACTCGGAATCTACTGCGGCTAGGACTCAACTCGGAATCTATGGCGGCTACGTCTCAACTCGGAATCTACTGCTGTTACGTCTCAACTCGGAATCTACTGCGGCTACGTCTCAATTCAGAATCTACTGCGGCAATGCCTCAACTCGGAATCTACTGCGGTAACGCCTCAACTCGGAATCTACTGCGGCTAGGACTCAACTCGGAATCTACTGCAGCTACGTCTCAACTCGGAATCTACAGCGGCTACGTCTCAACTCGGAATCTACTGCGGCTAGGACTCAACTCGGAATCTACTGCGGCTACGTCTCAACTCGGAATCTACTGCTGTTACGTCTCAACTCGGAATCTACTGCGGCTATGTCTCAACTCGGAATCTACTGCGGCTAGGACTCAACTCGGAATCTACTGCAGCTACGTCTCAACTCGGAATCTACTGCGGCTACGTCTCAACTCGGAATCAACTGCAGCTACGTGTCACCTCGTAATCTACTGCAGCTACGTCTCAACTCGGAATCTACTGCGGCTACGCCTCAACTCGGAATCTACTGCGGCTAGGACTGAACTCGTAATCTACTGCGGCTACGTCTCAACTCGGAATCTACTGCGGCTACGTCTCAACTCGGAATCTGCTGCGGCTAGGACTCAACTCGGAATCTACTGCGGCTACGTCTCAACTCAGAATCTACAGCGGCAACGACTCAACTCAGAATCTACTGCGGCTAGGACTCAACTCGGAATCTACTGCGGCAACGACTCAACTCGGAATCTACTGCTGCTACGTCTGAACTCGGAATCTACTGCGGCTACGTCTCAACTCGGAATCTACTGCGGCTACGTCTCAACTCGGAATCTACTGCGGCTACATCTCAACTAGGAATCTACAGCGGCAACGACTCAACTCGGAATGTACAGTGGCTACGTCTCAACTCGGAATCTACTACGGCTACGTCTCAACTCGGAATCTACTGCGGCTACATCTAAACTCGGAATCTACTGCTGCTACGTCTCAACTCGGAATCTACTGCGGCTACGTCTCAACTCGGAATCTACTGAGTCATCGCCTCAACTCGGAATCTACTGCGGCTAGGACTCAACTCGGAATCTACTGCAGCTACGTCTCAACTCGGAATCTACAGCGGCTACGTCTCAACTCGGAATCTACTGCGGCTAGGACTCAACTCGGAATCTACTGCGGCTACGTCTCAACTCGGAATCTACTGCGGCTAGGACTCAACTCGGAATCTACTGCGGCTACGTCTCAACTCGGAATCTACTGCGGCTACGTCTCAACTCGGAATCTACAGCGGCAACGACTCAACTCGGAATCTACTGCGGCTACGTCTCAACTCGGAATCTACTGCGGCTACATCTCAACTCAGAATCTACTGCGGCTACGTCTCAACTCGGAATCTACAGCGGCTACGACTCAACTCGGAATCTACTGCGGCTCGGACTCAACTCGGAATCTACTGCGGCTACGTCTCAACTCGGAATCTACTGCGGCTACGTCTCAACTCGGAATCTACTGCGGCTAGGACTCAACTCGGAATCTACTGCAGCTACGTCTCAACTCGGAATCTACTGCGGCAACGTCTCAACTCGGAATCTACTGCAGCTACGTCTCACCTCGGAATCTACTGCGGCTACTTCTCAACTCGGAATCTACTGCGGCTACGTCTCAACTCGGAATCTACTGCGGCTAGGACTGAACTCGTAATCTACTGTGGCTATGTATCAGCTCGGAATCTACAGCGCTAAGGACTCAACTCAGAATCTACTGCGGCTACGTCTCAACTCGGAATCTACTGCGGCTAGGACTCAACTCGGAATCTACTGCGGCTACGTCTCAACTTGGAATCTACAGCGGCAACGACTCAACTCGGAATCTACTGCGGCTACGTCTCAACTCGGAATCTACAGCGGCTAAGTCTCAACTCGGAATCTACTGCGGCTAGGACTCAACTCGGAATCTACTGCGGCAACGACTCAACTCGGAATCTACTGCTGCTACGTCTGAACTCGGAATCTACTGCGGCTACGTCTCAACTCGGAATCTACTGCGGCTACGTCTCAACTCGGAATCTACTTCGGCTACATCTCAACTAGGAATCTACAGCGGCAACGACTCAACTCGGAATCTACAGTGGCTACGTCTCAACTCGGAATCTACTGTGGCTACGTCTCAACTCGGAATCTACTGCGGCTACATCTAAACTCGGAATCTACTGCTGCTTCGTCTCAACTCGGAATCTCCTGCGGCTACGTCTCAACTCGGAATCTACTGCGGCTACGTCTCAACTCGGAATCTACTGCGGCTAGGACTCAAATAGGAATCTACTGCGGCTACGTCTCAACTCGGAATCTACTACGGCTACGTCTCAACTCGAAATCTGCTACGGCTAGGACTCAACTCGGAATCATACTTCGGCAACGACTCAACTCAGAATCTACTGCGGCTAGGACTCTACTCAGAATCTACTGCGGCAAGGACTCAACTCGAAATCTACTGCGGATAGGACTCAACTCGGAATCTACTGCGGCTACGTCTCAACTCGGAATCTACTGCGGCAACGCCTCTACTCGGAATCTACTGCGGCTAGGACTCAACTCGTAATCTACTGCAGCTACGTCTCAACTCGGAATCTACAGCGGCTACGTCTCAACTCGGAATCTACTGCGGCTAGGACTCAACTCGGAATCTACTGCAGCTACGTCTCAACTCGGAATCTACAGCGGCTACGTCTCAACACGGAATCTACTGCGGCTACGTCTCAACTCGGAATCTACAGCGGCAACGACTCAACTCGGAATCTACTGCGGCAACGACTCAACTCGGAATCTACTGCAGCTACGTCTCAACTCGGAATCTACTGCTGCTACTTCTCAACTCGGAATCTACGGCGGCTACGTCTCAACTCGGAATCTACTACGGCTACGTCTCAGCACGGAATATACTGCGGCTACGTCTCAACTCGGAATCTACTGCGGCTACGTCTCAACTCGGAAACTACAGCGGCAACGACTCAACTCGGAATCTACAGCGGCTACGTCTCAACTCGGAATCTACAGCGGCTAAGTCTCAACTCGGAATCTACTGCGGCTACGACTCAACTCGGAATCTACTGTTGCTAGGACTCAACTCGGAATCTACTGTGGCTACGTCTCAACTCGGAATCTACTGCGGCTAGGACTCAACTCGGAATCTACTGCGGCAACGACTCAAAACAGAATCTACTGCTTCTACGTCTCAACTCGGAATCTACTGCGGCTACGACTCAACTCAGAATCTAGTACGGCTACGTCTCAACTCGGAATCTACTGCAGCTACGTCTCAACTCGGAATCTACTGCGGTTTGGACTCAACTCGGAATCTACTGCGGCAACGACTCGACACAGAATCTACTGCGGCTACGTCTCAACTCGGAATCTACTGCGGCTACGTCTCAACTCGGAATCTACTGCGGCAACGACTCGACACAGAATCTACTGCGGCTACGTCTCAACTCGGAATCTACTGCGGCTACGTCTCAACTCGGAATCTACAGCGGCAACGACTCAACTCGGAATCTACAGCGGCTACGTTTCAACTCGGAATCTACTGCGGCTACGTCTCAACTCGGAAACAACTGCGGCTACATCTCAACTTGGAATCTACTGCGGCTACGTCTCAACTCGGAATCTACTGCGGCTACGTCTCAACTCGGAATCTACAGCGGCAACGACTCAACTCGGAATCTACTGCGGCAACGACTCAACTCGGAATCTACTGCAGCTACGTCTCAACTCGGAATCTACTGCTGCTACTTCTCAACTCGGAATCTACGGCGGCTACGTCTCAACTCGGAATCTACTGCGGCTAGGACTCAACTCGGAATCTACTGCGGGTACGTCTCAACTCGTAATCTACTGCGGCTACGTCTCAACTCGGAATCTACAGTGGCAACGACTCAACTCGGAATCTACTGCGGCTACGTCTCAACTCGGAATCTACTGCGGCTACGTCTCAACTCGGAATCTACTGCGGCTAGGACTGAACTCGTAATCTACTGCCTCTAGGACTCAACTTGGAATCTACTGCGGCTATGTCTCAACTCGGAATATAATGCGGCTACGTCTCAACTCGGAATCTACTGCGGCTAGGACTGAACTCGTAATCTACTGCGCTACGTCTCAGCTCGGAATCTACAGCGCTAAGGACTCAACTCGGAATCTACTTCGGCTACGTCTCAACTCGGAATCTACTGCGGCTAGGACTCAACTCGGAATCTACTGCAGCTACGTCTCAACTCGGAATCTACAGCGGCTACGTCTCAACTCGGAATCTGCTACGGCTAGGACTCAACTCGGAATCTACTGCGGCAAGGACTCAACTCGGAATCTACAGCGGCTACGTCTCAACTCGGAAACTACTGCGGCTACGTCTCAACTCGGAATCTACTGCAGCAACGCCTCAACTCGGAATCTACTGCGGCTAGGACTCAACTCGGAATCTACTGCAGCTACGTCTCAACTCGGAATCTACAGCGGCTACGTCTCAACTCGGAATCTACTGCGGCTAGGACTCAACTCGGAATCTACTGCGGCTACGTCTCAACTCGGAATCTACTGCGGCTACGTCTCAACTCGGAATCTACAGCGGCAACGACTCAACTCGGAATCTATGGCGGCTACGTCTCAACTCGGAATCTACTGCGGCTACATCTCAACTAGGAATCTACTGCGGCTACGTCTCAACTCGGAATCTACTGCGGCTACGTCTCAACTCGGAATCTACTGCGGCAACGTCTCAACTCGGAATCTACTGCAGCTACGTCTCACCTCGGAATCTACTGCGGCTACTTCTCAACTCGGAATCTACTGCGGCTACGTCTCAACTCGGAATCTACTGCGGCTACGACTGAACTCGTAATCTACTGTGGCTACGTATCAGCTCGGAATCTACAGCGCTAAGGACTCAACTCAGAATCTACTGCGGCTACGTCTCAACTCGGAATCTACTGCGGCTAGGACTCAACTCGGAATCTACTGCGGCTACGTCTCAACTTGGAATCTACAGCGGCAACGACTCAACTCGGAATCTACTGCGGCTACGTCTCAACTCGGAATCTACAGCGGCTAAGTCTCAACTCGGAATCTACTGCGGCTAGGACTCAACTCGGAATCTACTGCGGCAACGACTCAACTCGGAATCTACTGCTGCTACGTCTGAACTCGGAATCTACTGCGGCTACGTCTCAACTCGGAATCTACTGCGGCTACGTCTCAACTCGGAATCTACTTCGGCTACATCTCAACTAGGAATCTACAGCGGCAACGACTCAACTCGGAATCTACAGTGGCTACGTCTCAACTCGGAATCTACTGCGGCTACGTCTCAACTCGGAATCTACTGCGGCTACATCTAAACTCGGAATCTACTGCTGCTTCGTCTCAACTCGGAATCTCCTGCGGCTACGTCTCAACTCGGAATCTACTGCGGCTACGTCTCAACTCGGAATCTACTGCGGCTAGGACTCAAATAGGAATCTACTGCGGCTACGTCTCAACTCGGAATCTACTACGGCTACGTCTCAACTCGAAATCTGCTACGGCTAGGACTCAACTCGGAATCATACTGCGGCAACGACTCAACTCAGAATCTACTGCGGCTAGGACTCTACTCAGAATCTACTGCGGCAAGGACTCAACTCGGAATCTACTGCGGCTACGTCTCAACTCGGAATCTACTGCGGCTACGTCTCAACTCGGAATCTACTGCGGCAACGCCTCTACTCGGAATCTACTGCGGCTAGGACTCAACTCGTAATCTACTGCAGCTACGTCTCAACTCGGAATCTACAGCGGCTACGTCTCAACTCGGAATCTACTGCGGCTAGGACTCAACTCGGAATCTACTGCAGCTACGTCTCAACTCGGAATCTACAGCGGCTACGTCTCAACACGGAATCTACTGCGGCTACGTCTCAACTCGGAATCTACAGCGGCAACGACTCAACTCGGAATCTACTGCGGCAACGACTCAACTCGGAATCTACTGCAGCTACGTCTCAACTCGGAATCTACTGCTGCTACTTCTCAACTCGGAATCTACGGCGGCTACGTCTCAACTCGGAATCTACTACGGCTACGTCTCAGCACGGAATATACTGCGGCTACGTCTCAACTCGGAATCTACTGCGGCTACGTCTCAACTCGGAAACTACAGCGGCAACGACTCAACTCGGAATCTACAGCGGCTACGTCTCAACTCTGAATCTACAGCGGCTAAGTCTCAACTCGGAATCTACTGCGGCTACGACTCAACTCGGAATCTACTGCGGCTCGGACTCAACTCGGAATCTACTGCGGCTACGTCTCAACTCGGAATCTACTGCTGTTACGTCTCAACTCGGAATCTACTGCGGCTACGTCTCAACTCGGAATCTACTGCGGCTACGTCTCAACTCGGAATCTACTGCGGCTAGGACTGAACTCGTAATCTACTGTGGCTATGTATCAGCTCGGAATCTACAGCGCTAAGGACTCAACTCAGAATCTACTGCGGCTACGTCTCAACTCGGAATCTACTGCGGCTAGGACTCAACTCGGAATCTACTGCGGCTACGTCTCAACTTGGAATCTACAGCGGCAACGACTCAACTCGGAATCTACTGCGGCTACGTCTCAACTCGGAATCTACAGCGGCTAAGTCTCAACTCGGAATCTACTGCGGCTAGGACTCAACTCGGAATCTACTGCGGCAACGACTCAACTCGGAATCTACTGCTGCTACGTCTGAACTCGGAATCTACTGCGGCTACGTCTCAACTCGGAATCTACAGTGGCTACGTCTCAACTCGGAATCTACTTCGGCTACATCTCAACTAGGAATCTACAGCGGCAACGACTCAACTCGGAATCTACAGTGGCTACGTCTCAACTCGGAATCTACTGCGGCTACATCTAAACTCGGAATCTACTGCTGCTTCGTCTCAACTCGGAATCTCCTGCGGCTACGTCTCAACTCGGAATCTACTGCGGCTACGTCTCAACTCGGAATCTACTGCGGCTAGGACTCAAATAGGAATCTACTGCGGCTACGTCTCAACTCGGAATCTACTACGGCTACGTCTCAACTCGAAATCTGCTACGGCTAGGACTCAACTCGGAATCATACTTCGGCAACGACTCAACTCAGAATCTACTGCGGCTAGGACTCTACTCAGAATATACTGCGGCAAGGACTCAACTCGAAATCTACTGCGGATAGGACTCAACTCGGAATCTACTGCGGCTACGTCTCAACTCGGAATCTACTGCGGCAACGCCTCTACTCGGAATCTACTGCGGCTAGGACTCAACTCGTAATCTACTGCAGCTACGTCTCAACTCGGAATCTACAGCGGCTACGTCTCAACTCGGAATCTACTGCGGCTAGGACTCAACTCGGAATCTACTGCAGCTACGTCTCAACTCGGAATCTACAGCGGCTACGTCTCAACACGGAATCTACTGCGGCTACGTCTCAACTCGGAATCTACAGCGGCAACGACTCAACTCGGAATCTACTGCGGCAACGACTCAACTCGGAATCTACTGCAGCTACGTCTCAACTCGGAATCTACTGCTGCTACTTCTCAACTCGGAATCTACGGCGGCTACGTCTCAACTCGGAATCTACTACGGTTACGTCTCAGCACGGAATATACTGCGGCTACGTCTCAACTCGGAATCTACTGCGGCTACGTCTCAACTCGGAAACTACAGCGGCAACGAATCAACTCGGAATCTACAGCGGCTACGTCTCAACTCGGAATCTACAGCGGCTAAGTCTCAACTCGGAATCTACTGCGGCTACGACTCAACTCGGAATCTACTGTTGCTAGGACTCAACTCGGAATCTACTGTGGCTACGTCTCAACTCGGAATCTACTGCGGCTAGGACTCAACTCGGAATCTACTGCGGCAACGACTCAAAACAGAATCTACTGCTTCTACGTCTCAACTCGGAATCTACTGCGGCTACGACTCAACTCGGAATCTACTACGGCTACGTCTCAACTCGGAATCTACTGCGGCTACGTCTCAACTCGGAATCTACTGCGGTTTGGACTCAACTCGGAATCTACTGCGGCAACGACTCGACACAGAATCTACTGCGGCTACGTCTCAACTCGGAATCTACTGCGGCTACGTCTCAACTCGGAATCTACTGCGGCAACGAGTCGACACAGAATCTACTGCGGCTACGTCTCAACTCGGAATCTACTGCGGCTACGTCTCAACTCGGAATCTACAGCGGCAACGACTCAACTCGGAATCTACAGCGGCTACGTTTCAACTCGGAATCTACTGCGGCTACGTCTCAACTCGGAAACAACTGCGGCTACATCTCAACTTGGAATCTACTGCGGCTACGTCTCAACTCGGAATCTACTGCGGCTACGTCTCAACTCGGAATCTACAGCGGCAACGACTCAACTCGGAATCTACTGCGGCAACGACTCAACTCGGAATCTACTGCAGCTACGTCTCAACTCGGAATCTACTGCTGCTACTTCTCAACTCGGAATCTACGGCGGCTACGTCTCAACTCGGAATCTACTGCGGCTAGGACTCAACTCGGAATCTACTGCGGGTACGTCTCAACTCGTAATCTACTGCGGCTACGTCTCAACTCGGAATCTACAGTGGCAACGACTCAACTCGGAATCTACTGCGGCTACGTCTCAACTCGGAATCTACTGCGGCTAGGACTCAACTCGGAATCTACTGCAGCTACGTCTCAACTCGGAATCTACAGCGGCTACGTCTCAACTCGGAATCTGCTACGGCTAGGACTCAACTCGGAATCTACTGCGGCAAGGACTCAACTCGGAATCTACAGCGGCTACGTCTCAACTCGGAAACTACTGCGGCTACGTCTCAACTCGGAATCTACTGCAGCAACGCCTCAACTCGGAATCTACTGCGGCTAGGACTCAACTCGGAATCTACTGCAGCTACGTCTCAACTCGGAATCTACAGCGGCTACGTCTCAACTCGGAATCTACTGCGGCTAGGACTCAACTCGGAATCTACTGCGGCTACGTCTCAACTCGGAATCTACTTCGGCTACGTCTCAACTCGGAATCTACAGCGGCAACGACTCAACTCGGAATCTACTTCGGCTACATCTCAACTAGGAATCTACTGCGGCTACATCTCAACTAGGAATCTACTGCGGCTACGTCTCAACTCGGAATCTACTGCGGCTACGTCTCAACTCGGAATCTACTGCGGCAACGTCTCAACTCGGAATCTACTGCAGCTACGTCTCACCTCGGAATCTACTGCGGCTACTTCTCAACTCGGAATCTACTGCGGCTACGTCTCAACTCGGAATCTACTGCGGCTACGACTGAACTCGTAATCTACTGTGGCTACGTATCAGCTCGGAATCTACAGCGCTAAGGACTCAACTCAGAATCTACTGCGGCTACGTCTCAACTCGGAATCTACTGCGGCTAGGACTCAACTCGGAATCTACTGCGGCTACGTCTCAACTCGGAATCTACAGCGGCTAAGTCTCAACTCGGAATCTACTGCGGCTAGGACCCAACTCGGAATCTACTGCGGCAACGACTCAACTCGGAATCTACTGCTGCTACGTCTGAACTCGGAATCTACTGCGGCTACGTCTCAACTCGGAATCTACTGCGGCTACGTCTCAACTCGGAATCTACTTCGGCTACATCTCAACTAGGAATCTACAGCGGCAACGACTCAACTCGGAATCTACAGTGGCTACGTCTCAACTCGGAATCTACTTCGGCTACATCTCAACTAGGAATCTACAGCGGCAACGACTCAACTCGGAATCTACAGTGGCTACGTCTCAACTCGGAATCTACTGCGGCTACGTCTCAACTCGGAATCTACTGCGGCTACATCTAAACTCGGAATCTACTGCTGCTTCGTCTCAACTCGGAATCTCCTGCGGCTACGTCTCAACTCGGAATCTACTGCGGCTACGTCTCAACTCGGAATCTACTGCGGCTAGGACTCAAATAGGAATCTACTGCGGCTACGTCTCAACTCGGAATCTACTACGGCTACGTCTCAACTCGAAATCTGCTACGGCTAGGACTCAACTCGGAATCATACTGCGGCAACGACTCAACTCAGAATCTACTGCGGCTAGGACTCTACTCAGAATCTACTGCGGCAAGGACTCAACTCGGAATCTACTGCGGCTACGTCTCAACTCGGAATCTACTGCGGCTACGTCTCAACTCGGAATCTACTGCGGCAACGCCTCTACTCGGAATCTACTGCGGCTAGGACTCAACTCGTAATCTACTGCAGCTACGTCTCAACTCGGAATCTACAGCGGCTACGTCTCAACTCGGAATCTACTGCGGCTAGGACTCAACTCGGAATCTACTGCAGCTACGTCTCAACTCGGAATCTACAGCGGCTACGTCTCAACACGGAATCTACTGCGGCTACGTCTCAACTCGGAATCTACAGCGGCAACGACTCAACTCGGAATCTACTGCGGCAACGACTCAACTCGGAATCTACTGCAGCTACGTCTCAACTCGGAATCTACTGCTGCTACTTCTCAACTCGGAATCTACGGCGGCTACGTCTCAACTCGGAATCTACTACGGCTACGTCTCAGCACGGAATATACTGCGGCTACGTCTCAACTCGGAATCTACTGCGGCTACGTCTCAACTCGGAAACTACAGCGGCAACGACTCAACTCGGAATCTACAGCGGCTACGTCTCAATTCGGAATCTACAGCGGCTAAGTCTCAACTCGGAATCTACTGCGGCTACGACTCAACTCGGAATCTACTGCTGCTAGGACTCAACTCGGAATCTACTGTGGCTACGTCTCAACTCGGAATCTACTGCGGCTAGGACTCAACTCGGAATCTACTGCGGCAACGACTCAACACAGAATCTACTGCTTCTACGTCTCAACTCGGAATCTACTGCGGCTACGACTCAACTCGGAATCTACTACGGCTACGTCTCAACTCGGAATCTACTGCGGCTACGTCTCAACTCGGAATCTACTGCGGTTTGGACTCAACTCGGAATCTACTGCGGCAACGACTCGACACAGAATCTACTGCGGCTACGTCTCAACTCGGAATCTACTGCGGCTACGTCTCAACTCGGAATCTACAGCGGCAACGACTCAACTCGGAATCTACAGCGGCTACGTTTCAACTCGGAATCTACTGCGGCTACGTCTCAACTCGGAAACAACTGCGGCTACATCTCAACTTGGAATCTACTGCGGCTACGTCTCAACTCGGAATCTACTGCGGCTACGTCTCAACTCGGAATCTACAGCGGCAACGACTCAACTCGGAATCTACTGCGGCAACGACTCAACTCGGAATCTACTGCAGCTACGTCTCAACTCGGAATCTACTGCAGCTACGTCTCAACTCGGAATCTACAGCGGCTACGTCTCAACTCGGAATCGACTGCGGCTAGGACTCAACTCGGAATCTACTGCGGCTACGTCTCAACTCGGAATCTACTTCGGCTACGTCTCAACTCGGAATCTACAGCGGCAACGACTCAACTCGGAATCTATGGCGGCTACGTCTCAACTCGGAATCTACTGCGGCTACATCTCAACTAGGAATCTACTGCGGCTACGTCTCAACTCGGAATCTACTGCGGCTACGTCTCAACTCGGAATCTACTGCGGCAACGTCTCAACTCGGAATCTACTGCAGCTACGTCTCACCTCGGAATCTACTGCGGCTACTTCTCAACTCGGAATCTACTGCGGCTACGTCTCAACTCGGAATCTACTGCGGCTACGACTGAACTCGTAATCTACTGTGGCTACGTATCAGCTCGGAATCTACAGCGCTAAGGACTCAACTCAGAATCTACTGCGGCTACGTCTCAACTCGGAATCTACTGCGGCTAGGACTCAACTCGGAATCTACTGCGGCTACGTCTCAACTCGGAATCTACAGCGGCTAAGTCTCAACTCGGAATCTACTGCGGCTAAAACTCAACTCGGAATCTACTGCGGCAACGACTCAACTCGGAATCTACTGCTGCTACGTCTGAACTCGGAATCTACTGCGGCTACGTCTCAACTCGGAATCTACTGCGGCTACGTCTCAACTCGGAATCTACTTCGGCTACATCTCAACTAGGAATCTACAGCGGCAACGACTCAACTCGGAATCTACAGTGGCTACGTCTCAACTCGGAATCTACTTCGGCTACATCTCAACTAGGAATCTACAGCGGCAACGACTCAACTCGGAATCTACAGTGGCTACGTCTCAACTCGGAATCTACTGCGGCTACGTCTCAACTCGGAATCTACTGCGGCTACATCTAAACTCGGAATCTACTGCTGCTTCGTCTCAACTCGGAATCTCCTGCGGCTACGTCTCAACTCGGAATCTACTGCGGCTACGTCTCAACTCGGAATCTACTGCGGCTAGGACTCAAATAGGAATCTACTGCGGCTACGTCTCAACTCGGAATCTACTACGGCTACGTCTCAACTCGAAATCTGCTACGGCTAGGACTCAACTCGGAATCATACTGCGGCAACGACTCAACTCAGAATCTACTGCGGCTAGGACTCTACTCAGAATCTACTGCGGCAAGGACTCAACTCGGAATCTACTGCGGCTACGTCTCAACTCGGAATCTACTGCGGCTACGTCTCAACTCGGAATCTACTGCGGCAACGCCTCTACTCGGAATCTACTGCGGCTAGGACTCAACTCGTAATCTACTGCAGCTACGTCTCAACTCGGAATCTACAGCGGCTACGTCTCAACTCGGAATCTACTGCGGCTAGGACTCAACTCGGAATCTACTGCAGCTACGTCTCAACTCGGAATCTACAGCGGCTACGTCTCAACACGGAATCTACTGCGGCTACGTCTCAACTCGGAATCTACAGCGGCAACGACTCAACTCGGAATCTACTGCGGCAACGACTCAACTCGGAATCTACTGCAGCTACGTCTCAACTCGGAATCTACTGCTGCTACTTCTCAACTCGGAATCTACGGCGGCTACGTCTCAACTCGGAATCTACTACGGCTACGTCTCAGCACGGAATATACTGCGGCTACGTCTCAACTCGGAATCTACTGCGGCTACGTCTCAACTCGGAAACTACAGCGGCAACGACTCAACTCGGAATCTACAGCGGCTACGTCTCAATTCGGAATCTACAGCGGCTAAGTCTCAACTCGGAATCTACTGCGGCTACGACTCAACTCGGAATCTACTGCTGCTAGGACTCAACTCGGAATCTACTGTGGCTACGTCTCAACTCGGAATCTACTGCGGCTAGGACTCAACTCGGAATCTACTGCGGCAACGACTCAACACAGAATCTACTGCTTCTACGTCTCAACTCGGAATCTACTGCGGCTACGACTCAACTCGGAATCTACTACGGCTACGTCTCAACTCGGAATCTACTGCGGCTACGTCTCAACTCGGAATCTACTGCGGTTTGGACTCAACTCGGAATCTACTGCGGCAACGACTCGACACAGAATCTACTGCGGCTACGTCTCAACTCGGAATCTACTGCGGCTACGTCTCAACTCGGAATCTACAGCGGCAACGACTCAACTCGGAATCTACAGCGGCTACGTTTCAACTCGGAATCTACTGCGGCTACGTCTCAACTCGGAAACAACTGCGGCTACATCTCAACTTGGAATCTACTGCGGCTACGTCTCAACTCGGAATCTACTGCGGCTACGTCTCAACTCGGAATCTACAGCGGCAACGACTCAACTCGGAATCTACTGCGGCAACGACTCAACTCGGAATCTACTGCAGCTACGTCTCAACTCGGAATCTACTGCTGCTACTTCTCAACTCGGAATCTACGGCGGCTACGTCTCAACTCGGAATCTACTGCGGCTAGGACTCAACTCGGAATCTACTGCGGGTACGTCTCAACTCGTAATCTACTGCGGCTACGTCTCAACTCGGAATCTACAGTGGCAACGACTCAACTCGGAATCTACTGCGGCTACGTCTCAACTCGGAATCTACTGCGGCTACGTCTCAACTAGGAATCTACTGCGGCTAGGACTGAACTCGTAATCTACTGCCTCTAGGACTCAACTTGGAATCTACTGCGGCTATGTCTCAACTCGGAATATAATGCGGCTACGTCTAAACTCGGAATCTACTGCGGCTAGGACTGAACTCGTAATCTACTGCGCTACGTCTCAGCTCGGAATCTACAGCGCTAAGGACTCAACTCGGAATCTACTTCGGCTACGTCTCAACTCGGAATCTACTGCGGCTAGGACTCAACTCGGAATCTACTGCAGCTACGTCTCAACTCGGAATCTACAGCGGCTACGTCTCAACTCGGAAACTACTGCGGCTACGTCTCAACTCGGAATCTACTGCAGCAACGCCTCAACTCGGAATCTACTGCGGCTAGGACTCAACTCGGAATCTACTGCGGGTACGTCTCAACTCGTAATCTACTGCGGCTACGTCTCAACTCGGAATCTACAGTGGCAACGACTCAACTCGGAATCTACTGCGGCTACGTCTCAACTCGGAATCTACTGCGGCTACGTCTCAACTAGGAATCTACTGCGGCTAGGACTGAACTCGTAATCTACTGCCTCTAGGACTCAACTTGGAATCTACTGCGGCTATGTCTCAACTCGGAATATAATGCGGCTACGTCTAAACTCGGAATCTACTGCGGCTAGGACTGAACTCGTAATCTACTGCGCTACGTCTCAGCTCGGAATCTACAGCGCTAAGGACTCAACTCGGAATCTACTTCGGCTACGTCTCAACTCGGAATCTACTGCGGCTAGGACTCAACTCGGAATCTACTGCAGCTACGTCTCAACTCGGAATCTACAGCGGCTACGTCTCAACTCGGAAACTACTGCGGCTACGTCTCAACTCGGAATCTACTGCAGCAACGCCTCAACTCGGAATCTACTGCGGCTAGGACTCAACTCGGAATCTACTGCAGCTACGTCTCAACTCGGAATCTACAGCGGCTACGTCTCAACTCGGAATCTACTGCGGCTAGGACTAAACTCGGAATCTACTGCGGCTACGTCTCAACTCGGAATCTACTGCGGCTACGTCTCAACTCGGAATCTACAGCGGCAACGACTCAACTCGGAATCTATGGCGGCTACGTCTCAACTCGTAATCTACTGCGGCTACATCTCAACTAGGAATCTACTGCGGCTACGTCTCAACTCGGAATCTACTGCGGCTACGTCTCAACTCGGAATCTACTGCGGCTCCGTCTCAACTCGGAATCTACTGCGGCTACGACTGAACTCGGAATCTACTGCGGCTAAAATTCAACTCGGAATCTACTGCGGCTACGTCTCAACTCGGAATTTACTGCGGCTATGTCTCAACTCAGAATCTACAGCGGCAACGACTCAACTCGGAATCTGCTGCGGCAACGACTCAACTCGGAATCTACTGCGGCTAAATTTCAACTCGGAATCTACTGCGGCTACGTCTCAACTCGGAATCTACTGCGGCTATGTCTCAACTCAGAATCTACAGCGGCAACGACTCAACTCGGAATCTACTGTGGCTACGTCTCAACTCGGAATCTACTGCGGCTAGGACTCAACTCGGAATCTACTGCGGCAACGACTCAACACAGAATCTACTGCTTCTACGTCTCAACTCGGAATCTACTGCGGCTACGACTCAACTCGGAATCTACTACGGCTACGTCTCAACTCGGAATCTACTGCGGCTACGTCTCAACTCGGAATCTACTGCGGTTTGGACTCAACTCGGAATCTACTGCGGCAACGACTCGACACAGAATCTACTGCGGCTACGTCTCAACTCGGAATCTACTGCGGCTACGTCTCAACTCGGAATCTACAGCGGCAACGACTCAACTCGGAATCTACAGCGGCTACGTTTCAACTCGGAATCTACTGCGGCTACGTCTCAACTCGGAAACAACTGCGGCTACATCTCAACTTGGAATCTACTGCGGCTACGTCTCAACTCGGAATCTACTGCGGCTACGTCTCAACTCGGAATCTACAGCGGCAACGACTCAACTCGGAATCTACTGCGGCAACGACTCAACTCGGAATCTACTGCAGCTACGTCTCAACTCGGAATCTACTGCTGCTACTTCTCAACTCGGAATCTACGGCGGCTACGTCTCAACTCGGAATCTACTGCGGCTAGGACTCAACTCGGAATCTACTGCGGGTACGTCTCAACTCGTAATCTACTGCGGCTACGTCTCAACTCGGAATCTACAGTGGCAACGACTCAACTCGGAATCTACTGCGGCTACGTCTCAACTCGGAATCTACTGCGGCTACGTCTCAACTAGGAATCTACTGCGGCTAGGACTGAACTCGTAATCTACTGCCTCTAGGACTCAACTTGGAATCTACTGCGGCTATGTCTCAACTCGGAATATAATGCGGCTACGTCTAAACTCGGAATCTACTGCGGCTAGGACTGAACTCGTAATCTACTGCGCTACGTCTCAGCTCGGAATCTACAGCGCTAAGGACTCAACTCGGAATCTACTTCGGCTACGTCTCAACTCGGAATCTACTGCGGCTAGGACTCAACTCGGAATCTACTGCAGCTACGTCTCAACTCGGAATCTACAGCGGCTACGTCTCAACTCGGAAACTACTGCGGCTACGTCTCAACTCGGAATCTACTGCAGCAACGCCTCAACTCGGAATCTACTGCGGCTAGGACTCAACTCGGAATCTACTGCGGGTACGTCTCAACTCGTAATCTACTGCGGCTACGTCTCAACTCGGAATCTACAGTGGCAACGACTCAACTCGGAATCTACTGCGGCTACGTCTCAACTCGGAATCTACTGCGGCTACGTCTCAACTAGGAATCTACTGCGGCTAGGACTGAACTCGTAATCTACTGCCTCTAGGACTCAACTTGGAATCTACTGCGGCTATGTCTCAACTCGGAATATAATGCGGCTACGTCTAAACTCGGAATCTACTGCGGCTAGGACTGAACTCGTAATCTACTGCGCTACGTCTCAGCTCGGAATCTACAGCGCTAAGGACTCAACTCGGAATCTACTTCGGCTACGTCTCAACTCGGAATCTACTGCGGCTAGGACTCAACTCGGAATCTACTGCAGCTACGTCTCAACTCGGAATCTACAGCGGCTACGTCTCAACTCGGAAACTACTGCGGCTACGTCTCAACTCGGAATCTACTGCAGCAACGCCTCAACTCGGAATCTACTGCGGCTAGGACTCAACTCGGAATCTACTGCAGCTACGTCTCAACTCGGAATCTACAGCGGCTACGTCTCAACTCGGAATCTACTGCGGCTAGGACTAAACTCGGAATCTACTGCGGCTACGTCTCAACTCGGAATCTACTGCGGCTACGTCTCAACTCGGAATCTACAGCGGCAACGACTCAACTCGGAATCTATGGCGGCTACGTCTCAACTCGTAATCTACTGCGGCTACATCTCAACTAGGAATCTACTGCGGCTACGTCTCAACTCGGAATCTACTGCGGCTACGTCTCAACTCGGAATCTACTGCGGCTCCGTCTCAACTCGGAATCTACTGCGGCTACGACTGAACTCGGAATCTACTGCGGCTAAAATTCAACTCGGAATCTACTGCGGCTACGTCTCAACTCGGAATTTACTGCGGCTATGTCTCAACTCAGAATCTACAGCGGCAACGACTCAACTCGGAATCTGCTGCGGCAACGACTCAACTCGGAATCTACTGCGGCTAAATTTCAACTCGGAATCTACTGCGGCTACGTCTCAACTCGGAATCTACTGCGGCTATGTCTCAACTCAGAATCTACAGCGGCAACGACTCAACTCGGAATCTACTGCGGCAACGACTCAACTCGGAATCTACTGCGGCTACGTCTCAACTCGGAATCTACTGTGGCTAAGACTCAACTCTGAATCTACTGCAGCTACGTCTCAACTCGGAATCTACTGCGGCTACGTCTCAACTCGGAATCTACTGCAGCTACGTCTCACCTCGGAATCTACTGCGGCTACGTCTCAACTCGGAATCTACTGCTGCTACGTCTCAACTCGGAATCTACTGCGGCTAGGACTGAACTCGTAATCTACTGCGGCTACGTCTCAGCTCGGAATCTGCAGCGCTAAGGACTCAACTCGGAATCTACTGCGGCTAGGACTCAACTCGGAATCTACTGCGGCTACGTCTCAACTCAGAATCTACAGCGGCAACGACTCAACTCAGAATCTACTGCGGCTAGGACTCAACTCGGAATCTACTGCGGCAACGACTCAACTCGGAATCTACTGCGGCTACGTCTCAACTCGGAATCTACTGCGGCTACGTCTCAACTCGGAATCTACTGCGGCTACGTCTCAACTCGGAATCTACTGCGGCTACATCTCAACTAGGAATCTACAGCGGCAACGACTCAACTCGGAATCTACAGTGGCTACGTCTCAACTCGGAATCTACTGCGGCTACGTCTCAACTCGGAATCTACTGCGGCTACATCTAAACTCGGAATCTACTGCTGCTTCGTCTCAACTCGGAATCTCCTGCGGCTACGTCTCAACTCGGAATCTACTGCGGCTACGTCTCAACTCGGAATCTACTGCGGCTAGGACTCAAATAGGAATCTACTGCGGCTACGTCTCAACTCGGAATCTACTACGGCTACGTCTCAACTCGAAATCTGCTACGGCTAGGACTCAACTCGGAATCATACTTCGGCAACGACTCAACTCAGAATCTACTGCGGCTAGGACTCTACTCAGAATCTACTGCGGCAAGGACTCAACTCGGAATCTACTGCGGATAGGACTCAACTCGGAATCTACTGCGGCTACGTCTCAACTCGGAATCTACTGAGGCAACGCCTCTACTCGGAATCTACTGCGGCTAGGACTCAACTCGTAATCTATCTGCAGCTACGTCTCAACTCGGAATCTACAGCGGCTACATCTCAACTCGGAATCTACTGCGGCTAGGACTCAACTCGGAATCTACTGCAGCTACGTCTCAACTCGGAATCTACTGCGGCTACGTCTCAACACGGAATCTACTGCGGCTACGTCTCAACTCGGAATCTACAGCGGCAACGACTCAACTCGGAATCTACTGCGGCAACGACTCAACTCGGAATCTACTGCAGCTACGTCTCAACTCGGAATCTACTGCTGCTACTTCTCAACTCGGAATCTACGGCGGCTACGTCTCAACTCGGAATCTACTACGGCTACGTCTCAGCACGGAATATACTACGGCTACGTCTCAACTCGGAATCTACTGCGGCTACGTCTCAACTCGGAAACTACAGCGGCAATGACTCAACTCGGAATCTACAGCGGCTACGTCTCAACTCGGAATCTACAGCGGCTAAGTCTCAACTCGGAATCTACTGCGGCTACGACTCAACTCGGAATCTACTGCTGCTAGGACTCAACTCGGAATCTACTGTGGCTACGTCTCAACTCGGAATCTACTGCGGCTAGGACTCAACTCGGAATCTACTGCGGCAACGACTCAAAACAGAATCTACTGCTTCTACATCTCAACTCGGAATCTACTGCGGCTACGACTCAACTCGGAATCTACTACGGCTACGTCTCAACTCGGAATCTACTGCGGCTACGTCTCAACTCGGAATCTACTGCGGTTTGGACTCAACTCGGAATCTACTGCGGCAACGACTCGACACAGAATCTACTGCGGCTACGTCTCAACTCGGAATCTACTGCGGCTACGTCTCAACTCGGAATCTACAGCGGCAACGACTCAACTCGGAATCTACAGCGGCAACGACTCAACTCGGAATCTACTGCGGCAACGACTCAACTCGGAATCTACTGCAGCTACGTCTCAACTCGGAATCTACTGCTGCTACTTCTCAACTCGGAATCTACGGCGGCTACGTCTCAACTCGGAATCTACTACGGCTACGTCTCAGCACGGAATATACTGCGGCTACGTCTCAACTCGGAATCTACTGCGGCTACGTCTCAGCACGGAATATACTGCGGCTACGTCTCAACTCGGAATCTACTGCGGCTACGTCTCAACTCGGAAACTACAGCGGCAACGACTCAACTCGGAATCTACAGCGGCTACGTCTCAATTCGGAATCTACAGCGGCTAAGTCTCAACTCGGAATCTACTGCGGCTACGACTCAACTCGGAATCTACTGCTGCTAGGACTCAACTCGGAATCTACTGTGGCTACGTCTCAACTCGGAATCTACTGCGGCTAGGACTCAACTCGGAATCTACTGCGGCAACGACTCAACACAGAATCTACTGCTTCTACGTCTCAACTCGGAATCTACTGCGGCTACGACTCAACTCGGAATCTACTACGGCTACGTCTCAACTCGGAATCTACTGCGGCTACGTCTCAACTCGGAATCTACTGCGGTTTGGACTCAACTCGGAATCTACTGCGGCAACGACTCGACACAGAATCTACTGCGGCTACGTCTCAACTCGGAATCTACTGCGGCTACGTCTCAACTCGGAATCTACAGCGGCAACGACTCAACTCGGAATCTACAGCGGCTACGTTTCAACTCGGAATCTACTGCGGCTACGTCTCAACTCGGAAACAACTGCGGCTACATCTCAACTTGGAATCTACTGCGGCTACGTCTCAACTCGGAATCTACTGCGGCTACGTCTCAACTCGGAATCTACAGCGGCAACGACTCAACTCGGAATCTACTGCGGCAACGACTCAACTCGGAATCTACTGCAGCTACGTCTCAACTCGGAATCTACTGCAGCTACGTCTCAACTCGGAATCTACAGCGGCTACGTCTCAACTCGGAATCTACTGCGGCTAGGACTCAACTCGGAATCTACTGCGGCTACGTCTCAACTCGGAATCTACTTCGGCTACGTCTCAACTCGGAATCTACAGCGGCAACGACTCAACTCGGAATCTATGGCGGCTACGTCTCAACTCGGAATCTACTGCGGCTACATCTCAACTAGGAATCTACTGCGGCTACGTCTCAACTCGGAATCTACTGCGGCTACGTCTCAACTCGGAATCTACTGCGGCAACGTCTCAACTCGGAATCTACTGCAGCTACGTCTCACCTCGGAATCTACTGCGGCTACTTCTCAACTCGGAATCTACTGCGGCTACGTCTCAACTCGGAATCTACTGCGGCTACGACTGAACTCGTAATCTACTGTGGCTACGTATCAGCTCGGAATCTACAGCGCTAAGGACTCAACTCAGAATCTACTGCGGCTACGTCTCAACTCGGAATCTACTGCGGCTAGGACTCAACTCGGAATCTACTGCGGCTACGTCTCAACTCGGAATCTACAGCGGCTAAGTCTCAACTCGGAATCTACTGCGGCTAGGACTCAACTCGGAATCTACTGCGGCAACGACTCAACTCGGAATCTACTGCTGCTACGTCTGAACTCGGAATCTACTGCGGCTACGTCTCAACTCGGAATCTACTGCGGCTACGTCTCAACTCGGAATCTACTTCGGCTACATCTCAACTAGGAATCTACAGCGGCAACGACTCAACTCGGAATCTACAGTGGCTACGTCTCAACTCGGAATCTACTTCGGCTACATCTCAACTAGGAATCTACAGCGGCAACGACTCAACTCGGAATCTACAGTGGCTACGTCTCAACTCGGAATCTACTGCGGCTACGTCTCAACTCGGAATCTACTGCGGCTACATCTAAACTCGGAATCTACTGCTGCTTCGTCTCAACTCGGAATCTCCTGCGGCTACGTCTCAACTCGGAATCTACTGCGGCTACGTCTCAACTCGGAATCTACTGCGGCTAGGACTCAAATAGGAATCTACTGCGGCTACGTCTCAACTCGGAATCTACTACGGCTACGTCTCAACTCGAAATCTGCTACGGCTAGGACTCAACTCGGAATCATACTGCGGCAACGACTCAACTCAGAATCTACTGCGGCTAGGACTCTACTCAGAATCTACTGCGGCAAGGACTCAACTCGGAATCTACTGCGGCTACGTCTCAACTCGGAATCTACTGCGGCTACGTCTCAACTCGGAATCTACTGCGGCAACGCCTCTACTCGGAATCTACTGCGGCTAGGACTCAACTCGTAATCTACTGCAGCTACGTCTCAACTCGGAATCTACAGCGGCTACGTCTCAACTCGGAATCTACTGCGGCTAGGACTCAACTCGGAATCTACTGCAGCTACGTCTCAACTCGGAATCTACAGCGGCTACGTCTCAACACGGAATCTACTGCGGCTACGTCTCAACTCGGAATCTACAGCGGCAACGACTCAACTCGGAATCTACTGCGGCAACGACTCAACTCGGAATCTACTGCAGCTACGTCTCAACTCGGAATCTACTGCTGCTACTTCTCAACTCGGAATCTACGGCGGCTACGTCTCAACTCGGAATCTACTACGGCTACGTCTCAGCACGGAATATACTGCGGCTACGTCTCAACTCGGAATCTACTGCGGCTACGTCTCAACTCGGAAACTACAGCGGCAACGACTCAACTCGGAATCTACAGCGGCTACGTCTCAATTCGGAATCTACAGCGGCTAAGTCTCAACTCGGAATCTACTGCGGCTACGACTCAACTCGGAATCTACTGCTGCTAGGACTCAACTCGGAATCTACTGTGGCTACGTCTCAACTCGGAATCTACTGCGGCTAGGACTCAACTCGGAATCTACTGCGGCAACGACTCAACACAGAATCTACTGCTTCTACGTCTCAACTCGGAATCTACTGCGGCTACGACTCAACTCGGAATCTACTACGGCTACGTCTCAACTCGGAATCTACTGCGGCTACGTCTCAACTCGGAATCTACTGCGGTTTGGACTCAACTCGGAATCTACTGCGGCAACGACTCGACACAGAATCTACTGCGGCTACGTCTCAACTCGGAATCTACTGCGGCTACGTCTCAACTCGGAATCTACAGCGGCAACGACTCAACTCGGAATCTACAGCGGCTACGTTTCAACTCGGAATCTACTGCGGCTACGTCTCAACTCGGAAACAACTGCGGCTACATCTCAACTTGGAATCTACTGCGGCTACGTCTCAACTCGGAATCTACTGCGGCTACGTCTCAACTCGGAATCTACAGCGGCAACGACTCAACTCGGAATCTACTGCGGCAACGACTCAACTCGGAATCTACTGCAGCTACGTCTCAACTCGGAATCTACTGCTGCTACTTCTCAACTCGGAATCTACGGCGGCTACGTCTCAACTCGGAATCTACTGCGGCTAGGACTCAACTCGGAATCTACTGCGGGTACGTCTCAACTCGTAATCTACTGCGGCTACGTCTCAACTCGGAATCTACAGTGGCAACGACTCAACTCGGAATCTACTGCGGCTACGTCTCAACTCGGAATCTACTGCGGCTACGTCTCAACTCGGAATCTACTGCGGCTAGGACTGAACTCGTAATCTACTGCCTCTAGGACTCAACTTGGAATCTACTGCGGCTATGTCTCAACTCGGAATATAATGCGGCTACGTCTAAACTCGGAATCTACTGCGGCTAGGACTGAACTCGTAATCTACTGCGCTACGTCTCAGCTCGGAATCTACAGCGCTAAGGACTCAACTCGGAATCTACTTCGGCTACGTCTCAACTCGGAATCTACTGCGGCTAGGACTCAACTCGGAATCTACTGCAGCTACGTCTCAACTCGGAATCTACAGCGGCTACGTCTCAACTCGGAAACTACTGCGGCTACGTCTCAACTCGGAATCTACTGCAGCAACGCCTCAACTCGGAATCTACAGCGGCTACGTCTCAACTCGGAATCTACTGCGGCTAGGACTAAACTCGGAATCTACTGCGGCTACGTCTCAACTCGGAATCTACTGCGGCTACGTCTCAACTCGGAATCTACAGCGGCAACGACTCAACTCGGAATCTATGGCGGCTACGTCTCAACTCGTAATCTACTGCGGCTACATCTCAACTAGGAATCTACTGCGGCTACGTCTCAACTCGGAATCTACTGCGGCTACGTCTCAACTCGGAATCTACTGCGGCTCCGTCTCAACTCGGAATCTACTGCGGCTACGACTGAACTCGGAATCTACTGCGGCTAAAATTCAACTCGGAATCTACTGCGGCTACGTCTCAACTCGGAATTTACTGCGGCTATGTCTCAACTCAGAATCTACAGCGGCAACGACTCAACTCGGAATCTGCTGCGGCAACGACTCAACTCGGAATCTACTGCGGCTAAATTTCAACTCGGAATCTACTGCGGCTACGTCTCAACTCGGAATCTACTGCGGCTATGTCTCAACTCAGAATCTACAGCGGCAACGACTCAACTCGGAATCTACTGCGGCAACGACTCAACTCGGAATCTACTGCGGCTACGTCTCAACTCGGAATCTACTGTGGCTAAGACTCAACTCTGAATCTACTGCAGCTACGTCTCAACTCGGAATCTACTGCGGCTACGTCTCAACTCGGAATCTACTGCAGCTACGTCTCACCTCGGAATCTACTGCGGCTACGTCTCAACTCGGAATCTACTGCTGCTACGTCTCAACTCGGAATCTACTGCGGCTAGGACTGAACTCGTAATCTACTGCGGCTACGTCTCAGCTCGGAATCTGCAGCGCTAAGGACTCAACTCGGAATCTACTGCGGCTAGGACTCAACTCGGAATCTACTGCGGCTACGTCTCAACTCAGAATCTACAGCGGCAACGACTCAACTCAGAATCTACTGCGGCTAGGACTCAACTCGGAATCTACTGCGGCAACGACTCAACTCGGAATCTACTGCGGCTACGTCTCAACTCGGAATCTACTGCGGCTACGTCTCAACTCGGAATCTACTGCGGCTACGTCTCAACTCGGAATCTACTGCGGCTACATCTCAACTAGGAATCTACAGCGGCAACGACTCAACTCGGAATCTACAGTGGCTACGTCTCAACTCGGAATCTACTGCGGCTACGTCTCAACTCGGAATCTACTGCGGCTACATCTAAACTCGGAATCTACTGCTGCTTCGTCTCAACTCGGAATCTCCTGCGGCTACGTCTCAACTCGGAATCTACTGCGGCTACGTCTCAACTCGGAATCTACTGCGGCTAGGACTCAAATAGGAATCTACTGCGGCTACGTCTCAACTCGGAATCTACTACGGCTACGTCTCAACTCGAAATCTGCTACGGCTAGGACTCAACTCGGAATCATACTTCGGCAACGACTCAACTCAGAATCTACTGCGGCTAGGACTCTACTCAGAATCTACTGCGGCAAGGACTCAACTCGGAATCTACTGCGGATAGGACTCAACTCGGAATCTACTGCGGCTACGTCTCAACTCGGAATCTACTGAGGCAACGCCTCTACTCGGAATCTACTGCGGCTAGGACTCAACTCGTAATCTACTGCAGCTACGTCTCAACTCGGAATCTACAGCGGCTACATCTCAACTCGGAATCTACTGCGGCTAGGACTCAACTCGGAATCTACTGCAGCTACGTCTCAACTCGGAATCTACTGCGGCTACGTCTCAACACGGAATCTACTGCGGCTACGTCTCAACTCGGAATCTACAGCGGCAACGACTCAACTCGGAATCTACTGCGGCAACGACTCAACTCGGAATCTACTGCAGCTACGTCTCAACTCGGAATCTACTGCTGCTACTTCTCAACTCGGAATCTACGGCGGCTACGTCTCAACTCGGAATCTACTACGGCTACGTCTCAGCACGGAATATACTACGGCTACGTCTCAACTCGGAATCTACTGCGGCTACGTCTCAACTCGGAAACTACAGCGGCAATGACTCAACTCGGAATCTACAGCGGCTACGTCTCAACTCGGAATCTACAGCGGCTAAGTCTCAACTCGGAATCTACTGCGGCTACGACTCAACTCGGAATCTACTGCTGCTAGGACTCAACTCGGAATCTACTGTGGCTACGTCTCAACTCGGAATCTACTGCGGCTAGGACTCAACTCGGAATCTACTGCGGCAACGACTCAAAACAGAATCTACTGCTTCTACATCTCAACTCGGAATCTACTGCGGCTACGACTCAACTCGGAATCTACTACGGCTACGTCTCAACTCGGAATCTACTGCGGCTACGTCTCAACTCGGAATCTACTGCGGTTTGGACTCAACTCGGAATCTACTGCGGCAACGACTCGACACAGAATCTACTGCGGCTACGTCTCAACTCGGAATCTACTGCGGCTACGTCTCAACTCGGAATCTACAGCGGCAACGACTCAACTCGGAATCTACAGCGGCTACGTTTCAACTCGGAATCTACTGCGGCTACGTCTCAACTCGGAAACAACTGCGGCTACATCTCAACTTGGAATCTACTGCGGCTACGTCTCAACTCGGAATCTACTGCGGCTACGTCTCAACTCGGAATCTACAGCGGCAACGACTCAACTCGGAATCTACTGCGGCAACGACTCAACTCGGAATCTACTGCAGCTACGTCTCAACTCGGAATCTACTGCTGCTACTTCTCAACTCGGAATCTACGGCGGCTACGTCTCAACTCGGAATCTACTGCGGCTAGGACTCAACTCGGAATCTACTGCGGGTACGTCTCAACTCGTAATCTACTGCGGCTACGTCTCAACTCGGAATCTACAGTGGCAACGACTCAACTCGGAATCTACTGCGGCTACGTCTCAACTCGGAATCTACTGCGGCTACGTCTCAACTCGGAATCTACTGCGGCTAGGACTGAACTCGTAATCTACTGCCTCTAGGACTCAACTTGGAATCTACTGCGGCTATGTCTCAACTCGGAATATAATGCGGCTACGTCTCAACTCGGAATCTACTGCGGCTAGGACTGAACTCGTAATCTACTGCGCTACGTCTCAGCTCGGAATCTACAGCGCTAAGGACTCAACTCGGAATCTACTTCGGCTACGTCTCAACTCGGAATCTACTGCGGCTAGGACTCAACTCGGAATCTACTGCAGCTACGTCTCAACTCGGAATCTACAGCGGCTACGTCTCAACTCGGAATCTGCTACGGCTAGGACTCAACTCGGAATCTACTGCGGCAAGGACTCAACTCGGAATCTACAGCGGCTACGTCTCAACTCGGAAACTACTGCGGCTACGTCTCAACTCGGAATCTACTGCAGCAACGCCTCAACTCGGAATCTACTGCGGCTAGGACTCAACTCGGAATCTACTGCAGCTACGTCTCAACTCGGAATCTACAGCGGCTACGTCTCAACTCGGAATCTACTGCGGCTAGGACTCAACTCGGAATCTACTGCGGCTACGTCTCAACTCGGAATCTACTGCGGCTACGTCTCAACTCGGAATCTACAGCGGCAACGACTCAACTCGGAATCTATGGCGGCTACGTCTCAACTCGGAATCTACTGCGGCTACATCTCAACTAGGAATCTACTGCGGCTACGTCTCAACTCGGAATCTACTGCGGCTACGTCTCAACTCGGAATCTACTGCGGCAACGTCTCAACTCGGAATCTACTGCAGCTACGTCTCACCTCGGAATCTACTGCGGCTACTTCTCAACTCGGAATCTACTGCGGCTACGTCTCAACTCGGAATCTACTGCGGCTAGGACTGAACTCGTAATCTACTGTGGCTACGTATCAGCTCGGAATCTACAGCGCTAAGGACTCAACTCAGAATCTACTGCGGCTATGTCTCAACTCGGAATCTACTGCGGCTAGGACTCAACTCGGAATCTACTGCGGCTACGTCTCAACTTGGAATCTACAGCGGCAACGACTCAACTCGGAATCTACTGCGGCTACGTCTCAACTCGGAATCTACAGCGGCTAAGTCTCAACTCGGAATCTACTGCGGCTAGGACTCAACTCGGAATCTACTGCGGCAACGACTCAACTCGGAATCTACTGCTGCTACGTCTGAACTCGGAATCTACTGCGGCTACGTCTCAACTCGGAATCTACTGCGGCTACGTCTCAACTCGGAATCTACTTCGGCTACATCTCAACTAGGAATCTACAGCGGCAACGACTCAACTCGGAATCTACAGTGGCTACGTCTCAACTCGGAATCTACTGCGGCTACGTCTCAACTCGGAATCTACTGCGGCTACATCTAAACTCGGAATCTACTGCTGCTTCGTCTCAACTCGGAATCTCCTGCGGCTACGTCTCAACTCGGAATCTACTGCGGCTAGGACTCAAATAGGAATCTACTGCGGCTACGTCTCAACTCGGAATCTACTACGGCTACGTCTCAACTCGAAATCTGCTACGGCTAGGACTCAACTCGGAATCATACTGCGGCAACGACTCAACTCAGAATCTACTGCGGCTAGGACTCTACTCAGAATCTACTGCGGCAAGGACTCAACTCGGAATCTACTGCGGCTACGTCTCAACTCGGAATCTACTGCGGCTACGTCTCAACTCGGAATCTACTGCGGCAACGCCTCTACTCGGAATCTACTGCGGCTAGGACTCAACTCGTAATCTACTGCAGCTACGTCTCAACTCGGAATCTACAGCGGCTACGTCTCAACTCGGAATCTACTGCGGCTAGGACTCAACTCGGAATCTACTGCAGCTACGTCTCAACTCGGAATCTACAGCGGCTACGTCTCAACACGGAATCTACTGCGGCTACGTCTCAACTCGGAATCTACAGCGGCAACGACTCAACTCGGAATCTACTGCGGCAACGACTCAACTCGGAATCTACTGCAGCTACGTCTCAACTCGGAATCTACTGCTGCTACTTCTCAACTCGGAATCTACGGCGGCTACGTCTCAACTCGGAATCTACTACGGCTACGTCTCAGCAAGGAATATACTGCGGCTACGTCTCAACTCGGAATCTACTGCGGCTACGTCTCAACTCGGAAACTACAGCGGCAACGACTCAACTCGGAATCTACAGCGGCTACGTCTCAACTCGGAATCTACAGCGGCTAAGTCTCAACTCGGAATCTACTGCGGCTACGACTCAACTCGGAATCTACTGCTGCTAGGACTCAACTCGGAATCTACTGTGGCTACGTCTCAACTCGGAATCTACTGCGGCTAGGACTCAACTCGGAATCTACTGCGGCAACGACTCAACACAGAATCTACTGCTTCTACGTCTCAACTCGGAATCTACTGCGGCTACGACTCAACTCGGAATCTACTACGGCTACGTCTCAACTCGGAATCTACTGCGGCTACGTCTCAACTCGGAATCTACTGCGGTTTGGACTCAACTCGGAATCTACTGCGGCAACGACTCGACACAGAATCTACTGCGGCTACGTCTCAACTCGGAATCTACTGCGGCTACGTCTCAACTCGGAATCTACAGCGGCAACGACTCAACTCGGAATCTACAGCGGCTACGTTTCAACTCGGAATCTACTGCGGCTACGTCTCAACTCGGAAACAACTGCGGCTACATCTCAACTTGGAATCTACTGCGGCTACGTCTCAACTCGGAATCTACTGCGGCTACGTCTCAACTCGGAATCTACAACGGCAACGACTCAACTCGGAATCTACTGCGGCAACGACTCAACTCGGAATCTACTGCAGCTACGTCTCAACTCGGAATCTACTGCTGCTACTTCTCAACTCGGAATCTACGGCGGCTACGTCTCAACTCGTAATCTACTGCGGCTAGGACTCAACTCGGAATCTACTGCGGGTACGTCTCAACTCGTAATCTACTGCGGCTACGTCTCAACTCGGAATCTACACTGGCAACGACTCAACTCGGAATCTACTGCGGCTACGTCTCAACTCGGAATCTACTGCGGATACGTCTCAACTCGGAATCTACTGCGGCTAGGACTGAACTCGTAATCTACTGCCTCTAGGACTCAACTTGGAATCTACTGCGGCTATGTCTCAACTCGGAATATAATGCGGCTACGTCTCAACTCGGAATCTACTGCGGCTAGGACTGAACTCGTAATCTACTGCGCTACGTCTCAGCTCGGAATCTACAGCGCTAAGGACTCAACTCGGAATCTACTTCGGCTACGTCTCAACTCGGAATCTACTGCGGCTAGGACTCAACTCGGAATCTACTGCAGCTACGTCTCAACTCGGAATCTACAGCGGCTACGTCTCAACTCGGAAACTACTGCGGCTACGTCTCAACTCGGAATCTACTGCAGCAACGCCTCAACTCGGAATCTACTGCGGCTAGGACTCAACTCGGAATCTACTGCAGCTACGTCTCAACTCGGAATCTACAGCGGCTACGTCTCAACTCGGAATCTACTGCGGCTAGGACTCAACTCGGAATCTACTTCGGCTACGTCTCAACTCGGAATCTACTGCGGCTACGTCTCAACTCGGAATCTACAGCGGCAACGACTCAACTCGGAATCTATGGCGGCTACGTCTCAACTCGTAATCTACTGCGGCTACATCTCAACTAGGAATCTACTGCGGCTACGTCTCAACTCGGAATCTACTGCGGCTACGTCTCAACTCGGAATCTACTGCGGCTCCGTCTCAACTCGGAATCTACTGCGGCTACGACTGAACTCGGAATCTACTGCGGCTAAATTTCAACTCGGAATCTACTGCGGCTACGTCTCAACTCGGAATCTACTGCGGCTATGTCTCAACTCGGAATCTACAGCGGCAACGACTCAACTCGGAATCTACTGCGGCAACGACTCAACTCGGAATCTACTGCGGCTAAATTTCAACTCGGAATCTACTGCGGCTACGTCTCAACTCGGAATCTACTGCGGCTATGTCTCAACTCAGAATCTACAGCGGCAACGACTCAACTCGGAATCTACTGCGGCAACGACTCAACTCGGAATCTACTGCGGCTACGTCTCAACTCGGAATCTACTGCGGCTACGACTGAACTCGGAATCTACTGCAGCTACGTCTCAACTCGGAATCTACTGCGGCTACGTCTCAACTCGGAATCTACTGCAGCTACGTCTCACCTCGGAATCTACTGCGGCTACGTCTCAACTCGGAATCTACTGCTGCTACGTCTCAACTCGGAATCTACTGCGGCTAGGACTGAACTCGTAATCTACTGCGGCTACGTCTCAGCTCGGAATCTGCAGCGCTAAGGACTCAACTCGGAATCTACTGCGGCTAGGACTCAACTCGGAATCTACTGCGGCTACGTCTCAACTCAGAATCTACAGCGGCAACGACTCAACTCAGAATCTACTGCGGCTAGGACTCAACTCGGAATCTACTGCGGCAACGACTCAACTCGGAATCTACTGCGGCTACGTCTCAACTCGGAATCTACTGCGGCTACATCTCAACTCGGAATCTACTGCAGCTACGTCTCACCTCGGAATCTACTGCGGCTACGTCTCAACTCGGAATCTTCTGCGGTTACGTCTCAACTCGGAATCTACTGCGGCTAGGACTCAACTCGGAATCTACTGCAGCTACGTCTCAACTCGGAATCTACTGCGGCTACTTCTCAACTCGGAATCTACTGCGGCTAGGACTCAACTCGGAATCTACTGCGGCTACGTCTCAACTCGGAATCTACTGCGGCTACGACTCAACTCGGAATCTACTACGGCTACGTCTCAACTCGGAATCTACTGCGGCTACGTCTCAACTCGGAATCTACTGCGTTTTGGACTCAACTCGGAATCTACTGCGGCAACGACTCGACACAGAATCTACTGCGGCTACGTCTCAACTCGGAATCTACTGCGGCTACGTCTCAACTCGGAATCTACAGCGGCAACGACTCAACTCGGAATCTACAGCGGCTACGTCTCAACTCGGAATCTACTGCGGCTACGTCTCAACTCGGAAACAACTGCGGCTACATCTCAACTTGGAATCTACTGCGGCTACGTCTCAACTCGGAATCTACTGCGGCTACGTCTCAACTCGGAATCTACAGCGGCAACGACTCAACTCGGAATCTACTGCGGCAACGACTCAACTCGGAATCTACTGCAGCTACGTCTCAACTCGGAATCTACTGCTGCTACTTCTCAACTCGGAATCTACGGCGGCTACGTCTCAACTCGGAATCTACTGCGGCTAGGACTCAACTCGGAATCTACTGCGGGTACGTCTCAACTCGTAATCTACTGCGGCTACGTCTCAACTCGGAATCTACAGTGGCAACGACTCAACTCGGAATCTACTGCGGCTACGTCTCAACTCGGAATCTACTGCGGATACGTCTCAACTCGGAATCTACTGCGGCTAGGACTGAACTCGTAATCTACTGCCTCTAGGACTCAACTTGGAATCTACTGCGGCTATGTCTCAACTCGGAATATAATGCGGCTACGTCTCAACTCGGAATCTACTGCGGCTAGGACTGAACTCGTAATCTACTGCGCTACGTCTCAGCTCGGTATCTACAGCGCTAAGGACTCAACTCGGAATCTACTTCGGCTACGTCTCAACTCGGAATCTACTGCGGCTAGGACTCAACTCGGAATCTACTGCTGCTACGTCTCAACTCGGAATCTACAGCGGCTACGTCTCAACTCGGAATCTGCTACGGCTAGGACTCAACTCGGAATCTACTGCGGCAAGGACTCAACTCGGAATCTACAGCGGCTAAGTCTCAACTCGGAAACTACTGCGGCTACGTCTCAACTCGGAATCTACTGCAGCAACGCCTCAACTCGGAATCTACTGCGGCTAGGACTCAACTCGGAATCTACTGCAGCTACGTCTCAACTCGGAATCTACAGCGGCTACGTCTCAACTCGGAATCTACTGCGGCTAGGACTCAACTCGGAATCTACTGCGGCTACGTCTCAACTCGGAATCTACTGCGGCTACGTCTCAACTCGGAATCTACAGCGGCAACGACTCAACTCGGAATCTATGGCGGCTACGTCTCAACTCGGAATCTACTGCGGCTACATCTCAACTAGGAATCTACTGCGGCTACGTCTCAACTCGGAATCTACTGCGGCTACGTCTCAACTCGGAATCTACTGCGGCTCCGTCTCAACTCGGAATCTACTGCGGCTACGACTGAACTCGGAATCTACTGCGGCTAAATTTCAACTCGGAATCTACTGCGGCTACGTCTCAACTCGGAATCTACTGCGGCTATGTCTCAAATCAGAATCTACAGCGGCAACGACTCAACTCGGAATCTACTGCGGCAACGACTCAACTCGGAATCTACTGCGGCTAAATTTCAACTCGGAATCTACTGCGGCTACGTCTCAACTCGGAATCTACTGCGGCTATGTCTCAACTCAGAATCTACAGCGGCAACGACTCAACTCGGAATCAACTGCGGCAACGACTCAACTCGGAATCTACTGCGGCTACGTCTCAACTCGGAATCTACTGTGGCTAGGACTCAACTCTGAATCTACTGCAGCTACGTCTCAACTCGGAATCTACTGCGGCTACGTCTCAACTCGGAATCTACTGCAGCTACGTCTCACCTCGGAATCTACTGCGGCTACGTCTCAACTCGGAATCTACTGCTGCTACGTCTCAACTCGGAATCTACTGCGGCTAGGACTGAACTCGTAATCTACTGCGGCTACGTCTCAGCTCGGAATCTGCAGCGCTAAGGACTCAACTCGGAATCTACTGCGGCTAGGACTCAACTCGGAATCTACTGCGGCTACGTCTCAACTCAGAATCTACAGCGGCAACGACTCAACTCAGAATCTACTGCGGCTAGGACTCAACTCGGAATCTACTGCGGCAACGACTCAACTCGGAATCTACTGCGGCTGCGTCTCAACTCGGAATCTACTGCGGCTACATCTCAACTCGGAATCTACTGCAGCTACGTCTCACCTCGGAATCTACTGCGGCTACGTCTCAACTCAGAATCTACTGCGGTTACGTCTCAACTCGGAATCTACTGCGGCTAGGACTCAACTCAGAATCTACTGCAGCTACGTCTCAACTCGGAATCTACTGCGGCTACTTCTCAACTCGGAATCTACTGCGGCTAGGACTCAACTCGGAATCTACTGCGGCTACGTCTCAACTCGGAATCTACTGCGGCAACGACTCAACTCGGAATCTACTGCGGCTACGTCTCAACTCGGAATCTACAGCCGCTACGTCTCAACTTGGAATCTACTGCGGCTAGGACTCAACTCGGAATCTACTGCGGCTAGGACTCAACTCGGAATCTACTGCGGCTACGTCTCAACTCGGAATCTACTGCGGCTACGTCTCAACTCGGAATCTACTGCGGCTACGTCTCAACTCGGAATCTACTGCGGCTAGGACTCAACTCGGAATCTACTGCGGCTATGTCTCAACTTGGAATCTACAGCGGCAACGACTCAACTCGGAATCTACTGCGGCTACGTCTCAACTCGGAATCTACAGCCGCTACGTCTCAACTCGGAATCTACTGCGGCTACGACTCAACTCGGAATCTACTGCGGCTAGGACTAGACTCGGAATCTACTGCGGCTACGTCTCAACTCGGAATCTACTGCGGCTACGTCTCAACTCGTAATCTACTGCGGCTACGTCTCAGCTCGGAATATACAGCGCCAAGGACTCAACTCGGAATCTACTGCGGCTACGTCTCAACTCGGAATCTACTACGGCTTCTTCTCAACTCGAAATCTGCTACGGCTAAGACTCAACTCAGAATCTACTGCGGCAACGACTCAACTCAGAATCTACTGCGGCTAGGACTCTACTCAGAATCTACTGCGGCAAGGACTCAACTCGGAATCTACTGCGGCTACGTCTCAACTCGGAATCTACTGCGGCTACATCTCAACTCGGAATCTACTGCGGCAACGCCTCAACTCGGAATCTACTGCGGCTAGGACTCAACTCGGAATCTACTGCAGCTACGTCTCAACTCGGAATCTACAGCGGCTACGTCTCAACTCGGAATCTACTGCGGCTAGGACTCAACTCGGAATCTACAGCGGCTACGTCTCAACTCGGAATCTACTGCGGCTAGGACTCAACTCGGAATCTACTGCGGCTACGTCTCAACTCGGAATCTACTGCGGCTACGTCTCAACTCGGAATCTACAGCGGCAACGACTCAACTCGGAATCTATGGCGGCTACGTCTCAACTCGGAATCTACTGCGGATACATCTCAACTCAGAATCTACTGCGGCTACGTCTCAACTCGGAATCTACTGCGGCTACGTCTCAACTCGGAATCTACTGCGGCAACGCCTCAACTCGGAATCTACTGCGGCTAGGACTCAACTCGGAATCTACTGCAGCTACGTCTCAACTCGGAATCTACAGCGGCTACGTCTCAACTCGGAATCTACTGCGGCTAGGACTCAACTCGGAATCTACTGCGGCTACGTCTCAACTCGGAATCTACTGCTGTTACGTCTCAACTCGGAATCTACTGCGGCTACGTCTCAACTCGGAATCTACTGCGGCAACGCCTCAACTCGGAATCTACTGCGGCTAGGACTCAACTCGGAATCTACTGCGGCTACGTCTCAACTCGGAATCTACTACGAATAGGACTAAACTCGGAATCTACTGCTGCTACTTCTCAACTCGGAATGTACGGCGGCTACGTCTCAACTCGGAATCTACTGCAGCTACGTCTCACCTCGGAATCTACTGCGGCTACGTCTCAACTCGAAATCTGCTACGGCTAGGACTCAACTCGGAATCATACTGCGGCAACGACTCAACTCAGAATCTACTGCGGCTAGGACTCTACTCAGAATCTACTGCGGCAAGGACTCAACTCGGAATCTACTGCGGCTACGTCTCAACTCGGAATCTACTGCGGCTACGTCTCAACTCGGAATCTACTGCGGCAACGCCTCAACTCGGAATCTACTGCGGCTAGGACTCAACTCGTAATCTACTGCAGCTACGTCTCAACTCGGAATCTACAGCGGCTACGTCTCAACTCGGAATCTACTGCGGCTACGTCTCAACTCGGAATCTACTGCAGCTACGTCTCAACTCGGAATCTACTGCGGCTACGTCTCAACTCGGAATCTACTGCGGCTACGTCTCAACTCGGAATCTACAGCGGCAACGACTCAACTCGGAATCTACTGCGGCAGCGACTCAACTCGGAATCTACTGCAGCTACGTCTCAACTCGGAATCTACTGCTGCTACTTCTCAACTCGGAATCTACGGCGGCTACGTCTCAACTCGGAATCTACTGTGGCTACGTCTCAACTCGGAACCTACTGCGGCTAGGACTCAACTCTGAATCTACTGCGGCAACGACTCAACACAGAATCTACTGCTTCTACGTCTCAACTCGGAATCTACTGCGGCTGCGACTCAACTCGGAATCTACTACGGCTACGTCTCAACTCGGAATCTACTGCGGCTACGTCTCAACTCGGAATCTACTGCGGTTTGGTCTCAACTCGGAATCTACTGCGGCAACGACTAGACACAGAATCTACTGCGGCTACGTCTCAACTCGGAATCTACTGCGGCTACGTCTCAACTCGGAATCTACAGCGGCAACGACTCAACTAGGAATCTACTACGGCTACGTCTCAACTCGAAATCTGCTACGGCTAGGACTCAACTCGGAATCATACTGCGGCAACGACTCAACTCAGAATCTACTGCGGCTAGGACTCTACTCAGAATCTACTGCGGCAAGGACTCAACTCGCAATCTACTGCGGCTACGTCTCAACTCGGAATCTACTGCGGCTACGTCTCAACTCGGAATCTACTGCGGCAACGCCTCAACTCGGAATCTACTGCGGCTAGGACTCAACTCATAATCTACTGCGGCTACGTCTCAACTCGGAATCTACAGCGGCTACGTCTCAACTCGGAATCTACTGCGGCTACGTCTCAACTCGGAATCTACTGCAGCTACGTCTCAACTCGGAATCTACTGCGGCTACGTCTCAACTCGGAATCTACTGCGGCTACATCTCAACTCGGAATCTACAGCGGCAACGACTCAACTCGGAATCTACTGCGGCAACGACTCAACTCGGAATCTACTGCAGCTACGTCTCAACTCGGAATCTACTGCTGCTACTTCTCAACTCGGAATCTACGGCGGCTACGTCTCAACTCGGAATCTACTACGGCTACGTCTCAGCACGGAATATACTGCGGCTACGTCTCAACTCGGAATCTACTGCGGCTAGGACTCAACTCGGAATCTACTGCAGCTACGTCTCAACTCGGAATCTACTGCGGCTACGTCTCAACTCGGAATCTACAGCGGCTAAGTCTCAACACGGAATCTACTGCGGCTACGACTCAACTCGGAATCTACTGCGGCTAGGACTCAACTCGGAATCTACTGTGGCTACGTCTCAACTCGGAATCTACTGCGGCTAGGACTCAACTCGGAATCTACTGCGGCAACGACTCAACACAGAATCTACTGCTTCTACGTCTCAACTCGGAATCTACTGCGGCTACGACTCAACTCGGAATCTACTACGGCTACGTCTCAACTCGGAATCTACTGCGGCTACGTCTCAACTCGGAATCTACTGCGGTTTGGTCTCAACTCGCAATCTACTGCGGCAACGACTAGACACAGAATCTACTGCGGCTACGTCTCAACTCGGAATCTACTGCGGCTACGTCTCAACTCGGAATCTACAGCAGCAACGACTCAACTCGGAATATACAGCGGCTACGTTTCAACTCGGAATCTACTGCGGCTACGTCTCAACTCGGAATCTACTGCTGCTACGTCTCAACTCGGAATCTACCGCGGCTACGCCTCAACTCGGAATCTACTGCGGCTAGGACTCAACTCGGAATCTACTGCGGCTACGTCTCAACTCGGAATCTACTGCGGCTACATCTCAACTCGGAATCTACAGCGGCAACGATTCAACTCGGAATCTACTGCGGCAACGACTCAACTCGGAATCTACTGCAGCTACGTCTCAACTCGGAATCTACTGCTGCTACTTCTCAACTCGGAATCTACGGCGGCTACGTCTCAACTCGGAATCTACTGCGGCTAGGACTCAACTCGGAATCTACTGCGGCTACGTCTCAACTCGGAATCTACAGCGGCTACGTCTCAACTCGGAATCTACTGCGGCTACGACTCAACTCGGAATCTACTGCGGCTAGGACTCAACTCGGAATCTACTGCGGCTACGTCTCAACTCGGAATCTACTGCGGCTACGTCTCAACTCGGAATTTACTGCGGCTAGGACTGAACTCGTAATCTACTGCGGCTACGTCTCAGCTCGGAATCTACAGCGCTAAGGACTCAACTCGGAATCTTACTGCGGCAACGACTCAACTCAGAGTCTACTGCGGCTAGGACTCTACTCAGAATCTACTGCGGCAAGGACTCAACTCGGAATCTACTGCGGCTACGTCTCAACTCGGAATCTACAGCGGCTACGTCTCAACTCGGAATCTACTGCGGCAACGCCTCAACTCGGAATCTACTGCGGCTAGGACTCAACTCGGAATCTACTGCAGCTACGTCTCAACTCGGAATCTACAGCGGCTACGTCTCAACTCGGAATCTACTGCGGCTAGGACTCAACTCGGAATCTACTGCAGCTACGTCTCAACTCGGAATCTACTGCGGCTACGTCTCAACTCGGAATCTACTGCGGCTACGTTTCAACTCGGAATCTACTGCGGCAACGACTCAACTCGGAATCTACTGCGGCAAAGACTCAACTCGGAATCTACTGCAGCTACGTCTCAACTCGGAATCTACTGCTGCTACTTCTTAACTCGGAATCTACGGCGGCTACGTCTCAACTCGGAATCTACTGCGGCTAGGACTCAACTCGGAATCTACTGCGGCTAGGACTCAACTCGGAATCTACTGCGGCTACGTCTCAACTCGGAATCTACTGCGGCTAGGACTGAACTCGCAATCTACTGCGGCTACGTTTCAGCTCGGAATCTACAGCGCTAAGGACTCAACTCGGAATCTACTGTGGCTACGTCTCAACTTGGAATCTACTGCGGCTAGGACTCAACTCGGAATCTACTGCAGCTACGTCTCAACTCGGAATCTACTACGGCTACGTCTCAACTCGAAATCTGCTATGGCTAGGTCTCAACTCGGAATCTACTGCGGCAACGACTCAACTCAGAATCTACTGCGGCTAGGACTCTACTCAGAATCTACTGCGGCAAGGACTCAACTCGGAATCTACTGCGGCTACGTCTCAACTCGGAATCTACTGCGGCTAAGTCTCAACTTGGAATCTACTGCGGCAACGCCTCAACTTGGAATCTACTGCGGCTAGGACTCAACTCGGAATCTACTGCAGCTACGTCTCAACTCGGAATCTACAGCGGCTACGTCTCAACTCGGAATCTACTGCGGCTAGGACTCAACTCGGAATCTACTGCGGCTACGTCTCAACTCGGAATCTACTGCGGCTACGTCTCAACTCGGAATCTACTGCGGCTACGTCTCAACTCGGAATCTACAGCGGCAACGACTCAACTCGGAATCTACTGCGGCTACGTCTCAACTCGGAATCTACTGCGGCTACGTCTCAGCTCGGAATCTACTGCGGCTCCGTTTCAACTCGGAATCTACTGCGGCTACGACTGAACTCGGAATCTACTGCGGCTAAATTTCAACTCGGAATCTACTGCGGCTACGTCTCAACTCGGAATCTACTGCGACAATGTCTCAACTCGGAATCTACTGCGGCTACGTCTCAACTCGGAATCTACTGCTGTTACGCCTCAACTCGGAATCTACTGCGGCTACGTCTCAACTCGGAATCTACAGCAGCTAAGTCTCAACTCGGAATCTACAGTGGCTACGTCTCAACTCGGAATCTACTGCGGCTACATCTCAACTCGGAATCTACTGCAGCTACGTCTTACCTCGGAATCTACTGCGGCTACGTCTCAACTCAGAATCTACTGCGGCTACGTCTCAACTCGGAATCTACTGCGGCTAGGACTCAACTCGGAATCTACTGCAGCTACGTCTCACCTCGGAATCTACTGCGGCTATGTCTCAACTCGGAATCTACTGCGGCTACGTCTCAACTCGGAATCTACTGCGGCTAGGACTCAACTCTGAATCTACTGCGGCAACGACTCAACACAGAATCTACTGCTTCTACGTCTCAACTCGGAATCTACTGCGGCTACGACTCAACTCGGAATCTACTACGGCTACGTCTCAACTCGGAATCTACTGCGGCTACGTCTCAACTCGGAATCTACTGCGGCTAGGACTCAACTCGGAATCTACTGCGGCAACGACTCAACACAGAATCTACTGCTTCTACGTCTCAACTCGGAATCTACTGCGGCTACGACTCAACTCGGAATCTACTACGGCTACGTCTCAACTCGGAATCTACTGCGGCTACGTCTCAACTCGGAATCTACTGCGGCTAGGACTCAACTCGGAATCTACTGCGGCAACGACTCAACACAGAATCTACTGCTTCTACGTCTCAACTCGGAATCTACTGCGGCTACGACTCAACTCGGAATCTACTACGGCTACGTCTCAACTCGGAATCTACTGCGGCTACGTCTCAACTCGGAATCTACTGCGGCTAGGACTCAACTCTGAATCTACTGCGGCAACGACTCAACACAGAATCTACTGCTTCTACGTCTCAACTCGGAATCTACTGCGGCTACGACTCAACTCGGAATCTACTACGGCTACGTCTCAACTCGGAATCTACTGCGGCTACGTCTCAACTCGGAATCTACTGCGGCTAGGACTCAACTCGGAATCTACTGCGGCAACGACTCAACACAGAATCTACTGCTTCTACGTCTCAACTCGGAATCTACTGCGGCTACGACTCAACTCGGAATCTACTACGGCTACGTCTCAACTCGGAATCTACTGCGGCTACGTCTCAACTCGGAATCTACTGCGGTTTGGACTCAACTCGGAATCTACTGCGGCAACGACTCGACACAGAATCTACTGCGGCTACGTCTCAACTCGGAATCTACTGCGGCTACGTCTCAACTCGGAATCTACAGCGGCAACGACTCAACTCGGAATCTACAGCGGCTACGTTTCAACTCGGAATCTACTGCGGCTACGTCTCAACTCGGAAACAACTGCGGCTACATCTCAACTTGGAATCTACTGCGGCTACGTCTCAACTCGGAATCTACTGCGGCTACGTCTCAACTCGGAATCTACAACGGCAACGACTCAACTCGGAATCTACTGCGGCAACGACTCAACTCGGAATCTACTGCAGCTACGTCTCAACTCGGAATCTACTGCTGCTACTTCTCAACTCGGAATCTACGGCGGCTACGTCTCAACTCGGAATCTACTGCGGCTAGGACTCAACTCGGAATCTACTGCGGGTACGTCTCAACTCGTAATCTACTGCGGCTACGTCTCAACTCGGAATCTACACTGGCAACGACTCAACTCGGAATCTACTGCGGCTACGTCTCAACTCGGAATCTACTGCGGATACGTCTCAACTCGGAATCTACTGCGGCTAGGACTGAACTCGTAATCTACTGCCTCTAGGACTCAACTTGGAATCTACTGCGGCTATGTCTCAACTCGGAATATAATGCGGCTACGTCTCAACTCGGAATCTACTGCGGCTAGGACTGAACTCGTAATCTACTGCGCTACGTCTCAGCTCGGAATCTACAGCGCTAAGGACTCAACTCGGAATCTACTTCGGCTACGTCTCAACTCGGAATCTACTGCGGCTAGGACTCAACTCGGAATCTACTGCAGCTACGTCTCAACTCGGAATCTACAGCGGCTACGTCTCAACTCGGAAACTACTGCGGCTACGTCTCAACTCGGAATCTACTGCAGCAACGCCTCAACTCGGAATCTACTGCGGCTAGGACTCAACTCGGAATCTACTGCAGCTACGTCTCAACTCGGAATCTACAGCGGCTACGTCTCAACTCGGAATCTACTGCGGCTAGGACTCAACTCGGAATCTACTTCGGCTACGTCTCAACTCGGAATCTACTGCGGCTACGTCTCAACTCGGAATCTACAGCGGCAACGACTCAACTCGGAATCTATGGCGGCTACGTCTCAACTCGTAATCTACTGCGGCTACATCTCAACTAGGAATCTACTGCGGCTACGTCTCAACTCGGAATCTACTGCGGCTACGTCTCAACTCGGAATCTACTGCGGCTCCGTCTCAACTCGGAATCTACTGCGGCTACGACTGAACTCGGAATCTACTGCGGCTAAATTTCAACTCGGAATCTACTGCGGCTACGTCTCAACTCGGAATCTACTGCGGCTATGTCTCAACTCAGAATCTACAGCGGCAACGACTCAACTCGGAATCTACTGCGGCAACGACTCAACTCGGAATCTACTGCGGCTAAATTTCAACTCGGAATCTACTGCGGCTACGTCTCAACTCGGAATCTACTGCGGCTATGTCTCAACTCAGAATCTACAGCGGCAACGACTCAACTCGGAATCTACTGCGGCAACGACTCAACTCGGAATCTACTGCGGCTACGTCTCAACTCGGAATCTACTGCGGCTACGACTGAACTCGGAATCTACTGCAGCTACGTCTCAACTCGGAATCTACTGCGGCTACGTCTCAACTCGGAATCTACTGCGGCTACATCTCAACTCGGAATCTACAGCGGCAACGACTCAACTCGGAATCTACTGCTGCTACGTCTCAACTCGGAATCTACTGCGGCTAGGACTGAACTCGTAATCTACTGCGGCTACGTCTCAGCTCGGAATCTGCAGCGCTAAGGACTCAACTCGGAATCTACTGCGGCTAGGACTCAACTCGGAATCTACTGCGGCTACGTCTCAACTCAGAATCTACAGCGGCAACGACTCAACTCAGAATCTACTGCGGCTAGGACTCAACTCGGAATCTACTGCGGCAACGACTCAACTCGGAATCTACTGCGGCTACGTCTCAACTCGGAATCTACTGCGGCTACATCTCAACTCGGAATCTACTGCAGCTACGTCTCACCTCGGAATCTACTGCGGCTACGTCTCAACTCGGAATCTTCTGCGGTTACGTCTCAACTCGGAATCTACTGCGGCTAGGACTCAACTCGGAATCTACTGCAGCTACGTCTCAACTCGGAATCTACTGCGGCTACTTCTCAACTCGGAATCTACTGCGGCTAGGACTCAACTCGGAATCTACTGCGGCTACGTCTCAACTCGGAATCTACTGCGGCTACGACTCAACTAGGAATCTACTACGGCTACGTCTCAACTCGGAATCTACTGCGGCTACGTCTCAACTCGGAATCTACTGCGTTTTGGACTCAACTCGGAATCTACTGCGGCAACGACTCGACACAGAATCTACTGCGGCTACGTCTCAACTCGGAATCTACTGCGGCTACGTCTCAACTCGGAATCTACAGCGGCAACGACTCAACTCGGAATCTACAGCGGCTACGTCTCAACTCGGAATCTACTGCGGATACGTCTCAACTCGAAAACAACTGCGGCTACATCTCAACTTGGAATCTACTGCGGCTACGTCTCAACTCGGAATCTACTGCGGCTACGTCTCAACTCGGAATCTACAGCGGCAACGACTCAACTCGGAATCTACTGCGGCAACGACTCAACTCGGAATCTACTGCAGCTACGTCTCAACTCGGAATCTACTGCTGCTACTTCTCAACTCGGAATCTACGGCGGCTACGTCTCAACTCGGAATCTACTGCGGCTAGGACTCAACTCGGAATCTACTGCGGGTACGTCTCAACTCGTAATCTACTGCGGCTACGTCTCAACTCGGAATCTACAGTGGCAACGACTCAACTCGGAATCTACTGCGGCTACGTCTCAACTCGGAATCTACTGCGGATACGTCTCAACTCGGAATCTACTGCGGCTAGGACTGAACTCGTAATCTACTGCCTCTAGGACTCAACTTGGAATCTACTGCGGCTATGTCTCAACTCGGAATATAATGCGGCTACGTCTCAACTCGGAATCTACTGCGGCTAGGACTGAACTCGTAATCTACTGCGCTACGTCTCAGCTCGGTATCTACAGCGCTAAGGACTCAACTCGGAATCTACTTCGGCTACGTCTCAACTCGGAATCTACTGCGGCTAGGACTCAACTCGGAATCTACTGCTGCTACGTCTCAACTCGGAATCTACAGCGGCTACGTCTCAACTCGGAATCTGCTACGGCTAGGACTCAACTCGGAATCTACTGCGGCAAGGACTCAACTCGGAATCTACAGCGGCTAAGTCTCAACTCGGAAACTACTGCGGCTACGTCTCAACTCGGAATCTACTGCAGCAACGCCTCAACTCGGAATCTACTGCGGCTAGGACTCAACTCGGAATCTACTGCAGCTACGTCTCAACTCGGAATCTACAGCGGCTACGTCTCAACTCGGAATCTACTGCGGCTAGGACTCAACTCGGAATCTACTGCGGCTACGTCTCAACTCGGAATCTACTGCGGCTACGTCTCAACTCGGAATCTACAGCGGCAACGACTCAACTCGGAATCTATGGCGGCTACGTCTCAACTCGGAATCTACTGCGGCTACATCTCAACTAGGAATCTACTGCGGCTACGTCTCAACTCGGAATCTACTGCGGCTACGTCTCAACTCGGAATCTACTGCGGCTCCGTCTCAACTCGGAATCTACTGCGGCTACGTCTCAACTCGGAATCTACTGCGGCTAAATTTCAACTCGGAATCTACTGCGGCTACGTCTCAACTCGGAATCTACTGCGGCTATGTCTCAAATCAGAATCTACAGCGGCAACGACTCAACTCGGAATCTACTGCGGCAACGACTCAACTCGGAATCTACTGCGGCTAAATTTCAACTCGGAATCTACTGCGGCTACGTCTCAACTCGGAATCTACTGCGGCTATGTCTCAACTCAGAATCTACAGCGGCAACGACTCAACTCGGAATCAACTGCGGCAACGACTCAACTCGGAATCTACTGCGGCTACGTCTCAACTCGGAATCTACTGTGGCTAGGACTCAACTCTGAATCTACTGCAGCTACGTCTCAACTCGGAATCTACTGCGGCTACGTCTCAACTCGGAATCTACTGCAGCTACGTCTCACCTCGGAATCTACTGCGGCTACGTCTCAACTCGGAATCTACTGCTGCTACGTCTCAACTCGGAATCTACTGCGGCTAGGACTGAACTCGTAATCTACTGCGGCTACGTCTCAGCTCGGAATCTGCAGCGCTAAGGACTCAACTCGGAATCTACTGCGGCTAGGACTCAACTCGGAATCTACTGCGGCTACGTCTCAACTCAGAATCTACAGCGGCAACGACTCAACTCAGAATCTACTGCGGCTAGGACTCAACTCGGAATCTACTGCGGCAACGACTCAACTCGGAATCTACTGCGGCTACGTCTCAACTCGGAATCTACTGCGGCTACATCTCAACTCGGAATCTACTGCAGCTACGTCTCACCTCGGAATCTACTGCGGCTACGTCTCAACTCAGAATCTACTGCGGTTACGTCTCAACTCGGAATCTACTGCGGCTAGGACTCAACTCAGAATCTACTGCAGCTACGTCTCAACTCGGAATCTACTGCGGCTACTTCTCAACTCGGAATCTACTGCGGCTAGGACTCAACTCGGAATCTACTGCGGCTACGTCTCAACTCGGAATCTACTGCGGCAACGACTCAACTCGGAATCTACTGCGGCTACGTCTCAACTCGGAATCTACAGCCGCTACGTCTCAACTTGGAATCTACTGCGGCTAGGACTCAACTCGGAATCTACTGCGGCTAGGACTCAACTCGGAATCTACTGCGGCTACGTCTCAACTCGGAATCTACTGCGGCTACGTCTCAACTCGGAATCTACTGCGGCTACGTCTCAACTCGGAATCTACTGCGGCTAGGACTCAACTCGGAATCTACTGCGGCTATGTCTCAACTTGGAATCTACAGCGGCAACGACTCAACTCGGAATCTACTGCGGCTACGTCTCAACTCGGAATCTACAGCCGCTACGTCTCAACTCGGAATCTACTGCGGCTACGACTCAACTCGGAATCTACTGCGGCTAGGACTAGACTCGGAATCTACTGCGGCTACGTCTCAACTCGGAATCTACTGCGGCTACGTCTCAACTCGTAATCTACTGCGGCTACGTCTCAGCTCGGAATATACAGCGCTAAGGACTCAACTCGGAATCTACTGCGGCTACGTCTCAACTCGGAATCTACTACGGCTTCTTCTCAACTCGAAATCTGCTACGGCTAAGACTCAACTCAGAATCTACTGCGGCAACGACTCAACTCAGAATCTACTGCGGCTAGGACTCTACTCAGAATCTACTGCGGCAAGGACTCAACTCGGAATCTACTGCGGCTACGTCTCAACTCGGAATCTACTGCGGCTACATCTCAACTCGGAATCTACTGCGGCAACGCCTCAACTCGGAATCTACTGCGGCTAGGACTCAACTCGGAATCTACTGCAGCTACGTCTCAACTCGGAATCTACAGCGGCTACGTCTCAACTCGGAATCTACTGCGGCTAGGACTCAACTCGGAATCTACTGCGGCTACGTCTCAACTCGGAATCTACTGCGGCTAGGACTCAACTCGGAATCTACTGCGGCTACGTCTCAACTCGGAATCTACTGCGGCTACGTCTCAACTCGGAATCTACAGCGGCAACGACTCAACTCGGAATCTATGGCGGCTACGTCTCAACTCGGAATCTACTGCGGATACATCTCAACTCAGAATCTACTGCGGCTACGTCTCAACTCGGAATCTACTGCGGCTACGTCTCAACTCGGAATCTACTGCGGCAACGCCTCAACTCGGAATCTACTGCGGCTAGGACTCAACTCGGAATCTACTGCAGCTACGTCTCAACTCGGAATCTACAGCGGCTACGTCTCAACTCGGAATCTACTGCGGCTAGGACTCAACTCGGAATCTACTGCGGCTACGTCTCAACTCGGAATCTACTGCTGTTACGTCTCAACTCGGAATCTACTGCGGCTACGTCTCAACTCGGAATCTACTGCGGCAACGCCTCAACTCGGAATCTACTGCGGCTAGGACTCAACTCGGAATCTACTGCGGCTACGTCTCAACTCGGAATCTACTACGAATAGGACTAAACTCGGAATCTACTGCTGCTACTTCTCAACTCGGAATGTACGGCGGCTACGTCTCAACTCGGAATCTACTGCAGCTACGTCTCACCTCGGAATCTACTGCGGCTACGTCTCAACTCGGAATCTACTGCGGCTACGCCTCAACTCGGAATCTACTGCGGCTAGGACTGAACTCGTAATCTACTGCGGCTACGTCTCAACTCGGAATCTACTGCGGCTACGTCTCAACTCGGAATCTACTGCGGCTAGGACTCAACTCGGAATCTACTGCGGCTACATCTCAAATCAGAATCTACAGCGGCAACGACTCAACTCAGAATCTACTGCGGCTAGGACTCAACTCGGAATCTACTGCTGCTACGTCTGAACTCGGAATCTACTGCGGCTACGTCTCAACTCGGAATCTACTGCGGCTACGTCTCAACTCGGAATCTACTGCGGCTACATCTCAACTCGGAATGTACAGAGGCAACGACTCAACTCGGAATCTACAGTGGCTACGTCTCAACTCGGAATCTACTACGGCTACGTCTCAACTCGGAATCTACTGCGGCTACATCTAAACTCGGAATCTACTGCTGCTACGTCTCAACTCGGAATCTCCTGCGGCTACGTCTCAACTCGGAATCTACTGCGGCATCGCCTCAACTCGGAATCTACTACGACTAGGACTAAACTCGGAATCTACTGCTGCTACTTCTCAACTCGGAATCTACTGCGGCTACGTCTCAACTCGGAATCTACTGCAGCTACGTCTCACCTCGGAATCTACTGCGGCTACGTCTCAACTCGGAATCTACTGCGGCTACTTCTCAACTCGGAATCTACTGCGGCTAGGACTGAACTCGTAATCTACTGCGGCTACGTCTCAACTCGGAATCTACTGCGGCTACGTCTCAACTCGGAATCTACTGCGGCTAGGACTCAACTCGGAATCTACTGCGGCTACGTCTCAACTCAGAATCTACAGCGGCAACGACTCAACTCAGAATCTACTGCGGCTAGAACTCAACTCGGAATCTACTGCGGCAACGACTCAACTCGGAATCTACTGCTGCTACGTCTGAACTCGGAATCTACTGAGGCTACGTCTCAACTCGGAATCTACTGCGGCTACGTCTCAACTCGGAATCTACTGCGGCTATATCTCAACTAGGAATCTACAGCGGCAATGACTCAACTCGGAATCTACAGTGGCTACGTCTCAACTCGGAATCTACTACGGCTACGTCTCAACTCGGAATCTACTGCGGCTACATCTAAACTCGGAATCTACTGCTGCTACGTCTCAACTCGGAATCTACTGCGGCTACGTCTCAACTCGGAATCTACTGCGGCATCGCCTCAACTCGGAATCTACTGCGGCTAGGACTCAACTCGGAATCTACTGCAGCTACGTCTCAACTCGGAATCTACAGCGGCTACGTCTCAACTCGGAATCTACTGCGGCTAGGACTCAACTCGGAATCTACTGCGGCTACGTCTCAACTCGGAATCTACTGCGGCTAGGACTCAACTCGGAATCTACTGCGGCTACGTCTCAACTCGGAATCTACTGCGGCTACGTCTCAACTCGGAATCTACAGCGGCAACGACTCAACTCGGAATCTACTGCGGCTACGTCTCAACTCGGAATCTACTGCGGCTACATCTCAACTCAGAATCTACTGCGGCTACGTCTCAACTCGGAATCTACTGCGGCTACGACTCAACTCGGAATCTACTGCGGCTAGGACTCAACTCGGAATCTACTGCGGCTACGTCTCAACTCGGAATCTACTGCGACTATGTCTCAACTCAGAATCTACAGCGGCAACGACTCAACTCGGAATCTACTGCGGCAACGACTCAACTCGGAATCTACTGCGGCTAGGACTCAACTCGGAATCTACTGCGGCTACATCTCAACTCGGAATCTACTGCGGCTATGTCTCAACTCAGAATCTACTGCGGCAACGACTCAACTCGGAATCTACTGCGGCAACGACTCAACTCGGAATCTACTGCGGCTACGTCTCAACTCGGAATCTATTGCTGTTACGTCTCAACTCGGAATCTACTGCGGCTACGTCTCAACTCGGAATCTACTGCGGCTAGGACTCAACTCGGAATCTACTGCAGCTACGTCTCAACTCGGAATGTACTGCGGCAACGTCTCAACTCGGAATCTACTGCGGCAACGACTCAACTCGGAATCTACTGCTGCTACGTCTGAACTCGGAATCTACTGAGGCTACGTCTCAACTCGGAATCTACTGCGGCTACGTCTCAACTCGGAATCTACTGCGGCTATATCTCAACTAGGAATCTACAGCGGCAACGACTCAACTCGGAATCTACAGTGGCTACGTCTCAACTCGGAATCTACTACGGCTACGTCTCAACTCGGAATCTACTGCGGCTACATCTAAACTCGGAATCTACTGCTGCTACGTCTCAACTCGGAATCTACTGCGGCTACGTCTCAACTCGGAATCTACTGCGGCATCGCCTCAACTCGGAATCTACTGCGGCTAGGACTCAACTCGGAATCTACTGCAGCTACGTCTCAACTCGGAATCTACAGCGGCTACGTCTCAACTCGGAATCTACTGCGGCTAGGACTCAACTCGGAATCTACTGCGGCTACGTCTCAACTCGGAATCTACTGCGGCTAGGACTCAACTCGGAATCTACTGCGGCTACGTCTCAACTCGGAATCTACTGCGGCTACGTCTCAACTCGGAATCTACAGCGGCAACGACTCAACTCGGAATCTACTGCGGCTACGTCTCAACTCGGAATCTACTGCGGCTACATCTCAACTCAGAATCTACTGCGGCTACGTCTCAACTCGGAATCTACTGCGGCTACGACTCAACTCGGAATCTACTGCGGCTAGGACTCAACTCGGAATCTACTGCGGCTACGTCTCAACTCGGAATCTACTGCGACTATGTCTCAACTCAGAATCTACAGCGGCAACGACTCAACTCGGAATCTACTGCGGCAACGACTCAACTCGGAATCTACTGCGGCTAGGACTCAACTCGGAATCTACTGCGGCTACATCTCAACTCGGAATCTACTGCGGCTATGTCTCAACTCAGAATCTACTGCGGCAACGACTCAACTCGGAATCTACTGCGGCAACGACTCAACTCGGAATCTACTGCGGCTACGTCTCAACTCGGAATCTATTGCTGTTACGTCTCAACTCGGAATCTACTGCGGCTACGTCTCAACTCGGAATCTACTGCGGCTAGGACTCAACTCGGAATCTACTGCAGCTACGTCTCAACTCGGAATGTACTGCGGCAACGTCTCAACTCGGAATCTACTGCAGCTACGTCTCACCTCGGAATCTACTGCGGCTACGTCTCAACTCGGAATCTACTGCGGCTACGTCTCAACTCGGAATCTACTGCGGCTAGGACTGAACTCGTAATCTACTGCGGCTACGTATCAGCTCGGAATCTACAGCGCTAAGGACTCAACTCAGAATCTACTGCGGCTACGTCTCAACTCGGAATCTACTGCGGCTAGGACTCAACTCGGAATCTACTGCGGCTACGTCTCAACTTGGAATCTACAGCGGCAACGACTCAATTCGGAATCTACTGCGGCTACGTCTCAACTCGGAATCTACAGCGGCTAAGTCTCAACTCGGAATCTACTGCAGCTAGGACTCAACTCGGAATCTACTGCGGCAACGACTCAACTCGGAATCTACTGCTGCTACGTCTGAACTCGGAATCTACTGCGGCTACGTCTCAACTCGGAATCTACTGCGGCTACGTCTCAACTCGGAATCTACTTCGGCTACATCTCAACTAGGAATCTACAGCGGCAACGACTCAACTCGGAATCTACAGTGGCTACGTCTCAACTCGGAATCTACTGCGGCTACATCTAAACTCGGAATCTACTGCTGCTTCGTCTCAACTCGGAATCTCCTGCGGCTACGTCTCAACTCGGAATCTACTGCGGCTACGTCTCAACTCGGAATCTACTGCGGCTAGGACTCAACTCGGAATCTACTGCGGCTACGTCTCAACTCGGAATCTACTACGGCTACGTCTCAACTCGAAATCTGCTACGGCTAGGACTCAACTCGGAATCATACTGTGGCAACGACTCAACTCAGAATCTACTGCGGCTAGGACTCTACTCAGAATCTACTGCGGCAAGGACTCAACTCGGAATCTACTGCGGCTACGTCTCAACTCGGAATCTACTGCGGCTACGTCTCAACTCGGAATCTACTGCGGCAACGCCTCAACTCGGAATCTACTGCGGCTAGGACTCAACTCGTAATCTACTGCAGCTACGTCTCAACTCGGAATCTACAGCGGCTACGTCTCAACTCGGAATCTACTGCGGCTACGTCTCAACTCGGAATCTACTGCAGCTACGTCTCAAATCGGAATCTACTACGGCTACGTCTCAACTCGGAATCTACTGCGGCTACGTCTCAACTCGGAATCTACAGCGGCAACGACTCAACTCGGAATCTACTGCGGCAACGACTCAACTCGGAATCTACTGCAGCTACGTCTCAACTCGGAATCTACTGCTGCTACTTCTCAACTCGGAAACTACGGCGGCTACGTCTCAACTCGGAATCTACTACGGCTACGTCTCAGCACGGAATATACTGCGGCTACGTCTCAACTCGGAATCTACTGCGGCTACGTCTCAACTCGGAAACTACAGCGGCAACGACTCAACTCGGAATCTACTGCGGCTACGTCTCAACTCGGAATCTACAGCGGCTAAGTCTCAACACGGAATCTACTGCGGCTACGACTCAACTCGGAATCTACTGCGGCTAGGACTCAACTCGGAATCTACTGTGGCTACGTCTCAACTCGGAATCTACTGCGGCTACGTCTCAACTCGGAATCTACTGCGGCTACATCTCAACTCAGAATCTACTGCGGCTACGTCTCAACTCGGAATCTACTGCGGCTACGACTCAACTCGGAATCTACTGCGGCTAGGACTCAACTCGGAATCTACTGCGGCTACGTCTCAACTCGGAATCTACTGCGGCTATGTCTCAACTCAGAATCTACAGCGGCAACGACTCAACTCGGAATCTACTGCGGCAACGACTCAACTCGGAATCTACTGCAGCTAGGACTCAACTCGGAATCTACTGCGGCTACATCTCAACTCGGAATCTACTGCGGCTATGTCTCAACTCAGAATCTACAGCGGCAACGACTCAACTCGGAATCTACTGCGGCAACGACTCAACTCGGAATCTACTGCGGCTACGTCTCAACTCGGAATCTATTGCTGTTACGTCTCAACTCGGAATCTACTGCGGCTACGTCTCAACTCGGAATCTACTGCGGCTAGGACTCAACTCGGAATCTACTGCAGCTACGTCTCAACTCGGAATGTACTGCGGCAACGTCTCAACTCGGAATCTACTGCAGCTACGTCTCACCTCGGAATCTACTGCGGCTACGTCTCAACTCGGAATCTACTGCGGCTACGTCTCAACTCGGAATCTACTGCGGCTAGGACTGAACTCGTAATCTACTGCGGCTACGTATCAGCTCGGAATCTACAGCGCTAAGGACTCAACTCAGAATCTACTGCGGCTACGTCTCAACTCGGAATTTACTGCGGCTAGGACTCAACTCGGAATCTACAGCGGCTACGTCTCAACTTGGAATCTACAGCGGCAACGACTCAACTCGGAATCTACTGCGGCTACGTCTCAACTCGGAATCTACAGCGGCTAAGTCTCAACTCGGAATCTACTGCGGCTAGGACTCAACTCGGAATCTACTGCGGCAACGACTCAACTCGGAATCTACTGCTGCTACGTCTGAACTCGGAATCTACTGCGGCTACGTCTCAACTCGGAATCTACTGCGGCTACGTCTCAACTCGGAATCTACTTCGGCTACATCTCAACTAGGAATCTACAGCGGCAACGACTCAACTCGGAATCTACAGTGGCTACGTCTCAACTCGGAATCTACTGCGGCTACGTCTCAACTCGGAATCTACTGCGGCTACATCTAAACTCGGAATCTACTGCTGCTTCGTCTCAACTCGGAATCTCCTGCGGCTACGTCTCAACTCGGAATCTACTGCGGCTACGTCTCAACTCGGAATCTACTGCGGCTAGGACTCAACTCGGAATCTACTGAGGCTACGTCTCAACTCGGAATCTACTACGGCTACGTCTCAACTCGAAATCTGCTACGGCTAGGACTCAACTCGGAATCATACTGCGGCAACGACTCAACTCAGAATCTACTGCGGCTAGGACTCTACTCAGAATCTACTGCGGCAAGGACTCAACTCGGAATCTACTGCGGCTACGTCTCAACTCGGAATCTACTGCGGCTACGTCTCAACTCGGAATCTACTGCGGCAACGCCTCAACTCGGAATCTACTGCGGCTAGGACTCAACTCGTAATCTACTGCAGCTACGTCTCAACTCGGAATCTACAGCGGCTACGTCTCAACTCGGAATCTACTGCGGCTACGTCTCAACTCGGAATCTACTGCAGCTACGTCTCAACTCGGAATCTACTGCGGCTACGTCTCAACTCGGAATCTACTGCGGCTACGTCTCAACTCGGAATCTACAGCGGCAACGACTCAACTCGGAATCTACTGCGGCAGCGACTCAACTCGGAATCTACTGCAGCTACGTCTCAACTCGGAATCTACTGCTGCTACTTCTCAACTCGGAATCTACGGCGGCTACGTCTCAACTCGGAATCTACTGTGGCTACGTCTCAACTCGGAACCTACTGCGGCTAGGACTCAACTCTGAATCTACTGCGGCAACGACTCAACACAGAATCTACTGCTTCTACGTCTCAACTCGGAATCTACTGCGGCTGCGACTCAACTCGGAATCTACTACGGCTACGTCTCAACTCGGAATCTACTGCGGCTACGTCTCAACTCGGAATCTACTGCGGTTTGGTCTCAACTCGGAATCTACTGCGGCAACGACTAGACACAGAATCTACTGCGGCTACGTCTCAACTCGGAATCTACTGCGGCTACGTCTCAACTCGGAATCTACAGCGGCAACGACTCAACTAGGAATCTACTACGGCTACGTCTCAACTCGAAATCTGCTACGGCTAGGACTCAACTCGGAATCATACTGCGGCAACGACTCAACTCAGAATCTACTGCGGCTAGGACTCTACTCAGAATCTACTGCGGCAAGGACTCAACTCGCAATCTACTGCGGCTACGTCTCAACTCGGAATCTACTGCGGCTACGTCTCAACTCGGAATCTACTGCGGCAACGCCTCAACTCGGAATCTACTGCGGCTAGGACTCAACTCATAATCTACTGCAGCTACGTCTCAACTCGGAATCTACAGCGGCTACGTCTCAACTCGGAATCTACTGCGGCTACGTCTCAACTCGGAATCTACTGCAGCTACGTCTCAACTCGGAATCTACTGCGGCTATGTCTCAACTCGGAATCTACTGCGGCTACATCTCAACTCGGAATCTACAGCGGCAACGACTCAACTCGGAATCTACTGCGGCAACGACTCAACTCGGAATCTACTGCAGCTACGTCTCAACTCGGAATCTACTGCTGCTACTTCTCAACTCGGAATCTACGGCGGCTACGTCTCAACTCGGAATCTACTACGGCTACGTCTCAGCACGGAATATACTGCGGCTACGTCTCAACTCGGAATCTACTGCGGCTAGGACTCAACTCGGAATCTACTGCAGCTACGTCTCAACTCGGAATCTACTGCGGCTACGTCTCAACTCGGAATCTACAGCGGCTAAGTCTCAACACGGAATCTACTGCGGCTACGACTCAACTCGGAATCTACTGCGGCTAGGACTCAACTCGGAATCTACTGTGGCTACGTCTCAACTCGGAATCTACTGCGGCTAGGACTCAACTCGGAATCTACTGCGGCAACGACTCAACACAGAATCTACTGCTTCTACGTCTCAACTCGGAATCTACTGCGGCTACGACTCAACTCGGAATCTACTACGGCTACGTCTCAACTCGGAATCTACTGCGGCTACGTCTCAACTCGGAATCTACTGCGGTTTGGTCTCAACTCGCAATCTACTGCGGCAACGACTAGACACAGAATCTACTGCGGCTACGTCTCAACTCGGAATCTACTGCGGCTACGTCTCAACTCGGAATCTACAGCAGCAACGACTCAACTCGGAATATACAGCGGCTACGTTTCAACTCGGAATCTACTGCGGCTACGTCTCAACTCGGAATCTACTGCTGCTACGTCTCAACTCGGAATCTACCGCGGCTACGCCTCAACTCGGAATCTACTGCGGCTAGGACTCAACTCGGAATCTACTGCGGCTACGTCTCAACTCGGAATCTACTGCGGCTACATCTCAACTCGGAATCTACAGCGGCAACGATTCAACTCGGAATCTACTGCGGCAACGACTCAACTCGGAATCTACTGCAGCTACGTCTCAACTCGGAATCTACTGCTGCTACTTCTCAACTCGGAATCTACGGCGGCTACGTCTCAACTCGGAATCTACTGCGGCTAGGACTCAACTCGGAATCTACTGCGGCTACGTCTCAACTCGGAATCTACAGCGGCTACGTCTCAACTCGGAATCTACTGCGGCTACGACTCAACTCGGAATCTACTGCGGCTAGGACTCAACTCGGAATCTACTGCGGCTACGTCTCAACTCGGAATCTACTGCGGCTACGTCTCAACTCGGAATTTACTGCGGCTAGGACTGAACTCGTAATCTACTGCGGCTACGTCTCAGCTCGGAATCTACAGCGCTAAGGACTCAACTCGGAATCTTACTGCGGCAACGACTCAACTCAGAGTCTACTGCGGCTAGGACTCTACTCAGAATCTACTGCGGCAAGGACTCAACTCGGAATCTACTGCGGCTACGTCTCAACTCGGAATCTACAGCGGCTACGTCTCAACTCGGAATCTACTGCGGCAACGCCTCAACTCGGAATCTACTGCGGCTAGGACTCAACTCGGAATCTACTGCAGCTACGTCTCAACTCGGAATCTACAGCGGCTACGTCTCAACTCGGAATCTACTGCGGCTAGGACTCAACTCGGAATCTACTGCAGCTACGTCTCAACTCGGAATCTACTGCGGCTACGTCTCAACTCGGAATCTACTGCGGCTACGTTTCAACTCGGAATCTACTGCGGCAACGACTCAACTCGGAATCTACTGCGGCAAAGACTCAACTCGGAATCTACTGCAGCTACGTCTCAACTCGGAATCTACTGCTGCTACTTCTTAACTCGGAATCTACGGCGGCTACGTCTCAACTCGGAATCTACTGCGGCTAGGACTCAACTCGGAATCTACTGCGGCTAGGACTCAACTCGGAATCTACTGCGGCTACGTCTCAACTCGGAATCTACTGCGGCTAGGACTGAACTCGCAATCTACTGCGGCTACGTTTCAGCTCGGAATCTACAGCGCTAAGGACTCAACTCGGAATCTACTGTGGCTACGTCTCAACTTGGAATCTACTGCGGCTAGGACTCAACTCGGAATCTACTGCAGCTACGTCTCAACTCGGAATCTACTACGGCTACGTCTCAACTCGAAATCTGCTATGGCTAGGTCTCAACTCGGAATCTACTGCGGCAACGACTCAACTCAGAATCTACTGCGGCTAGGACTCTACTCAGAATCTACTGCGGCAAGGACTCAACTCGGAATCTACTGCGGCTACGTCTCAACTCGGAATCTACTGCGGCTAAGTCTCAACTTGGAATCTACTGCGGCAACGCCTCAACTTGGAATCTACTGCGGCTAGGACTCAACTCGGAATCTACTGCAGCTACGTCTCAACTCGGAATCTACAGCGGCTACGTCTCAACTCGGAATCTACTGCGGCTAGGACTCAACTCGGAATCTACTGCGGCTACGTCTCAACTCGGAATCTACTGCGGCTACGTCTCAACTCGGAATCTACTGCGGCTACGTCTCAACTCGGAATCTACAGCGGCAACGACTCAACTCGGAATCTACTGCGGCTACGTCTCAACTCGGAATCTACTGCGGCTACGTCTCAGCTCGGAATCTACTGCGGCTCCGTTTCAACTCGGAATCTACTGCGGCTACGACTGAACTCGGAATCTACTGCGGCTAAATTTCAACTCGGAATCTACTGCGGCTACGTCTCAACTCGGAATCTACTGCGACAATGTCTCAACTCGGAATCTACTGCGGCTACGTCTCAACTCGGAATCTACTGCTGTTACGCCTCAACTCGGAATCTACTGCGGCTACGTCTCAACTCGGAATCTACAGCAGCTAAGTCTCAACTCGGAATCTACAGTGGCTACGTCTCAACTCGGAATCTACTGCGGCTACATCTCAACTCGGAATCTACTGCAGCTACGTCTTACCTCGGAATCTACTGCGGCTACGTCTCAACTCAGAATCTACTGCGGCTACGTCTCAACTCGGAATCTACTGCGGCTAGGACTCAACTCGGAATCTACTGCAGCTACGTCTCACCTCGGAATCTACTGCGGCTATGTCTCAACTCGGAATCTACTGCGGCTACGTCTCAACTCGGAATCTACTGCGGCTAGGACTCAACTCTGAATCTACTGCGGCAACGACTCAACACAGAATCTACTGCTTCTACGTCTCAACTCGGAATCTACTGCGGCTACGACTCAACTCGGAATCTACTACGGCTACGTCTCAACTCGGAATCTACTGCGGCTACGTCTCAACTCGGAATCTACTGCGGTTTGGTCTCAACTCGGAATCTACTGCGGCAACGACTAGACACAGAATCTACTGCGGCTACGTCTCGACTCGGAATCTACTGCGGCTACGTCTCAACTCGGAATCTACAGCGGCAACGACTCAACTCGGAATCTACTACGGCTACGTCTCAACTCGAAATCTGCTACGGCTAGGACTCAACTCGGAATCATACTGCGGCAACGACTCAACTCAGAATCTACTGCGGCTAGGACTCTGCTCAGAATCTACTGCGGCAAGGACTCAACTCGGAATCTACTGCGGCTACGTCTCAACTCGGAATCTACTGCGGCTACGTCTCAACTCGGAATCTACTGCGGCTACGTCTCAACTCGGAATCTACAGCGGCAACGACTCAACTCGGAATCTACTGCGGCAACGACTCAACTCGGAATCTACTGCAGCTACGTCTCAACTCGGAATCTACTGCTGCTACTTCTCAACTCGGAATCTACGGCGGCTACGTCTCAACTCGGAATCTACTACGGCTACGTCTCAGCACGGAATATACTGCGGCTACGTCTCAACTCGGAATCTACTGCGGCTACGTCTCAACTCGGAAACTACAGCGGCAACGACTCAACTCGGAATCTACTGCGGCTACGTCTCAACTCGGAATCTACAGCGGCTAAGTCTCAACACGGAATCTACTGCGGCTACGACTCAACTCGGAATCTACTGCGGCTAGGACTCTACTCAGAATCTACTGCGGCAAGGACTCAACTCAGAATCTACTGCGGCTACGTCTCAACTCGGAATCTACTGCGGCTACGTCTCAACTTGGAATCTACTGCGGCAACGCCTCAACTTGGAATCTACTGCGGCTAGGACTCAACTCGGAATCTACTGCAGCTACGTCTCAACTCGGAATCTACAGCGGCTACGTCTCAACTCGGAATCTACTGCGGCTAGGACTCAACTCGGAATCTACTGCGGCTACGTCTCAACTCGGAATCTACTGCGGCTGCGTCTCAACTCGGAATCTACTGCGGCTACGTCTCAACTCGGAATCTACAGCGGCAACGACTCAACTCGGAATCTATGGCGGCTACGTCTCAACTCGGAATCTACTGCGGCTACATCTCAACTCGGAATCTACTGCGGCTACGTCTCAACTCGGAATCTACTGCGGCTACGTCTCAGCTCGGAATCTACTGCGGCTCCGTTTCAACTCGGAATCTACTGCGGCTACGACTGAACTCGGAATCTACTGCGGCTAAATTTCAACTCGGAATCTACTGCGGCTACGTCTCAACTCGGAATCTACTGCGACAATGTCTCAACTCGGAATCTACTGCGGCTACGTCTCAACTCGGAATCTACTGCTGTTACGCCTCAACTCGGAATCTACTGCGGCTACGTCTCAACTCGGAATCTACAGCAGCTAAGTCTCAACTCGGAATCTACAGTGGCTACGTCTCAACTCGGAATCTACTGCGGCTACATCTCAACTCGGAATCTACTGCAGCTACGTCTCACCTCGGAATCTACTGCGGCTACGTCTCAACTCAGAATCTACTGCGGCTACGTCTCAACTCGGAATCTACTGCGGCTAGGACTCAACTCGGAATCTACTGCAGCTACGTCTCACCTCGGAATCTACTGCGGCTATGTCTCAACTCGGAATCTACTGCGGCTACGTCTCAACTCGGAATCTACTGCGGCTAGGACTCAACTCTGAATCTACTGCGGCAACGACTCAACACAGAATCTACTGCTTCTACGTCTCAACTCGGAATCTACTGCGGCTACGACTCAACTCGGAATCTACTACGGCTACGTCTCAACTCGGAATCTACTGCGGCTACGTCTCAACTCGGAATCTACTGCGGTTTGGTCTCAACTCGGAATCTACTGCGGCAACGACTAGACACAGAATCTACTGCGGCTACGTCTCAACTCGGAATCTACTGCGGCTACGTCTCAACTCGGAATCTACAGCGGCAACGACTCAACTCGGAATCTACTACGGCTACGTCTCAACTCGAAATCTGCTACGGCTAGGACTCAACTCGGAATCATACTGCGGCAACGACTCAACTCAGAATCTACTGCGGCTAGGACTCTACTCAGAATCTACTGCGGCAAGGACTCAACTCGGAATCTACTGCGGCTACGTCTCAACTCGGAATCTACTGCGGCTACGTCTCAACTCGGAATCTACTGCGGCAACGCCTCAACTCGGAATCTACTGCGGCTAGGACTCAACTCGTAATCTACTGCAGCTACGTCTCAACTCGGAATCTACAGCGGCTACGTCTCAACTCGGAATCTACTGCGGCTACGTCTCAACTTGGAATCTACTGCAGCTACGTCTCAACTCGGAATCTACTGCGGCTACGTCTCAACTCGGAATCTACTGCGGCTACGTCTCAACTCGGAATCTACTACGGCTACGTCTCAGCACGGAATATACTGCGGCTACGTCTCAACTCGGAATCTACTGCGGCTACGTCTCAACTCGGAAACTACAGCGGCAACGACTCAACTCGGAATCTACTGCGGCTACGTCTCAACTCGGAATCTACAGCGGCTAAGTCTCAACACGGAATCTACTGCGGCTACGAATCAACTCGGAATCTACTGCGGCTAGGAATCAACTCGGAATCTACTGTGGCTACGTCTCTACTCGGAATCTACTGCGGCTAGGACTCAACTCGGAATCTACTGCGGCAACGACTCAACACAGAATCTACTGCTTCTACGTCTCAACTCGGAATCTACTGCGGCTACGACTCAACTCGGAATCTACTACGGCTACGTCACAACTCGGAATCTACTGCGGCTACGTCTCAACTCGGAATCTACTGCGGTTTGGTCTCAACTCGGAATCTACTGCGGCAACGACTAGACACAGAATCTACTGCGGCTACGTCTCAACTCGGAATCTACTGCGGCTACGTCTCAACTCGGAATCTACAGCAGCAACGACTCAACTCGGAATATACAGCGGCTACGTTTCAACTCGGAATCTACTGCGGCTACGTCTCAACTCGGAATCTACTGCTGCTACGTCTCAACTCGGAATCTACTGCGGCTACGCCTCAACTCGGAATCTACTGCGGCTAGGACTCAACTCGGAATCTACTGCGGCTACGTCTCAACTCGGAATCTACTGCGGCTACGTCTCAACTCGGAATCTACAGCGGCAACGATTCAACTCGGAATCTACTGCGGCAACGACTCAACTCGGAATCTACTGCAGCTACGTCTCAACTCGGAATCTACTGCTGCTACTTCTCAACTCGGAATCTACGGCGGCTACGTCTCAACTCGGAATCTACTGCGGCTAGGACTCAACTCGGAATCTACTGCGGCTACGTCTCAACTCGGAATCTACTGCAGCTACGTCTCAACTCGGAATCTACAGCGGCTACGTCTCAACTCGGAATCTACTGCGGCTACGACTCAACTCGGAATCTACTGCGGCTAGGACTCAACTCGGAATCTACTGCGGCTACGTCTCAACTCGGAATCTACTGCGGCTACGTCTCAACTCGGAATTTACTGCGGCTAGGACTGAACTCGTAATCTACTGCGGCTACGTCTCAGCTCGGAATCTACAGCGCTAAGGACTCAACTCGGAATCTACTGCGGCTACGTCTCAACTCGGAATCTACTGCGGCTAGGACTCAACTCGGAATCTACTGCAGCTACGTCTCAACTCGAAATCTACAGTGGCTACGTCTCAACTCGGAATCTACTACGGCTACGTCTCAACTCGAAATTTGCTACGGCTAGGACTCAACTCGGAATCTTACTGCGGCAACGACTCAACTCAGAGTCTACTGCGGCTAGGACTCTACTCAGAATCTACTGCGGCAAGGACTCAACTCGGAATCTACTGCGGCTACGTCTCAACTCGGAATCTACAGCGGCTACGTCTCAACTCGGAATCTACTGCGGCAACGCCTCAACTCGGAATCTACTGCGGCTAGGACTCAACTCGGAATCTACTGCAGCTACGTCTCAACTCGGAATCTACAGCGGCTACGTCTCAACTCGGAATCTACTGCGGCTAGGACTCAACTCGGAATCTACTGCAGCTACGTCTCAACTCGGAATCTACTGCGGCTACGTCTCAACTCGGAATCTACTGCGGCTACGTTTCAACTCGGAATCTACTGCGGCAACGACTCAACTCGGAATCTACTGCGGCAAAGACTCAACTCGGAATCTACTGCAGCTACGTCTCAACTCGGAATCTACTGCTGCTACTTCTTAACTCGGAATCTACGGCGGCTACGTCTCAACTCGGAATCTACTGCGGCTAGGACTCAACTCGGAATCTACTGCGGCTACGTCTCAACTCGGAATCTACTGCGGCTACGTCTCAACTCGGAATCTACTGCGGCTAGGACTGAACTCGTAATCTACTGCGGCTACGTTTCAGCTCGGAATCTACAGCGCTAAGGACTCAACTCGGAATCTACTGTGGCTACGTCTCAACTTGGAATCTACTGCGGCTAGGACTCAACTCGGAATCTACTGCAGCTACGTCTCAACTCGGAATCTACTACGGCTACGTCTCAACTCGAAATCTGCTATGGCTAGGTCTCAACTCGGAATCTACTGCGGCAACGACTCAACTCAGAATCTACTGCGGCTAGGACTCTACTCAGAATCTACTGCGGCAAGGACTCAACTCGGAATCTACTGCGGCTACGTCTCAACTCGGAATCTACTGCGGCTACGTCTCAACTTGGAATCTACTGCGGCAACGCCTCAACTTGGAATCTACTGCGGCTAGGACTCAACTCGGAATCTACTGCAGCTACGTCTCAACTCGGAATCTACAGCGGCTACGTCTCAACTCGGAATCTACTGCGGCTAGGACTCAACTCGGAATCTACTGCGGCTACGTCTCAACTCGGAATCTACTGCGGCTACGTCTCAACTCGGAATCTACTGCGGCTACGTCTCAACTCGGAATCTACAGCGGCAACGACTCAACTCGGAATCTATTGCGGCTACGTCTCAACTCGGAATCTACTGCGGCTACATCTCAACTCGGAATCTACTGCGGCTACGTCTCAACTCGGAATCTACTGCGGCTACGTCTCAGCTCGGAATCTACTGCGGCTCCGTTTCAACTCGGAATCTACTGCGGCTACGACTGAACTCGGAATCTACTGCGGCTAAATTTCAACTCGGAATCTACTGCGGCTACGTCTCAACTCGGAATCTACTGCGACAATGTCTCAACTCGGAATCTACTGCGGCTACGTCTCAACTCGGAATCTACTGCGGCTACGTCTCAACTCGGAATCTACTGCTGTTACGCCTCAACTCGGAATCTACTGCGGCTACGTCTCAACTCGGAATCTACAGCAGCTAAGTCTCAACTCGGAATCTACAGTGGCTACGTCTCAACTCGGAATCTACTGCGGCTACATCTCAACTCGGAATCTACTGCAGCTACGTCTCACCTCGGAAACTACTGCGGCTACGTCTCAACTCAGAATCTACTGCGGCTACGTCTCAACTCGGAATCTACTGCGGCTAGGACTCAACTCGGAATCTACTGCAGCTACGTCTCACCTCGGAATCTACTGCGGCTATGTCTCAACTCGGAATCTACTGCGGCTACGTCTCAACTCGGAATCTACTGCGGCTAGGACTCAACTCGGAATCTACTGCAGCTACGTCTCAACTCGGAATCTACTGCGGCTACGTCTCAACTCGGAATCTACTGCGGCTAGGACTCAACTCGGAATCTACTGCGGCTACGTCTCAACTCGGAAACTACAGCGGCAACGACTCAACTCGGAATCTACCGCGGCTACGTCTCAACTCGGAATCTACAGCGGCTACGTCTCAACTCGGAATCTACTGCGGCTACGACTCAACTCGGAATCTACTGCGGCTAGGACTCAACTCGGAATCTACTGCGGCTACGTCTCAACTCGGAATCTACTGCGGCTATGTCTCAACTCGGAATTTACTGCGGCTAGGACTGAACTCGTAATCTACTGCGGCTACGTCTCAGCTCGGAATCTACAGCGCTAAGGACTCAACTCGGAATCTACTGCGGCTACGTCTCAACTCGGAATCTACTGCGGCTAGGACTCAACTCGGAATCTACTGCGGCTACGTCTCAACTCGGAAACTACAGCGGCAACGACTCAACTCGGAATCTACCGCGGCTACGTCTCAACTCGGAATCTACAGCGGCTACGTCTCAACTCGGAATCTACTGCGGCTACGACTCAACTCGGAATCTACTGCGGCTAGGACTCAACTCGGAATCTACTGCGGCTACGTCTCAACTCGGAATTTACTGCGGCTAGGACTGAACTCGTAATCTACTGCGGCTACGTCTCAGCTCGGAATCTACAGCGCTAAGGACTCAACTCGGAATCTACTGCTGCTACGTCTCAACTCGGAATCTACTGCGGCTAAGACTCAACTCGGAATCTACTGCAGCTACGTCTCAACTCGAAATCTACAGCGGCTACGTCTCAACTCGGAATCTACTACGGCTACGTCTCAACTCGAAATTTGCTACGGCTAGGACTCAACTCGGAATCTTACTGCGGCAACGACTCAACTCAGATTCTACTGCGGCTAGGACTCTACTCAGAATCTACTGCGGCAAGGACTCAACTCGGAATCTACTGCGGCTACGTCTCAACTCGGAATCTACAGCGGCTACGTCTCAACTCGGAATCTACTGCGGCAACGCCTCAACTCGGAATCTACTGCGGCTAGGACTCAACTCGGAATCTACTGCAGCTACGTCTCAACTCGGAATCTACAGCGGCTACGTCTCAACTCGGAATCTACTGCGGCTAGGACTCAACTCGGAATCTACTGCAGCTACGTCTCAACTCGGAATCTACTGCGGCTACGTCTCAACTCGGAATCTACTGCGGCTACGTTTCAACTCGGAATCTACTGCGGCAACGACTCAACTCGGAATCTACTGCGGCAAAGACTCAACTCGGAATCTACTGCAGCTACGTCTCAACTCGGAATCTACTGCTGCTACTTCTTAACTCGGAATCTACTGCTGCTACTTCTTAACTCGGAATCTACTGCGGCTAGGACTGAACTCGTAATCTACTGCGGCTACGTCTCAGCTCGGAATCTACAGCGCTAAGGACTCAACTCGGAATCTACTGCGGCTACGTCTCAACTCGGAATCTACTGCGGCTAGGACTCAACTCGGAATCTACTGCAGCTACGTCTGAACTCGGAATCTACAGCGGCTACGTCTCAACTCGGAATCTACTACGGCTACGTCTCAACTCGAAATCTGCTATGGCTAGGTCTCAACTCGGAATCTACTGCGGCAACGACTCAACTCAGAATCTACTGCGGCTAGGACTCTACTCAGAATCTACTGCGGCAAGGACTCAACTCGGAATCTACTGCGGCTACGTCTCAACTCGGAATCTACTGCGGCTACGTCTCAACTTGGAATCTACTGCGGCAACGCCTCAACTTGGAATCTACTGCGGCTAGGACTCAACTCGGAATCTACTGCAGCTACGTCTCAACTCGGAATCTACAGCGGCTACGTCTCAACTCGGAATCTACTGCGGCTACGTCTCAACTCGGAATCTACTGCGGCTACGTCTCAACTCGGAATCTACTGTGGCTAGGACTCAACTCGGAATCTACTGCAGCTACGTCTCAACTCGGAATCTACTGCGGCTACGTCTCAACTCGGAATCTACTGCGGCTAGGACTCAACTCGGAATCTACTGCGGCTACGTCTCAACTCGGAAACTACAGCGGCAACGACTCAACTCGGAATCTACCGCGGCTACGTCTCAACTCGGAATCTACAGCGGCTACGTCTCAACTCGGAATCTACTGCGGCTACGACTCAACTCGGAATCTACTGCGGCTAGGACTCAACTCGCAATCTACTGCGGCTACGTCTCAACTCGGAATCTACTGCGGCTATGTCTCAACTCGGAATTTACTGCGGCTAGGACTGAACTCGTAATCTACAGCGGCTACGTCTCAGCTCGGAATCTACAGCGCTAAGGACTCAACTCGGAATCTACTGCGGCTACGTCTCAACTCGGAATCTACTGCGGCTAGGACTCAACTCGGAATCTACTGCGGCTACGTCTCAACTCGGAAACTACAGCGGCAACGACTCAACTCGGAATCTACCGCGGCTACGTCTCAACTCGGAATCTACAGCGGCTACGTCTCAACTCGAAATCTACTGCGGCTACGACTCAACACGGAATCTACTGCGGCTAGGACTCAACTCGGAATCTACTGCGGCTACGTCTCAACTCGGAATTTACTGCGGCTAGGACTGAACTCGTAATCTACTGCGGCTACGTCTCAGCTCGGAATCTACAGCGCTAAGGACTCAACTCGGAATCTACTGCTGCTACGTCTCAACTCGGAATCTACTGCGGCTAAGACTCAACTCGGAATCTACTGCAGCTACGTCTCAACTCGAAATCTACAGCGGCTACGTCTCAACTCGGAATCTACTACGGCTACGTCTCAACTCGAAATTTGCTACGGCTAGGACTCAACTCGGAATCTTACTGCGGCAACGACTCAACTCAGATTCTACTGCGGCTAGGACTCTACTCAGAATCTACTGCGGCAAGGACTCAACTCGGAATCTACTGCGGCTACGTCTCAACTCGGCATCTACAGCGGCTACGTCTCAACTCGGAATCTACTGCGGCAACGCCTCAACTCGGAATCTACTGCGGCTAGGACTCAACTCGGAATCTACTGCAGCTACGTCTCAACTCGGAATCTACAGCGGCTACGTCTCAACTCGGAATCTACTGCGGCTAGGACTCAACTCGGAATCTACTGCAGCTAAGTCTCAACTCGGAATCTACAGTGGCTACGTCTCAACTCGGAATCTACTGCGGCTACGTCTCAGCTCGGAATCTACAGCGGCTCCGTTTCAACTCGGAATCTACTGCGGCTACGACTGAACTCGGAATCTACTGCGGCTAAATTTCAACTCGGAATCTACTGCGGCTACGTCTCAACTCGGAATCTACTGCGACAATGTCTCAACTCGGAATCTACTGCGGCTACGTCTCAACTCGGAATCTACTGCTGTTACGCCTCAACTCGGAATCTACTGCGGCTACGTCTCAACTCGGAATCTACAGCAGCTAAGTCTCAACTCGGAATCTACAGTGGCTACGTCTCAACTCGGAATCTACTGCGGCTACATCTCAACTCGGAATCTACTGCAGCTACGTCTCACCTCGGAAACTACTGCGGCTACGTCTCAACTCAGAATCTACTGCGGCTACGTCTCAACTCGGAATCTACTGCGGCTAGGACTCAACTCGGAATCTACTGCAGCTACGTCTCACCTCAAAATCTACTGCGGCTATGTCTCAACTCGGAATCTACTGCGGCTACGTCTCAACTCGGAATCTACTGCGGCTAGGACTCAACTCGGAATCTACTGCAGCTACGTCTCAACTCGTAATCTACTGCGGCTACGTCTCAACTCGGAATCTACTGCGGCTAGGACTCAACTCGGAATCTACTGCGGCTACGTCTCAACTCGGAAACTACAGCGGCAACGACTCAACTCGGAATCTACCGCGGCTACGTCTCAACTCGGAATCTACAGCGGCTACGTCTCAACTCGGAATCTACTGCGGCTACGACTCAACTCGGAATCTACTGCGGCTAGGACTCAACTCGGAATCTACTGCGGCTACGTCTCAACTCGGAATCTACTGCGGCTATGTCTCAACTCGGAATTTACTGCGGCTAGGACTGAACTCGTAATCTACTGCGGCTACGTCTCAGCTCGGAATCTACAGCGCTAAGGACTCAACTCGGAATCTACTGCGGCTACGTCTCAACTCGGAATCTACTGCGGCTAGGACTCAACTCGGAATCTACTGCGGCTACGTCTCAACTCGGAAACTACAGCGGCAACGACTCAACTCGGAATCTACCGCGGCTACGTCTCAACTCGGAATCTACAGCGGCTACGTCTCAACTCGGAATCTACTGCGGCTACGACTCAACTCGGAATCTACTGCGGCTAGGACTCAACTCGGAATCTACTGCGGCTACGTCTCAACTCGGAATTTACTGCGGCTAGGACTGAACTCGTAAGCTACTGCGGCTACGTCTCAGCTCGGAATCTACAGCGCTAAGGACTCAACTCGGAATCTACTGCTGCTACGTCTCAACTCGGAATCTACTGCGGCTAAGACTCAACTCGGAATCTACTGCAGCTACGTCTCAACTCGAAATCTACAGCGGCTACGTCTCAACTCGGAATCTACTACGGCTACGTCTCAACTCGAAATTTGCTACGGCTAGGACTCAACTCGGAATCTTACTGCGGCAACGACTCAACTCAGATTCTACTGCGGCTAGGACTCTACTCAGAATCTACTGCGGCAAGGACTCAACTCGGAATCTACTGCGGCTACGTCTCAACTCGGAATCTACAGCGGCTACGTCTCAACTCGGAATCTACTGCGGCAACGCCTCAACTCGGAATCTACTGCGGCTAGGACTCAACTCGGAATCTACTGCAGCTACGTCTCAACTCGGAATCTACAGCGGCTACGTCTCAACTCGGAATCTACTGCGGCTAGGACTCAACTCGGAATCTACTGCAGCTACGTCTCAACTCGGAATCTACTGCGGCTACGTCTCAACTCGGAATCTACTGCGGCTACGTTTCAACTCGGAATCTACTGCGGCAACGACTCAACTCGGAATCTACTGCGGCAAAGACTCAACTCGGAATCTACTGCAGCTACGTCTCAACTCGGAATCTACTGCTGCTACTTCTTAACTCGGAATCTACTGCTGCTACTTCTTAACTCGGAATCTACTGCGGCTAGGACTGAACTCGTAATCTCCTGCGGCTACGTCTCAGCTCGGAATCTACAGCGCTAAGGACTCAACTCGGAATCTACTGCGGCTACGTCTCAACTCGGAATCTACTGCGGCTAGGACTCAACTCGGAATCTACTGCAGGTACGTCTGAACTCGGAATCTACAGCGGCTACGTCTCAACTCGGAATCTACTACGGCTACGTCTCAACTCGAAATCTGCTATGGCTAGGTCTCAACTCGGAATCTACTGCGGCAACGACTCAACTCAGAATCTACTGCGGCTAGGACTCTACTCAGAATCTACTGCGGCAAGGACTCAACTCGGAATCTACTGCGGCTACGTCTCAACTCGGAATCTACTGCGGCTACGTCTCAACTTGGAATCTACTGCGGCAACGCCTCAACTTGGAATCTACTGCGGCTAGGACTCAACTCGGAATCTACTGCAGCTACGTCTCAACTCGGAATCTACAGCGGCTACGTCTCAACTCGGAATCTACTGCGGCTAGGACTCAACTCGGAATCTACTGCGGCTACGTCTCAACTCGGAATCTACTGTGGCTAGGACTCAACTCGGAATCTACTGCAGCTACGTCTCAACTCGGAATCTACTGCGGCTACGTCTCAACTCGGAATCTACTGCGGCTAGGACTCAACTCGGAATCTACTGCGGCTACGTCTCAACTCGGAAACTACAGCGGCAACGACTCAACTCGGAATCTACCGCGGCTACGTCTCAACTCGGAATCTACAGCGGCTACGTCTCAACTCGGAATCTACTGCGGCTACGACTCAACTCGGAATCTACTGCGGCTAGGACTCAACTCGCAATCTACTGCGGCTACGTCTCAACTCGGAATCTACTGCGGCTATGTCTCAACTCGGAATTTACTGCGGCTAGGACTGAACTCGTAATCTACAGCGGCTACGTCTCAGCTCGGAATCTACAGCGCTAAGGACTCAACTCGGAATCTACTGCGGCTACGTCTCAACTCGGAATCTACTGCGGCTAGGACTCAACTCGGAATCTACTGCGGCTACGTCTCAACTCGGAAACTACAGCGGCAACGACTCAACTCGGAATCTACCGCGGCTACGTCTCAACTCGGAATCTACAGCGGCTACGTCTCAACTCGGAATCTACTGCGGCTACGACTCAACACGGAATCTACTGCGGCTAGGACTCAACTCGGAATCTACTGCGGCTACGTCTCAACTCGGAATTTACTGCGGCTGGGACTGAACTCGTAATCTACTGCGGCTACGTCTCAGCTCGGAATCTACAGCGCTAAGGACTCAACTCGGAATCTACTGCTGCTACGTCTCAACTCGGAATCTACTGCGGCTAAGACTCAACTCGGAATCTACTGCAGCTACGTCTCAACTCGAAATCTACAGCGGCTACGTCTCAACTCGGAATCTACTACGGCTACGTCTCAACTCGAAATTTGCTACGGCTAGGACTCAACTCGGAATCTTACTGCGGCAACGACTCAACTCAGATTCTACTGCGGCTAGGACTCTACTCAGAATCTACTGCGGCAAGGACTCAACTCGGAATCTACTGCGGCTACGTCTCAACTCGGCATCTACAGCGGCTACGTCTCAACTCGGAATCTACTGCGGCAACGCCTCAACTCGGAATCTACTGCGGCTAGGACTCAACTCGGAATCTACTGCAGCTACGTCTCAACTCGGAATCTACAGCGGCTACGTCTCAACTCGGAATCTACTGCGGCTAGGACTCAACTCGGAATCTACTGCAGCTACGTCTCAACTCGGAATCTACTGCGGCTACGTCTCAACTCGGAATCTACTGCGGCTACGTTTCAACTCGGAATCTACTGCGGCAACGACTCAACTCGGAATCTACTGCGGCAAAGACTCAACTCGGAATCTACTGCAGCTACGTCTCAACTCGGAATCTACTGCTGCTACTTCTTAACTCGGAATCTACTGCTGCTACTTCTTAACTCGGAATCTACTGCGGCTAGGACTGAACTCGTAATCTACTGCGGCTACGTCTCAACTCGGAATCTACTGCGGCTAGGACTCAACTCGGAATCTACTGCAGGTACGTCTGAACTCGGAATCTACAGCGGCTACGTCTCAACTCGGAATCTACTACGGCTACGTCTCAACTCGAAATCTGCTATGGCTAGGTCTCAACTCGGAATCTACTGCGGCAACGACTCAACTCAGAATCTACTGCGGCTAGGACTCTACTCAGAATCTACTGCGGCAAGGACTCAACTCGGAATCTACTGCGGCTACGTCTCAACTCGGAATCTACTGCGGCTACGTCTCAACTTGGAATCTACTGCGGCAACGCCTCAACTTGGAATCTACTGCGGCTAGGACTCAACTCGGAATCTACTGCAGCTACGTCTCAACTCGGAATCTACAGCGGCTACGTCTCAACTCGGAATCTACTGCGGCTAGGACTCAACTCGGAATCTACTGCGGCTACGTCTCAACTCGGAATCTACTGCGGCTACGTCTCAACTCGGAATCTACAGCGGCAACGACTCAACTCGGAATCTATGGCGGCTACGTCTCAACTCGGAATCTACTGCGGCTACGTCTCAACTCGGAATCTACTGAGGCTTCGTCTCAACTCGGAATCTACTGCGGCTACGTCTCAGCTCGGAATCTACTGCGGCTCCGTTTCAACTCGGAATCTACTGCGGCTACGACTGAACTCGGAATCTACTGCGGCTAAATTTCAACTCGGAATCTACTGCGGCTGCGTCTCAACTCGGAATCTACTGCGACAATGTCTCAACTCGGAATCTACTGCGGCTACGTCTCAACTCGGAATCTACTGCTGTTACGTCTCAACTCGGAATCTACTGCGGCTACGTCTCAACTCGGAATCTACAGCAGCTAAGTCTAAACTCGGAATCTACAGTGGCTACATCTCAACTCGGAATCTACTGCGGCTACATCTCAACTCGGAATCTAGTGCAGCTACGTCTCACCTCGGAATCTACTGCGGCTACGTCTCAACTCGGAATCTACTGCGGCTAGGACTCAACTCGGAATCTACTGCGGCTACGTCTCAGCTCGGAATCTACAGCGCTAAGGACTCAACTCGGAATCTACTGCGGCTACGTCTCAACTCGGAATCTACTGCGGCTACATCTCAACTCGGAATCTACTGCAGCTACGTCTGAACTCGGAATCTACAGCGGCTACGTCTCAACTCGGAATCTACTACGGCTACGTCTCAACTCGGAATCTGCTATGGCTAGGTCTCAACTCGGAATCTACTGCGGCAACGACTCAACTCAGAATCTACTGCGGCTAGGACTCTACTCAGAATCTACTGCGGCAAGGACTCAACTCGGAATCTACTGCGGCTACGTCTCAACTCGGAATCTACTGCGGCTACGTCTCAACTTGGAATCTACTGCGGCAACGCCTCAACTTGGAATCTACTGCGGCTAGGACTCAACTCGGAATCTACTGCAGCTACGTCTCAACTCGGAATCTACAGCGGCTACGTCTCAACTCGGAATCTACTGCGGCTAGGACTCAACTCGGAATCTACTGCGGCTACGTCTCAACTCGGAATCTACTGTGGCTAGGACTCAACTCGGAATCTACTGCAGCTACGTCTCAACTCGGAATCTACTGCGGCTACGTCTCATCTCGGAATCTACTGCGGCTAGGACTCAACTCGGAATCTACTGCGGCTACGTCTCAACTCGGAAACTACAGCGGCAACGACTCAACTCGGAATCTACCGCGGCTACGTCTCAACTCGGAATCTACAGCGGCTACGTCTCAACTCGGAATCTACTGCGGCTACGACTCAACTCGGAATCTACTGCGGCTAGGACTCAACTCGCAATCTACTGCGGCTACGTCTCAACTCGGAATCTACTGCGGCTATGTCTCAACTCGGAATTTACTGCGGCTAGGACTGAACTCGTAATCTACAGCGGCTACGTCTCAGCTCGGAATCTACAGCGCTAAGGACTCAACTCGGAATCTACTGCGGCTACGTCTCAACTCGGAATCTACTGCGGCTAGGACTCAACTCGGAATCTACTGCGGCTACGTCTCAACTCGGAAACTACAGCGGCAACGACTCAACTCGGAATCTACCGCGGCTACGTCTCAACTCGGAATCTACAGCGGCTACGTCTCAACTCGGAATCTACTGCGGCTACGACTCAACACGGAATCTACTGCGGCTAGGACTCAACTCGGAATCTACTGCGGCTACGTCTCAACTCGGAATTTACTGCGGCTAGGACTGAACTCGTAAGCTACTGCGGCTACGTCTCAGCTCGGAATCTACAGCGCTAAGGACTCAACTCGGAATCTACTGCTGCTACGTCTCAACTCGGAATCTACTGCGGCTAAGACTCAACTCGGAATCTTACTGCGGCAACGACTCAACTCAGATTCTACTGCAGCTACGTCTCAACTCGGAATCTACTGCGGCTACGTCTCAACTCGGAATCTACTGCGGCTACGTTTCAACTCGGAATCTACTGCGGCAACGACTCAACTCGGAATCTACTGCGGCAAAGACTCAACTCGGAATCTACTGCAGCTACGTCTCAACTCGGAATCTACTGCTGCTACTTCTTAACTCGGAATCTACTGCTGCTACTTCTTAACTCGGAATCTACTGCGGCTAGGACTGAACTCGTAATCTACTGTGGCTACGTCTCAGCTCGGAATCTACAGCGCTAAGGACTCAACTCGGAATCTACTGCGGCTACGTCTCAACTCGGAATCTACTGCGGCTAGGACTCAACTCGGAATCTACTGCAGGTACGTCTGAACTCGGAATCTACAGCGGCTACGTCTCAACTCGGAATCTACTACGGCTACGTCTCAACTCGAAATCTGCTATGGCTAGGTCTCAACTCGGAATCTATTGCGGCAACGACTCAACTCAGAATCTACTGCGGCTAGGACTCTACTCAGAATCTACTGCGGCAAGGACTCAACTCGGAATCTACTGCGGCTACGTCTCAACTCGGAATCTACTGCGGCTACGTCTCAACTTGGAATCTACTGCGGCAACGCCTCAACTTGGAATCTACTGCGGCTAGGACTCAACTCGGAATCTACTGCAGCTACGTCTCAACTCAGAATCTACAGCGGCTACGTCTCAACTCGGAATCTACTGCGGCTAGGACTCAACTCGGAATCTACTGCGGCTACGTCTCAACTCGGAATCTACTGCGGCTACGTCTCAACTCGGAATCTACAGCGGCAACGACTCAACTCGGAATCTATGGCGGCTACGTCTCAACTCGGAATCTACTGCGGCTACGTCTCAACTCGGAATCTACTGCGGCTACGTCTCAGCTCGGAATCTACTGCGGCTCCGTTTCAACTCGGAATCTACTGCGGCTACGACTGAACTCGGAATCTACTGCGGCTAAATTTCAACTCGGAATCTACTGCGGCTGCGTCTCAACTCGGAATCTACTGCGACAATGTCTCAACTCGGAATCTACTGCGGCTACGTCTCAACTCGGAATCTACTGCTGTTACGTCTCAACTCGGAATCTACTGTGGCTACGTCTCAACTCGGAATCTACAGCAGCTAAGTCTCAACTCGGAATCTACAGTGGCTACGTCTCAACTCGGAATCTACTGCGGCTACATCTCAACTCGGAATCTAGTGCAGCTACGTCTCACCTCGGAATGTACTGCGGCTACGTCTCAACTCGGAATCTACTGCGGCTAGGACTGAACTCGTAATCTACTGCGGCTACGTCTCAGCTCGGAATCTACAGCGCTAAGGACTCAACTCGGAATCTACTGCGGCTACGTCTCAACTCGGAATCTACTGCGGCTAGGACTCAACTCGGAATCTACTGCAGCTACGTCTGAACTCGGAATCTACAGCGGCTACGTCTCAACTCGGAATCTACTACGGCTACGTCTCAACTCGAAATCTGCTATGGCTAGGTCTCAACTCGGAATCTACTGCGGCAACGACTCAACTCAGAATCTACTGCGGCTAGGACTCTACTCAGAATCTACTGCGGCAAGGACTCAACTCGGAACCTACTGCGGCTACGTCTCAACTCGGAATCTACTGCGGCTACGTCTCAACTTGGAATCTACTGCGGCAACGCCTCAACTCGGAATCTACTGCGGCTAGGACTCAACTCGGAATCTACTGCAGCTACGTCTCAAGTCGGAATCTACAGCGGCTACGTCTCAACTCGGAATCTACTGCGGCTAGGACTCAACTCGGAATCTACTGCAGCTACGTCTCAACTCGGAATCTACTGCGGCTACGTCTCAACTCGGAATCTACTGCGGCTACGTTTCAACTCGGAATCTACTGCGGCAACGACTCAACTCAGAATCTACTGCGGCAAAGACTCAACTCGGAATCTACTGCAGCTACGTCTCAACTCGGAATCTACTGCTGCTACTTCTTAACTCGGAATCTACTGCTGCTACTTCTTAACTCGGAATCTACTGCGGCTAGGACTGAACTCGTAATCTACTGCGGCTACGTCTCAGCTCGGAATCTACAGCGCTAAGGACTCAACTCGGAATCTACTGCGGCTACGTCTCAACTCGGAATCTACTGCGGCTAGGACTCAACTCGGAATCTACTGCAGGTACGTCTGAACTCGGAATCTACAGCGGCTACGTCTCAACTCGGAATCTACTACGGCTACGTCTCAACTCGAAATCTGCTATGGCTAGGTCTCAACTCGGAAACTACTGCGGCAACGACTCAACTCAGAATCTACTGCGGCTAGGACTCTACTCAGAATCTACTGCGGCAAGGACTCAACTCGGAATCTACTGCGGCTACGTCTCAACTCGGAATCTACTGCGGCTACGTCTCAACTTGGAATCTACTGCGGCAACGCCTCAACTTGGAATCTACTGCGGCTAGGACTCAACTCGGAATCTACTGCAGCTACGTCTCAACTCGGAATCTACAGCGGCTACGTCTCAACTCGGAATCTACTGCGGCTAGGACTCAACTCGGAATCTACTGCGGCTACGTCTCAACTCGGAATCTACTGCGGCTACGTCTCAACTCGGAATCTACAGCGGCAACGACTCAACTCGGAATCTATGGCGGCTACGTCTCAACTCGGAATCTACTGCGGCTACGTCTCAACTCGGAATCTACTGCGGCTACGTCTCAACTCGGAATCTACTGCGGCTACGTCTCAGCTCGGAATCTACTGCGGCTCCGTTTCAACTCGGAATCTACTGCGGCTACGACTGAACTCGGAATCTACTGCGGCTAAATTTCAACTCGGAATCTACTGCGGCTGCGTCTCAACTCGGAATCTACTGCGACAATGTCTCAACTCGGAATCTACTGCGGCTACGTCTCAACTCGGAATCTACTGCTGTTACGTCTCAACTCGGAATCTACTGCGGCTACGTCTCAACTCGGAATCTAGTGCAGCTACGTCTCACCTCGGAATCTACTGCGGCTACGTCTCAACTCGGAATCTACTGCGGCTAGGACTGAACTCGGAATCTACTGCGGCTACGTCTCAGCCTGGAATCTACAGCGCTAAGGACTCAACTCGGAATCTACTGCGGCTACGTCTCAACTCGGAATCTACTGCGGCTAGGACTCAACTCGGAATCTACTGCAGCTACGTCTGAACTCGGAATCTACAGCGGCTACGTCTCAACTCGGAATCTACTACGGCTACGTCTCAACTCGAAATCTGCTATGGCTAGGTCTCAACTCGGAATCTACTGCGGCAACGACTCAACTCAGAATCTACTGCGGCTAGGACTCTACTCAGAATCTACTGCGGCAAGGACTCAACTCGGAACCTACTGCGGCTACGTCTCAACTCGGAATCTACTGCGGCTACGTCTCAACTTGGAATCTACTGCGGCAACGCCTCAACTTGGAATCTACTGCGGCTAGGACTCAACTCGGAATCTACTGCAGCTACGTCTCAACTCGGAATCTACAGCGGCTACGTCTCAACTCGGAATCTACTGCGGCTAGGACTCAACTCGGAATCTACTGCAGCTACGTCTCAACTCGGAATCTACTGCGGCTACGTCACAACTCGGAATCTACAGCGGCAACGACTCAACTCGGAATCTATGGCGGCTACGTCTCAACTCGGAATCTACTGCGGCTAGGACTCAACTCGGAATCTACTGCGGCTACGTCTCAACTCGGAATCTACTGCGGCTACGTCTCAGCTCGGAATCTACTGCGGCTCCGTTTCAACTCGGAATCTACTGCGGCTACGACTGAACTCGGAATCTACTGCGGCTAAATTTCAACTCGGAATTTACTGCGGCTGCGACTCAACTCGGAATCTACTGCGACAATGTCTCAACTCGGAATCTACTGCGGCTACGTCTCAACTCGGAATCTACTGCTGTTACGTCTCAACTCGGAATCTACTGCGGCTACGTCTCAACTCGGAATCTACAGCAGCTAAGTCTCAACTCGGAATCTACAGTGGCTACGTCTCAACTCGGAATCTACTGCGGCTACATCTCAACTCGGAATCTAGTGCAGCTACGTCTCACCTCGGAATCTACTGCGGCTACGTCTCAACTCGGAATCTACTGCGGCTAGGACTGAACTCGTAATCTACTGCGGCTACGTCTCAGCCTGGAATCTACAGCGCTAAGGACTCAACTCGGAATCTACTGCGGCTACGTCTCAACTCGGAATCTACTGCGGCTAGGACTCAACTCGGAATCTACTGCAGCTACGTCTGAACTCGGAATCTACAGCGGCTACGTCTCAACTCGGAATCTACTACGGCTACGTCTCAACTCGAAATCTGCTATGGCTAGGTCTCAACTCGGAATCTACTGCGGCAACGACTCAACTCAGAATCTACTGCGGCTAGGACTCTACTCAGAATCTACTGCGGCAAGGACTCAACTCGGAACCTACTGCGGCTACGTCTCAACTCGGAATCTACTGCGGCTACGTCTCAACTTGGAATCTACTGCGGCAACGCCTCAACTTGGAATCTACTGCGGCTAGGACTCAACTCGGAATCTACTGCAGCTACGTCTCAACTCGGAATCTACAGCGGCTACGTCTCAACTCGGAATCTACTGCGGCTAGGACTCAACTCGGAATCTACTGCAGCTACGTCTCAACTCGGAATCTACTGCGGCTACGTCACAACTCGGAATCTACAGCGGCAACGACTCAACTCGGAATCTATGGCGGCTACGTCTCAACTCGGAATCTACTGCGGCTAGGACTCAACTCGGAATCTACTGCGGCTACGTCTCAACTCGGAATCTACTGCGGCTACGTCTCAGCTCGGAATCTACTGCGGCTCCGTTTCAACTCGGAATCTACTGCGGCTACGACTGAACTCGGAATCTACTGCGGCTAAATTTCAACTCGGAATTTACTGCGGCTGCGTCTCAACTCGGAATCTACTGCGACAATGTCTCAACTCGGAATCTACTGCGGCTACGTCTCAACTCGGAATCTACTGCTGTTACGTCTCAACTCGGAATCTACTGCGGCTACGTCTCAACTCGGAATCTACAGCAGCTAAGTCTCAACTCGGAATCTACAGTGGCTACGTCTCAACTCGGAATCTACTGCGGCTACATCTCAACTCGGAATCTAGTGCAGCTACGTCTCACCTCGGAATCTACTGCGGCTACGTCTCAACTCGGAATCTACTGCGGCTAGGACTCAACTCGGAATCTACTGCGGCTACGTCTCAGCTCGGAATCTACAGCGCTAAGGACTCAACTCGGAATCTACTGCGGCTACGTCTCAACTCGGAATCTACTGCGGCTAGGACTCAACTCGGAATCTACTGCAGCTACGTCTGAACTCGGAATCTACAGCGGCTACGTCTCAACTCGGAATCTACTACGGCTACGTCTCAACTCGAAATCTGCTATGGCTAGGTCTCAACTCGGAATCTACTGCGGCAACGACTCAACTCAGAATCTACTGCGGCTAGGACTCTACTCAGAATCTACTGCGGCAAGGACTCAACTCGGAACCTACTGCGGCTACGTCTCAACTCGGAATCTACTGCGGCTACGTCTCAACTTGGAATCTACTGAGGCAACGCCTCAACTTGGAATCTACTGCGGCTAGGACTCAACTCGGAATCTACTGCAGCTACGTCTCAACTCGGAATCTACAGCGGCTACGTCTCAACTCGGAATCTACTGCGGCTAGGACTCAACTCGGAATCTACTGCGGCTACGTCTCAACTCGGAATCTACTGCGGCTACGTCTCAACTCGGAATCTACAGCGGCAACGACTCAACTCGGAATCTATGGCGGCTACGTCTCAACTCGGAATCTACTGCGGCTACGTCTCAGCTCGGAATCTACTGCGGCTCCGTTTCAACTCGGAATCTACTGCGGCTACGACTAAACTCGGAATCTACTGCGGCTAAATTTCAACTCGGAATCTACTGCGGCTGCGTCTCAACTCGGAATCTACTGCGACAATGTCTCAACTCGTAATCTACTGCGGCTACGTCTCAACTCGGAATCTACTGCTGTTACGTCTCAACTCGGAATCTACTGCGGCTACGTCTCAACTCGGAATCTACAGCAGCTAAGTCTCAACTCGGAATCTACAGTGGCTACGTCTCAACTCGGAATCTACTGCGGCTACATCTCAACTCGGAATCTACTGCAGCTACGTCTCACCTCGGAATCTACTGCGGCTACGTCTCAACTCAGAATCTACTGCGGCTACGTCTCAACTCGGAATCTACTGCGGCTAGGACTCAACTCGGAATCTACTGCGGCTACGTCTCACCTCGGAATCTACTGCGGCTATGTCTCAACTCGGAATCTACTGCGGCTACGTCTCAACTCGGAATCTACTGCGGCTAGGACTCAACTCGGAATCTACTGCAGCTACGTCTCAACTCGGAATCTACTGCGGCTACGTCTCAACTCGGAATCTACTGCGGCTAGGACTCAACTCGGAATCTACTGCTGCTAAGTCTCAACTCGGAAACTACAGCGGCAACGACTCAACTCGGAATCTACTGCGGCAACGTCTCAACTCGGAATCTATAGCGGCTACGTCTCAACTCGGAATCTACTGCGGCTACGACTGAACTCGGAATCTACTGCGGCTGGGACTCAACTCGGAATCTACTGCGGCTACGTCTCAACTCGGAATCTACTGCAGCTACGTCTCAACTCGGAATCTACTGCGGCTAGGACTGAACTCGTAATCTACTGCGGCTACGTCTCAGCTCTGAATCTACAGCGCTAAGGACTCAACTCAGAATCTACTGCGGCTACGTCTCAACTCGGAATCTACTGCGGCTACGTCCCAACTCGGAATCTACTGCAGCTACTTCTCAACTCGGAATCTACAGCGGCTACGTCTCAACTCGGAATCTACTACGGCTACGTCTCAACTCGAAATCTGCTACGGCTAGGACTCAACTCGGAATCTACTTCGGCAACGACTCAACTCAGAATCTACTGCGGCTAGGACTCTACTCAGAATCTACTGCGGCAAGGAGTCAACTCGGAATCTACTGCGGCAAGGAGTCAACTCGGAATTTACTGCGGCTACGTCTCAACTCGGAATCTACTGCGGCTACGTCTCAACTCGGAATCTACTGCGGCTACGTCTCAACTCGGAATCTACTGCGGCTAGGACTCAACTCGGAATCTACTGCAGCTACGTCTCAACCCGGAATCTACAGCGGCTACGTCTCAACTCGGAATCTACTACGGCTACGTCTCAACTCGAAATCTGCTATGGCTAGGACTCAACTCGGAATCTACTGCGGCAACGACTCAACTCAGAATCTACTGCGGCTAGGACTCTACTCAGAATCTACTGCGGCAAGGACTCAACTCGGAATCTACTGCGGCTACGTCTCAACTCGGAATCTACTGCGGCTACGTCTCAACTCGGAATCTACAGCGGCAACGACTCAACTCGGAATCTACTGCGGCTAGGACTCAAATCGGAATCTACTGCGGCTACATCTCAACTCGGAATCTACTACGGCTACGTCTCAACTCGGAATCTACTGCGGCTACGTCTCGGCTCGGAATCTACTGCGGCTCCGTTTCAACTCGGAATCTACTGCGGCTACGACTGAACTCGGAATCTACTGCGGCTAAATTTCAACTCGGTATCTACTGCGGCTACGTCTCAACTCGGAATCTACTGCGGATATGTCTCAACTTGGAATCTACTGCGGCTACGTCTCAACTCGGAATCTACTGCTGTTACGTCTCAACTCGGAATCTACTGCGGCTAGGACTCAACTCGGAATCTACAGCAGCCAAGTCTCAACTCGAAATCTACAGTGGCTACGTATCAACTCGGAATCTACTGCGGCTACATCTCAACTCGGAATCTACTGCAGCTACGTCTCACCTCGGAATCTACTTCGGCTACGTCTCAACTCGGAATCTACTGCGGCTACGTCTCAACTCGGAATCTACTGCGGCTAAGACTCAACTCGGAATCTACTGCAGCTACGTCTCACCTCGGAATCTACAGCGGCTATGTCTCAACTCGGAATCTACTGCGGCTACGTCTCAAGTCGGAATCTACTGCGGCTAGGACTCAACTCGGAATCTACTGCAGCTACGTCTCAACTCGGAATCTACTGCGGATACGTCTCAACTCGGAATCTACTGCGGCTAGGACTCAACTCGGAATCTACTGCGGCTCCGTTTCAACTCGGAATCTACTGCGGCTACGTCTCAACTCGGAATCTACTGCGGCTAGGACTGAACTCGTAATCTACTGCGGCTACGTCTCAGCTCGGAATCTACAGCGCTAAGGACTCAACTCGGAATCTACTGCGGCTACGTCTCAACTCGGAATCTACTGCGGCTACGTCTCAACTCGGAATCTACTGCGGCTATGTCTCAGCTCGGAATCTACTGCGGCTACGTCTCAACTCGGAATCTACTGCGGCAACGACTCAACTCAGAATCTACTGCGGCTAGGACTCTACTCAGAATCTACTGCGGCAAGGACTCAACTCGGAATCTACTGCGGCTACGTCTCAACTCGGAATCTACTGCTGCTACTTCTTAACTCGGAATCTACGGCGGCTACGTCTCAACTCGGAATCTACTGCGGCTAGGACTCAACTCGGAATCTACTGCGGCTACGTCTCAACTCGGAATCTACTGCGGCTACGTCTCAACTCGGAATCTACTACGGCTACGTCTCAACTCGAAATCTGCTATGGCTAGGACTCAACTCGGAATCTACTGCGGCAACGACTCAACTCAGAATCTACTGCGGCTAGGACACTACTCAGAATCTACTGCGGCAAGGACTCAACTCGGAATCTACTGCGGCTACGTCTCAACTCGGAATCTACTGCGGCTACGTCTCAACTCGGAATCTACTGCGGCAACGCCTCAACTCGGAATCTACTGCGGCTAGGACTCAACTCGGAATCTACTGCAGCTACGTCTCAACTCGGAATCTACAGCGGCTACGTCTCAACTCGGAATCTACTGCGGCTAGGACTCAACTCGGAATCTACTGCGGCTACGTCTCAACTCGGAATCTACTGCGGCTACGTCTCAACTCGGAATCTACTGCGGCTACGTCTCAACTCGGAATCTACAGCGGCAACGACTCAACTCGGAATCTATGGCGGCTACGTCTCAACTCGGAATCTACTGCGGCTACATCTCAACTCGGAATCTAGTGCGGCTACGTCTCAACTCGGAATCTACTGCGGCTACGTCTCAGCTCGGAATCTACTGCGGCTCCGTTTCAACTCGGAATCTACTGCGGCTACGACTGAACTCGGAATCTACTGCGGCTAAATTTCAACTCGGAATCTACTGCGGCTACGTCTCAACTCGGAATCTACTGCGGCTATGTCTCAACTCGGAATCTACTGCGGCTACGTCTCAACTCGGAATCTACTGCTGTTACGTCTCAACTCGGAATCTACTGCGGCTACGTCTCAACTCGGAATCTACAGCAGCTAAGTCTCAACTCGGAATCTACAGTGGCTACGTCTCAACTCGGAATCTACTGCGGCTACATCTCAACTCGGAATCTACTGCAGCTACGTCTCACCTCGGAATCTACTGCGGCTACGTCTCAACTCGGAATCTACTGCAGCTTCGTCTCAACTCGGAATCTACTGCGGCTACGTCTCAACTCGGAATCTACTGCGGCTAGGACTCAACTCGGAATCTACTGCGGCTACGTCTCAACTCGGAAACTACAGCGGCAACGACTCAACTCGGAATCTACTGCGGCTACGTCTCAACTCGGAATCTTCAGCGGCTACGTCTCAACTCGGAATCTACTGCGGCTACGACTCAACTCGGAATCTACTGCGGCTAGGACTCAACTCGGAATCTACTGCGGCTAGGACTCAACTCGGAATCTACTGCAGCTACGTCTCAACTCGGAATCTACAGCGGCTACGTCTCAACTCGGAATCTACTGCGGCTAGGACTCAACTCGGAATCTACAGCGCTAAGGACTCAACTCGGAATCTACTGCGACTACGTCTCAACTCGGAATCTACTGCGGCTACGTCTCAACCCGGAATCTACTGCAGCTACTTCTCAACTCGGAATCTACAGCGGCTACGTCTCAACTCGGAATCTACTACGGCTACGTCTCAACTCGAAATCTGCTACGGCTAGGACTCAACTCGGAATCTACTTCGGCAACGACTCAACTCAGAATCTACTGCGGCTAGGACTCTACTCAGAATCTACTGCGGCAAGGAGTCAACCCGGAATCTACTGCGGCTACGTCTCAACTCGGAATCTACTGCGGCTACGTCTCAACTCGGAATCTACTGCGGCTAGGACTCAACTCGGAATCTACTGCAGCTACGTCTCAACTCGGAATCTACTGCGGCTAGGACTCAACTCGGAATCTACTGCGGCTACGTCTCAACTCGGAATCTACTGCGGCTACGTCTCAACTCGGAATATACAGCGGCAACGACTCAACTCGGAATTTATGGCGGCTACGTCTCAACTCGGAATCTACTGCGGCTACATCTCAACTCGGAATCTACTGCGGCTACGTCTCAACTCGGAATCTACTGCGGCTACGTCTCAGCTCGGAATCTACTGCGGCTCTGTTTCAACTCGGAATCTACTGCGGCTACGACTGAACTCGGAATCTACTGCGGCTAAATTTCAACTCGGAATCTACAGCGGCTACGACTCAACTCGGATTCTACTGCGGCTAGGACTCAACTCGGAATCTACTGCGGCTACGTCTCAACTCGGAATCTACTGCGGCTACGTCTCAACTCGGAATCTACTGCGGCTAGGACTGAACTCATAATCTACTGCAGCTACGTCTCAGCTCGGAATCTACAGCGCTAAGGACTCAACTCGGAATCTACTGCGGCTACGTCTCAACTCGGAATATACAGCGGCAACGACTCAACTCGGAATTTATGGCGGCTACGTCTCAACTCGGAATCTACTGCGGCTACATCTCAACTCGGAATCTACTGCGGCTACGTCTCAACTCGGAATCTACTGCGGCTACGTCTCAGCTCGGAATCTACTGCGGCTCTGTTTCAACTCGGAATCTACTGCGGCTACGACTGAACTCGGAATCTACTGCGGCTAAATTTCAACTCGGAATCTACAGCGGCTACGACTCAACTCGGATTCTACTGCGGCTAGGACTCAACTCGGAATCTACTGCGGCTACGTCTCAACTCGGAATCTACTGCGGCTACGTCTCAACTCGGAATCTACTGCGGCTAGGACTGAACTCATAATCTACTGCAGCTACGTCTCAGCTCGGAATCTACAGCGCTAAGGACTCAACTCGGAATCTACTGCGGCTACGTCTCAACTCGGAATCTACTGCGGCTACGTCTCAACTCGGAATCTACTGCAGCTACTTCTCAACTCGGAATCTACAGCGGCTACGTCTCTACTCGGAATCTAGTACGGCTACGTCTCAACTCGAAATCTGATACGGCTAGGACTCAACTCGGAATCTACTTCGGCAACGACTCAACTCGGAATCTACTGCGGCTAGGACTCTACTCAGAATCTACTGCGGCAAGGAGTCAACTCGGAATCTACTGCGGCTACGTCTCAACTCGGAATCTACTGCGGCTACGTCTCAGCTCGGAATCTACTGCGGCTCTGTTTCAACTCGGAATCTACTGCGGCTACGACTGAACTCGGAATCCTCTGCGGCTAAATTTCAACTCGGAATCTACTGCGGCTACGTCTCAACTCGGAATCTACTGCTGCTATGTCTCAACTCGGAATCTACTGCAGCTACGTCTCAACTCGGAATCTACTGCTGTTACGTCTCAACTCGGAATCTACTGCGGCTACGTCTCAACTCGGAATCTACAGCAGCTAAGTCTCAACTCGGAATCTACAGTGGCTACGTCTCAACTCGGAATCTACTGCGGCTACATCTCAACTCGGAATCTACTGCAGCTACGTCTCACCTCGGAATCTACTGCGGCTACGTCTCAACTCGGAATCTACTGCGGCTAGGACTGAACTCGGAATCTACTGCGGCTACGTCTCAACTCGGAATCTACTGCGGCTAGGACTCAACTCGGAATCTACTGCGGCTACGTCTCAACTCGGAAACTACAGCGGCAACGACTCAACTCGGAATCTACTGCGGCTACGTCTCAACTCGGAATCTACAGCGGCTACGTCTCAACTCGGAATCTACAGCGGCTACGACTCAACTCGGATTCTACTGCGGCTAGGACTCAACTCGGAATCTACTGCGGCTACGTCTCAACTCGGAATCTACTGCGGCTACGTCTCAACTCGGAATCTACTGCGGCTAGGACTGAACTCATAATCTACTGCAGCTACGTCTCAGCTCGGAATCTACAGCGCTAAGGACTCAACTCGGAATCTACTGCGGCTACGTCTCAACTCGGAATCTACTGCGGCTACGTCTCAACTCGGAATCTACTGCAGCTACTTCTCAACTCGGAATCTACAGCGGCTACGTCTCTACTCGGAATCTAGTACGGCTACGTCTCAACTCGAAATCTGATACGGCTAGGACTCAACTCGGAATCTACTTCGGCAACGACTCAACTCAGAATCTACTGCGGCTAGGACTCTACTCAGAATCTACTGCGGCAAGGAGTCAACTCGGAATCTACTGCGGCTACGTCTCAACTCGGAATCTACTGCGGCTACGTCTCAACTCGGAATCTACTGCGGCTAGGACTCAACTCGGTATCTACTGCAGCTACGTCTCAACTCGGAATCTACAGCGGCTACGTCTCAACTCGGAATCTACTACGGCTACGTCTCAACTCGAAATCTGCTATGGCTAGGACTCAACTCGGAATCTATTGCGGCAACGACTCAACTCAGAATCTACTGCGGCTAGGACTCTACTCAGATTCTACTGCGGCAAGGACTCAACTCGGAATCTACTGCGGCTACGTCTCAACTCGGAATCTACTGCGGCTACGTATCAACTCGGAATCTACTGCGGCAACGCCTCAACTCGGAATCTACTGCGGCTACGTCTCAACTCGGAATCTACTGCAGCTACGTCTCAACTCGGAATCTACAGCGGCTACGTCTCAACACGGAATCTACTGCGGCTACGTCTCAACTCGGAATCTACTGCGGCTACGTCTCAACTCGGAATCGACTGCGGCTACGTCTCAACTCGGAATCTACAGCGGCAACGACTCAACTCGGAATCTATGGCGGCTACGTCTCAACTCGGAATCTACAGCAGCTAAGTCTCAACTCGGAATCTACAGTGGCTACGTCTCAACTCGGAATCTACTGCGGCTACATCTCAACTCGGAATCTACTGCGGCTACGTCTCACCTCGGAATCTACTGCGGCTATGTCTCATCTCGGAATCTACTGCGGCTACGTCTCAACTCAGAATCTACTGCGGCTAGGACTCAACTCGGAATCTACTGCAGCTACGTCTCAACTCGGAATCTACTGCGGCTACGTCTCAACTCGGAATCTACTGCGGCTAGGACTCAACTCGGAATCTACTGCGGCTACATCTCAACTCGGAATCTACTGCGGCTACGTCTCAACTCGGAATCTACAGCGGCAACGACTCAACTCGGTATCTACTGCGGCTACGTCTCAACTCGGAATCTACAGCGGCTACGTCTCAACTCGGAATCTACTGCGGCTACGATTCAACTCGGAATCTACTGCGGCTAGGACTCAACTCGGAATCTACTGCGGCTACGTCTCAACTCGGAATCTACTGCGGCTACGTCTCAACTCGGAATCTACTGCGGCTAGGACTGAACTCGTAATCTACTGCGGCTACGTCTCAGCTCGGAATCTACAGCGCTAAGGACTCAACTCGGAATCTACTGCGGCTACGTCTCAATTTTGAATCTACTGCGGCTAGAACTCAACTCGGAATCTACTGCAGATACGTCTCCACTCGGAATCTACAGCGGCTACGTCTCAACTCGGAATCTACTGCGGCTACGTCTCAACTCGGAATCTACTGCAGCTACTTCTCAACTCGGAATCTACAGCGGCTACGTCTCAACTCGGAATCTACTACGGCTACGTCTCAACTCGAAATCTGCTACGGCTAGGACTCAACTCGGAATCTACTTCGGCAACGATTCAACTCAGAATCTACTGCGGCTAGGACTCTACTCAGAATCTACAGCGGCAAGGAGTCAACTCGGAATCTACTGCGGCTACGTCTCAACTCGGAATCTACTGCGGCTACGTCTCAACTCGGAATCTACTGCGGCTAGGACTCAACTCGGAATCTACTGCAGCTACGTCTCAACTCGGAATCTACAGCGGCTACGTCTCAACTCGGAATCTACTACGGCTACGTCTCAACTCGAAATCTGCTATGGCTAGGACTCAACTCGGAATCTACTGCGGCAACGACTCAACTCAGAATCTACTGCGGCTAGGACTCTACTCAGAATCTACTGCGGCAAGGACTCAACTCGGAATCTACTGCGGCTACGTCTCAACTCGGAATCTACTGCGGCTACGTTTCAACTCGGAATCTACTGCGGCAACGCCTCAACTCGGAATCTACTGCGGCTAGGACTCAACTCGGAATCTACTGCAGCTACGTCTCAACTCGGAATCTACTGCGGCAACGACTCAACTCAGAATCTACTGCGGCTAGGACTCTACTCAGAATCTACTGCGGCAAGGACTCAACTCGGAATCTACTGCGGCTACGTCTCAACTCGGAATCTACTGCGGCTACGTATCAACTCGGAATCTACTGCGGCAACGCCTCAACTCGGAATCTACAGCGGCTACGTCTCAACACGGAATCTACTGCGGCTAGGACTCAACTCGGAATCTACTGCGGCTACGTCTCAACTCGGAATCTACTGCGGCTACGTCTCAACTCGGAATCTACTGCGGCTACATCTCAACTCGGAATCTACAGCTGCAATGACTCAACTCGGAATCTATGGCGGCTAGGACTCAACTCGGAATCTACTGCGGCTTCGTCTCAACTCGGAATCTACTGCGGCTACGTCTCAACTCGGAATCTACTGCGGCTAGGACTCAACTCGGAATCTACTGCGGCTACGTCTCAACTCGGAAACTACAGCGGCAACGACTCAACTCGGAATCTACTGCGGCTACGTCTCAACTCGGAATCTACAGCGGCTACGTCTCAACTCGGAATCTACTGCGGCTACGACTCAACTCGGAATCTACTGCGGCTAGGACTCAACTCGGAATCTACTGCGGCTACGTCTCAACTCGAAATCTACTGCGGCTAAGTCTCAACTCGGAATCTACTGCGGCTAGGACTGAACTCATAATCTACTGCAGCTACGTCTCAGCTCGGAATCTACAGCGCTAAGGACTCAACTCGGAATCTACTGCGGGTACGTCTCAACTCGGAATCTACTGCGGCTACGTCTCAAATCGGAATCTACTGCAGCTACTTCTAAACTCGGAATCTACAGCGGCTACTTCTCAACTCGGAATCTACTACGGCAACGACTCAACTCAGAATCTACTGCGGCTAGGACTCTACTCAGAATCTACTGCGGCAAGGAGTCAACTCGGAATCTACTGCGGCTACGTCTCAACTCGGAATCTACTGCGGCTACGTCTCAACTCGGAATCTACTGCGGCTAGGACTCAACTCGGAATCTACTGCAGCTACGTCTCAACTCGGAATTGACAGCGGCTACGTCTCAACTCGGAATCTAGTACGGCTACGTCTCAACTCGAAATCTGCTATGGCTAGGACTCAACTCGGAATCTACTGCGGCAACGACTCAACTCAGAATCTACTGCGGCTAGGACTCTACTCAGAATCTACTGCGGCAAGGACTCAACTCGGAATCTACTGCGGCTACGTCTCAACTCTGAATTTACTGCGGCTAGGACTCAACTCGGAATCTACTGCTGCTACGTCTCAACTCGGAATCTACTGCAGCTACGTCTCAACTCGGAATCTACTGCGGCTAGGACTCTACTCAGAATCTACTGCGGCAAGGACTCAACTCGGAATCTACTGCGGCTACGTCTCAACTCGGAATCTACTGCGGCTACGTATCAACTCGGAATCTACTGCGGCAACGCCTCAACTCGGAATCTACTGCGGCTAGGACTCAACTCGGAATCTACTGCAGCTACGTCTCAACTCGGAATCTACAGCGGCTACGTCTCAACACGGAATCTACTGCGGCTAGGACTCAACTCGGAATCTACTGCGGCTACGTCTCAACTCGGAATCTACTGCGGCTACGTCTCAACTCGGAATCTACTGCGGCTACATCTCAACTCGGAATCTACAGCTGCAATGACTCAACTCGGAATCTATGGCGGCTAGGACTCAACTCGGAATCTACTGCGGCTTCGTCTCAACTCGGAATCTACTGCGGCTACGTCTCAACTCGGAATCTACAGCGGCTACGTCTCAACTCGGAATCTACTGCGGCTGCGACTCAACTCGGAATCTACTGCGGCTAGGACTCAACTCGGAATCTACTGCGGCTACGTCTCAACTCGGAATCTACTGCGGCTACGTCTCAACTCGGAATTTACTGCGGCTAGGACTGAACTCGTAATCTACTGCGGCTACGTCTCAGCTCGGAATCTACAGCGCTAAGGACTCAACTCGGAATCTACTGCGGCTACGTCTCAACTCGGAATCTACTGCGGCTAGGACTCAACTCGGAATCTACTGCAGCTACGTCTCAACTCGGAATCTACAGTGGCTACGTCTCAACTCGGAATCTACTACGGCTACGTCTCAACTCGAAATCTGCTACGGCTAGGACTCAACTCGGAATCTTACTGCGGCAACGACTCAACTCAGAATCTACTGCGGCTAGGACTCTACTCAAATCTACTGCGGCAAGGACTAAACTCGGAATCTACTGCGGCTACGTCTCAACTGGGAATCTACAGCGGCTAGGACTCAACTCGGAATCTACTGCGGCTACATCTCAACTCGGAATCTACAGCGGCAACGACTCAACTCGGAATCTACTGCGGCAACGACTCAACTCGGAATCTACTGCGGCTACGTCTCAACTCGGAATCTACTGCTGTTACGTCTCAACACGGAATCTACTGCGGCTACGTCTCAACTCGGAATCTACTGCGGCTAGGACTCAACTCGGAATCCACTGCAGCTACGTCTCAACTCGGAATCTACTGCGGCTAGGACTCAACTCGGAATCTACTGCAGCTACATCTCAACTCGGAATCTACAGCGGCTACGTCTCAACTCGGAATCTACTACGGCTACGTCTCAACTCGAAATCTACTACGGCTAGGACTCAACTCGGAATCTATTGCGGCAACGACTCAACTCAGAATCTACTGCGGCTAGGACTCTACTCAGAATCTACTGCGGCAAGGACTCAACTCGGAATCTACTGCGGCTACGTCTCAACTCGGAATTTACTGCGGCTAGGACTGAACTCGGAATCTACTGCGGCTACGTCTCAACTCGGAATCTACTGCGGCTACGTCTCAACTCGGAATCTACAGCGGCTACGTCTCAACTCGGAATCTACGGCGGCTACGTCTCAACTCGGAATCTACTGCGGCTAGGACTGAACTCGTAATCTACTGCGGCTACGTCTCAGCTCGGAATCTACAGCGCTAAGGACTCAACTCGGAATCTACTGCGGCTACGTCTCAACTCGTATTCTACTGCGGCTAGGACTCAACTCGGAATCTACTGCAGCTACGTCTCAACTCGGAATCTACAGTGGCTACGTCTCAACTCGGAATCTACTACGGCTACGTCTCAACTCGAAATCTGCTACGGCTAGGACTCAACTCGAAATCTTACTGCGGCAACGACTCAACTCAGAATCTACTGCGGCAACGACTCTACTCAGAATCTACTACGGTAAGACTCAACTCGGAATCTACTGCGGCTACGTCTCAACTCGGAATCTACTGCGGCTACGTCTCAACTCAGAATCTACTGCGGCAACGCCTCAACTCGGAATCTACTGCGGCTAGGACTCAACTCGGAATCTACTGCAGCTACGTCTCAACTCGGAATCTACAGCGGCTACGTCTCAACTCGGAATCTACTGCGGCTAGGACTCAACTCGGAATCTACTGCAGCTACGTCTCAACTCGGAATCTACTGCGGCTACGTCTCAACTCGGAATCTACTGCGGCTACGACTCAACTCGGAATCTACTGCGGCTACGTCTCAACTCGGAATCTACAGCGGCAACGACTCAACTCGGAATCTACTGCGGCAACGACTCAACTCGGAATCTACTGCGGCTACGTCTCAACTCGGAATCTACTGCTGTTACGTCTCAACTCGGAATCTACTACGGCTACGTCTCAACTCGAAATCTACTACGGCTAGGACTCAACTCGGAATCTACTACGGCTAGGACTCAACTCGGAATCTACTACGGCTAGGACTCAACTCGGAATCTACTGCGGCAACGACTCATCTCAGAATCTACTGCGGCTAGGACTCTACTCAGAATCTACTGCGGCAAGGACTCAACTCGGAATCTACTGCGGCTACGTCTCAACTCGGAATTTACTGCGGCTAGGACTCAACTCGGAATCTACTGCAGCTACGTCTCAACTCGGAATCTACTGCAGCTACGTCTCAACTCGGAATCTACTGCGGCTAGGACTCAACTCGGAATCTACAGCGGCTACGTCTCAACTCGGAATCTACTACGGCTACGTCTCAACTCGAAATCTACTACGGCTAGGACTCAACTCGGAATCTATTGCGGCAACGACTCAACTCAGAATCTACTGCGGCTAGGACTCTACTCAGAATCTACTGCGGCAAGGACTCAACTCGGAATCTACTGCGGCTACGTCGCAACTCGGAATTTACTGCGGCTAGGACTGAACTCGGAATCTACTGCGGCTACGTCTCAACTCGGAATCTACTGCGGCTACGTCTCAACTCGGAATCTACAGCGGCTACGTCTCAACTCGGAATCTACTGCGGCTACGTCTCAATTCGGAATCTACTGCGGCTAGGACTGAACTCGTAATCTACTGCGGCTACGTCTCAGCTCGGAATCTACAGCGCTAAGGACTCAACTCGGAATCTACTGCGGCTACGTCTCAACTCGTATTCTACTGCGGCTAGGACTCAACTCGGAATCTACTGCAGCTACGTCTCAACTCGGAATCTACAGTGGCTACGTCTCAACTCGGAATCTACTACGGCTACGTCTCAACTCGAAATCTGCTACGGCTAGGACTCAACTCGAAATCTTACTGCGGCAACGACTCAACTCAGAATCTACTGCGGCTAGGACTCTACTCAGAATCTACTACGGTAAGGACTCAACTCGGAATCTACTGCGGCTACGTCTCAACTCGGAATCTACAGCGGCTACGTCTCAACTCGGAATCTACTGGGGCAACGCCTCAACTCGGAATCTACTGCGGCTAGGACTCAACTCGGAATCTACTGCAGCTACGTCTCAACTCGGAATCTACAGCGGCTACGTCTCAACTCGGAATCTACTGCGGCTAGGACTCAACTCGGAATCTACTGCAGCTACGTCTCAACTCGGAATCTACTGCGGCTACGTCTCAACTCGGAATCTACTGCGGCTACGACTCAACTCGGAATCTACTGCGGCTACGTCTCAACTCGGAATCTACAGCGGCAACGACTCAACTCTGAATCTACTGCGGCAACGACTCAACTCGGAATCTACTGCGGCTACGTCTCAACTCGGAATCTACTGCGGCTACGTCTCAGCTCGGAATCTACAGCGCTAAGGACTCAACTCGGAATCTACTGCGGCTAGGACTCAACTCGGAATCTACTGCAGCTACGTCTCAACTCGGAATCTACTGTGGCTAGGACTCAACTCGGAATCTACTGCAGCTACGTCTCAACTCGGAATCTACAGCGGCTACGTCTCAACTAGGAATCTACTACGGCTAGGACTCAACTCGGAATCTACTACGGCTAGGACTCAACTCGGAATCTACTACGGCTAGGACTCAACTCGGAATCTACTGCGGCAACGACTCATCTCAGAATCTACTGCGGCTAGGACTCTACTCAGAATCTACTGCGGCAAGGACTCAACTCGGAATCTACTGCGGCTACGTCTCAACTCGGAATTTACTGCGGCTAGGACTCAACTCGGAATCTACTGCAGCTACGTCTCAACTCGGAATCTACAGCGGCTAGGACTCAACTCGGAATCTACTGCGGCAACGACTCAACTCAGAATCTACTGCGGCTAGGACTCTACTCAAATCTACTGCGGCAAGGACTAAACTCGGAATCTACTGCGGCTACGTCTCAACTGGGAATCTACAGCGGCTAGGACTCAACTCGGAATCTACTGCGGCTACATCTCAACTCGGAATCTACAGCGGCAACGACTCAACTCGGAATCTACTGCGGCAACGACTCAACTCGGAATCTACTGCGGCTACGTCTCAACTCGGAATCTACTGCTGTTACGTCTCAACACGGAATCTACTGCGGCTACGTCTCAACTCGGAATCTACTGCGGCTAGGACTCAACTCGGAATCCACTGCAGCTACGTCTCAACTCGGAATCTACTGCGGCTAGGACTCAACTCGGAATCTACTGCAGCTACATCTCAACTCGGAATCTACAGCGGCTACGTCTCAACTCGGAATCTACTACGGCTACGTCTCAACTCGAAATCTACTACGGCTAGGACTCAACTCGGAATCTATTGCGGCAACGACTCAACTCAGAATCTACTGCGGCTAGGACTCTACTCAGAATCTACTGCGGCAAGGACTCAACTCGGAATCTACTGCGGCTACGTCTCAACTCGGAATTTACTGCGGCTAGGACTGAACTCGGAATCTACTGCGGCTACGTCTCAACTCGGAATCTACTGCGGCTACGTCTCAACTCGGAATCTACAGCGGCTACGTCTCAACTCGGAATCTACGGCGGCTACGTCTCAACTCGGAATCTACTGCGGCTAGGACTGAACTCGTAATCTACTGCGGCTACGTCTCAGCTCGGAATCTACAGCGCTAAGGACTCAACTCGGAATCTACTGCGGCTACGTCTCAACTCGTATTCTACTGCGGCTAGGACTCAACTCGGAATCTACTGCAGCTACGTCTCAACTCGGAATCTACAGTGGCTACGTCTCAACTCGGAATCTACTACGGCTACGTCTCAACTCGAAATCTGCTACGGCTAGGACTCAACTCGAAATCTTACTGCGGCAACGACTCAACTCAGAATCTACTGCGGCAACGACTCTACTCAGAATCTACTACGGTAAGACTCAACTCGGAATCTACTGCGGCTACGTCTCAACTCGGAATCTACTGCGGCTACGTCTCAACTCAGAATCTACTGCGGCAACGCCTCAACTCGGAATCTACTGCGGCTAGGACTCAACTCGGAATCTACTGCAGCTACGTCTCAACTCGGAATCTACAGCGGCTACGTCTCAACTCGGAATCTACTGCGGCTAGGACTCAACTCGGAATCTACTGCAGCTACGTCTCAACTCGGAATCTACTGCGGCTACGTCTCAACTCGGAATCTACTGCGGCTACGACTCAACTCGGAATCTACTGCGGCTACGTCTCAACTCGGAATCTACAGCGGCAACGACTCAACTCGGAATCTACTGCGGCAACGACTCAACTCGGAATCTACTGCGGCTACGTCTCAACTCGGAATCTACTGCTGTTACGTCTCAACTCGGAATCTACTACGGCTACGTCTCAACTCGAAATCTACTACGGCTAGGACTCAACTCGGAATCTACTACGGCTAGGACTCAACTCGGAATCTACTACGGCTAGGACTCAACTCGGAATCTACTGCGGCAACGACTCATCTCAGAATCTACTGCGGCTAGGACTCTACTCAGAATCTACTGCGGCAAGGACTCAACTCGGAATCTACTGCGGCTACGTCTCAACTCGGAATTTACTGCGGCTAGGACTCAACTCGGAATCTACTGCAGCTACGTCTCAACTCGGAATCTACTGCAGCTACGTCTCAACTCGGAATCTACTGCGGCTAGGACTCAACTCGGAATCTACAGCGGCTACGTCTCAACTCGGAATCTACTACGGCTACGTCTCAACTCGAAATCTACTACGGCTAGGACTCAACTCGGAATCTATTGCGGCAACGACTCAACTCAGAATCTACTGCGGCTAGGACTCTACTCAGAATCTACTGCGGCAAGGACTCAACTCGGAATCTACTGCGGCTACGTCGCAACTCGGAATTTACTGCGGCTAGGACTGAACTCGGAATCTACTGCGGCTACGTCTCAACTCGGAATCTACTGCGGCTACGTCTCAACTCGGAATCTACAGCGGCTACGTCTCAACTCGGAATCTACTGCGGCTACGTCTCAATTCGGAATCTACTGCGGCTAGGACTGAACTCGTAATCTACTGCGGCTACGTCTCAGCTCGGAATCTACAGCGCTAAGGACTCAACTCGGAATCTACTGCGGCTACGTCTCAACTCGTATTCTACTGCGGCTAGGACTCAACTCGGAATCTACTGCAGCTACGTCTCAACTCGGAATCTACAGTGGCTACGTCTCAACTCGGAATCTACTACGGCTACGTCTCAACTCGAAATCTGCTACGGCTAGGACTCAACTCGAAATCTTACTGCGGCAACGACTCAACTCAGAATCTACTGCGGCTAGGACTCTACTCAGAATCTACTACGGTAAGGACTCAACTCGGAATCTACTGCGGCTACGTCTCAACTCGGAATCTACAGCGGCTACGTCTCAACTCGGAATCTACTGGGGCAACGCCTCAACTCGGAATCTACTGCGGCTAGGACTCAACTCGGAATCTACTGCAGCTACGTCTCAACTCGGAATCTACAGCGGCTACGTCTCAACTCGGAATCTACTGCGGCTAGGACTCAACTCGGAATCTACTGCAGCTACGTCTCAACTCGGAATCTACTGCGGCTACGTCTCAACTCGGAATCTACTGCGGCTACGACTCAACTCGGAATCTACTGCGGCTACGTCTCAACTCGGAATCTACAGCGGCAACGACTCAACTCTGAATCTACTGCGGCAACGACTCAACTCGGAATCTACTGCGGCTACGTCTCAACTCGGAATCTACTGCGGCTACGTCTCAGCTCGGAATCTACAGCGCTAAGGACTCAACTCGGAATCTACTGCGGCTAGGACTCAACTCGGAATCTACTGCAGCTACGTCTCAACTCGGAATCTACTGTGGCTAGGACTCAACTCGGAATCTACTGCAGCTACGTCTCAACTCGGAATCTACAGCGGCTACGTCTCAACTAGGAATCTACTACGGCTAGGACTCAACTCGGAATCTACTACGGCTAGGACTCAACTCGGAATCTACTACGGCTAGGACTCAACTCGGAATCTACTGCGGCAACGACTCATCTCAGAATCTACTGCGGCTAGGACTCTACTCAGAATCTACTGCGGCAAGGACTCAACTCGGAATCTACTGCGGCTACGTCTCAACTCGGAATTTACTGCGGCTAGGACTCAACTCGGAATCTACTGCAGCTACGTCTCAACTCGGAATCTACAGCGGCTAGGACTCAACTCGGAATCTACTGCGGCAACGACTCAACTCAGAATCTACTGCGGCTAGGACTCTACTCAAATCTACTGCGGCAAGGACTAAACTCGGAATCTACTGCGGCTACGTCTCAACTGGGAATCTACAGCGGCTAGGACTCAACTCGGAATCTACTGCGGCTACATCTCAACTCGGAATCTACAGCGGCAACGACTCAACTCGGAATCTACTGCGGCAACGACTCAACTCGGAATCTACTGCGGCTACGTCTCAACTCGGAATCTACTGCTGTTACGTCTCAACACGGAATCTACTGCGGCTACGTCTCAACTCGGAATCTACTGCGGCTAGGACTCAACTCGGAATCCACTGCAGCTACGTCTCAACTCGGAATCTACTGCGGCTAGGACTCAACTCGGAATCTACTGCAGCTACATCTCAACTCGGAATCTACAGCGGCTACGTCTCAACTCGGAATCTACTACGGCTACGTCTCAACTCGAAATCTACTACGGCTAGGACTCAACTCGGAATCTATTGCGGCAACGACTCAACTCAGAATCTACTGCGGCTAGGACTCTACTCAGAATCTACTGCGGCAAGGACTCAACTCGGAATCTACTGCGGCTACGTCTCAACTCGGAATTTACTGCGGCTAGGACTGAACTCGGAATCTACTGCGGCTACGTCTCAACTCGGAATCTACTGCGGCTACGTCTCAACTCGGAATCTACAGCGGCTACGTCTCAACTCGGAATCTACGGCGGCTACGTCTCAACTCGGAATCTACTGCGGCTAGGACTGAACTCGTAATCTACTGCGGCTACGTCTCAGCTCGGAATCTACAGCGCTAAGGACTCAACTCGGAATCTACTGCGGCTACGTCTCAACTCGTATTCTACTGCGGCTAGGACTCAACTCGGAATCTACTGCAGCTACGTCTCAACTCGGAATCTACAGTGGCTACGTCTCAACTCGGAATCTACTACGGCTACGTCTCAACTCGAAATCTGCTACGGCTAGGACTCAACTCGAAATCTTACTGCGGCAACGACTCAACTCAGAATCTACTGCGGCAACGACTCTACTCAGAATCTACTACGGTAAGACTCAACTCGGAATCTACTGCGGCTACGTCTCAACTCGGAATCTACTGCGGCTACGTCTCAACTCGGAATCTACTGCGGCAACGCCTCAACTCGGAATCTACTGCGGCTAGGACTCAACTCGGAATCTACTGCAGCTACGTCTCAACTCGGAATCTACAGCGGCTACGTCTCAACTCGGAATCTACTGCGGCTAGGACTCAACTCGGAATCTACTGCAGCTACGTCTCAACTCGGAATCTACTGCGGCTACGTCTCAACTCGGAATCTACTGCGGCTACGACTCAACTCGGAATCTACTGCGGCTACGTCTCAACTCGGAATCTACAGCGGCAACGACTCAACTCGGAATCTACTGCGGCAACGACTCAACTCGGAATCTACTGCGGCTACGTCTCAAGTCGGAATCTACTGCTGTTACGTCTCAACTCGGAATCTACTACGGCTACGTCTCAACTCGAAATCTACTACGGCTAGGACTCAACTCGGAATCTACTACGGCTAGGACTCAACTCGGAATCTACTACGGCTAGGACTCAACTCGGAATCTACTGCGGCAACGACTCATCTCAGAATCTACTGCGGCTAGGACTCTACTCAGAATCTACTGCGGCAAGGACTCAACTCGGAATCTACTGCGGCTACGTCTCAACTCGGAATTTACTGCGGCTAGGACTCAACTCGGAATCTACTGCAGCTACGTCTCAACTCGGAATCTACTGCAGCTACGTCTCAACTCGGAATCTACTGCGGCTAGGACTCAACTCGGAATCTACAGCGGCTACGTCTCAACTAGGAATCTACTACGGCTACGTCTCAACTCGAAATCTACTACGGCTAGGACTCAACTCGGAATCTATTGCGGCAACGACTCAACTCAGAATCTACTGCGGCTAGGACTCTACTCAGAATCTACTGCGGCAAGGACTCAACTCGGAATCTACTGCGGCTACGTCGCAACTCGGAATTTACTGCGGCTAGGACTGAACTCGGAATCTACTGCGGCTACGTCTCAACTCGGAATCTACTGCGGCTACGTCTCAACTCGGAATCTACAGCGGCTACGTCTCAACTCGGAATCTACTGCGGCTACGTCTCAATTCGGAATCTACTGCGGCTAGGACTGAACTCGTAATCTACTGCGGCTACGTCTCAGCTCGGAATCTACAGCGCTAAGGACTCAACTCGGAATCTACTGCGGCTACGTCTCAACTCGTATTCTACTGCGGCTAGGACTCAACTCGGAATCTACTGCAGCTACGTCTCAACTCGGAATCTACAGTGGCTACGTCTCAACTCGGAATCTACTACGGCTACGTCTCAACTCGAAATCTGCTACGGCTAGGACTCAACTCGAAATCTTACTGCGGCAACGACTCAACTCAGAATCTACTGCGGCTAGGACTCTACTCAGAATCTACTACGGTAAGGACTCAACTCGGAATCTACTGCGGCTACGTCTCAACTCGGAATCTACAGCGGCTACGTCTCAACTCGGAATCTACTGGGGCAACGCCTCAACTCGGAATCTACTGCGGCTAGGACTCAACTCGGAATCTACTGCAGCTACGTCTCAACTCGGAATCTACAGCGGCTACGTCTCAACTCGGAATCTACTGCGGCTAGGACTCAACTCGGAATCTACTGCAGCTACGTCTCAACTCGGAATCTACTGCGGCTACGTCTCAACTCGGAATCTACTGCGGCTACGACTCAACTCGGAATCTACTGCGGCTACGTCTCAACTCGGAATCTACAGCGGCAACGACTCAACTCTGAATCTACTGCGGCAACGACTCAACTCGGAATCTACTGCGGCTACGTCTCAACTCGGAATCTACTGCGGCTACGTCTCAGCTCGGAATCTACAGCGCTAAGGACTCAACTCGGAATCTACTGCGGCTAGGACTCAACTCGGAATCTACTGCAGCTACGTCTCAACTCGGAATCTACTGTGGCTAGGACTCAACTCGGAATCTACTGCAGCTACGTCTCAACTCGGAATCTACAGCGGCTACGTCTCAACTAGGAATCTACTACGGCTAGGACTCAACTCGGAATCTACTACGGCTAGGACTCAACTCGGAATCTACTACGGCTAGGACTCAACTCGGAATCTACTGCGGCAACGACTCATCTCAGAATCTACTGCGGCTAGGACTCTACTCAGAATCTACTGCGGCAAGGACTCAACTCGGAATCTACTGCGGCTACGTCTCAACTCGGAATTTACTGCGGCTAGGACTCAACTCGGAATCTACTGCAGCTACGTCTCAACTCGGAATCTACTGCAGCTACGTCTCAACTCGGAATCTACTGCGGCTAGGACTCAACTCGGAATCTACAGCGGCTACGTTTCAACTCGGAATCTAATACGGCTACGTCTCAACTCGAAATCTACTACGGCTAGGACTCAACTCGGAATCTATTGCGGCAACGACTCAACTCAGAATCTACTGCGGCTAGGACTCTACTCAGAATCTACTACGGCAAGGACTAAACTCGGAATCTACTGCGGCTACGTCGCAACTCGGAATTTACTGCGGCTAGGACTGAACTCGGAATCTACTGCGGCTACGTCTCAACTCGGAAACTACTGCGGCTACGTCTCAACTCGGAATCTTCAGCGGCTACGTCTCAACTCGGAATCTACTGCGGCTACGTCTCAACTCGGAATCTACTGCGGCTAGGACTGAACTCGTAATCTACTGCGGCTACGTCTCAGCTCGGAATCTACAGCGCTAAGGACTCAACTCGGAATCTACTGCGGCTACGTCTCAACTCGTATTCTACTGCGGCTAGGACTCAACTCGGAATCTACTGCAGCTACGTCTCAACTCGGAATCTCCAGTGGCTACGTCTCAACTCGGAATCTACTACGGCTACGTCTCAACTCGAAATCTGCTACGGCTAGGACTCAACTCGAAATCTTACTGCGGCAACGACTCAACTCAGAATCTACTGCGGCTAGGACTCTACTCAGAATCTACTACGGTAAGGACTCAACTCGGAATCTACTGCGGCTACGTCTCAACTCGGAATCTACAGCGGCTACGTCTCAACTCGGAATCTACTGGGGCAACGCCTCAACTCGGAATCTACTGCGGCTAGGACTCAACTCGGAATCTACTGCAGCTACGTCTCAACTCGGAATCTACAGCGGCTACGTCTCAACTCGGAATCTACTGCGGCTAGGACTCAACTCGGAATCTACTGCAGCTACGTCTCAACTCGGATTCTACTGCGGCTACGTCTCAACTCGGAATCTACTGCGGCTACGACTCAACTCGGAATCTACTGCGGCTACGTCTCAACTCGGAATCTACAGCGGCAACGACTCAACTCTGAATCTACTGCGGCAACGACTCAACTCGGAATCTACTGCGGCTACGTCTCAACTCGTAATCTACTGCGGCTACGTCTCAGCTCGGAATCTACAGCGCTAAGGACTCAACTCGGAATCTACTGCGGCTAGGACTCAACTCGGAATCTACTGCAGCTACGTCTCAACTCGGAATCTACTGCGGCTAGGACTCAACTCGGAATCTACTGCAGCTACGTCTCAACTCGGAATCTACAGCGGCTACGTCTCAACTAGGAATCTACTACGGCTACGTCTCAACTCGAAATCTACTACGGCTAGGACTCAACTCGGAATCTACTGCGGCAACGACTCAACTCAGAATCTACTGCGGCTAGGACTCTACTCGGAATCTACTGCGGCAAGGACTCAACTCGGAATCTACTGCGGCTACGTCTCAACTCGGAATTTACTGCGGCTAGGACTCAACTCGGAATCTACTGCAGCTACGTCTCAACTCGGAATCTACTGCAGCTACGTCTCAACTCGGAATCTACTGCGGCTAGGACTAAACTCGGAATCTACTGCGGCTACGTCTCAACTCGGAAACTACAGCGGCAACGACTCAACTCAGAATCTACAGCGGCAACGACTCAACTCGGAATCTACTGCGGCAAGGACTCAACTCGGAATCTACTACGGCTAGGACTCAACTCGAAATCTTACTGCGGCAACGACTCAACTCAGAATCTACTGCGGCTAGGACTCTACTCAGAATCTACTACGGTAAGGACTCAACTCGGAATCTACTGCGGCTACGTCTCAACTCGGAATCTACAGCGGCTACGTCTCAACTCGGAATCTACTGCGGCAACGCCTCAACTCGGAATCTACTGCGGCTAGGACTCAACTCGGAATCTACTGCAGCTACGTCTCAACTCGGAATCTACAGCGGCTACGTCTCAACTCGGAATCTACTGCGGCTAGGACTCCACTCGGAATCTACTGTGGCTAGGACTCAACTCGGAATCTACTGCGGCTACGTCTCAACTCGGAATCTACAGCGGCAACGACTCAACTCGGAATCTACTGCGGCTACGTCTCAACTCGGAATCTACTGCTGTTACGTCTCAACTCGGAATCTAATGCGGCTACGTCTCAACTCGGAATCTACTGCGGCTAGGACTCAACTCGGAATCTAATGCAGCTACGTCTCAACTCGGAATCTACTGCGGCTAGGCCTCAACTCGGAATCTACTGCAGCTACGTCTCAACTCGGAATCTACAGCGGCTACGTCTCAACTCGGAATCTACTACGGCTACGTCTCAACTCGAAATCTACTACGGCTAGGACTCAACTCGGAATCTACTGCGGCAACGACTCAACTCAGAATCTACTGCGGCTAGGACTCTACTCAGAATCTACTGCGGCAAGGACTCAACTCGGAATCTACTGCGGCTACGTCTCAACTCGGAATTTACTGTGGCTAGGACTCAACTCGGAATCTACTGCAGCTACGTCTCAACTCGGAATCTACTGCAGCTACGTCTCAACTCGGAATCTACTGCGGCTAGGACTCAACTCGGAATCTACTGCGGCTACGTCTCAACTCGGAAACTACAGCGGCAACGACTCAACTCAGAATCTACTGCGGCAACGACTCAACTCGGAATCTACTGCGGCAAGGACTCAACTCGGAATCTACTGCGGCTACGTCTCAACTCGGAATCTACTGCTGTTACGTCTCTACTCGGAATCTACTGCGGCTACGTCTCAACTCGGAATCTACTGCGGCTAGGACTCAACTCGGAATCTACTGCAGCTACGTCTCAACTCGAAATCTACTGCGGCTAGGACTCAACTCGGAATCTACTGCAGCTACGTCTCAACTCGGAATCTACAGCGGCTACGTCTCAACTCGGAATCTACTACGGCTACGTCTCAACTCGGAATCTACTGCGGCTAGGACTCAACTCGGAATCTACTGCGGCAACGACTCAACTCAAAATCTACTGCGGCTAGGACTCTACTCAGAATCTACTGCGGCAAGGACTCAACTCGGAATCTACTGCGGCTACGTCTCAACTCAGAATTTACTGCGGCTAGGACTGAACTCGGAATCTACTGCGGCTAGGACTGAACTCGGAATCTACTGCGGCTACGTCTCAACTCGGAATCTACTGCGGCTACGTCTCAACTCGAAATCTACTACGGCTAGGACTCAACTCGGAATCTATTTCGGCAACGACTCAACTCAGAATCTACTGAGGCTAAGACTCTACTCAGAATCTACTGCGGCAAGGACTCAACTCGGAATCTACTGCGGCTACGTCTCAACTCGGAATTTACTACGGCTAGGACTGAACTCGGAATCTACTGCGGCTACGTCTCAACTCGGAATCTACTGCGGCTACGTCTCAACTCGGAATCTACTGCGGCTAGGACTGAACTCGTAATCCACTGCGGCTACGTCTCAGCTCGGAATCTACAGCGCTAAGGACTCAACTCGGAATCTACTGCGGCTACGTCTCAACTCGTATTCTACTGCGGCTAGGACTCAACTCGGAATCTACTGCAGCTACGTCTCAACTCGGAATCTCCAGTGGCTACGTCTCAACTCGGAATCTACTACGGCTACGTCTCAACTCGAAATCTGCTACGGCTAGGACTCAACTTGAAATCTTACTGCGGCAACGACTCAACTCAGAATCTACTGCGGCTAGGACTCTACTCAGAATCTACTACGGTAAGGACTCAACTCGGAATCTACTGCGGCTACGTCTCAACTCGGAATCTACAGCGGCTACGTCTCAACTCGGAATCTACTGGGGCAACGCCTCAACTCGGAATCTACTGCGGCTAGGACTCAACTCGGAATCTACTGCAGCTACGTCTCAACTCGGAATCTACAGCGGCTACGTCTCAACTCGGAATCTACTGCGGCTAGGACTCAACTCGGAATCTACTGCAGCTACGTCTCAACTCGGATTCTACTGCGGCTACGTCTCAACTCGGAATCTACTGCGGCTACGACTCAACTCGGAATCTACTGCGGCTACGTCTCAACTCGGAATCTACAGCGGCAACGACTCAACTCTGAATCTACTGCGGCAACGACTCAACTCGGAATCTACTGCGGCTACGTCTCAACTCGTAATCTACTGCGGCTACGTCTCAGCTCGGAATCTACAGCGCTAAGGACTCAACTCGGAATCTAATGCGGCTAGGACTCAACTCGGAATCTACTGCAGCTACGTCTCAACTCGGAATCTACTGCGGCTACGTCTCAACTAGGAATCTACTAAGGCTACGTCTCAACTCGAAATCTACTACGGCTAGGACTCAACTCGGAATCTACTGCGGCAACGACTCAACTCAGAATCTACTGCGGCTAGGACTCTACTCGGAATCTACTGCGGCAAGGACTCAACTCGGAATCTACTGCGGCTACGTCTCAACTCGGAATTTACTGCGGCTAGGACTCAACTCGGAATCTACTGCAGCTACGTCTCAACTCGGAATCTACTGCAGCTACGTCTCAACTCGGAATCTACTGCGGCTAGGACTAAACTCGGAATCTACTGCGGCTACGTCTCAACTCGGAAACTACAGCGGCAACGACTCAACTCAGAATCTACTGCGGCAACGACTCAACTCGGAATCTACTGCGGCAAGGACTCAACTCGGAATCTACTACGGCTAGGACTCAACTCGAAATCTTACTGCGGCAACGACTCAACTCAGAATCTACTGCGGCTAGGACTCTACTCAGAATCTACTACGGTAAGGACTCAACTCGGAATCTACTGCGGCTACGTCTCAACTCGGAATCTACAGCGGCTACGTCTCAACTCGGAATCTACTGCGGCAACGCCTCAACTCGGAATCTACTGCGGCTAGGACTCAACTCGGAATCTACTGCAGCTACGTCTCAACTCGGAATCTGCAGCGGCTACGTCACAACTCGGAATCTACTGCGGCTAGGACTCCACTCGGAATCTACTGTGGCTAGGACTCAACTCGGAATCTTCTGCAGCTACGTCTCAACTCGGAATCTACTGCGGCTACGTCTCAACTCGGAATCTACTGCGGCTACGACTCAACTCGGAATCTACTGCGGCTACGTCTCAACTCGGAATCTACAGCGGCAACGACTCAACTCGGAATCTACTGCGGCTACGTCTCAACTCGGAATCTACTGCTGTTACGTCTCAACTCGGAATCTAATGCGGCTACGTCTCAACTCGGAATCTACTGCGGCTAGGACTCAACTCGGAATCTAATGCAGCTACGTCTCAACTCGGAATCTACTGCGGCTAGGCCTCAACTCGGAATCTACTGCAGCTACGTCTCAACTCGGAATCTACAGCGGCTACGTCTCAACTCGGAATCTACTACGGCTACGTCTCAACTCGAAATCTACTACGGCTAGGACTCAACTCGGAATCTACTGCGGCAACGACTCAACTCAGAATCTACTGCGGCTAGGACTCTACTCAGAATCTACTGCGGCAAGGACTCAACTCGGAATCTACTGCGGCTACGTCTCAACTCGGAATTTACTGTGGCTAGGACTCAACTCGGAATCTACTGCAGCTACGTCTCAACTCGGAATCTACTGCAGCTACGTCTCAACTCGGAATCTACTGCGGCTAGGACTCAACTCGGAATCTACTGCGGCTACGTCTCAACTCGGAAACTACAGCGGCAACGACTCAACTCAGAATCTACTGCGGCAACGACTCAACTCGGAATCTACTGCGGCAAGGACTCAACTCGGAATCTACTGCGGCTACGTCTCAACTCGGAATCTACTGCTGTTACGTCTCTACTCGGAATCTACTGCGGCTACGTCTCAACTCGGAATCTACTGCGGCTAGGACTCAACTCGGAATCTACTGCAGCTACGTCTCAACTCGGAATCTACTGCGGCTAGGACTCAACTCGGAATCTACTGCAGCTACGTCTCAACTCGGAATCTACAGCGGCTACGTCTCAACTCGGAATCTACTACGGCTACGTCTCAACTCGGAATCTACTGCGGCTAGGACTCAACTCGGAATCTACTGCGGCAACGACTCAACTCAAAATCTACTGCGGCTAGGACTCTACTCAGAATCTACTGCGGCAAGGACTCAACTCGGAATCTACTGCGGCTACGTCTCAACTCAGAATTTCCTGCGGCTAGGACTGAACTCGGAATCTACTGCGGCTAGGACTGAACTCGGAATCTACTGCGGCTACGTCTCAACTCGGAATCTACTGCGGCTACGTCTCAACTCGGAATCTACTGCGGCTAGGACTGAACTCGTAATCTACTGCGGCTACGTCTCAGCTCGGAATCTACAGCGCTAAGGACTCAACTCGGAATCTACTGCGGCTACGTCTCAACTCGTATTCTACTGCGGCTAGGACTCAACTCGGAATCTACTGCAGCTACGTATCAACTCGGAATCTACAGTGGCTACGTCTCAACTCGGAATCTACTACGGCTACGTCTCAACTCGAAATCTGCTACGGCTAGGACTCAACTCGGAATCTTACTGCGGCAACGACTCAACTCAGAATCTACTGCGGCTAGGACTCTACTCAGAATCTACTACGGTAAGGACTCAACTCGGAATCTACTGCGGCTACGTCTCAACTCGGAATCTACAGCGGCTACGTCTCAACTCGGAATCTACTGCGGCAACGCCTCAACTCGGAATCTACTGCGGCTAGGACTCAACTCGGAATCTACTGCAGCTACGTCTCAACTCGGAATCTACAGCGGCTACGTCTCAACTCGGAATCTACTGCGGCTGGGACTCAACTCGGAATCTACTGCAGCTACGTCTCAACTCGGAATCTACTGCGGCTATGTCTCAACTCGGAATCTACTGCAGCTACGACTCAACTCGGAATCTACTGTGGCTACGTCTCAACTTGGAATCTACAGCGGCAACGACTCAACTCGGAATCTACTGCGGCAACGACTCAACTCGGAATCTACTGCGGCTACGTCTCAACTCGGAATCTACTGCTGTTACGTCTCAACTCGGAATCTACTGCGGCTACGTCTCATCTCGGAATCTACTGCGGCTAGGACTCAACTCGGAATCAACTGCAGCTACGTCTCAACTCGGAATCTACTGCGGCTAGGACTCAACTCGGAATCTACTGCAGCTACGTCTCAACTCGGAATCTACAGCGGCTACGTCTCAACTCGGAATCTACTACGGCTACGTCTCAACTCGAAATCTACTACGGCTAGGACTCAACTCGGAATCTACTGCGGCAACGACTCATCTCAGAATCTACTGCGGCTCGGACTCTACTCAGAATCTACTGCGGCAAGGACTCAACTCGGAATCTACTGCGGCTACGTCTCAACTCGGAATTTACTGCGGCTAGGACTCAACTCGGAATCTACTGCAGCTACGTCTCAACTCGGAATCTACTGCAGCTACGTCTCAACTCGGAATCTACTGCGGCTAGGACTCAACTTGGAATCTACTGCGGCTACGTCTCAACTCGGAAACTACAGCGGCAACGACTCATCTCAGAATCTACTGCGGCAACGACTCAACTCGGAATCTACTGCGGCAAGGACTCAACTCGGAATCTACTGCGGCTACGTCTCAACTCGGAATCTACTGCTGTTACGTCTCAACTCGGAATCTACTGCGGCTACGTCTCAACTCGGAATCTACTGCGGCTAGGACTCAACTCGGAATCTACTGCAGCTACGTCTCTACTCGGAATCTACAGCGGCTACGTCTCAACTCGGAATCTACTACGGCTACGTCTCAACTCGGAATCTACTGCGGCTAGGACTCAACTCGGAATCTACTGCGGCAACGACTCAACTCAAAATCTACTGCGGCTAGGACTCTACTCAGAATCTACTGCGGCAAGGACTCAACTCGGAATCTACTGCGGCTACGTCTCAACTCGGAATTTACTGCGGCTAGGACTGAACTCGGAATCTACTGCGGCTAGGACTGAACTCGGAATCTACTGCAGCTACGTCTCAACTCGGAATCTACTGCGGCTACGTCTCAACTCGAAATCTACTACGGCTAGGACTCAACTCGGAATTTATTGCGGCAACGACTCAACTCAGAATCTACTGAGGCTAGGACTCTACTCAGAATCTACTGCGGCAAGGACTCAACTCGGAATCTACTGCGGCTACGTCTCAACTCGGAATTTACTGCGGATAGGACTGAACTCGGAATCTACTGCGGCTACGTCTCAACTCGGAATCTACTGCGGCTACGTCTCAACTCGGAATCTACAGCGGCTACGTCTCAACTCGGAATCTACTGCGGCTACGTCTCAACTCGGAATCTACTGCGGCTAGGACTGAACTCGTAATCTACTGCGGCTACGTCTCAGCTCGGAATCTACAGCGCTAAGGACTCAACTCGGAATCTACTGCGGCTACGTCTCAACTTGGAATCTACTGCGGCTAGGACTCAACTCGGAATCTACTGCAGCTACATCTTAACTCGGAATCTACAGTGGCTACGTCTCAACTCGGAATCTACTACGGCAACGTCTCAACTCAAAATCTGCTACGGCTAGGGCTCAACTCGGAATCTTACTGCGGCAACGACTCAACTCAGAATCTACTGCGGCTAGGACTCTACTCAGAATCTACTACGGTAAGGACTCAACTCGGAATCTACTGCGGCTACGTCTCAACTCGGAATCTACAGCGGCTACGTCTCAACTCGGAATCTACTGCGGCAACGCCTCTACTCGGAATCTACTGCGGCTAGGACTCAACTCGGAATCTACTGCAGCTACGTCTCAACTCGGAATCTACAGCGGCTACGTCTCAACTCGGAATCTACTGCTGCTACGTCTCGGAATCTACTGCTGCTACGTCTCAACTCGGAATCTACTGCGGCTACGTCTCAACTCGGAATCTACTGCGGCTACGACTCAACTCGGAATCTACTGCGGCTACGTCTCAACTCGGAATCTACAGCGGCTACGTCTCAACTCGGAATCTACTGCGGCAACGCCTCAACTCGGAATCTACTGCGGCTAGGACTCAACTCGGAATCTACTGCAGCTACGTCTCAACTCGGAATCTACAGCGGCTACGTCTCAACTCGGAATCTACTGCGGCTGGGACTCAACTCGGAATCTACTGCAGCTACGTCTCAACTCGGAATCTACTGCGGCTATGTCTCAACTCGGAATCTACTGCGGCTACGACTCAACTCGGAATCTACTGCGGCTACGTCTCAACTCGGAATCTACAGCGGCCACGACTCAACTCGGAATCTACTGCGGCAACGACTCAACTCGGAATCTACTGCGGCTACGTCTCAACTCGGAATCTACTGCTGTTACGTCTCAACTCGGAATCTACTGCGGCTACGTCTCAACTCGGAATCTACTGCGGCTAGGACTCAACTCGGAATCTACTGCAGCTACGTCTCAACTCGGAATCTACTGCGGCTAGGACTCAACTCGGAATCTACTGCAGCTACGTCTCAACTCGGAATCTACAGCGGCTACGTCTCAACTCGGAATCTACTGCGGCTACGTCTCAACTCGAAATCTACTACGGCTAGGACTCAACTCGGAATCTACTGCGGCAACGACTCATCTCAGAATCTACTGCGGCTCGGACTCTACTCAGAATCTACTGCGGCAAGGACTCAACTCGGAATCTACTGCGGCTACGTCTCAACTCGGAATTTACTGCGGCTAGGACTCAACTCGGAATCTACTGCAGCTACGTCTCAACTCGGAATCTACTGCAGCTACGTCTCAACTCGGAATCTACTGCGGCTAGGACTCAACTCGGAATCTACTGCGGCTACGTCTCAACTCGGAAACTACAGCGGCAACGACTCAACTCAGAATCTACTGCGGCAACGACTCAACTCGGAATCTACTGCGGCAAGGACTCAACTCGGAATCTACTGCGGCTACGTCTCAACTCGGAATCTACTGCTGTTACGTCTCAACTCGGAATCTACTGCGGCTACGTCTCAACTCGGAATCTACTGCGGCTAGGACTCAACTCGGAATCTACTGCAGCTACGTCTCAACTCGGAATCTACTGCGGCTAGGACTCAACTCGGAATCTACTGCAGCTACGTCTCTACTCGGAATCTACAGCGGCTACGTCTCAACTCGGAATCTACTACGGCTACGTCTCAACTCGGAATCTACTGCGGCTAGGACTCAACTCGGAATCTACTGCGGCAACGACTCAACTCAAAATCTACTGCGGCTAGGACTCTACTCAGAATCTACTGCGGCAAGGACTCAACTCGGAATCTACTGCGGCTACGTCTCAACTCGGAATTTACTGCGGCTAGGACTGAACTCGGAATCTACTGCGGCTAGGACTGAACTCGGAATCTACTGCGGCTACGTCTCAACTCGGAATCTACTGCGGCTACGTCTCAACTCGAAATCTACTACGGCTAGGACTCAACTCGGAATCTATTGCGGCAACGACTCAACTCAGAATCTACTGAGGCTAGGACTCTACTCAGAATCTACTGCGGCAAGGACTCAACTCGGAATCTATTGCGGCTACGTCTCAACTCGGAATTTACTGCGGATAGGACTGAACTCGGAATCTACTGCGGCTACGTCTCAACTCGGAATCTACTGCGGCTACGTCTCAACTCGGAATCTACAGCGGCTACGTCTCAACACGGAATCTACTGCGGCTACGTCTCAACTCGGAATCTACTGCGGCTAGGACTGAACTCGTAATCTACTGCGGCTACGTCTCAGCTCGGAATCTACAGCGCTAAGGACTCAACTCGGAATCTACTGCGGCTACGTCTCAACTTGGAATCTACTGCGGCTAGGACTCAACTCGGAATCTACTGCAGCTACGTCTCAACTCGGAATCTACAGTGGCTACGTCTCAACTCGGAATCTACTACGGCAACGTCTCAACTCAAAATCTGCTACGGCTAGGACTCAACTCGGAATCTACTGCGGCTAGGACTCTACTCAGAATCTACTACGGTAAGGACTCAACTCGGAATCTACTACGGTAAGGACTCAACTCGGAATCTACTGCGGCTACGTCTCAACTCGGAATCTACAGCGGCTAGGACTCAACTCGGAATCTACTGCGGCAACGCCTCTACTCGGAATCTACTGCGGCTAGGACTCAACTCGGAATCTACTGCGGCAACGCCTCTACTCGGAATCTACTGCGGCTAGGACTCAACTCGGAATCTACTGCGGCTACGTCTCAACTCGGAATCTACAGCGGCTACGTCTCAACTCGGAATCTACTGCTGCTACGTCTCGGAATCTACTGCGGCTACGTCTCAACTCGGAATCTACTGCGGCTACGTCTCAACTCGGAATCTACTGCGGCTACGACTCAACTCGGAATCTACTGCGGCTACGTCTCAACTCGGAATCTACAGCGGCAACGACTCAACTCGGAATCTACTGCGGCAACGACTCAACTCGGAATCTACTGCGGCTACGTCTCAACTCGGAATCTACTGCTGTTACGTCTCTACTCGGAATCTACTGCGGCTACGTCTCAACTCGGAATCTACTGCGGCTAGGACTCAACTCGGAATCTACTGCAGCTACGTCTCAACTCGGAATCTACTGCGGCTAGGACTCAACTCGGAATCTACTGCAGCTACGTCTCAACTCGGAATCTACAGCGGCTACGTCTCAACTCGGAATCTAGTACGGCTACGTCTCAACTCGAAATCTACTACGGCTAGGACTCAACTCGGAATCTACTGCGGCAACGACTCAACTCAGAATCTACTGCGGCTAGGACTCTACTCAGAATCTACTGCGGCAAGGACTCAACTCGGAATCTACTGCGGCTACGTCTCAACTCGGAATTTACTGCGGCTAGGACTGAACTCGGAATCTACTGCGGCTACGTCTCAACTCGGAATCTACAGCGGCTACGTCTCAACTCGGAATCTACTGCGGCTACGACTCAACTCGGAATCTACTGCGGCTAGGACTCAACTCGGAATCTACTGCGGCTACGTCTCAACTCGGAATCTACTGCGGCTACGTCTCAACTCGGAATTTACTGCGGCTAGGACTGAACTCGTAATCTACTGCGGCTACGTCTCAGCTCGGAATCTACAGCGCTAAGAACTCAACTCGGAATCTACTGCGGCTACGTCTCAACTCGTATTCTAATGCGGCTAGGACTCAACTCGGAATCTACTGCAGCTACGTCTCAACTCGGAAACTACAGTGGCTACGTCTCAACTCGGAATCTGCTACGGCTACGTCTCAACTCGAAATCTGCTACGGCTAGGACTCAACTCAGAATTTACTGCGGCAACGACTCAACACAGAATCTACTGTGGCTAGGACTCTACTCAGAATCTACTGCGGCAAGGACTCAACTCTGAATCTACTGCGGCTAGGACTCAACTCGGAATCTACTGCAGCTACGTCTCTACTCGGAATCTACAGCGGCTACGTCTCAACTCGGAATCTACTACGGCTACGTCTCAACTCGGAATCTACTGCGGCTAGGACTCAACTCGGAATCTACTGCGGCAACGACTCAACTCAAAATCTACTGCGGCTAGGACTCTACTCAGAATCTACTGCGGCAAGGACTCAACTCGGAATCTACTGCGGCTACGTCTCAACTCGGAATTTACTGCGGCTAGGACTGAACTCGGAATCTACTGCGGCTAGGACTGAACTCGGAATCTACTGCGGCTACGTCTCAACTCGGAATCTACTGCGGCTACGTCTCAACTCGAAATCTACTACGGCTAGGACTCAACTCGGAATCTATTGCGGCAACGACTCAACTCAGAATCTACTGAGGCTAGGACTCTACTCAGAATCTACTGCGGCAAGGACTCAACTCGGAATCTATTGCGGCTACGTCTCAACTCGGAATTTACTGCGGATAGGACTGAACTCGGAATCTACTGCGGCTACGTCTCAACTCGGAATCTATTGCGGCTACGTCTCAACTCGGAATCTACAGCGGCTACGTCTCAACACGGAATCTACTGCGGCTACGTCTCAACTCGGAATCTACTGCGGCTAGGACTGAACTCGTAATCTACTGCGGCTACGTCTCAGCTCGGAATCTACAGCGCTAAGGACTCAACTCGGAATCTACTGCGGCTACGTCTCAACTTGGAATCTACTGCGGCTAGGACTCAACTCGGAATCTACTGCAGCTACGTCTCAACTCGGAATCTACAGTGGCTACGTCTCAACTCGGAATCTACTACGGCAACGTCTCAACTCAAAATCTGCTACGGCTAGGACTCAACTCGGAATCTACTGCGGCTAGGACTCTACTCAGAATCTACTACGGTAAGGACTCAACTCGGAATCTACTACGGTAAGGACTCAACTCGGAATCTACTGCGGCTACGTCTCAACTCGGAATCTACAGCGGCTAGGACTCAACTCGGAATCTACTGCGGCAACGCCTCTACTCGGAATCTACTGCGGCTAGGACTCAACTCGGAATCTACTGCGGCAACGCCTCTACTCGGAATCTACTGCGGCTAGGACTCAACTCGGAATCTACTGCGGCTACGTCTCAACTCGGAATCTACAGCGGCTACGTCTCAACTCGGAATCTACTGCTGCTACGTCTCGGAATCTACTGCGGCTACGTCTCAACTCGGAATCTACTGCGGCTACGTCTCAACTCGGAATCTACTGCGGCTACGACTCAACTCGGAATCTACTGCGGCTACGTCTCAACTCGGAATCTACAGCGGCAACGACTCAACTCGGAATCTACTGCGGCAACGACTCAACTCGGAATCTACTGCGGCTACGTCTCAACTCGGAATCTACTGCTGTTACGTCTCTACTCGGAATCTACTGCGGCTACGTCTCAACTCGGAATCTACTGCGGCTAGGACTCAACTCGGAATCTACTGCAGCTACGTCTCAACTCGGAATCTACTGCGGCTAGGACTCAACTCGGAATCTACTGCAGCTACGTCTCAACTCGGAATCTACAGCGGCTACGTCTCAACTCGGAATCTAGTACGGCTACGTCTCAACTCGAAATCTACTACGGCTAGGACTCAACTCGGAATCTACTGCGGCAACGACTCAACTCAGAATCTACTGCGGCTAGGACTCTACTCAGAATCTACTGCGGCAAGGACTCAACTCGGAATCTACTGCGGCTACGTCTCAACTCGGAATTTACTGCGGCTAGGACTGAACTCGGAATCTACTGCGGCTACGTCTCAACTCGGAATCTACAGCGGCTACGTCTCAACTCGGAATCTACTGCGGCTACGACTCAACTCGGAATCTACTGCGGCTAGGACTCAACTCGGAATCTACTGCGGCTACGTCTCAACTCGGAATCTACTGCGGCTACGTCTCAACTCGGAATTTACTGCGGCTAGGACTGAACTCGTAATCTACTGCGGCTACGTCTCAGCTCGGAATCTACAGCGCTAAGAACTCAACTCGGAATCTACTGCGGCTACGTCTCAACTCGTATTCTAATGCGGCTAGGACTCAACTCGGAATCTACTGCAGCTACGTCTCAACTCGGAAACTACAGTGGCTACGTCTCAACTCGGAATCTGCTACGGCTACGTCTCAACTCGAAATCTGCTACGGCTAGGACTCAACTCAGAATTTACTGCGGCAACGACTCAACACAGAATCTACTGTGGCTAGGACTCTACTCAGAATCTACTGCGGCAAGGACTCAACTCTGAATCTACTGCGGCTACGTCTCAACTCGGAATCTACAGCGGCTACGTCTCAACTCGGAATCTACTGCGGCAACGCCTCAACTCGGAATCTACTGCGGCAAGGACTCAACTCGGAATCTACTGCGGCTACGTCTCAACTCGGAATCTACTGCTGTTACGTCTCAACTCGGAATCTACTGCGGCTACGTCTCAACTCGGAATCTACTGCGGCTAGGACTCAACTCGGAATCTACTGCAGCTACGTCTCAACTCGGAATCTACTGCGGCTAGGACTCAACTCGGAATCTACTGCAGCTACGTCTCTACTCGGAATCTACAGCGGCTACGTCTCAACTCGGAATCTACTACGGCTACGTCTCAACTCGGAATCTACTGCGGCTAGGACTCAACTCGGAATCTACTGCGGCAACGACTCAACTCAAAATCTACTGCGGCTAGGACTCTACTCAGAATCTACTGCGGCAAGGACTCAACTCGGAATCTACTGCGGCTACGTCTCAACTCGGAATTTACTGCGGCTAGGACTGAACTCGGAATCTACTGCGGCTAGGACTGAACTCGGAATCTACTGCGGCTACGTCTCAACTCGGAATCTACTGCGGCTACGTCTCAACTCGAAATCTACTACGGCTAGGACTCAACTCGGAATCTATTGCGGCAACGACTCAACTCAGAATCTACTGAGGCTAGGACTCTACTCAGAATCTACTGCGGCAAGGACTCAACTCGGAATCTATTGCGGCTACGTCTCAACTCGGAATTTACTGCGGATAGGACTGAACTCGGAATCTACTGCGGCTACGTCTCAACTCGGAATCTACTGCGGCTACGTCTCAACTCGGAATCTACAGCGGCTACGTCTCAACACGGAATCTACTGCGGCTACGTCTCAACTCGGAATCTACTGCGGCTAGGACTGAACTCGTAATCTACTGCGGCTACGTCTCAGCTCGGAATCTACAGCGCTAAGGACTCAACTCGGAATCTACTGCGGCTACGTCTCAACTTGGAATCTACTGCGGCTAGGACTCAACTCGGAATCTACTGCAGCTACGTCTCAACTCGGAATCTACAGTGGCTACGTCTCAACTCGGAATCTACTACGGCAACGTCTCAACTCAAAATCTGCTACGGCTAGGACTCAACTCGGAATCTACTGCGGCTAGGACTCTACTCAGAATCTACTACGGTAAGGACTCAACTCGGAATCTACTACGGTAAGGACTCAACTCGGAATCTACTGCGGCTACGTCTCAACTCGGAATCTACAGCGGCTAGGACTCAACTCGGAATCTACTGCGGCAACGCCTCTACTCGGAATCTACTGCGGCTAGGACTCAACTCGGAATCTACTGCGGCAACGCCTCTACTCGGAATCTACTGCGGCTAGGACTCAACTCGGAATCTACTGCGGCTACGTCTCAACTCGGAATCTACAGCGGCTACGTCTCAACTCGGAATCTACTGCTGCTACGTCTCGGAATCTACTGCGGCTACGTCTCAACTCGGAATCTACTGCGGCTACGTCTCAACTCGGAATCTACTGCGGCTACGACTCAACTCGGAATCTACTGCGGCTACGTCTCAACTCGGAATCTACAGCGGCAACGACTCAACTCGGAATCTACTGCGGCAACGACTCAACTCGGAATCTACTGCGGCTACGTCTCAACTCGGAATCTACTGCTGTTACGTCTCTACTCGGAATCTACTGCGGCTACGTCTCAACTCGGAATCTACTGCGGCTAGGACTCAACTCGGAATCTACTGCAGCTACGTCTCAACTCGGAATCTACTGCGGCTAGGACTCAACTCGGAATCTACTGCAGCTACGTCTCAACTCGGAATCTACAGCGGCTACGTCTCAACTCGGAATCTAGTACGGCTACGTCTCAACTCGAAATCTACTACGGCTAGGACTCAACTCGGAATCTACTGCGGCAACGACTCAACTCAGAATCTACTGCGGCTAGGACTCTACTCAGAATCTACTGCGGCAAGGACTCAACTCGGAATCTACTGCGGCTACGTCTCAACTCGGAATTTACTGCGGCTAGGACTGAACTCGGAATCTACTGCGGCTACGTCTCAACTCGGAATCTACAGCGGCTACGTCTCAACTCGGAATCTACTGCGGCTACGACTCAACTCGGAATCTACTGCGGCTAGGACTCAACTCGGAATCTACTGCGGCTACGTCTCAACTCGGAATCTACTGCGGCTACGTCTCAACTCGGAATTTACTGCGGCTAGGACTGAACTCGTAATCTACTGCGGCTACGTCTCAGCTCGGAATCTACAGCGCTAAGAACTCAACTCGGAATCTACTGCGGCTACGTCTCAACTCGTATTCTAATGCGGCTAGGACTCAACTCGGAATCTACTGCAGCTACGTCTCAACTCGGAAACTACAGTGGCTACGTCTCAACTCGGAATCTGCTACGGCTACGTCTCAACTCGAAATCTGCTACGGCTAGGACTCAACTCAGAATTTACTGCGGCAACGACTCAACACAGAATCTACTGTGGCTAGGACTCTACTCAGAATCTACTGCGGCAAGGACTCAACTCTGAATCTACTGCGGCTACGTCTCAACTCGGAATCTACAGCGGCTACGTCTCAACTCGGAATCTACTGCGGCAACGCCTCAACTCGGAATCTACTGCGGCTAGGACTCAACTCGGATTCTACTGCAGCTACGTCTCAACTCGGAATCTACAGCGGCTACGTCTCAACTCGGAATCTACTGCGGCTAGGACTCAACTCGGAATCTACTGCAGCTACGTCTCAACTCAGAATCTACTGCGGCTACGTCTCAACTCGGAATCTACTGCGGCTACGACTCAACTCGGAATCTACTGCGGCTACGTCTCAACTCGGAATCTACTGCTGTTACGTCTCAACTCGAAATCTACTGCGGCTACGTCTCAACTCAGAATCTACTGCGGCTAGGACTCAACTCGGAATCTACTGCAGCTACGTCTCAACTCGGAATCTACTGCGGCTAGGACTCAACTCGGAATCTACTGCGGCTACGTCTCAACTCGGAATCTACAGCGGCTACGTCTCAACTCGGAATCTACTACGGCTACGTCTCAACTCGAAATCTACTACGGCTAGGACTCAACTCGGAATCTACTGCGGCAACGACTCATCTCAGAATCTACTGCGGCTCGGACTCTACTCAGAATCTACTGCGGCAAGGACTCAACTCGGAATCTACTGCGGCTACGTCTCAACTCGGAATTTACTGCGGCTAGGACTCAACTCGGAATCTACTGCGGCTACGTCTCAACTCGGAATCTACTGCAGCTACGTCTCAACTCGGAATCTACTGCGGCTAGGACTCAACTCGGAATCTACTGCGGCTACGTCTCAACTCGGAATCTACTGCGGCTAGGACTCAACTCGGAATCTACTGCAGCTACGTCTCAACTCGGAATCTACTGCGGCTAGGACTCAACTCGGAATCTACTGCAGCTACGTCTCAACTCGGAATCTACAGCGGCTACGTCTCAACTCGGAATCTACTACGGCTACGTCTCAACTCGAAATCTACTACGGCTAGGACTCAACTCGGAATCTACTGCGGCAACGACTCAACTCAGAATCTACTGCGGCTAGGACTCTACTCAGAATCTACTGCGGCAAGGACTCAACTCGGAATCTACTGCGGCTACGTCTCAACTCGGAATTTACTGCGGCTAGGACTGATCTCGGAATCTACTGCGGCTACGTCTCAACTCGGAATCTACTGCGGCTACGTCTCAACTCGGAATCTACAGCGGCTACGTCTCAACTCGGAATCTACTGCGGCTGGGACTCAACTCGGAATCTACTGCAGCTACGTCTCAACTCGGAATCTACTGCGGCTATGTCTCAACTCGGAATCTACTGCAGCTACGACTCAACTCGGAATCTACTGTGGCTACGTCTCAACTTGGAATCTACAGCGGCAACGACTCAACTCGGAATCTACTGCGGCAACGACTCAACTCGGAATCTACTGCGGCTACGTCTCAACTCGGAATCTACTGCTGTTACGTCTCAACTCGGAATCTACTGCGGCTACGTCTCATCTCGGAATCTACTGCGGCTAGGACTCAACTCGGAATCAACTGCAGCTACGTCTCAACTCGGAATCTACTGCGGCTAGGACTCAACTCGGAATCTACTGCAGCTACGTCTCAACTCGGAATCTACAGCGGCTACGTCTCAACTCGGAATCTACTACGGCTACGTCTCAACTCGAAATCTACTACGGCTAGGACTCAACTCGGAATCTACTGCGGCAACGACTCATCTCAGAATCTACTGCGGCTCGGACTCTACTCAGAATCTACTGCGGCAAGGACTCAACTCGGAATCTACTGCGGCTACGTCTCAACTCGGAATTTACTGCGGCTAGGACTCAACTCGGAATCTACTGCAGCTACGTCTCAACTCGGAATCTACTGCAGCTACGTCTCAACTCGGAATCTACTGCGGCTAGGACTCAACTTGGAATCTACTGCGGCTACGTCTCAACTCGGAAACTACAGCGGCAACGACTCATCTCAGAATCTACTGCGGCAACGACTCAACTCGGAATCTACTGCGGCAAGGACTCAACTCGGAATCTACTGCGGCTACGTCTCAACTCGGAATCTACTGCTGTTACGTCTCAACTCGGAATCTACTGCGGCTACGTCTCAACTCGGAATCTACTGCGGCTAGGACTCAACTCGGAATCTACTGCAGCTACGTCTCTACTCGGAATCTACAGCGGCTACGTCTCAACTCGGAATCTACTACGGCTACGTCTCAACTCGGAATCTACTGCGGCTAGGACTCAACTCGGAATCTACTGCGGCAACGACTCAACTCAAAATCTACTGCGGCTAGGACTCTACTCAGAATCTACTGCGGCAAGGACTCAACTCGGAATCTACTGCGGCTACGTCTCAACTCGGAATTTACTGCGGCTAGGACTGAACTCGGAATCTACTGCGGCTAGGACTGAACTCGGAATCTACTGCAGCTACGTCTCAACTCGGAATCTACTGCGGCTACGTCTCAACTCGAAATCTACTACGGCTAGGACTCAACTCGGAATTTATTGCGGCAACGACTCAACTCAGAATCTACTGAGGCTAGGACTCTACTCAGAATCTACTGCGGCAAGGACTCAACTCGGAATCTACTGCGGCTACGTCTCAACTCGGAATTTACTGCGGATAGGACTGAACTCGGAATCTACTGCGGCTACGTCTCAACTCGGAATCTACTGCGGCTACGTCTCAACTCGGAATCTACAGCGGCTACGTCTCAACTCGGAATCTACTGCGGCTACGTCTCAACTCGGAATCTACTGCGGCTAGGACTGAACTCGTAATCTACTGCGGCTACGTCTCAGCTCGGAATCTACAGCGCTAAGGACTCAACTCGGAATCTACTGCGGCTACGTCTCAACTTGGAATCTACTGCGGCTAGGACTCAACTCGGAATCTACTGCAGCTACATCTTAACTCGGAATCTACAGTGGCTACGTCTCAACTCGGAATCTACTACGGCAACGTCTCAACTCAAAATCTGCTACGGCTAGGGCTCAACTCGGAATCTTACTGCGGCAACGACTCAACTCAGAATCTACTGCGGCTAGGACTCTACTCAGAATCTACTACGGTAAGGACTCAACTCGGAATCTACTGCGGCTACGTCTCAACTCGGAATCTACAGCGGCTACGTCTCAACTCGGAATCTACTGCGGCAACGCCTCTACTCGGAATCTACTGCGGCTAGGACTCAACTCGGAATCTACTGCAGCTACGTCTCAACTCGGAATCTACAGCGGCTACGTCTCAACTCGGAATCTACTGCTGCTACGTCTCGGAATCTACTGCTGCTACGTCTCAACTCGGAATCTACTGCGGCTACGTCTCAACTCGGAATCTACTGCGGCTACGACTCAACTCGGAATCTACTGCGGCTACGTCTCAACTCGGAATCTACAGCGGCTACGTCTCAACTCGGAATCTACTGCGGCAACGCCTCAACTCGGAATCTACTGCGGCTAGGACTCAACTCGGAATCTACTGCAGCTACGTCTCAACTCGGAATCTACAGCGGCTACGTCTCAACTCGGAATCTACTGCGGCTGGGACTCAACTCGGAATCTACTGCAGCTACGTCTCAACTCGGAATCTACTGCGGCTATGTCTCAACTCGGAATCTACTGCGGCTACGACTCAACTCGGAATCTACTGCGGCTACGTCTCAACTCGGAATCTACAGCGGCCACGACTCAACTCGGAATCTACTGCGGCAACGACTCAACTCGGAATCTACTGCGGCTACGTCTCAACTCGGAATCTACTGCTGTTACGTCTCAACTCGGAATCTACTGCGGCTACGTCTCAACTCGGAATCTACTGCGGCTAGGACTCAACTCGGAATCTACTGCAGCTACGTCTCAACTCGGAATCTACTGCGGCTAGGACTCAACTCGGAATCTACTGCAGCTACGTCTCAACTCGGAATCTACAGCGGCTACGTCTCAACTCGGAATCTACTGCGGCTACGTCTCAACTCGAAATCTACTACGGCTAGGACTCAACTCGGAATCTACTGCGGCAACGACTCATCTCAGAATCTACTGCGGCTCGGACTCTACTCAGAATCTACTGCGGCAAGGACTCAACTCGGAATCTACTGCGGCTACGTCTCAACTCGGAATTTACTGCGGCTAGGACTCAACTCGGAATCTACTGCAGCTACGTCTCAACTCGGAATCTACTGCAGCTACGTCTCAACTCGGAATCTACTGCGGCTAGGACTCAACTCGGAATCTACTGCGGCTACGTCTCAACTCGGAAACTACAGCGGCAACGACTCAACTCAGAATCTACTGCGGCAACGACTCAACTCGGAATCTACTGCGGCAAGGACTCAACTCGGAATCTACTGCGGCTACGTCTCAACTCGGAATCTACTGCTGTTACGTCTCAACTCGGAATCTACTGCGGCTACGTCTCAACTCGGAATCTACTGCGGCTAGGACTCAACTCGGAATCTACTGCAGCTACGTCTCAACTCGGAATCTACTGCGGCTAGGACTCAACTCGGAATCTACTGCAGCTACGTCTCTACTCGGAATCTACAGCGGCTACGTCTCAACTCGGAATCTACTACGGCTACGTCTCAACTCGGAATCTACTGCGGCTAGGACTCAACTCGGAATCTACTGCGGCAACGACTCAACTCAAAATCTACTGCGGCTAGGACTCTACTCAGAATCTACTGCGGCAAGGACTCAACTCGGAATCTACTGCGGCTACGTCTCAACTCGGAATTTACTGCGGCTAGGACTGAACTCGGAATCTACTGCGGCTAGGACTGAACTCGGAATCTACTGCGGCTACGTCTCAACTCGGAATCTACTGCGGCTACGTCTCAACTCGAAATCTACTACGGCTAGGACTCAACTCGGAATCTATTGCGGCAACGACTCAACTCAGAATCTACTGAGGCTAGGACTCTACTCAGAATCTACTGCGGCAAGGACTCAACTCGGAATCTATTGCGGCTACGTCTCAACTCGGAATTTACTGCGGATAGGACTGAACTCGGAATCTACTGCGGCTACGTCTCAACTCGGAATCTACTGCGGCTACGTCTCAACTCGGAATCTACAGCGGCTACGTCTCAACACGGAATCTACTGCGGCTACGTCTCAACTCGGAATCTACTGCGGCTAGGACTGAACTCGTAATCTACTGCGGCTACGTCTCAGCTCGGAATCTACAGCGCTAAGGACTCAACTCGGAATCTACTGCGGCTACGTCTCAACTTGGAATCTACTGCGGCTAGGACTCAACTCGGAATCTACTGCAGCTACGTCTCAACTCGGAATCTACAGTGGCTACGTCTCAACTCGGAATCTACTACGGCAACGTCTCAACTCAAAATCTGCTACGGCTAGGACTCAACTCGGAATCTACTGCGGCTAGGACTCTACTCAGAATCTACTACGGTAAGGACTCAACTCGGAATCTACTACGGTAAGGACTCAACTCGGAATCTACTGCGGCTACGTCTCAACTCGGAATCTACAGCGGCTAGGACTCAACTCGGAATCTACTGCGGCAACGCCTCTACTCGGAATCTACTGCGGCTAGGACTCAACTCGGAATCTACTGCGGCAACGCCTCTACTCGGAATCTACTGCGGCTAGGACTCAACTCGGAATCTACTGCGGCTACGTCTCAACTCGGAATCTACAGCGGCTACGTCTCAACTCGGAATCTACTGCTGCTACGTCTCGGAATCTACTGCGGCTACGTCTCAACTCGGAATCTATTGCGGCTACGTCTCAACTCGGAATCTACTGCGGCTACGACTCAACTCGGAATCTACTGCGGCTACGTCTCAACTCGGAATCTACAGCGGCAACGACTCAACTCGGAATCTACTGCGGCAACGACTCAACTCGGAATCTACTGCGGCTACGTCTCAACTCGGAATCTACTGCTGTTACGTCTCTACTCGGAATCTACTGCGGCTACGTCTCAACTCGGAATCTACTGCGGCTAGGACTCAACTCGGAATCTACTGCAGCTACGTCTCAACTCGGAATCTACTGCGGCTAGGACTCAACTCGGAATCTACTGCAGCTACGTCTCAACTCGGAATCTACAGCGGCTACGTCTCAACTCGGAATCTAGTACGGCTACGTCTCAACTCGAAATCTACTACGGCTAGGACTCAACTCGGAATCTACTGCGGCAACGACTCAACTCAGAATCTACTGCGGCTAGGACTCTACTCAGAATCTACTGCGGCAAGGACTCAACTCGGAATCTACTGCGGCTACGTCTCAACTCGGAATTTACTGCGGCTAGGACTGAACTCGGAATCTACTGCGGCTACGTCTCAACTCGGAATCTACAGCGGCTACGTCTCAACTCGGAATCTACTGCGGCTACGACTCAACTCGGAATCTACTGCGGCTAGGACTCAACTCGGAATCTACTGCGGCTACGTCTCAACTCGGAATCTACTGCGGCTACGTCTCAACTCGGAATTTACTGCGGCTAGGACTGAACTCGTAATCTACTGCGGCTACGTCTCAGCTCGGAATCTACAGCGCTAAGAACTCAACTCGGAATCTACTGCGGCTACGTCTCAACTCGTATTCTAATGCGGCTAGGACTCAACTCGGAATCTACTGCAGCTACGTCTCAACTCGGAAACTACAGTGGCTACGTCTCAACTCGGAATCTGCTACGGCTACGTCTCAACTCGAAATCTGCTACGGCTAGGACTCAACTCAGAATTTACTGCGGCAACGACTCAACACAGAATCTACTGTGGCTAGGACTCTACTCAGAATCTACTGCGGCAAGGACTCAACTCTGAATCTACTGCGGCTAGGACTCAACTCGGAATCTACTGCAGCTACGTCTCTACTCGGAATCTACAGCGGCTACGTCTCAACTCGGAATCTACTACGGCTACGTCTCAACTCGGAATCTACTGCGGCTAGGACTCAACTCGGAATCTACTGCGGCAACGACTCAACTCAAAATCTACTGCGGCTAGGACTCTACTCAGAATCTACTGCGGCAAGGACTCAACTCGGAATCTACTGCGGCTACGTCTCAACTCGGAATTTACTGCGGCTAGGACTGAACTCGGAATCTACTGCGGCTAGGACTGAACTCGGAATCTACTGCGGCTACGTCTCAACTCGGAATCTACTGCGGCTACGTCTCAACTCGAAATCTACTACGGCTAGGACTCAACTCGGAATCTATTGCGGCAACGACTCAACTCAGAATCTACTGAGGCTAGGACTCTACTCAGAATCTACTGCGGCAAGGACTCAACTCGGAATCTATTGCGGCTACGTCTCAACTCGGAATTTACTGCGGATAGGACTGAACTCGGAATCTACTGCGGCTACGTCTCAACTCGGAATCTACTGCGGCTACGTCTCAACTCGGAATCTACAGCGGCTACGTCTCAACACGGAATCTACTGCGGCTACGTCTCAACTCGGAATCTACTGCGGCTAGGACTGAACTCGTAATCTACTGCGGCTACGTCTCAGCTCGGAATCTACAGCGCTAAGGACTCAACTCGGAATCTACTGCGGCTACGTCTCAACTTGGAATCTACTGCGGCTAGGACTCAACTCGGAATCTACTGCAGCTACGTCTCAACTCGGAATCTACAGTGGCTACGTCTCAACTCGGAATCTACTACGGCAACGTCTCAACTCAAAATCTGCTACGGCTAGGACTCAACTCGGAATCTACTGCGGCTAGGACTCTACTCAGAATCTACTACGGTAAGGACTCAACTCGGAATCTACTACGGTAAGGACTCAACTCGGAATCTACTGCGGCTACGTCTCAACTCGGAATCTACAGCGGCTAGGACTCAACTCGGAATCTACTGCGGCAACGCCTCTACTCGGAATCTACTGCGGCTAGGACTCAACTCGGAATCTACTGCGGCAACGCCTCTACTCGGAATCTACTGCGGCTAGGACTCAACTCGGAATCTACTGCGGCTACGTCTCAACTCGGAATCTACAGCGGCTACGTCTCAACTCGGAATCTACTGCTGCTACGTCTCGGAATCTACTGCGGCTACGTCTCAACTCGGAATCTACTGCGGCTACGTCTCAACTCGGAATCTACTGCGGCTACGACTCAACTCGGAATCTACTGCGGCTACGTCTCAACTCGGAATCTACAGCGGCAACGACTCAACTCGGAATCTACTGCGGCAACGACTCAACTCGGAATCTACTGCGGCTACGTCTCAACTCGGAATCTACTGCTGTTACGTCTCTACTCGGAATCTACTGCGGCTACGTCTCAACTCGGAATCTACTGCGGCTAGGACTCAACTCGGAATCTACTGCAGCTACGTCTCAACTCGGAATCTACTGCGGCTAGGACTCAACTCGGAATCTACTGCAGCTACGTCTCAACTCGGAATCTACAGCGGCTACGTCTCAACTCGGAATCTAGTACGGCTACGTCTCAACTCGAAATCTACTACGGCTAGGACTCAACTCGGAATCTACTGCGGCAACGACTCAACTCAGAATCTACTGCGGCTAGGACTCTACTCAGAATCTACTGCGGCAAGGACTCAACTCGGAATCTACTGCGGCTACGTCTCAACTCGGAATTTACTGCGGCTAGGACTGAACTCGGAATCTACTGCGGCTACGTCTCAACTCGGAATCTACAGCGGCTACGTCTCAACTCGGAATCTACTGCGGCTACGACTCAACTCGGAATCTACTGCGGCTAGGACTCAACTCGGAATCTACTGCGGCTACGTCTCAACTCGGAATCTACTGCGGCTACGTCTCAACTCGGAATTTACTGCGGCTAGGACTGAACTCGTAATCTACTGCGGCTACGTCTCAGCTCGGAATCTACAGCGCTAAGAACTCAACTCGGAATCTACTGCGGCTACGTCTCAACTCGTATTCTAATGCGGCTAGGACTCAACTCGGAATCTACTGCAGCTACGTCTCAACTCGGAAACTACAGTGGCTACGTCTCAACTCGGAATCTGCTACGGCTACGTCTCAACTCGAAATCTGCTACGGCTAGGACTCAACTCAGAATTTACTGCGGCAACGACTCAACACAGAATCTACTGTGGCTAGGACTCTACTCAGAATCTACTGCGGCAAGGACTCAACTCTGAATCTACTGCGGCTACGTCTCAACTCGGAATCTACAGCGGCTACGTCTCAACTCGGAATCTACTGCGGCAACGCCTCAACTCGGAATCTACTGCGGCAAGGACTCAACTCGGAATCTACTGCGGCTACGTCTCAACTCGGAATCTACTGCTGTTACGTCTCAACTCGGAATCTACTGCGGCTACGTCTCAACTCGGAATCTACTGCGGCTAGGACTCAACTCGGAATCTACTGCAGCTACGTCTCAACTCGGAATCTACTGCGGCTAGGACTCAACTCGGAATCTACTGCAGCTACGTCTCTACTCGGAATCTACAGCGGCTACGTCTCAACTCGGAATCTACTACGGCTACGTCTCAACTCGGAATCTACTGCGGCTAGGACTCAACTCGGAATCTACTGCGGCAACGACTCAACTCAAAATCTACTGCGGCTAGGACTCTACTCAGAATCTACTGCGGCAAGGACTCAACTCGGAATCTACTGCGGCTACGTCTCAACTCGGAATTTACTGCGGCTAGGACTGAACTCGGAATCTACTGCGGCTAGGACTGAACTCGGAATCTACTGCGGCTACGTCTCAACTCGGAATCTACTGCGGCTACGTCTCAACTCGAAATCTACTACGGCTAGGACTCAACTCGGAATCTATTGCGGCAACGACTCAACTCAGAATCTACTGAGGCTAGGACTCTACTCAGAATCTACTGCGGCAAGGACTCAACTCGGAATCTATTGAGGCTACGTCTCAACTCGGAATTTACTGCGGATAGGACTGAACTCGGAATCTACTGCGGCTACGTCTCAACTCGGAATCTACTGCGGCTACGTCTCAACTCGGAATCTACAGCGGCTACGTCTCAACACGGAATCTACTGCGGCTACGTCTCAACTCGGAATCTACTGCGGCTAGGACTGAACTCGTAATCTACTGCGGCTACGTCTCAGCTCGGAATCTACAGCGCTAAGGACTCAACTCGGAATCTACTGCGGCTACGTCTCAACTTGGAATCTACTGCGGCTAGGACTCAACTCGGAATCTACTGCAGCTACGTCTCAACTCGGAATCTACAGTGGCTACGTCTCAACTCGGAATCTACTACGGCAACGTCTCAACTCAAAATCTGCTACGGCTAGGACTCAACTCGGAATCTACTGCGGCTAGGACTCTACTCAGAATCTACTACGGTAAGGACTCAACTCGGAATCTACTACGGTAAGGACTCAACTCGGAATCTACTGCGGCTACGTCTCAACTCGGAATCTACAGCGGCTAGGACTCAACTCGGAATCTACTGCGGCAACGCCTCTACTCGGAATCTACTGCGGCTAGGACTCAACTCGGAATCTACTGCGGCAACGCCTCTACTCGGAATCTACTGCGGCTAGGACTCAACTCGGAATCTACTGCGGCTACGTCTCAACTCGGAATCTACAGCGGCTACGTCTCAACTCGGAATCTACTGCTGCTACGTCTCGGAATCTACTGCGGCTACGTCTCAACTCGGAATCTACTGCGGCTACGTCTCAACTCGGAATCTACTGCGGCTACGACTCAACTCGGAATCTACTGCGGCTACGTCTCAACTCGGAATCTACAGCGGCAACGACTCAACTCGGAATCTACTGCGGCAACGACTCAACTCGGAATCTACTGCGGCTACGTCTCAACTCGGAATCTACTGCTGTTACGTCTCTACTCGGAATCTACTGCGGCTACGTCTCAACTCGGAATCTACTGCGGCTAGGACTCAACTCGGAATCTACTGCAGCTACGTCTCAACTCGGAATCTACTGCGGCTAGGACTCAACTCGGAATCTACTGCAGCTACGTCTCAACTCGGAATCTACAGCGGCTACGTCTCAACTCGGAATCTAGTACGGCTACGTCTCAACTCGAAATCTACTACGGCTAGGACTCAACTCGGAATCTACTGCGGCAACGACTCAACTCAGAATCTACTGCGGCTAGGACTCTACTCAGAATCTACTGCGGCAAGGACTCAACTCGGAATCTACTGCGGCTACGTCTCAACTCGGAATTTACTGCGGCTAGGACTGAACTCGGAATCTACTGCGGCTACGTCTCAACTCGGAATCTACAGCGGCTACGTCTCAACTCGGAATCTACTGCGGCTACGACTCAACTCGGAATCTACTGCGGCTAGGACTCAACTCGGAATCTACTGCGGCTACGTCTCAACTCGGAATCTACTGCGGCTACGTCTCAACTCGGAATTTACTGCGGCTAGGACTGAACTCGTAATCTACTGCGGCTACGTCTCAGCTCGGAATCTACAGCGCTAAGAACTCAACTCGGAATCTACTGCGGCTACGTCTCAACTCGTATTCTAATGCGGCTAGGACTCAACTCGGAATCTACTGCAGCTACGTCTCAACTCGGAAACTACAGTGGCTACGTCTCAACTCGGAATCTGCTACGGCTACGTCTCAACTCGAAATCTGCTACGGCTAGGACTCAACTCAGAATTTACTGCGGCAACGACTCAACACAGAATCTACTGTGGCTAGGACTCTACTCAGAATCTACTGCGGCAAGGACTCAACTCTGAATCTACTGCGGCTACGTCTCAACTCGGAATCTACAGCGGCTACGTCTCAACTCGGAATCTACTGCGGCAACGCCTCAACTCGGAATCTACTGCGGCTAGGACTCAACTCGGATTCTACTGCAGCTACGTCTCAACTCGGAATCTACAGCGGCTACGTCTCAACTCGGAATCTACTGCGGCTAGGACTCAACTCGGAATCTACTGCAGCTACGTCTCAACTCAGAATCTACTGCGGCTACGTCTCAACTCGGAATCTACTGCGGCTACGACTCAACTCGGAATCTACTGCGGCTACGTCTCAACTCGGAATCTACTGCTGTTACGTCTCAACTCGAAATCTACTGCGGCTACGTCTCAACTCAGAATCTACTGCGGCTAGGACTCAACTCGGAATCTACTGCAGCTACGTCTCAACTCGGAATCTACTGCGGCTAGGACTCAACTCGGAATCTACTGCGGCTACGTCTCAACTCGGAATCTACAGCGGCTACGTCTCAACTCGGAATCTACTACGGCTACGTCTCAACTCGAAATCTACTACGGCTAGGACTCAACTCGGAATCTACTGCGGCAACGACTCATCTCAGAATCTACTGCGGCTCGGACTCTACTCAGAATCTACTGCGGCAAGGACTCAACTCGGAATCTACTGCGGCTACGTCTCAACTCGGAATTTACTGCGGCTAGGACTCAACTCGGAATCTACTGCGGCTACGTCTCAACTCGGAATCTACTGCGGCTACGTCTCAACTCGGAATCTACTGCGGCTAGGACTCAACTCGGAATCTACTGCGGCTACGTCTCAACTCGGAATCTACTGCGGCTAGGACTCAACTCGGAATCTACTGCAGCTACGTCTCAACTCGGAATCTACTGCGGCTAGGACTCAACTCGGAATCTACTGCAGCTACGTCTCAACTCGGAATCTACAGCGGCTACGTCTCAACTCGGAATCTACTACGGCTACGTCTCAACTCGAAATCTACTACGGCTAGGACTCAACTCGGAATCTACTGCGGCAACGACTCAACTCAGAATCTACTGCGGCTAGGACTCTACTCAGAATCTACTGCGGCAAGGACTCAACTCGGAATCTACTGCGGCTACGTCTCAACTCGGAATTTACTGCGGCTAGGACTGATCTCGGAATCTACTGCGGCTACGTCTCAACTCGGAATCTACTGCGGCTACGTCTCAACTCGGAATCTACAGCGGCTACGTCTCAACTCGGAATCTACTGCGGCTACGACTCAACTCGGAATCTACTGCGGCTAGGACTCAACTCGGAATCTACTGCGGCTACGTCTCAACTCGGAATCTACTGCGGCTACGTCTCAACTCGGAATTTACTGCGGCTAGGACTGAACTCGTAATCTACTGCGGCTACGTCTCAGCTCGGAATCTACAGCGCTAAGAACTCAACTCGGAATCTACTGCGGCTACGTCTCAACTCGTATTCTAATGCGGCTAGGACTCAACTCGGAATCTACTGCAGCTACGTCTCAACTCGGAAACTACAGTGGCTACGTCTCAACTCGGAATCTGCTACGGCTACGTCTCAACTCGAAATCTGCTACGGCTAGGACTCAACTCAGAATTTACTGCGGCAACGACTCAACACAGAATCTACTGTGGCTAGGACTCTACTCAGAATCTACTGCGGCAAGGACTCAACTCTGAATCTACTGCGGCTACGTCTCAACTCGGAATCTACAGCGGCTACGTCTCAACTCGGAATCTACTGCGGCAACGCCTCAACTCGGAATCTACTGCGGCTAGGACTCAACTCGGATTCTACTGCAGCTACGTCTCAACTCGGAATCTACAGCGGCTACGTCTCAACTCGGAATCTACTGCGGCTAGGACTCAACTCGGAATCTACTGCAGCTACGTCTCAACTCAGAATCTACTGCGGCTACGTCTCAACTCGGAATCTACTGCGGCTACGACTCAACTCGGAATCTACTGCGGCTACGTCTCAACTCGGAATCTACTGCTGTTACGTCTCAACTCGAAATCTACTGCGGCTACGTCTCAACTCAGAATCTACTGCGGCTAGGACTCAACTCGGAATCTACTGCAGCTACGTCTCAACTCGGAATCTACTGCGGCTAGGACTCAACTCGGAATCTACTGCAGCTACGTCTCAACTCGGAATCTACAGCGGCTACGTCTCAAATCGGAATCTACTACGGCTACGTCTCAACTCGAAATCTACTACGGCTAGGACTCAACTCGGAATCTACTGCGGCAACGACTCATCTCAGAATCTACTGTGGCTCGGACTCTACTCAGAATCTACTGCGGCAAGGACTCAACTCGGAATCTACTGCGGCTACGTCTCAACTCGGAATTTACTGCGGCTAGGACTCAACTCGGAATCTACTGCAGCTACGTCTCAACTCGGAATCTACTGCAGCTACGTCTCAACTCGGAATCTACTGCGGCTAGGACTCAACTCGGAATCAACTGCGGCTACGTCTCAACTCGGAAACTACAGCGGCAACGACTCAACTCAGAATCTACTGCGGCAACGACTCAACTCGGAATCTACTGCGGCAAGGACTCAACTCGGAATCTACTGCGGCTACGTCTCAACTCGGAATCTACTGCTGTTACGTCTCAACTCGGAATCTACTGTGGCTACGTCTCAACTCGGAATCTACTGCGGCTAGGACTCAACTCGGAATCTACTGCAGCTACGTCTCAACTCGGAATCTACTGCGGCTAGGACTCAACTCGGAATCTACTGCGGCTACGTCTCTACTCGGAATCTACAGCGGCTACGTCTCAACTCGGAATCTACTACGGCTACGTCTCAACTCGGAATCTACTGCGGCTAGGACTCAACTCGGAATCTACTGCGGCAACGACTCAACTCGGAATCTACTGCGGCTAGGACTCTACTCAGAATCTACTGCGGCAAGGACTCAACTCGGAATCTACTGCGGCTACGTCTCAACTCGGAATTTACTGCGGCTAGGACTGAACTCGGAATCTACTGCGGCTAGGACTGAACTCGGAATCTACTGCGGCTACGTCTCAACTCGGAATCTACTGCGGCTACGTCTCAACTCGAAATCTACTACGGCTAGGACTCAACTCGGAATCTATTGCGGCAACTAGTCAACTCAGAATCTACTGAGGCTAGGACTCTACTCAGAATCTACTGCGGCAAGGACTCAACTCGGAATCTACTGCGGCTACGTCTCAACTCGGAATTTACTGCGGATAGGACTGAACTCGGAATCTACTGCGGCTACGTCTCAACTCGGAATCTACTGCGGCTACGTCTCAACTCGGAATCTACAGCGGCTACGTCTCAACTCGGAATCTACTGCGGCTACGTCTCAACTCGGAATCTACTGCGGCTAGGACTGAACTCGTTATCTACTGCAGCTACGTCTCAGCTCGGAATCTACAGCGCTAAGGACTCAACTCGGAATCTACTGCGGCTACGTCTCAACTTGGAATCTACTGCGGCTAGGACTCAACTCGGAATCTACTGCAGCTACGTCTCATCTCGGAATCTACAGTGGCTACGTCTCAACTCGGAATCTACTACGGCTACGTCTCAACTCAAAATCTGCTACGGCTAGGACTCAACTCGGAATCTTACTGCGGCAACGACTCAACTCAGAATCTACTGCGGCTAGGACTCTACCTCAGAATCTACTACGGTAAGGACTCAACTCGGAAACTACTGCGGCTACGTCTCAACTCGGAATCTACAGCGGCTACGTCTCAACTCGGAATCTACTGCGGCAACGCCTCAACTCGGAATCTACTGCGGCTAGGACTCAACTCGGAATCTACTGCAGCTACGTCTCAACTCGGAATCTACAGCGGCTACGTCTCAACTCGGAATCTACTGCGGCTACGTCTCAACTCGGAATCTACTGCGGCTACGACTCAACTCGGAATCTACTGCGGCTACGTCTCAACTCGGAATCTACAGCGGCAACGACTCAACTCGAAATCTGCTACGGCTAGGACTCAACTCAGAATTTACTGCGGCAACGACTCAACACAGAATCTACTGTGGCTAGGACTCTACTCAGAATCTACTGCGGCAAGGACTCAACTCTGAATCTACTGCAGCTACGTCTCAACTCGGAATCTACAGCGGCTACGTCTCAACTCGGAATCTACTACGGCTACGTCTCAACTCGAAATCTACTACGGCTAGGACTCAACTCGGAATCTACTGCGGCAACGACTCAACTCAGAATCTACTGCGGCTAGGACTCTACTCAGAATCTACTGCGGCAAGGACTCAACTCGGAATCTACTGCGGCTACGTCTCAACTCGGAATTTACTGCGGCTAGGACTGAACTCGGAATCTACTGCGGCTACGTCTCAACTCGGAATCTACAGTGGCTACGTCTCAACTCGGAATCTGCTACGGCTACGTCTCAACTCGAAATCTGCTACTGCTAGGACTCAACTCAGAATTTACTGCGGCAACGACTCAACACAGAATCTACTGTGGCTAGGACTCCACTCAGAATCTACTGCGGCAAGGACTCAACTCTGAATCTACTGCGGCTACGTCTCAACTCGGAATCTACTGCAGCTACGTCTCAACTCGGAATCTACTGCGGCAACGCCTCAACTCGGAATCTACTGCGGCTAGGACTCAACTCGGATTCTACTGCAGCTACGTCTCAACTCGGAATCTACAGCGGCTACGTCTCAACTCGGAATCTACTGCGGCTAGGACTCAACTCGGAATCTACTGCAGCTACGTCTCAACTCAGAATCTACTGCGGCTACGTCTCAACTCGGAATCTACTGCGGCTACGACTCAACTCGGAATCTACTGCGGCTACGTCTCAACTCGGAATCTACTGCTGTTACGTCTCAACTCGAAATCTACTGCGGCTACGTCTCAACTCAGAATCTACTGCGGCTAGGACTCAACTCGGAATCTACTGCAGCTACGTCTCAACTCGGAATCTACTGCGGCTAGGACTCAACTCGGAATCTACTGCAGCTACGTCTCAACTCGGAATCTACAGCGGCTACGTCTCAACTCGGAATCTACTACGGCTACGTCTCAACTCGAAATCTACTACGGCTAGGACTCAACTCGGAATCTACTGCGGCAACGACTCATCGCAGAATCTACTGCGGCAACGACTCAACTCGGAATCTACTGCGGCAAGGACTCAACTCGGAATCTACTGCGGCTACGTCTCAACTCGGAATTTACTGCGGCTAGGACTCAACTCGGAATCTACTGCAGCTACGTCTCAACTCGGAATCTACTGCGGCTAGGACTCAACTCGGAATCTACTGCGGCTACGTCTCAACTCGGAATCTACTACGGCTACGTCTCAACTCGAAATCTACTACGGCTAGGACTCAACTCGGAATCTACTGCGGCAACGACTCATCTCAGAATCTACTGCGGCTCGGACTCTACTCAGAATCTACTGCGGCAAGGACTCAACTCGGAATCTACTGCGGCAACGACTCAACTCGGAATCTACTGCGGCAAGGACTCAACTCGGAATCTACTGCGGCTACGTCTCAACTCGGAATCTACTGCTGTTACGTCTCAACTCGGAATCTACTGCGGCTACGTCTCAACTCGGAATCTACTGCGGCTAGGACTCAACTCGGAATCTACTGCATCTACGTCTCAACTCGGAATCTACTGCGGCTAGGACTCAACTCGGAATCTACTGCGGCTACGTCTCTACTCGGAATCTACAGCGGCTACGTCTCAACTCGGAATCTACTGCGGCTACGTCTCAACTCGAAATCTACTACGGCTAGGACTCAACTCGGAATCTATTGCGGCAACGAGTCAACTCAGAATCTACTGAGGCTAGGACTCTACTCAGAATCTACTGCGGCAAGGACTCAACTCGGAATCTACTGCGGCTACGTCTCAACTCGGAATTTACTGCGGATAGGACTGAACTCGGAATCTACTGCGGCTACGTCTCAACTCGGAATCTACTGCGGCTACGTCTCAACTCGGAATCTACAGCGGCTACGTCTCAACTCGGAATCTACAGCGGCTACGTCTCAACTCGGAATCTACTGCGGCTACGTCTCAACTCGGAATCTACTGCGGCTAGGACTGAACTCGTAATCTACTGCGGCTACGTCTCAGCTCGGAATCTACAGCGCTAAGGACTCAACTCGGAATCTACTGCGGCTACGTCTCAACTTGGAATCTACTGCGGCTAGGACTCAACTCGGAATCTACTGCAGCTACGTCTCATCTCGGAATCTACAGTGGCTACGTCTCAACTCGGAATCTACTACGGCTACGTCTCAACTCAAAATCTGCGACGGCTAGGACTCAACTCGGAATCTTACTGCGGCAACGACTCAACTCAGAATCTACTGCGGCTAGGACTCTACCTCAGAATCTACTACGGTAAGGACTCAACTCGGAATCTACTGCGGCTACGTCTCAACTCGGAATCTACAGTGGCTACGTCTCAACTCGGAATCTACTGCGGCAACGCCTCTACTCGGAATCTACTGCGGCTAGGACTCAACTCGGAATCTACTGCAGCTAAATCTCAACTCGGAATCTACAGCGGCTACGTCTCAACTCGGAATCTACTGCGGCTAGGACTCAACTCGGAATCTACTGCAGCTACGTCTCAACTCGGAATCTACTGCGGCTACGTCTCAACTCGGAATCTACTGCGGCTACGACTCGGAATCTACTGCGGCTACGTCTCAACTCGGAATCTACAGCGGCAACGACTCAACTCGGAATCTACTGCGGCAACGACTCAACTCGGAATCTACTGCGGCTACGTCTCAACTCGGAATCTACTGCTGTTACGTCTCAACTCGGAATCTACTGCGGCTACGTCTCAACTCGGAATCTACTGCGGCTAGGACTCAACTCGGAATCTACTGCAGCTACGTCTCAACTCGGAATCTACTGCGGCTAGGACTCAACTCGGAATCTACTGCGGCTACGTCTCTACTCGGAATCTACAGCGGCTACGTCTCAACTCGGAATCTACTGCGGCTACGTCTCAACTCGAAATCTACTACGGCTAGGACTCAACTCGGAATCTATTGCGGCAACGAGTCAACTCAGAATCTACTGAGCCTAGGACTCTACTCAGAATCTACTGCGGCAAGGACTCAACTCGGAATCTACTGCGGCTACGTCTCAACTCGGAATTTACTGCGGATAGGACTGAACTCGGAATCTACTGCGGCTACGTCTCAACTCGGAATCTACTGCGGCTACGTCTCAACTCGGAATCTACAGCGGCTACGTCTCAACTCGGAATCTACAGCGGCTACGTCTCAACTCGGAATCTACTGCGGCTACGTCTCAACTCGGAATCTACTGCGGCTAGGACTGAACTCGTAATCTACTGCGGCTACGTCTCAGCTCGGAATCTACAGCGCTAAGGACTCAACTCGGAATCTACTGCGGCTACGTCTCAACTTGGAATCTACTGCGGCTAGGACTCAACTCGGAATCTACTGCAGCTACGTCTCATCTCGGAATCTACAGTGGCTACGTCTCAACTCGGAATCTACTACGGCTACGTCTCAACTCAAAATCTGCTACGGCTAGGACTCAACTCGGAATCTTACTGCGGCAACGACTCAACTCAGAATCTACTGCGGCTAGGACTCTACCTCAGAATCTACTACGGTAAGGACTCAACTCGGAATCTACTGCGGCTACGTCTCAACTCGGAATCTACAGTGGCTACGTCTCAACTCGGAATCTACTGCGGCAACGCCTCTACTCGGAATCTACTGCGGCTAGGACTCAACTCGGAATCTACTGCAGCTACGTCTCAACTCGGAATCTACAGCGGCTACGTCTCAACTCGGAATCTACTGCGGCTAGGACTCAACTCGGAATCTACTGCAGCTACGTCTCAACTCGGAATCTACTGCGGCTACGTCTCAACTCGGAATCTACTGCGGCTACGACTCGGAATCTACTGCGGCTACGTCTCAACTCGGAATCTACAGCGGCAACGACTCAACTCGGAATCTACTGCGGCAACGACTCAACTCGGAATCTACTGCGGCTACGTCTCAACTCGGAATCTACTGCTGTTACGTCTCAACTCGGAATCTACTGCGGCTACGTCTCAACTCGGAATCTACTGCGGCTAGGACTCAACTCGGAATCTACTGCAGCTACGTCTCAACTCGGAATCTACTGCGGCTAGGACTCAACTCGGAATCTACTGCAGCTACGTCTCAACTCGGAATCTACAGCGGCTACGTCTCAACTCGGAATCTACTACGGCTACGTCTCAACTCGAAATCTACTACGGCTAGGACTCAACTCGGAATCTACTGCGGCAACGACTCAACTCAGAATCTACTGCGGCTAGGACTCTACTCAGAATCTACTGCGGCAAGGACTCAACTCGGAATCTACTGCGGCTACGTCTCAACTCGGAATTTACTGTGGCTAGGACTGAACTCGGAATCTACTGCGGCTACGTCTCAACTCGGAATCTACTGCGGCTACATCTCAACTCGGAATCTACAGCGGCTACGTCTCAACTCGGAATCTACTGCGGCTACGACTCAACTCGGAATCTACTGCGGCTAGGACTCAACTCGGAATCTACTGCGGCTACGTCTCAACTCGGAATCTACTGCGGCTACGTCTCAACTCGGAATTTACTGCGGCTAGGACTGAACTCGTAATCTACTGCGGCTACGTCTCAGCTCGGAATCTACAGCGCTAAGGACTCAACTCGGAATCTACTGCGGCTACGTCTCAACTCGTATTCTACTGCGGCTAGGACTCAACTCGGAATCTACTGCAGCTACGTCTCAACTCGGAAACTACAGTGGCTACGTCTCAACTCGGAATCTACTACGGCTACGTCTCAACTCGATATCTGCTATGGCTAGGACTCAACTCGGAATTTACTGCGGCAACGACTCAACACAGAATCTACTGTGGCTAGGACTCTACTCAGAATCTACTGCGGCAAGGACTCAACTCTGAATCTACTGCGGCTACGTCTCAACTCGGAATCTACAGCGGCTACGTCTCAACTCGGAATCTACTGCGGCAACGCCTCAACTCGGAATCTACTGCGGCTAGGACTCAACTCGGAGTCTACTGCAGCTACGTCTCAACTTGGAATCTACAGCGGCTACGTCTCAACTCGGAATCTACTGCGGCTAGGACTCAACTCGGAATCTACTGCAGCTACGTCTCAACTCAGAATCTACTGCGGCTACGTCTCAACTCGGAATCTACTGCGGCTACGACTCAACTCGGAATCTACTGCGGCTACGTCTCAACTCGGAATCTACAGCGGCAACGACTCAACTCGGAATCTACTGCAGCTACGTCTCAACTCGGAATCTACTGAAGCTACTACTCAACTCGGAATCTACTGCTGTTACGTCTCAACTCGGAATCTACTGCGGCTACGTCTCAACTCGGAATCTACTGCGGCTAGGACTCAACTCGGAATCTACTGCAGCTACGTCTCAACTCGGAATCTACTGCGGCTAGGACTCAACTCGGAATCTACTGCAGCTACGTCTCAACTCGGAATCTACAGCGGCTACGTCTCAACTCGGAATCTACTACGGCTACGTCTCAACTCGAAATCTACTACGGCTAGGACTCAACTCGGAATCTACTGCGGCAACGACTCAACTCAGAATCTACTGCGGCTAGGACTCTACTCAGAATCTACTGCGGCAAGGACTCAACTCGGAATCTACTGCGGCTACGTCTCAACTCGGAATTTACTGTGGCTAGGACTGAACTCGGAATCTACTGCGGCTACGTCTCAACTCGGAATCTACTGCGGCTACATCTCAACTCGGAATCTACAGCGGCTACGTCTCAACTCGGAATCTACTGCGGCTACGACTCAACTCGGAATCTACTGCGGCTAGGACTCAACTCGGAATCTACTGCGGCTACGTCTCAACTCGGAATCTACTGCGGCTACGTCTCAACTCGGAATTTACTGCGGCTAGGACTGAACTCGTAATCTACTGCGGCTACGTCTCAGCTCGGAATCTACTGCAGCTACGTCTCAACTCGGAATCTACAGCGGCTACGTCTCAACTCGGAATCTACTGCTGCTACGTCTCGGAATCTACTGCGGCTACGTCTCAACTCGGAAACTACAGTGGCTACGTCTCAACTCGGAATCTACTACGGCTACGTCTCAACTCGATATCTGCTATGGCTAGGACTCAACTCGGAATTTACTGCGGCAACGACTCAACACAGAATCTACTGTGGCTAGGACTCTACTCAGAATCTACTGCGGCAAGGACTCAACTCTGAATCTACTGCGGCTACGTCTCAACTCGGAATCTACAGCGGCTACGTCTCAACTCGGAATCTACTGCGGCAACGCCTCAACTCGGAATCTACTGCGGCTAGGACTCAACTCGGAGTCTACTGCAGCTACGTCTCAACTTGGAATCTACAGCGGCTACGTCTCAACTCGGAATCTACTGCGGCTAGGACTCAACTCGGAATCTACTGCAGCTACGTCTCAACTCAGAATCTACTGCGGCTACGTCTCAACTCGGAATCTACTGCGGCTACGACTCAACTCGGAATCTACTGCGGCTACGTCTCAACTCGGAATCTACAGCGGCAACGACTCAACTCGGAATCTACTGCAGCTACGTCTCAACTCGGAATCTACTGAAGCTACTACTCAACTCGGAATCTACTGCTGTTACGTCTCAACTCAGAATCTACTGCGGCTACGTCTCAACTCGGAATCTACTGCGGCTAGGACTCAACTCGGAATCTACTTCAGCTACGTCTCAACTCGGAATCTACTGCGGCTAGGACTCAACTCGGAATCTACTGCAGCTACGTCTCAACTCGGAATCTACAGCGGCTACGTCTCAACTCGGAATCTACTACGGCTACGTCTCAACTCGAAATCTACTACGGCTTGGACTCAACTCGGAATCTACTGCGGCAACGACTCAACTCAGAATCTACTGCGGCAAGGACTCAACTCGGAATCTACTGCTGCTACGTCTCAACTCGGAATCTACTGCGGCTACGTCTCAACTCGGAATCTACTGCTGTTACGTCTCAACTCGGAATCTACTGCGGCTACGTCTCAACTCGGAATCTACTGCTGTTACGTCTCAACTCGGAATCTACTGCGGCTACGTCTCAACTCGGAATCTACTGCGGCTAGGACTCAACTCGGAATCTACTGCAGCTACGTCTCAACTCGGAATCTACTGCGGCTAGGACTCAACTCGGAATCTACTGCAGCTACGTCTCAACTCGGAATCTACAGTGGCTACGTCTCAACTCGGAATCTACTACGGCAACGTCTCAACTCAAAATCTGCTACGGCTAGGACTCAACTCGGAATCTTACTGCGGCAACGACTCAACTCAGAATCTACTGCGGCTAGGACTCTACTCAGAATCTACTACGGTAAGGACTCAACTCGGAATCTACTGCGGCTACGTCTCAACTCGGAATCTACAGCGGCTACGTCTCAACTCGGAATCTACTGCGGCAACGCCTCTACTCGGAATCTACTGCGGCTAGGACTCAACTCGGAATCTACTGCAGCTACGTCTCAACTCGGAATCTACAGCGGCTACGTCTCAACTCGGAATCTACTGCTGCTACGTCTCGGAATCTACTGCGGCTACGTCTCAACTCGGAATCTACTGCGGCTACGACTCAACTCGGAATCTACTGCGGCTACGTGTCAACTCGGAATCTACAGCGGCAACGACTCAACTCGGAATCTACTGCGGCAACGACTCAACGCGGAATCTACTGCGGCTACGTCTCAACTCGGAATCTACTGCTGTTACGTCTCAACTCGGAATCTACTGCGGCTACGTCTCAACTCGGAATCTACTGCGGCTAGGACTCAACTCGGAATCTACTGCAGCTACGTCTCAACTCGGAATCTACTGCGGCTAGGACTCAACTCGGAATCTACTGCAGCTACGTCTCAACTCGGAATCTACAGCGGCTACGTCTCAACTCGGAATCTACTACGGCTACGTCTCAACTCGAAATCTACTACGGCTAGGACTCAACTCGGAATCTACTGCGGCAACGACTCAACTCAGAATCTACTGCGGCTAGGACTCTACTCAGAATCTACTGCGGCAAGGACTCAACTCGGAATCTACTGCGGCTACGTCTCAACTCGGAATTTACTGCGGCTAGGACTGAACTCGGAATCTACTGCGGCTACGTCTCAACTCGGAATCTACTGCGGCTACGTCTCAACTCGGAATCTACAGCGGCTACGTCTCAACTCGGAATCTACTGCGGCTACGACTCAACTCGGAATCTACTGCGGCTAGGACTCAACTCGGAATCTACTGCGGCTACGTCTCAACTCGGAATCTACTGCGGCTACGTCTCAACTCGGAATTTACTGCGGCTAGGACTGAACTCGTAATCTACTGCGGCTACGTCTCAGCTCGGAATCTACATCGCTAAGGACTCAACTCGGAATCTACTGCGGCTACGTCTCAACTCGTATTCTAATGCGGCTAGGACTCAACTCGGAATCTACTGCAGCTACGTCTCAACTCGGAAACTACAGTGGCTACGTCTCAACTCGGAATCTGCTACGGCTACGTCTCAACTCGAAATCTGCTACGGCTAGGACTCAACTCAGAATTTACTGCGGCAACGACTCAACACAGAATCTACTGTGGCTAGGACTCTACTCAGAATCTACTGCGGCAAGGACTCAACTCTGAATCTACAGCGGCTACGTCTCAACTCGGAATCTACTGCGGCAACGCCTCAACTTGGAATCTACTGCGGCTAGGACTCAACTCGGAGTCTACTGCAGCTACGTCTCAACTCGGAATCTACAGCGGCTACGTCTCAACTCGGAATCTACTGCGGCTAGGACTCAACTCGGAATCTACTGCAGCTACGTCTCAACTCAGAATCTACTGCGGCTACGTCTCAACTCGGAATCTACTGCGGCTACGACTCAACTCGGAATCTACTGCGGCTACGTCTCAACTCGGAATCTACTGCTGTTACGTCTCAACTCGAAATCTACTGCGGCTACGTCTCAACTCAGAATCTACTGCGGCTAGGACTCAACTCGGAATCTACTGCAGCTACGTCTCAACTCGGAATCTACTGCGGCTAGGACTCAACTCGGAATCTACTGCAGCTACGTCTCAACTCGGAATCTACAGCGGCTACGTCTCAACTCGGAATCTACTACGGCTACGTCTCAACTCGAAATCTACTACGGCTAGGACTCAACTCGGAATCTACTGCGGCAACGACTCATCTCAGAATCTACTGCGGCTCGGACTCTACTCAGAATCTACTGCGGCAAGGACTCAACTCGGAATCTACTGCGGCTACGTCTCAACTCGGAATTTACTGCGGCTAGGACTCAACTCGGAATCTACTGCAGCTACGTCTCAACTCGGAATCTACTGCAGCTACGTCTCAACTCGGAATCTACTGCGGCTAGGACTCAACTCGGAATCTACTGCGGCTACGTCTCAACTCGGAAACTACAGCGGCAACGACTCAACTCAGAATCTACTGCGGCAACGACTCAACTCGGAATCTACTGCGGCAAGGACTCAACTCGGAATCTACTGCGGCTACGTCTCAACTCGGAATCTACTGCTGTTACGTCTCAACTCGGAATCTACTGCGGCTACGTCTCAACTCGGAATCTACTGCGGCTAGGACTCAACTCGGAATCTACTGCAGCTACGTCTCAACTCGGAATCTACTGCGGCTAGGACTCAACTCGGAATCTACTGCGGCTACGTCTCTACTCGGAATCTACAGCGGCTACGTCTCAACTCGGAATCTACTACGGCTACGTCTCAACTCGGAATCTACTGCGGCTAGGACTCAACTCGGAATCTACTGCGGCAACGACTCAACTCGGAATCTACTGCGGCTAGGACTCTACTCAGAATCTACTGCGGCAAGGACTCAACTCGGAATCTACTGCGGCTACGTCTCAACTCGGAATTTACTGCGGCTAGGACTGAACTCGGAATCTACTGCGGCTAGGACTGAACTCGGAATCTACTGCGGCTACGTCTCAACTCGGAATCTACTGCGGCTACGTCTCAACTCGAAATCTACTACGGCTAGGACTCAACTCGGAATCTATTGCGGCAACGAGTCAACTCAGAATCTACTGAGGCTAGGACTCTACTCAGGATCTACTGCGGCAAGGACTCAACTCGGAATCTACTGCGGCTACGTCTCAACTCGGAATTTACTGCGGATAGGACTGAACTCGGAATCTACTGCGGCTACGTCTCAACTCGGAATCTACAGCGGCTACGTCTCAACTCGGAATCTACTGCGGCTACGTCTCAACTCGGAATCTACTGCGGCTAGGACTGAACTCGTAATCTACTGCGGCTACGTCTCAGCTCGGAATCTACAGCGCTAAGGACTCAACTCGGAATCTACTGCGGCTACGTCTCAACTTGGAATCTACTGCGGCTAGGACTCAACTCGGAATCTACTGCAGCTACGTCTCATCTCGGAATCTACAGTGGCTACGTCTCAACTCGGAATCTACTACGGCTACGTCTCAACTCAAAATCTGCTACGGCTAGGACTCAACTCGGAATCTTACTGCGGCAACGACTCAACTCAGAATCTACTGCGGCTAGGACTCTACCTCAGAATCTACTACGGTAAGGACTCAACTCGGAATCTACTGCGGCTACGTCTCAACTCGGAATCTACAGCGGCTACGTCTCAACTCGGAATCTACTGCGGCAACGCCTCTACTCGGAATCTACTGCGGCTAGGACTCAACTCGGAATCTACTGCAGCTACGTCTCAACTCGGAATCTACAGCGGCTACGTCTCAACTCGGAATCTACTGCGGCTAGGACTCAACTCGGAATCTACTGCAGCTACGTCTCAACTCGGAATCTACTGCGGCTACGTCTCAACTCGGAATCTACTGCGGCTACGTCTCAACTCGGAATTTACTGCGGATAGGACTGAACTCGGAATCTACTGCGGCTACGTCTCAACTCGGAATCTACAGCGGCTACGTCTCAACTCGGAATCTACTGCGGCTACGTCTCAACTCGGAATCTACTGCGGCTAGGACTGAACTCGTAATCTACTGCGGCTACGTCTCAGCTCGGAATCTACAGCGCTAAGGACTCAACTCGGAATCTACTGCGGCTACGTCTCAACTTGGAATCTACTGCGGCTAGGACTCAACTCGGAATCTACTGCAGCTACGTCTCATCTCGGAATCTACAGTGGCTACGTCTCAACTCGGAATCTACTACGGCTACGTCTCAACTCAAAATCTGCTACGGCTAGGACTCAACTCGGAATCTTACTGCGGCAACGACTCAACTCAGAATCTACTGCGGCTAGGACTCTACCTCAGAATCTACTACGGTAAGGACTCAACTCGGAATCTACTGCGGCTACGTCTCAACTCGGAATCTACAGCGGCTACGTCTCAACTCGGAATCTACTGCGGCAACGCCTCTACTCGGAATCTACTGCGGCTAGGACTCAACTCGGAATCTACTGCAGCTACGTCTCAACTCGGAATCTACAGCGGCTACGTCTCAACTCGGAATCTACTGCGGCTAGGACTCAACTCGGAATCTACTGCAGCTACGTCTCAACTCGGAATCTACTGCGGCTACGTCTCAACTCGGAATCTACTGCGGCTACGACTCAACTCGGAATCTACTGCGGCTACGTCTCAACTCGGAATCTACAGCGGCAACGACTCAACTCGGAATCTACTGCGGCAACGACTCAACACGGAATCTACTGCGGCTACGTCTCAACTCGGAATCTACTGCGGCTACGTCTCAACTCGGAATCTACTGCGGCTAGGACTCAACTCGGAATCTACTGCAGCTACGTCTCAACTCGGAATCTACTGCGGCTAGGACTCAACTCGGAATCTACTGCAGCTACGTCTCAACTCGGAATCTACAGCGGCTACGTCTCAACTCGGAATCTACTACGGCTACGTCTCAACTCGAAATCTACTACGGCTAGGACTCAACTCGGAATCTACTGCGGCAACGACTCAACTCAGAATCTACTGCGGCTAGGACTCTACTCGGAATCTACTGCGGCAAGGACTCAACTCGGAATCTACTGCGGCTACGTCTCAACTCGGAATTTACTGCGGCTAGGACTGAACTCGGAATCTACTGCGGCTACGTCTCAACTCGGAATCTACTTCGGCTACGTCTCAACTCGGAATCTACAGCGGCTACGTCTCAACTCGGAATCTACTGCGGCTAGGACTCAACTCGGAATCTACTGCGGCTACGTCTCAACTCGGAATCTACTGCGGCTACGTCTCAACTCGGAATTTACTGCGGCTAGGACTGAACTCGTAATCTACTGCGGCTACGTCTCAGCTCGGAATCTACAGCGCTAAGGACTCAACTCGGAATCTACTGCGGCTACGTCTCAATTCGTATTCTACTGCGGCTAGGACTCAACTCGGAATCTACTGCAGCTACGTCTCAACTCGGAAACTACAGTGGCTACGTCTCAACTCGGAATCTACTACGGCTACGTCTCAACTCGAAATCTGCTACGGCTAGGACTCAACTCGGAATTTACTGCGGCAACGACTCAACACAGAATCTACTGTGGCTAGGACTCTACTCAGAATCTACTGCGGCAAGGACTCAACTCTGAATCTACTGCGGCTACGTCTCAACTCGGAATCTACAGCGGCTACGTCTCAACTCGGAATCTACTGCGGCAACGCCTCAACTCGGAATCTACTGCGGCTAGGACTCAACTCGGAGTCTACCGCAGCTACGTCTCAACTCGGAATCTACAGCGGCTACGTCTCAACTCGGAATCTACTGCGGCTAGGACTCAACTCGGAATCTACTGCAGCTACGTCTCAACTCAGAATCTACTGCGGCTACGTCTCAACTCGGAATCTACTGCGGCTACGACTCAACTCGGAATCTACTGCGGCTACGTCTCAACTCGGAATCTACAGCGGCAACGACTCAACTCGGAATCTACTGCGGCAACGACTCAACTCGGAATCTACTGCGGCTACGTCTCAACTCGGAATCTACTGCTGTTACGTCTCAACTCAGAATCTACTGCGGCTACGTCTCAACTCGGAATCTACTGCGGCTAGGACTCAACTCGGAATCTACTTCAGCTACGTCTCAACTCGGAATCTACTGCGGCTAGGACTCAACTCGGAATCTAATGCAGCTACGTCTCAACTCGGAATCTACAGCGGCTACGTCTCAACTCGGAATCTACTACGGCTACGTCTCAACTCGAAATCTACTACGGCTAGGACTCAACTCGGAATCTACTGCGGCAACGACTCAACTCAGAATCTACTGCGGCAAGGACTCAACTCGGAATCTACTGCTGCTACGTCTCAACTCGGAATCTACTGCGGCTACGTCTCAACTCGGAATCTACTGCGGCTACGTCTCAACTCGGAATCTACTGCGGCTAGGACTCAACTCGGAATCTACTGCAGCTACGTCTCAACTCGGAATCTACTGCAGCTACGTCTAAACTCGGAATCTACTGCGGCTACGTCTTAACTCGGAATCTACTGCGGCTACGTCTCAACTCAGAATGTACAGCGGCAACGACTCAACTCAGAATCTACTGCGGCAAAGACTCAACTCGGAATCTACTGCGGCAAGGACTCAACTCGGAATCTACTGCTGATACGTCTGAACTCGGAATCTACTACGGCTAGGACTCAACTCGGAATCTACTGTGGCAACGACTCAACTCAGAATCTACTGCGGCTAGGACTCTACTCAGAATCTACAGCGGCAAGGACTCAACTCGGAATCTACTGCTGCTACGTCTCAACTCGGAATCTACTGCGGCTACGTCTCAACTCGGAATCTACTGCGGCTACGTCTCAACTCGGAATCTACTGCGGCTACGTCTCAACTCAGAATGTACAGCGGCAACGACTCAACTCAGAATCTACTGCGGCAACGACTCAACTCAGAATCTACTGCGGCTAGGACTCTACTCGGAATCTACTGCAGCTACGTCTCAACTCAAAATCTACAGCGGCTACGTCTCAACTCGGAATCTACTACGGCTACGTCTCAACTCGAAATCTACTACGGCTAGGACTCAACTCGGAATCTACTGCGGCAACGACTCAACTCAGAATCTACTGCGGCAAGGACTCAACTCGGAATCTACTGCTGCTACGTCTCAACTCGGAATCTACTGCGGCTACGTCTCAACTCGGAATCTACTGCGGCTACGTCTCAACTCGGAATCTACTGCGGCTAGGACTCAACTCGGAATCTACTGCAGCTACGTCTCAACTCGGAATCTACTGCAGCTACGTCTAAACTCGGAATCTACTGCGGCTACGTCTTAACTCGGAATCTACTGCGGCTACGTCTCAACTCAGAATGTACAGCGGCAACGACTCAACTCAGAATCTACTGCGGCAATGACTCAACTCGGAATCTACTGCGGCAAGGACTCAACTCGGAATCTACTGCTGATACGTCTGAACTCGGAATCTACTACGGCTAGGACTCAACTCGGAATCTACTGTGGCAACGACTCAACTCAGAATCTACTGCGGCTAGGACTCTACTCAGAATCTACAGCGGCAAGGACTCAACTCGAAATCTACTGCTGCTACGTCTCAACTCGGAATCTACTGCGGCTACGTCTCAACTCGGAATCTACTGCGGCTACGTCTCAACTCGGAATCTACTGCGGCTACGTCTCAACTCAGAATGTACAGCGGCAACGACTCAACTCAGAATCTACTGCGGCAACGACTCAACTCAGAATCTACTGCGGCTAGGACTCTACTCAGAATCTACTGCGGCAAGGACTCAACTCGGAATCTACTGCGGCTCCGTCTCAACTCGGAATCTACTGCGGCTACAACTGCACTCGGAATCTACTGCGGCTAAATTTCAACTCGGAATCTACTGCGGCTACGTCTCAACTCGGAATCTACTGCGGCTATGTCTAAACTCAAAATCTACTGCGGCTACGTCTCAACTCGGAATCTACTGCTGTTACGTCTCAACTCGGAATCTTCTGCGGCTACGTCTCAACTCGGAATCTACTGCGGCTAGGACTCAACTCGGAATCTACTGCAGCTACGTCTCAACTCGGAATCTACTGCGGCTAGGACTCAACTCGGAATCTACTGCAGCTACGTCTCAACTCGGAATCTACAGCGGCTACGTCTCAACTCGGAATCTACTATGGCTACGTCTCAACTCGAAATCTACTGCGGCTAGGACTCTACTCCGAATCTACTGCGGCAAGGACTCAACTCGGAATCTACTGCGGCTACGTCTCAACTCGGAATTTACTGCGGCTAGGACTGAACTCGGAATCTACTGCGGCTACGTCTCAACTCGGAATCTACAGCGGCTACGTCTCAACTCGGAATCTACTGCGGCTACGACTCAACTCGGAATCTACTGCGGCTAGGACTCAACTCGGAATCTACTGCGGCTACGTCTAAACTCGGAATCTACTGCGGCTACGTCTCAACTCGGAATTTACTGCGGCTAGGACTGAACTCGTAATCTACTGCGGCTACGTCTCAGCTCGGAATCTACAGCGCTAAGGACAACTCGGAATCTACTGCGGCTACGTCTCAACTCGTATTCTACTGCGGCTAGGACTCAACTCGGAATCTACTGCGGCAACGACTCAACTCGGAATCTACTGCGGCTACGTCTCAACTCGGAATCTACTGCTGTTACGTCTCAACTCAGAATCTACTGCGGCTACGTCTCAACTCGGAATCTACTGCGGCTAGGACTCAACTCGGAATCTACTTCAGCTACGTCTCAACTCGGAATCTACTGCGGCTAGGACTCAACTCGGAATCTACTGCAGCTACGTCTCAACTCGGAATCTACAGCGGCTACGTCTCAACTCGGAATCTACTACGGCTACGTCTCAACTCGAAATCTACTACGGCTAGGACTCAACTCGGAATCTACTGCGGCAACGACTCAACTCAGAATCTACTGCGGCAAGGACTCAACTCGGAATCTACTGCTGCTACGTCTCAACTCGGAATCTACTGCGGCTACGTCTCAACTCGGAATCTACTGCGGCTACGTCTCAACTCGGAATCTACTGCGGCTAGGACTCAACTCGGAATCTACTGCAGCTACGTCTCAACTCGGAATCTACTGCAGCTACGTCTAAACTCGGAATCTACTGCGGCTACGTCTTAACTCGGAATCTACTGCGGCTACGTCTCAACTCAGAATGTACAGCGGCAACGACTCAACTCAGAATCTACTGCGGCAACGACACAACTCGGAATCTACTACGGCTAGGACTCAACTCGGAATCTACTGCGGCAACGACTCAACTCAGAATCTACTGCGGCTAGGACTCTACTCAGAATCTACTGCGGCAAGGACTCAACTCGGAATCTACTGCTGCTACGTCTCAACTCGGAATCTACTGCGGCTACGTCTCAACTCGGAATCTACTGCGGCTACGTCTCAACTCGGAATCTACTGCGGCTACGTCTCAACTCAGAATGTACAGCGGCAACGACTCAACTCAGAATCTACTGCGGCAACGACTCAACTCAGAATCTACTGCGGCTAGGACTCTACTCAGAATCTACTGCGGCAAGGACTCAACTCGGAATCTACTGCGGCTCCGTCTCAACTCGGAATCTACTGCGGCTACAACTGCACTCGGAATCTACTGCGGCTAAATTTCAACTCGGAATCTACTGCGGCTACGTCTCAACTCGGAATCTACTGCGGCTATGTCTCAACTCAAAATCTACTGCGGCTACGTCTCAACTCGGAATCTACTGCTGTTACGTCTCAACTCGGAATCTTCTGTGGCTACGTCTCAACTCGGAATCTACTGCGGCTAGGACTCAACTCGGAATCTACTGCAGCTACGTCTCAACTCGGAATCTACTGCGGCTAGGACTCAACTCGGAATCTACTGCAGCTACGTCTCAACTCGGAATCTACAGCGGCTACGTCTCAACGCGGAATCTACTATGGCTACGTCTCAACTCGAAATCTACTACGGCTAGGACTCAACTCGGAATCTACTGCGGCAACGACTCAACTCAGAATCTACTGCGGCTAGGACTCTACTCCGAATCTACTGCGGCAAGGACTCAACTCGGAATCTACTGCGGCTACGTCTCAACTCGGAATTTACTGCGGCTAGGACTGAACTCAGAAATCTACTGCGGCTACGTCTCAACTCGGAATCTACTGCGGCTACGTCTCAACTCGGAATCTACAGCGGCTACGTCTCAACTCGGAATCTACTGCGGCTACGACTCAACTCGGAATCTACTGCGGCTAGGACTCAACTCGGAATCTACTGCGGCTACGTCTAAACTCGGAATCTACTGCGGCTAGGACTCAACTCGGAATCTACTGCAGCTACGTCTCAACTCGGAATCTACTGCAGCTACGTCTAAACTCGGAATCTACAGCGCTAAGGACAACTCGGAATCTACTGCGGCTACGTCTCAACTCGTATTCTACTGCGGCTAGGACTCAACTCGGAATCTACTGCAGCTACGTCTCAACTCAGAATCTACAGTGGCTACGTCTCAACTCGGAATCTACTACGGCTACGTCTCAACTCGAAATCTGCTACGGCTAGGACTCAACTCGGAATCTTACTGCGGCAACGACTCAACACAGAATCTACTGCGGCTAGGACTCTACTCAGAATCTACTGCGGCAAGGACTCAACTCGGAATCTATTGCGGCTACGTCTCAACTCGGAATCTACTGCGGCTACGTCTCAACTCGGAATCTACTGCGGTAACGCCTCAACTCGGAATCTACTGCGGCTAGGACTCAACTCGGAATCTACTGCAGCTACGTCTCAACTCGGAATCTACAGCGGCTACGTCTCAACTCGGAATCTACTGCAGCTACGTCTCAACTCGGAATCTACTGCGGCTACGTCTCAACTCGGAATCTACTGCGACTACGACTCAACTCGGAATCTACTGCGGCTACGTCTCAACTCGGAATCTACAGCGGCAACGACTCAACTCGGAATCTACTGCGGCAACGACTCAACTCGGAATCTACTGCAGCTACGTCTCAACTCGGAATCTACTGCTGTTACGTCTCAACTCAGAATCTACTGCGGTTACGTCTCAACTCGGAATCTACTGCGGCTAGGACTCAACTCGGAATCTACTTCAGCTACGTCTCAACTCGGAATCTACTGCGGCTAGGACTCAACTCGGAATCTACTGCAGCTACGTCTCAACTCGGAATCTACAGCGGCTACGTCTCAACTCGGAATCTACTACGGCTACGTCTCAACTCGAAATCTAATACGGCTAGGACTCAACTCGGAATCTACTGCGGCAACGACTCAACTCAGAATCTACTGCGGCTAGGACTCTACTCAGAATCTACTGCGGCAAGGACTCAACTCGGAATCTACTGCTGCTACGTCTCAACTCGGAATCTACAGCGGCTACGTCTCAACTCGGAATCTACTGCGGCTACGTCTCAACTCGGAATCTACTGCGGCTAGGACTCAACTCGGAATCTACTGCAGCTACGTCTCAACTCGGAATCTACTGCAGCTACGTCTAAACTCGGAATCTACTGCGGCTACGTCTTAACTCGGAATCTACTGCGGCTACGTCTCAACTCGTATTCTACTGCGGCTAGGACTCAACTCGGAATCTACTGCTGTTACGTCTCAACTCGGAATCTACAGTGGCTACGTCTCAACTCGGAATCTACTACGGCATACGTCTCAAGTCGAAATCTGCTACGGCTAGGACTCAACTCGGAATCTTACTGCGGCAACGACTCAACACAGAATCTACTGCGGCTAGGACTCTACTCAGAATCTACTGCGGCAAGGACTCAACTCGGAATCTACTGCGGCTACGTCTTAACTCGGAATCTACAGCGGCTACGTCTCAACTCGTAATCTACTGCGGCAACGCCTCAACACGGAATCTACTGCGGCTAGGACTCAACTCGGAATCTACTGCAGCTACGTCTCAACTCGGAATCTACAGCGGCTACGTCTCAACTCGGAATCTACTGCGGCAACGCCTCAACTCGGAATCTACTGCGGCTAGGACTCAACTCGGAATCTACTGCAGCTACGTCTCAACTCGGAATCTACAGCGGCTACGTCTCAACTCGGAATTTACTGCGGCTAGGACTCAACTCGGAATCTACTGCAGCTACGTCTCAACTCGGAATCTACTGTGGCTACGTCTCAACTCGGAATCTACTGCGACTACGACTCAACTCGGAATCTACTGCGGCTACGTCTCAACTCGGAATCTACAGCGGCAACGACTCAACTCGGAATCTACTGCGGCAACGACTCAACTCGGAATCTACTGCGGCTACGTCTCAACTCGGAATCTACTGCTGTTACGTCTCAAGTTAGAATCTACTGCTGCTACGTCTCAACTCGGAATCTACTGCGGCTAGGACTCAACTCGGAATCTACTGCAGCTACGTCTCAACTCGGAATCTACTGCGGCTAGGACTCAACTCGGAATCTACTGCAGCTACGTCTCAACTCGGAATCTACAGCGGCTACGTCTCAACTCGGAATCTACTACGGCTACGTCTCAACTCGAAATCTACTACGGCTAGGACTCAACTCGGAATCTACTGCGGCAACGACTCAACTCAGAATCTACGGCGGCTAGGACTCTACTCAGAATCTACTGCGGCAAGGACTCAACTCGGAATCTACTGCTGCTACGTCTCAACTCGGAATCTACAGCGGCTACGTCTCAACTCGGAATCTACTGCGGCTACGTCTCAACTCGGAATCTACTGCGGCTAGGACGCAACTCGGAATCTACTGCAGCTACGTCTCAACTCGGAATCTACTGCAGCTACGTCTAAACTCGGAATCTACTGCGGCTACGTCTTAACTCGGAATCTACTGCGGCTACGTCTCAACTCGTATTCTACTGCGGCTAGGACTCAACTCGGAATCTACTGCAGTTACGTCTCAACTCGGAATCTACAGTGGCTAAGTCTCAACTCGGAATCTACTACGGCTACGTCTCAACTCGAAATCTGCTACGGCTAGGACTCAACTCGGAGTCTTACAGCGGCAACGACTCAACACAGAATCTACTGCGGCTAGGACTATACTCAGAATCTACTGCGGCAAGGACTCAACTCGGAATCTACTGCGGCTACGTCTTAAGTCGGAATCTACAGCGGCTACGTCTCAACTCGGAATCTACTGCGGCAACGCCTCGGAGTCTACTGCGGCTACGTCTCAACTCGGAATCTACTGCGGCTAGGACTCAACTCGGAATCTACTGCAGCTACGTCTCAACTCGGAATCTACTGCAGCTACGTCTAAACTCGGAATCTACTGCGGCTACGTCTTAACTCGGAATCTACTGCGGCTACGTCTCAACTCAGAATGTACAGCGGCAACGACTCAACTCAGAATCTACTGCGGCAATGACTCAACTCGGAATCTACTGCGGCAAGGACTCAACTCGGAATCTACTGCTGATACGTCTGAACTCGGAATCTACTACGGCTAGGACTCAACTCGGAATCTACTGTGGCAACGACTCAACTCAGAATCTACTGCGGCTAGGACTCTACTCAGAATCTACAGCGGCAAGGACTCAACTCGGAATCTACTGCTGCTACGTCTCAACTCGGAATCTACTGCGGCTACGTCTCAACTCGGAATCTACTGCGGCTACGTCTCAACTCGGAATCTACTGCGGCTACGTCTCAACTCAGAATGTACAGCGGCAACGACTCAACTCAGAATCTACTGCGGCAACGACTCAACTCAGAATCTACTGCGGCTAGGACTCTACTCGGAATCTACTGCAGCTACGTCTCAACTCGGAATCTACAGCGGCTACGTCTCAACTCGGAATCTACTACGGCTACGTCTCAACTCGAAATCTACTACGGCTAGGACTCAACTCGGAATCTACTGCGGCAACGACTCAACTCAGAATCTACTGCGGCAAGGACTCAACTCGGAATCTACTGCTGCTACGTCTCAACTCGGAATCTACTGCGGCTACGTCTCAACTCGGAATCTACTGCGGCTACGTCTCAACTCGGAATCTACTGCGGCTAGGACTCAACTCGGAATCTACTGCAGCTACGTCTCAACTCGGAATCTACTGCAGCTACGTCTAAACTCGGAATCTACTGCGGCTACGTCTTAACTCGGAATCTACTGCGGCTACGTCTCAACTCAGAATGTACAGCGGCAACGACTCAACTCAGAATCTACTGCGGCAATGACTCAACTCGGAATCTACTGCGGCAAGGACTCAACTCGGAATCTACTGCTGATACGTCTGAACTCGGAATCTACTACGGCTAGGACTCAACTCGGAATCTACTGTGGCAACGACTCAACTCAGAATCTACTGCGGCTAGGACTCTACTCAGAATCTACAGCGGCAAGGACTCAACTCGGAATCTACTGCTGCTACGTCTCAACTCGGAATCTACTGCGGCTACGTCTCAACTCGGAATCTACTGCGGCTACGTCTCAACTCAGAATGTACAGCGGCAACGACTCAACTCGGAATCTACTGCGGCAACGACTCAACTCAGAATCTACTGCGGCTAGGACTCTACTCAGAATCTACTGCGGCAAGGACTCAACTCGGAATCTACTGCGGCTCCGTCTCAACTCGGAATCTACTGCGGCTACAACTGCACTCGGAATCTACTGCGGCTAAATTTCAACTCGGAATCTACTGCGGCTACGTCTCAACTCGGAATCTACTGCGGCTATGTCTAAACTCAAAATCTACTGCGGCTACGTCTCAACTCGGAATCTACTGCTGTTACGTCTCAACTCGGAATCTTCTGCGGCTACGTCTCAACTCGGAATCTACTGCGGCTAGGACTCAACTCGGAATCTACTGCAGCTACGTCTCAACTCGGAATCTACTGCGGCTAGGACTCAACTCGGAATCTACTGCAGCTACGTCTCAACTCGGAATCTACAGCGGCTACGTCTCAACTCGGAATCTACTATGGCTACGTCTCAACTCGAAATCTACTGCGGCTAGGACTCTACTCCGAATCTACTGCGGCAAGGACTCAACTCGGAATCTACTGCGGCTACGTCTCAACTCGGAATTTACTGCGGCTAGGACTGAACTCGGAATCTACTGCGGCTACGTCTCAACTCGGAATCTACTGCGGCTACGTCTCAACTCGGAATCTACAGCGGCTACGTCTCAACTCGGAATCTACTGCGGCTACGACTCAACTCGGAATCTACTGCGGCTAGGACTCAACTCGGAATCTACTGCGGCTACGTCTAAACTCGGAATCTACTGCGGCTACGTCTCAACTCGGAATTTACTGCGGCTAGGACTGAACTCGTAATCTACTGCGGCTACGTCTCAGCTCGGAATCTACAGCGCTAAGGACAACTCGGAATCTACTGCGGCTACGTCTCAACTCGTATTCTACTGCGGCTAGGACTCAACTCGGAATCTACTGCGGCAACGACTCAACTCGGAATCTACTGCGGCTACGTCTCAACTCGGAATCTACTGCTGTTACGTCTCAACTCAGAATCTACTGCGGCTACGTCTCAACTCGGAATCTACTGCGGCTAGGACTCAACTCGGAATCTACTTCAGCTACGTCTCAACTCGGAATCTACTGCGGCTAGGACTCAACTCGGAATCTACTGCAGCTACGTCTCAACTCGGAATCTACAGCGGCTACGTCTCAACTCGGAATCTACTACGGCTACGTCTCAACTCGAAATCTACTACGGCTAGGACTCAACTCGGAATCTACTGTGGCAACGACTCAACTCAGAATCTACTGCGGCAAGGACTCAACTCGGAATCTACTGCTGCTACGTCTCAACTCGGAATCTACTGCGGCTACGTCTCAACTCGGAATCTACTGCGGCTACGTCTCAACTCGGAATCTACTGCGGCTAGGACTCAACTCGGAATCTACTGCAGCTACGTCTCAACTCGGAATCTACTGCAGCTACGTCTAAACTCGGAATCTACTGCGGCTACGTCTTAACTCGGAATCTACTGCGGCTACGTCTCAACTCAGAATGTACAGCGGCAACGACTCAACTCAGAATCTACTGCGGCAACGACACAACTCGGAATCTACTACGGCTAGGACTCAACTCGGAATCTACTGCGGCAACGACTCAACTCAGAATCTACTGCGGCTAGGACTCTACTCAGAATCTACTGCGGCAAGGACTCAACTCGGAATCTACTGCTGCTACGTCTCAACTCGGAATCTACTGCGGCTACGTCTCAACTCGGAATCTACTGCGGCTACGTCTCAACTCAGAATGTACAGCGGCAACGACTCAACTCAGAATCTACTGCGGCAACGACTCAACTCAGAATCTACTGCGGCTAGGACTCTACTCAGAATCTACTGCGGCAAGGACTCAACTCGGAATCTACTGCGGCTCCGTCTCAACTCGGAATCTACTGCGGCTACAACTGCACTCGGAATCTACTGCGGCTAAATTTCAACTCGGAATCTACTGCGGCTACGTCTCAACTCGGAATCTACTGCGGCTATGTCTCAACTCAAAATCTACTGCGGCTACGTCTCAACTCGGAATCTACTGCTGTTACGTCTCAACTCGGAATCTTCTGCGGCTACGTCTCAACTCGGAATCTACTGCGGCTAGGACTCAACTCGGAATCTACTGCAGCTACGTCTCAACTCGGAATCTACTGCGGCTAGGACTCAACTCGGAATCTACTGCAGCTACGTCTCAACTCGGAATCTACAGCGGCTACGTCTCAACTCGGAATCTACTATGGCTACGTCTCAACTCGAAATCTACTACGGCTAGGACTCAACTCGGAATCTACTGCGGCAACGACTCAACTCAGAATCTACTGCGGCTAGGACTCTACTCCGAATCTACTGCGGCAAGGACTCAACTCGGAATCTACTGCGGCTACGTCTCAACTCGGAATTTACTGCGGCTAGGACTGAACTCAGAAATCTACTGCGGCTACGTCTCAACTCGGAATCTACTGCGGCTACGTCTCAACTCGGAATCTACAGCGGCTACGTCTCAACTCGGAATCTACTGCGGCTACGACTCAACTCGGAATCTACTGCGGCTAGGACTCAACTCGGAATCTACTGCGGCTACGTCTAAACTCGGAATCTACTGCGGCTAGGACTCAACTCGGAATCTACTGCAGCTACGTCTCAACTCGGAATCTACTGCAGCTACGTCTAAACTCGGAATCTACAGCGCTAAGGACAACTCGGAATCTACTGCGGCTACGTCTCAACTCGTATTCTACTGCGGCTAGGACTCAACTCGGAATCTACTGCAGCTACGTCTCAACTCGGAATCTACAGTGGCTACGTCTCAACTCGGAATCTACTACGGCTACGTCTCAACTCGAAATCTGCTACGGCTAGGACTCAACTCGGAATCTTACTGCGGCAACGACTCAACACAGAATCTACTGCGGCTAGGACTCTACTCAGAATCTACTGCGGCAAGGACTCAACTCGGAATCTATTGCGGCTACGTCTCAACTCGGAATCTACTGCGGCTACGTCTCAACTCGGAATCTACTGCGGTAACGCCTCAACTCGGAATCTACTGCGGCTAGGACTCAACTCGGAATCTACTGCAGCTACGTCTCAACTCGGAATCTACAGCGGCTACGTCTCAACTCGGAATCTACTGCAGCTACGTCTCAACTCGGAATCTACTGCGGCTACGTCTCAACTCGGAATCTACTGCGACTACGACTCAACTCGGAATCTACTGCGGCTACGTCTCAACTCGGAATCTACAGCGGCAACGACTCAACTCGGAATCTACTGCGGCAACGACTCAACTCGGAATCTACTGCAGCTACGTCTCAACTCGGAATCTACAGCGGCTACGTCTCAACTCAGAATCTACTGCGGTTACGTCTCAACTCGGAATCTACTGCGGCTAGGACTCAACTCGGAATCTACTTCAGCTACGTCTCAACTCGGAATCTACTGCGGCTAGGACTCAACTCGGAATCTACTGCAGCTACGTCTCAACTCGGAATCTACAGCGGCTACGTCTCAACTCGAAATCTAATACGGCTAGGACTCAAATCGGAATCTACTGCGGCAACGACTCAACTCAGAATCTACTGCGGTTACGTCTCAACTCGGAATCTACTGCGGCTAGGACTCAACTCGGAATCTACTTCAGCTACGTCTCAACTCGGAATCTACTGCGGCTAGGACTCAACTCGGAATCTACTGCAGCTACGTCTCAACTCGGAATCTACAGCGGCTACGTCTCAACTCGAAATCTAATACGGCTAGGACTCAACTCGGAATCTACTGCGGCAACGACTCAACTCAGAATCTACTGCGGCTAGGACTCTACTCAGAATCTACTGCGGCAAGGACTCAACTCGGAATCTACTGCTGCTACGTCTCAACTCGGAATCTACAGCGGCTACGTCTCAACTCGGAATCTACTGCGGCTACGTCTCAACTCGGAATCTACTGCGGCTAGGACTCAACTCGGAATCTACTGCAGCTACGTCTCAACTCGGAATCTACTGCAGCTACGTCTAAACTCGGAATCTACTGCGGCTACGTCTTAACTCGGAATCTACTGCGGCTACGTCTCAACTCGTATTCTACTGCGGCTAGGACTCAACTCGGAATCTACTGCTGTTACGTCTCAACTCGGAATCTACAGTGGCTACGTCTCAACTCGGAATCTACTACGGCATACGTCTCAAGTCGAAATCTGCTACGGCTAGGACTCAACTCGGAATCTTACTGCGGCAACGACTCAACACAGAATCTACTGCGGCTAGGACTCTACTCAGAATCTACTGCGGCAAGGACTCAACTCGGAATCTACTGCGGCTACGTCTTAACTCGGAATCTACAGCGGCTACGTCTCAACTCGGAATCTACTGCGGCAACGCCTCAACTCGGAATCTACTGCGGCTAGGACTCAACTCGGAATCTACTGCAGCTACGTCTCAACTCGGAATCTACAGCGGCTACGTCTCAACTCGGAATCTACTGCGGCAACGCCTCAACTCGGAATCTACTGCGGCTAGGACTCAACTCGGAATCTACTGCAGCTACGTCTCAACTCGGAATCTACAGCGGCTACGTCTCAACTCGGAATCTACTGCGGCTAGGACTCAACTCGGAATCTACTGCAGCTACGTCTCAACTCGGAATCTACTGTGGCTACGTCTCAACTCGGAATCTACTGCGACTACGACTCAACTCGGAATCTACTGCGGCTACGTCTCAACTCGGAATCTACAGCGGCAACGACTCAACTCGGAATCTACTGCTGCAACGACTCAACTCGGAATCTACTGCGGCTACGTCTCAACTCGGAATCTACTGCTGTTACGTCTCAAGTTAGAATCTACTGCTGCTACGTCTCAACTCGGAATCTACTGCGGCTAGGACTCAACTCGGAATCTACTGCAGCTACGTCTCAACTCGGAATCTACTGCGGCTAGGACTCAACTCGGAATCTACTGCAGCTACGTCTCAACTCGGAATCTACAGCGGCTACGTCTCAACTCGGAATCTACTACGGCTACGTCTCAACTCGAAATCCACTACGGCTAGGACTCAACTCGGAATCTACTGCGGCAACGACTCAACTCAGAATCTACGGCGGCTAGGACTCTACTCAGAATCTACTGCGGCAAGGACTCAACTCGGAATCTACTGCTGCTACGTCTCAACTCGGAATCTACAGCGGCTACGTCTCAACTCGGAATCTACTGCGGCTACGTCTCAACTCGGAATCTACTGCGGCTAGGACTCAACTCGGAATCTACTGCAGCTACGTCTCAACTCGGAATCTACTGCAGCTACGTCTAAACTCGGAATCTACTGCGGCTACGTCTTAACTCGGAATCTACTGCGGCTACGTCTCAACTCGTATTCTACTGCGGCTAGGACTCAACTCGGAATCTACTGCAGTTACGTCTCAACTCGGAATCTACAGTGGCTACGTCTCAACTCGGAATCTACTACGGCTACGTCTCAACTCGAAATCTGCTACGGCTAGGACTCAACTCGGAGTCTTACAGCGGCAACGACTCAACACAGAATCTACTGCGGCTAGGACTATACTCAGAATCTACTGCGGCAAGGACTCAACTCGGAATCTACTGCGGCTACGTCTTAAGTCGGAATCTACAGCGGCTACGTCTCAACTCAGAATCTACTGCGGCAACGCCTCGGAGTCTACTGCGGCTAGGACTCAACTCGGAATCTACTGCAGCAACGTCTCAACTCGGAATCTACAGCGGCTACGTCTCAACTCGGAATCTACTGCGGCTAGGACTCAACTCGGAATCTACTGCAGCTACGTCTCAAGTCGGAATCTACTGCGGCTACGTCTCAACTCGGAATCTACTGCGGCTACGAATCAACTCGGAATCTACTGCGGCTACGTCTCAACTCGGAATCTACCGCGGCAACGACTCAACTCGGAATCTACTGTGGCAACGACTCAACTCGGAATCTACTGCGTCTACGTCTCAACTCGGAATCTACTGCTGTTACGTCTCAACTCAGAATCTACTGCGGCTACGTCTCAACTCGGAATCTACTGCGGCTAGGACTCAACTCGGAATCTACTGCAGCTACGTCTCAACTCGGAATCTACTGCGGCTAGGACTCAACTCGGAATCTACTGCAGCTACGTCTCAACTCGGAATCTACAGCGGCTACGTCTCAACTCGGAATCTACTACGGCTACGTCTCAACTCGAAATCTACTACGGCTAGGACTCAACTCGGAATCTACTGCGGCAAAGACTCAACTCAGAATCTACTGCGGCTAGGACTCTACTCAGAATCTACTGCGGCAAGGACTCAACTCGGAATCTACTGCTGCTACGTCTCAACTCGGAATCTACTGCGGCTACGTCTCAACTCGGAATCTACTGCGGCTACGTCTCAACTCGGAATCTACTGCGGCTACGTCTCAACTCAGAATGTACAGCGGCAACGACTCAACTCAGAATCTACTGCGGCAACGACTCAACTCAGAATCTACTGCGGCTAGGACTCTACTCAGAATCTACTGCGGCAAGGACTCAACACGGAATCTACTGCAGCTACGTCTCAACTCGGAATCTACTGCAGCTACGTCTGAACTCGGAATCTACTGCGGCTACGTCTTAACTCGGAATCTACTGCGGCTACGTCTCAACTCAGAATGTACAGCGGCAACGACCCAACTCAGAATCTACTGCGGCAACGACTCAACACGGAATCTACTGCGGCAAGGACTCAACTCGGAATCTACTGCTGCTACGTCTGAACTCGGAATCTACTGTGGCTACGTCTCAACTCGGAATCTACAGCGGCTACGTCTCAACTTGAATCTACTGCGGCAACGCCTCAACTCGGAATCTACTGCGGCTAGGACTCAACTCGGAATCTACTGCAGCTACGTCTCAACTCGGAATCTACTGCGGCTACGTCTTAACTCGGAATCTACTGCGGCTACGTCTCAACTCAGAATGTACAGCGGCAACGACCCAACTCAGAATCTACTGCGGCAACGACTCAACACGGAATCTACTGCGGCAAGGACTCAACTCGGAATCTACTGCTGCTACGTCTGAACTCGGAATCTACTGTGGCTACGTCTCAACTCGGAATCTACTGCAGCTACGTCTCAACTCGGAATCTACTGCGGCTACGTCTCAACTCGGAATCTACTGCAGCTACGTCTCAACTCGGAATCTACTGCAGCTACGTCTCAACTCGGAATCTACTGCGGCTACGTCTCAACTCGGAATCTACTGCAGCTACGTCTCAACTCGGAATCTACTGCGGCTACGTCTCAACTCGGAATCTACAGCGGCAACGACTCAACTCGGAATCTACTGAGGCTACTTCTCAACTCGGAATTTACTGCGGCTAGGACTCTACTCAGAATCTACTGCGGCAAGGACTCAACTCGGAATCTACTGCGGCTACGTCTCAACTCGGAATCTACTGCGGCTACGTCTCAACTCGGAATCTACTGCGGCTACGACTCAACTCGGAATCTACTGCGGCTACGTCTCAACTCGGAATCTACAGCGGCAACGACTCAACTCGGAATCTACTGCGGCAACGACTCAACTCGGAATCTACTGCGGCTACGTCTCAACTCGGAATCTACTGCTGTTACGTCTCAACTCAGAATCTACTGCGGCTACGTCTCAACTCGGAATCTACTGCGGCTAGGACTCAACTCGGAATCTACTGCAGCTACGTCTCAACTCGGAATCTACTGCGGCTAGGACTCAACTCGGAATCTACTGCAGCTACGTCTCAACTCGGAATCTACAGCGGCTACGTCTCAACTCGGAATCTACTACGGCTACGTCTCAACTCGAAATCTACTACGGCTAGGACTCAACTCGGAATCTACTGCGGCTACGTCTCAACTCGGAATCTACAGCGGCAACGACTCAACTCGGAATCTACTGTGGCAACGACTCAACTCGGAATCTACTGCGTCTACGTCTCAACTCGGAATCTACTGCTGTTACGTCTCAACTCAGAATCTCCTGCGGCAACGTCTCAACTCGGAATCTACTGCGGCTAGGACTCAACTCGGAATCTACTGCAGCTACGTCTCAACTCGGAAACTACTGCGGCTAGGACTCAACTCGGAATCTACTGCGGCAAAGACTCAACTCAGAATCTACTGCGGCTAGGACTCTACTCAGAATCTACTGCGGCAAGGACTCAACTCGGAATCTACTGCTGCTACGTCTCAACTCGGAATCTACTGCGGCTACGTCTCAACTCGGAATCTACTGCGGCTACGTCTCAACTCGGAATCTACTGCGGCTACGTCTCAACTCAGAATGTACAGCGGCAACGACTCAACTCAGAATCTACTGCGGCAACGACTCAACTCAGAATCTACTGCGGCTAGGACTCTACTCAGAATCTACTGCGGCAAGGACTCAACACGGAATCTACTGCAGCTACGTCTCAACTCGGAATCTACTGCAGCTACGTCTGAACTCGGAATCTACTGCGGCTACGTCTTAACTCGGAATCTACTGCGGCTACGTCTCAACTCAGAATGTACAGCGGCAACGACCCAACTCAGAATCTACTGCGGCAACGACTCAACACGGAATCTACTGCGGCAAGGACTCAACTCGGAATCTACTGCTGCTACGTCTGAACTCGGAATCTACTGTGGCTACGTCTCAACTCGGAATCTACAGCGGCTACGTCTCAACTTGAATCTACTGCGGCAACGCCTCAACTCGGAATCTACTGCGGCTAGGACTCAACTCGGAATCTACTGCAGCTAAGTCTCAACTCGGAATCTACTGCGGCTACGTCTTAACTCGGAATCTACTGCGGCTACGTCTCAACTCAGAATGTACAGCGGCAACGACCCAACTCAGAATCTACTGCGGCAACGACTCAACACGGAATCTACTGCGGCAAGGACTCAACTCGGAATCTACTGCTGCTACGTCTGAACTCGGAATCTACTGTGGCTACGTCTCAACTCGGAATCTACTGCAGCTACGTCTCAACTCGGAATCTACTGCGGCTACGTCTCAACTCGGAATCTACTGCAGCTACGTCTCAACTCGGAATCTACTGCAGCTACGTCTCAACTCGGAATCTACTGCGGCTACGTCTCAACTCGGAATCTACTGCAGCTACGTCTCAACTCGGAATCTACTGCGGCTACGTCTCAACTCGGAATCTACAGCGGCAACGACTCAACTCGGAATCTACTGAGGCTACTTCTCAACTCGGAATTTACTGCGGCTAGGACTCTACTCAGAATCTACTGCGGCAAGGACTCAACTCGGAATCTACTGCGGCTACGTCTCAACTCGGAATCTACTGCGGCTACGTCTCAACTCGGAATCTACTGCGGCTACGACTCAACTCGGAATCTACTGCGGCTACGTCTCAACTCGGAATCTACAGCGGCAACGACTCAACTCGGAATCTACTGCGGCAACGACTCAACTCGGAATCTACTGCGGCTACGTCTCAACTCGGAATCTACTGCTGTTACGTCTCAACTCAGAATCTACTGCGGCTACGTCTCAACTCGGAATCTACTGCGGCTAGGACTCAACTCGGAATCTACTGCAGCTACGTCTCAACTCGGAATCTACTGCGGCTAGGACTCAACTCGGAATCTACTGCAGCTACGTCTCAACTCGGAATCTACAGCGGCTACGTCTCAACTCGGAATCTACTACGGCTACGTCTCAACTCGAAATCTACTACGGCTAGGACTCAACTCGGAATCTACTGCGGCTACGTCTCAACTCGGAATCTACAGCGGCAACGACTCAACTCGGAATCTACTGTGGCAACGACTCAACTCGGAATCTACTGCGTCTACGTCTCAACTCGGAATCTACTGCTGTTACGTCTCAACTCAGAATCTACTGCGGCAACGTCTCAACTCGGAATCTACTGCGGCTAGGACTCAACTCGGAATCTACTGCAGCTACGTCTCAACTCGGAAACTACTGCGGCTAGGACTCAACTCGGAATCTACTGCAGCTACGTCTCAACTCGGAATCTACAGCGGCTACGTCTCAACTCGGAATCTACTACGGCTACGTCTCAACTCGAAATCTACTACGGCTAGGACTCAACTCGGAATCTACTGCGGCTACGTCTCAACTCGGAATCTACTGCGGCTACGTCTCTACTCAGAATGTACAGCGGCAACGACTCAACTCAGAATCTACTGCGGCAACGACTCAACTCAGAATCTACTCCGGCTAGGACTCTACTCAGAATCTACTGCGGCAAGGACTCAACACGGAATCTACTGCAGCTACGTCTCAACTCGGAACCTACTGCGGCTACGTCTTAACTCGGAATCTACTGCGGCTACGTCTCAACTCAGAATGTACAGCGGCAACGACCCAACTCAGAATCTACTGCGGCAACGACTCAACACGGAATCTACTGCGGCAAGGACTCAACTCGGAATCTACTGCTGCTACGTCTGAACTCGGAATCTACTGTGGCTACGTCTCAACTCGGAATCTACTGCAGCTACGTCTCAACTCGGAATCTACTGCGGCTACGTCTCAACTCGGAATCTACTGCAGCTACGTCTCAACTCGGAATCTACTGTGGCTACGTCTCAACTCGGAATCTACAGCGGCAACGACTCAACTCGGAATCTACAGAGGCTACTTCTCAACTCGGAATCTACTGCGGCTAGGACTCTACTCAGAATCTACTGCGGCAAGGACTCAACTCGGAATCTACTGCGGCTACGTCTCAACTCGGAATCTACAGCGGCTACGTCTCAACTCGGAATCTACTGCGGCAACGCCTCAACTCGGAATCTACTGCGGCTAGGACTCAACTCGGAATCTACTGCAGCTACGTCTCAACTCGGAATCTACAGCGGCTACGTCTCAACTCGGAATCTACTGCGGCTAGGACTCAACTCGGAATCTACTGCAGCTACGTCTCAACTCGGAATCTACTGCGGCTACGTCTCAACTCGGAATCTACTGCGGCTACGACTCAACTCGGAATCTACTGCGGCTACGTCTCAACTCGGAATCTACAGCGGCAACGACTCAACTCGGAATCTACTGCGGCAACGACTCAACTCGGAATCTACTGCGGCTACGTCTCAACTCGGAATCTACTGCTGTTACGTCTCAACTCAGAATCTACTGCGGCTACGTCTCAACTCGGAATCTACTGCGGCTAGGACTCAACTCGGAATCTACTGCAGCTACGTCTCAACTCGGAATCTACTGCGGCTAGGACTCAACTCGGAATCTACTGCAGCTACGTCTCAACTCGGAATCTACTGCGGCTAGGACTCAACTCGGAATCTACTGCAGCTACGTCTCAACTCGGAATCTACAGCGGCTACGTCTCAACTCGGAATCTACTGTGGCTAGGACTCAACTCGGAATCTACTGCAGCTACGTCTCAACTCGGAATCTACTGCGGCTAGGACTCAACTCGGAATCTACTGCAGCTACGTCTCAACTCGGAATCTACAGCGGCTACGTCTCAACTCGGAATCTACTACGGCTACGTCTCAACTCGAAATCTACTACGGCTAGGACTCAACTCGGAATCTACTGCGGCTACGTCTCAACTCGGAATCTACTGCGGCTACGTCTCTACTCAGAATGTACAGCGGCAACGACTCAACTCAGAATCTACTGCGGCAACGACTCAACTCAGAATCTACTCCGGCTAGGACTCTACTCAGAATCTACTGCGGCAAGGACTCAACACGGAATCTACTGCAGCTACGTCTCAACTCGGAATCTACTGCGGCTACGTCTTAACTCGGAATCTACTGCGGCTACGTCTCAACTCAGAATGTACAGCGGCAACGACCCAACTCAGAATCTACTGCGGCAAAGACTCAACACGGAATCTACTGCGGCAAGGACTCAACTCGGAATCTACTGCTGCTACGTCTGAACTCGGAATCTACTGTGGCTACGTCTCAACTCGGAATCTACTGCAGCTACGTCTCAACTCGGAATCTACTGCGGCTACGTCTCAACTCGGAATCTACTGCAGCTACGTCTCAACTCGGAATCTACTGCGGCTACGTCTCAACTCGGAATCTACAGCGGCAACGACTCAACTCGGAATCTACTGAGGCTACTTCTCAACTCGGAATCTACTGCGGCTAGGACTCTACTCAGAATCTACTGCGGCAAGGACTCAACTCGGAATCTACTGCGGCTACGTCTCAACTCGGAATCTACAGCGGCTACGTCTCAACTCGGAATCTACTGCGGCAACGCCTCAACTCGGAATCTACTGCGGCTAGGACTCAACTCGGAATCTACTGCAGCTACGTCTCAACTCGGAATCTACAGCGGCTACGTCTCAACTCGGAATCTACTGCGGCTAGGACTCAACTCGGAATCTACTGCAGCTACGTCTCAACTCGGAATCTACTGCGGCTACGTCTCAACTCGGAATCTACTGCGGCTACGACTCAACTCGGAATCTACTGCGGCTACGTCTCAACTCGGAATCTACAGCGGCAACGACTCAACTCGGAATCTACTGCGGCAATGACTCAACTCGGAATCTACTGCGGCTACGTCTCAACTCGGAATCTACTGCTGTTACGTCTCAACTCAGAATCTACTGCGGCTACGTCTCAACTTGGAATCTACTGCGGCTACATCTCAACTCGGAATCTACTGCGGCTACGTCTCAACTCGGAATCTACTGCGGCTAGGACTCAACTCGGAATCTACTGCAGCTACGTCTCAACTCGCAATCTACTGCAGCTACGTCTAAACTCGGAATCTACTGCGACTACGTCTTAACTCGGAATCTACTGCGGCTAAGTCTCAACTCAGAATGTACAGCGGCAACGACTCAACTCAGAATCTACTGCGGCAACGACTCAACTCGGAATCTACTGCGGCTTCGTCTCAACTCGGAATCTACTGCTGCTACGTCTGAACTCGGAATCTACTGTGGCTACGTCTCAACTCGGAATCTACTGCAGCTACGTCTCAACTCGGAATCTACTGCAGCTACGTCTCAACTCGGAATCTACTGCAGCTACGTCTCAACTCGGAATCTACAGCGGCTACGTCTCAACTCGGAATCTACTGCAGCTACGTCTCAACTCAGAATCTACTGCGGCTACGTCTCAACTCGGAATCTACTGCGGCTACGACTCAACTCGGAATCTACTGTGGCTACGTCTCAACTCGGAATCTACAGCGGCAACGACTCAACTCGGAATCTATTGCGGCAACGACTCAACTCGGAATCTACTGCGGCAAGGACTCAACTCGGAATCTACTGCTGCTACGTCTGAACTCGGAATCTACTGTGGCTACGTCTCAACTCGGAATCTACTGCAGCTACGTCTCAACTCGGAATCTACTGCGGCTACGTCTCAACTCGGAATCTACTGCAGCTACGTCTCAACTCGGAATCTACAGCGGCTACGTCTCAACTCGGAATCTACTGCAGCTACGTCTCAACTCGGAATCTACAGCGGCTACGTCTCTACTCAGAATCTACTGCGGCAAGGACTCAACTCAGAATCTACTGCGGCTAGGACTCTACTCAGAATCTACTGCGGCAAGGACTCAACTTGGAATCTACTGCAGCTACGTCTCAACTCGGAATCTACTGCAGCTACGTCTCAACTCGGAATCTACTGCGGCTACGTCTCAACTCGGAATCTACTGCGGCTACGTCTCAACTCAGAATGTACAGCGGCAACGACTCAACTCAGAATCTACTGCGGCAACGACTCAACTCAGAATCTACTGCGGCTAGGACTCTACTCAGAATCTACTGCGGCAAGGACTCAACTCGGAATCTACTGCGGCAACGACTCAACTCGGAATCTACTGCAGCTACGTCTCAACTCGGAATCTACTGCTGTTACGTCTCAACTCAGAATCTACTGCGGCTACGTCTCAACTCGGAATCTACTGCGGCTAGGACTCAACTCGGAATCTACTTCAGCTACGTCTCAACTCGGAATCTACTGCGGCTAGGACTCAACTCCGTATCTACTGCAGCTACATCTCAACTCGGAATCTACAGCGGCTACGTCTCAACTCGGAATCTACTACGGCTACGTCTCAACTCGAAATCTAATACAGCTAGGACTCAACTCGGAATCTACTGCGGCAACGACTCAACTCAGAATCTACTGCGGCTAGGACTCTACTCAGAATCTACTGCGGCAAGGACTCAACTCGGAATCTACTGCTGCTACGTCTCAACTCGGAATCTACAGCGGCTACGTCTCAACTCGGAATCTACTGCGGCTACGTCTCAACTCGGAATCTACTGCGGCTAGGACTCAACTCGGAATCTACTGCAGCTACGTCTCAACTCGGAATCTACTGCAGCTACGTCTAAACTCGGAATCTACTGCGGCTACGTCTTAACTCGGAATCTACTGCGGCTACGTCTCAACTCGTATTCTACTGCGGCTAGGACTCAACTCGGAATCTACTGCTGTTACGTCTCAACTCGGAATCTACAGTGGCTACGTCTCAACTCGGAATCTACTACGGCATACGTCTCAAGTCGAAATCTGCTACGGCTAGGACTCAACTCGGAATCTTACTGCGGCAACGACTCAACACAGAATCTACTGCGGCTAGGACTCTACTCAGAATCTACTGCGGCAAGGACTCAACTCGGAATCTACTGCGGCTACGTCTTAACTCGGAATCTACAGCGGCTACGTCTCAACTCGGAATCTACTGCGGCAACGCCTCAACTCGGAATCTACTGCGGCTAGGACTCAACTCGGAATCTACTGCAGCTACGTCTCAACTCGGAATCTACAGCGGCTACGTCTCAACTCGGAATCTACTGCGGCAACGCCTCAACTCGGAATCTACTGCGGCTAGGACTCAACTCGGAATCTACTGCAGCTACGTCTCAACTCGGAATCTACTGTGGCTACGTCTCAACTCGGAATCTACTGCGACTACGACTCAACTCGGAATCTACTGCGGCTACGTCTCAACTCGGAATCTACAGCGGCAACGACTCAACTCGGAATCTACTGCGGCAACGACTCAACTCGGAATCTACTGCGGCTACGTCTCAACTCGGAATCTACTGCTGTTACGTCTCAACTTAGAATCTACTGCTGCTACGTCTCAACTCGGAATCTACTGCGGCTAGGACTCAACTCGGAATCTACTGCAGCTACGTCTCAACTCGGAATCTACTGCGGCTAGGACTCAACTCGGAATCTACTGCAGCTACGTCTCAACTCGGAATCTACAGCGGCTAGGTCTCAACTCGGAATCTACTACGGCTACGTCTGAACTCGAAATCTACTACGGCTAGGACTCAACTCGGAATCTACTGCGGCTACGTCTCAACTCGGAATCTACAGCGGCAACGACTCAACTCGGAATCTACTGTGGCAACGACTCAACTCGGAATCTACTGCGTCTACGTCTCAACTCGGAATCTACTGCTGTTACGTCTCAACTCAGAATCTACTGCGGCAACGTCTCAACTCGGAATCTACTGCGGCTAGGACTCAACTCGGAATCTACTGCAGCTACGTCTCAACTCGGAATCTACTGCGGCTAGGACTCAACTCGGAATCTACTGCAGCTACGTCTCAACTCGGAATCTACAGCGGCTACGTCTCAACTCGGAATCTACTACGGCTACGTCTCAACTCGAAATCTACTACGGCTAGGACTCAACTTGGAATCTACTGCGGCAACGACTCAACTCGGAATCTACTGCGGCTAGGACTCTACTCAGAATCTACTGCGGCAAGGACTCAACTCGGAATCTACTGCTGCTACGTCTCAACTCGGAATCTACTGCGGCTACGTCTCAACTCGGAATCTACTGCGGCTACGTCTCAACTCAGAATGTACAGCGGCAACGACTCAACTCAGAATCTACTGCGGCAACGACTCAACTCAGAATCTACTCCGGCTAGGACTCTACTCAGAATCTACTGCGGCAAGGACTCAACACGGAATCTACTGCAGCTACGTCTCAACTCGGAATCTACTGCGGCTACGTCTTAACTCGGAATCTACTGCGGCTACGTCTCAACTCAGAATGTACAGCGGCAACGACCCAACTCAGAATCTACTGCGGCAACGACTCAACACGGAATCTACTGCGGCAAGGACTCAACTCGGAATCTACTGCTGCTACGTCTGAACTCGGAATCTACTGTGGCTACGTCTCAACTCGGAATCTACTGCAGCTACGTCTCAACTCGGAATCTACTGCGGCTACGTCTCAACTCGGAATCTACTGCGGCTACGTCTCAACTCGGAATCTACTGCAGCTACGTCTCAACTCGGAATCTACTGCGGCTACGTCTCAACTCGGAATCTACAGCGGCAACGACTCAACTCGGAATCTACTGAGGCTACTTCTCAACTCGGAATCTACTGCGGCTAGGACTCTACTCAGAATCTACTGCGGCAAGGACTCAACTCGGAATCTACTGCGGCTACGTCTCAACTCGGAATCTACAGCGGCTACGTCTCAACTCGGAATCTACTGCGGCAACGCCTCAACTCGGAATCTACTGCGGCTAGGACTCAACTCGGAATCTACTGCAGCTACGTCTCAACTCGGAATCTACAGCGGCTACGTCTCAACTCAGAATCTACTGCGGCTAGGACTCAACTCGGAATCTACTGCAGCTACGTCTCAACTCGGAATCTACTGCGGCTACGTCTCAACTCGGAATCTACTGCGGCTACGACTCAACTCGGAATCTACTGCGGCTACGTCTCAACTCGGAATCTACAGCGGCAACGACTCACCTCGGAATCTACTGCGGCAACGACTCAATTCGGAATCTACTGCGGCTACGTCTCAACTCGGAATCTACTGCTGTTACGTCTCAACTCAGAATCTACTGCGGCTACGTCTCAACTCGGAATCTACTGCGGCTAGGACTCAACCAGGAATCTACTGCAGCTACGTCTCAACTCGGAATCTACTGCGGCTAGGACTCAACTCGGAATCTACTGCAGCTACGTCTCAACTCGGAATCTACAGCGGCTACGTCTCAACTCGGAATCTACTACGGCTACGTCTCAACTCGAAATCTACTACGGCTAGGACTCAACTCGGAATCTACTGCGGCAACGACTCAACTCAGAATCTACTGCGGCTAGGACTCTACTCAGAATCTACTGCGGCAAGGACTCAACTCGGAATCTACTGCTGCTACGTCTCAACTCGGAATCTACTGCGGCTACATCTCAACTCGGAATCTACTGCGGCTACGTCTCAACTCGGAATCTACTGCGGCTAGGACTCAACTCGGAATCTACTGCAGCTACGTCTCAACTCGCAATCTACTGCGGCTACGTCTAAACTCGGAATCTACTGCGACTACGTCTTAACTCGGAATCTACTGCGGCTACGTCTCAACTCAGAATGTACAGCGGCAACGACTCAACTCAGAATCTACTGCGGCAACGACTCAACTCAGAATCTACTCCGCCTAGGACTCTACTCAGAATCTACTGCGGCAAGGACTCAACACGGAATCTACTGCAGCTACGTCTCAACTCGGAATCTACTGCGGCTACGTCTTAACTCGGAATCTACTGCGGCTACGTCTCAACTCAGAATGTACAGCGGCAACGACCCAACTCAGAATCTGCTGCGGCAACGACTCAACACGGAATCTACTGCGGCAAGGACTCAACTCGGAATCTACTGCTGCTACGTCTGAACTCGGAATCTACTGTGGCTACGTCTCAACTCGGAATCTACTGCAGCTACGTCTCAACTCGGAATCTACTGCGGCTACGTCTCAACTCGGAATCTACTGCGGCTACGTCTCAACTCGGAATCTACTGCAGCTACGTCTCAACTCGGAATCTACTGCGGCTACGTCTCAACTCGGAATCTACAGCGGCAACGACTCAACTCGGAATCTACTGAGGCTACTTCTCAACTCGGAATCTACTGCGGCTAGGACTCTACTCAGAATCTACTGCGGCAAGGACTCAACTCGGAATCTACTGCGGCTACGTCTCAACTCGGAATCTACAGCGGCTACGTCTCAACTCGGAATCTACTGCGGCAACGCCTCAACTCGGAATCTACTGCGGCTAGGACTCAACTCGGAATCTACTGCAGCTACGTCTCAACTCGGAATCTACAGCGGCTACGTCTCAACTCGGAATCTACTGCGGCTAGGACTCAACTCGGAATCTACTGCAGCTACGTCTCAACTCGGAATCTACTGCGGCTACGTCTCAACTCGGAATCTACTGCGGCTACGACTCAACTCGGAATCTACTGCGGCTACGTCTCAACTCGGAATCTACAGCGGCAACGACTCAACTCGGTATCTACTGCGGCAACGACTCAATTCGGAATCTACTGCGGCTACGTCTCAACTCGGAATCTACTGCTGTTACGTCTCAACTCAGAATCTACCGCGGCTACGTCTCAACTCGGAATCTACTGCGGCTAGGACCCAACTCGGAATCTACTGCAGCTACGTCTCAACTCGGAATCTACTGCGGCTAGGACTCAACTCGGAATCTACTGCAGCTACGTCTCAACTCGGAATCTACAGCGGCTACGTCTCAACTCGGAATCTACTACGGCTACGTCTCAACTCGAAATCTACTACGGCTACGACTCAACTCGGAATCTACTGCGGCAACGACTCAACTCAGAATCTACTGCGGCTAGGACTCTACTCAGAATCTACTGCGGCAAGGACTCAACTCGGAATCTACTGCTGCTACGTCTCAACTCGGAATCTACTGCGGCTACATCTCAACTCGGAATCTACTGCGGCTAGGACTCAACTCGGAATCTACTGCAGCTACGTCTCAACTCGCAATCTACTGCAGCTACGTCTAAACTCGGAATCTACTGCGACTACGTCTTAACTCGGAATCTACTGCGGCTACGTCTCAACTCAGAATGTACAGCGGCAACGACTCAACTCAGAATCTACTGCGGCAACGACTCAGCTCGGAATCTACTGCGGCAAGGACTCAACTCGGAATCTACTGCTGCTACGTCTGAACTCGGAATCTACTGTGGCTACGTCTCAACTCGGAATCTACTGCAGCTACGTCTCAACTCGGAATCTACTGCAGCTATGTCTCAACTCGGAATCTACTGCAGCTACGTCTCAACTCGGAATCTACAGCGGCTACGTCTCAACTCGGAATCTACTGCAGCTACGTCTCAACTCAGAATCTACTGCGGCTACGTCTCAACTCGGAATCTACTGCGGCTACGACTCAACTCGGAATCTACTGCGGCTACGTCTCAACTCGGAATCTACTGCGGCAACGACTCAACTCGGAATCTACTGCGGCAAGGACTCAACTCGGAATCTACTGCTGCTACGTCTGAACTCGGAATCTACTGTGGCTACGTCTCAACTCGGAATCTACTGCAGCTACGTCTCAACTCGGAATCTACTGCGGCTACGTCTCAACTCGGAATCTACTGCGGCTACGTCTCAACTCGGAATCTACTGCAGCTACGTCTCAACTCGGAATCTACTGCGGCTACGTCTCAACTCGGAATCTACAGCGGCAACGACTCAACTCGGAATCTACTGAGGCTACTTCTCAACTCGGAATCTACTGCGGCTAGGACTCTACTCAGAATCTACTGCGGCAAGGACTCAACTCGGAATCTACTGCGGCTACGTCTCAACTCGGAATCTACAGCGGCTACGTCTCAACTCGGAATCTACTGCGGCAACGCCTCAACTCGGAATCTACTGCGGCTAGGACTCAACTCGGAATCTACTGCAGCTACGTCTCAACTCGGAATCTACAGCGGCTACGTCTCAACTCGGAATCTACTGCGGCTAGGACTCAACTCGGAATCTACTGCAGCTACGTCTCAACTCGGAATCTACTGCGGCTACGTCTCAACTCGGAATCTACTGCGGCTACGACTCAACTCGGAATCTACTGCGGCTACGTCTCAACTCGGAATCTACAGCGGCAACGACTCAACTCGGAATCTACTGCGGCAACGACTCAATTCGGAATCTACTGCGGCTACGTCTCAACTCGGAATCTACTGCTGTTACGTCTCAACTCAGAATCTACTGCGGCTACGTCTCAACTCGGAATCTACTGCGGCTAGGACTCAACCAGGAATCTACTGCAGCTACGTCTCAACTCGGAATCTACTGCGGCTAGGACTCAACTCGGAATCTACTGCAGCTACGTCTCAACTCGGAATCTACAGCGGCTACGTCTCAACTCGGAATCTACTACGGCTACGTCTCAACTCGAAATCTACTACGGCTAGGACTCAACTCGGAATCTACTGCGGCAACGACTCAACTCAGAATCTACTGCGGCTACGTCTCAACTCGGAATCTACTGCTGTTACGTCTCAACTCAGAATCTACTGCGGCTACGTCTCAACTCGGAATCTACTGCGGCTAGGACTCAACCAGGAATCTACTGCAGCTACGTCTCAACTCGGAATCTACTGCGGCTAGGACTCAACTCGGAATCTACTGCAGCTACGTCTCAACTCGGAATCTACAGCGGCTACGTCTCAACTCGGAATCTACTACGGCTACGTCTCAACTCGAAATCTACTACGGCTAGGACTCAACTCGGAATCTACTGCGGCAACGACTCAACTCAGAATCTACTGCGGCTAGGACTCTACTCAGAATCTACTGCGGCAAGGACTCAACTCGGAATCTACTGCTGCTACGTCTCAACTCGGAATCTACTGCGGCTACATCTCAACTCGGAATCTACTGCGGCTACGTCTCAACTCGGAATCTACTGCGGCTAGGACTCAACTCGGAATCTACTGCAGCTACGTCTCAACTCGCAATCTACTGCGGCTACGTCTAAACTCGGAATCTACTGCGACTACGTCTTAACTCGGAATCTACTGCGGCTACGTCTCAACTCAGAATGTACAGCGGCAACGACTCAACTCAGAATCTACTGCGGCAACGACTCAACTCAGAATCTACTCCGGCTAGGACTCTACTCAGAATCTACTGCGGCAAGGACTCAACACGGAATCTACTGCAGCTACGTCTCAACTCGGAATCTACTGCGGCTACGTCTTAACTCGGAATCTACTGCGGCTACGTCTCAACTCAGAATGTACAGCGGAAACAACCCAACTCAGAATCTACTGCGGCAACGACTCAACACGGAATCTACTGCGGCAAGGACTCAACTCGGAATCTACTGCTGCTACGTCTGAACTTGGAATCTACTGTGGCTACGTCTCAACTCGGAATCTACTGCAGCTACGTCTCAACTCGGAATCTACTGCGGCTACGTCTCAACTCGGAATCTACTGCGGCTACGTCTCAACTCGGAATCTACTGCAGCTACGTCTCAACACGGAATCTACTGCGGCTACGTCTCAACTCGGAATCTACAGCGGCAACGACTCAACTCGGAATCTACTGAGGCTACTTCTCCACTCGGAATCTACTGCGGCTAGGACTCTACTCAGAATCTACTGCGGCAAGGACTCAACTCGGAATCTACTGCGGCTACGTCTCAACTCGGAATCTACAGCGGCTACGTCTCAACTCGGAATCTACTGCGGCAACGCCTCAACTCGGAATCTACTGCGGCTAGGACTCAACTCGGAATCTACTGCAGCTACGTCTCAACTCGGAATCTACAGCGGCTACGTCTCAACTCGGAATCTACTGCGGCTAGGACTCAACTCGGAATCTACTGCAGCTACGTCTCAACTCGGAATCTACTGCGGCTACGTCTCAACTCGGAATCTACTGCGGCTACGACTCAACTCGGAATCTACTGCGGCTACGTCTCAACTCGGAATCTACAGCGGCAACGACTCAACTCGGTATCTACTGCGGCAACGACTCAATTCGGAATCTACTGCGGCTACGTCTCAACTCGGAATCTACTGCTGTTACGTCTCAACTCAGAATCTACCGCGGCTACGTCTCAACTCGGAATCTACTGCGGCTAGGACCCAACTCGGAATCTACTGCAGCTACGTCTCAACTCGGAATCTACTGCGGCTAGGACTCAACTCGGAATCTACTGCAGCTACGTCTCAACTCGGAATCTACAGCGGCTACGTCTCAACTCGGAATCTACTACGGCTACGTCTCAACTCGAAATCTACTACGGCTAGGACTCAACTCGGAATCTACTGCGGCAACGACTCAACTCAGAATCTACTGCGGCTAGGACTCTACTCAGAATCTACTGCGGCAAGGACTCAACTCGGAATCTACTGCTGCTACGTCTCAACTCGGACTCTACTGCGGCTACATCTCAACTCGGAATCTACTGCGGCTACGTCTCAACTCGGAATCTACTGCGGCTAGGACTCAACTCGGAATCTACTGCAGCTACGTCTCAACTCGCAATCTACTGCAGCTACGTCTAAACTCGGAATCTACTGCGACTACGTCTTAACTCGGAATCTACTGCGGCTACGTCTCAACTCAGAATGTACAGCGGCAACGACTCAACTCAGAATCTACTGCGGCAACGACTCAACTCGGAATCTACTGCGGCAAGGACTCAACTCGGAATCTACTGCTGCTACGTCTGAACTCGGAATCTACTGTGGCTACGTCTCAACTCGGAATCTACTGCAGCTACGTCTCAACTCGGAATCTACTGCAGCTATGTCTCAACTCGGAATCTACTGCAGCTACGTCTCAACTCGGAATCTACAGCGGCTACGTCTCAACTCGGAATCTACTGCAGCTACGTCTCAACTCAGAATCTACTGCGGCTACGTCTCAACTCGGAATCTACTGCGGCTACGACTCAACTCGGAATCTACTGCGGCTACGTCTCAACTCGGAATCTACTGCGGCAACGACTCAACTCGGAATCTACTGCGGCAAGGACTCAACTCGGAATCTACTGCTGCTACGTCTGAACTCGGAATCTACTGTGGCTACGTCTCAACTCGGAATCTACTGCGGCAAGGACTCAACTCGGAATCTACTGCGGCTACGTCTCAACTCGGAATCTACTGCAGCTACGTCTCAACTCGGAATCTACAGCGGCTACGTCTCAACTCGGAATCTACTGCGGCTACGTCTCAACTCGGAATCTACTGCGGCTACGTCTCAACTCGGAATCTACTGCGGCTACGTCTCAACTCGGAATCTACAGCGGCAACGACTCAACTCGGAATCTACTGCGGCTACGTCTCAACTCGGAATCTACTGCAGCTACGTCTCAACTCGGAATCTACAGCGGCTACGTCTCTACTCAGAATCTACTGCGGCAAGGACTCAACTCAGAATCTACTGCGGCTAGGACTCTACTCAGAATCTACTGCGGCAAGGACTCAACTCGGAATCTACTGCAGCTACGTCTCAACTCGGAATCTACTGCAGCTACGTCTCAACTCGGAATCTACTGCGGCTACGTCTCAACTCGGAATCTACTGCGGCTACGTCTCAACTCAGAATGTACAGCGGCAACGACTCAACTCAGAATCTACTGCGGCAACGACTCAACTCAGAATCTACTGCGGCTAGGACTCTACTCAGAATCTACTGCGGCAAGGACTCAACTCGGAATCTACTGCGGCAACGACTCAACTCGGAATCTACTGCAGCTACGTCTCAACTCGGAATCTACTGCTGTTACGTCTCAACTCAGAATCTACTGCGGCTACGTCTCAACTCGGAATCTACTGCGGCTAGGACTCAACTCGGAATCTACTTCAGCTACGTCTCAACTCGGAATCTACTGCGGCTAGGACTCAACTCGGAATCTACTGCATCTACGTCTCAACTCGGAATCTACAGCGGCTACGTCTCAACTCGGAATCTACTACGGCTACGTCTCAACTCAAATCTAATACGGCTAGGACTCAACTCGGAATCTACTGCGGCAACGACTCAACTCAGAATCTACTGCGGCTAGGACTCTACTCAGAATCTACTGCGGCAAGGACTCAACTCGGAATCTACTGCTGCTACGTCTCAACTCGGAATCTACAGCGGCTACGTCTCAACTCGGAATCTACTGCGGCTACGTCTCAACTCGGAATCTACTGCGACTAAATTTCAACTCGGAATCTACTGCAGCTACGTCTCAACTCGGAATCTACTGCAGCTACGTCTAAACTCGGAATCTACTGCGGCTACGTCTTAACTCGGAATCTACTGCGGCTACGTCTCAACTCGTATTCTACTGCGGCTAGGACTCAACTCGGAATCTACTGCTGTTACGTCTCAACTCGGAATCTACAGTGGCTACGTCTCAACTCGGAATCTACTACGGCATACGTCTCAAGTCGAAATCTGCTACGGCTACGTCTCAACTCGGAATCTACTGCGGCTAAATTTCAACTCGGAATCTACTGCAGCTACGTCTCAACTCGGAATCTACTGCAGCTACGTCTAAACTCGGAATCTACTGCGGCAACGACTCAACACAGAATCTACTGCGGCTAGGACTCTACTCAGAATCTACTGCGGCAAGGACTCAACTCGGAATCTACTGCGGCTACGTCTTAACTCGGAATCTACAGCGGCTACGTCTCAACTCGGAATCTACTGCGGCTAGGACTCAACTCGGAATCTACTGCAGCTACGTCTCAACTCGGAATCTACAGCGGCTACGTCTCAACTCGGAATCTACTGCGGCAACGCCTCAACTCGGAATCTACTGCGGCTAGGACTCAACTCGGAATCTACTGCAGCTACGTCTCAACTCGGAATCTACTGTGGCTACGTCTCAACTCGGAATCTACTGCGACTACGACTCAACTCGGAATCTACTGCGGCAACGACTCAACTCGGAATCTACTGCGGCTACGTCTCAACTCGGAATCTACTGCTGTTACGTCTCAACTTAGAATCTACTGCTGCTACGTCTCAACTCGGAATCTACTGCGGCTAGGACTCAACTCGGAATCTACTGCAGCTACGTCTCAACTCGGAATCTACTGCGGCTAGGACTCAACTCGGAATCTACTGCGGCTACGTCTCAACTCAGAATGTACAGCGGCAACGACTCAACTCAGAATCTACTGCGGCAACGACTCAACTCAGAATCTACTGCGGCTAGGACTCTACTCAGAATCTACTGCGGCAAGGACTCAACTCGGAATCTACTGCGGCAACGACTCAACTTGGAATCTACTGCAGCTACGTCTCAACTCGGAATCTACTGCTGTTACGTCTCAACTCGGAATCTACTTCAGCTACGTCTCAACTCGGAATCTACTGAGGCTAGGACTCAACTCGGAATCTACTGCATCTACGTCTCAACTCGGAATCTACAGCGGCTACGTCTCAACTCGGAATCTACTACGGCTACGTCTCAACTCAAATCTAATACGGCTAGGACTCAACTCGGAATCTACTGCGGCAACGACTCAACTCAGAATCTACTGCGGCTAGGACTCTACTCAGAATCTACTGCGGCAAGGACTCAACTCGGAATCTACTGCTGCTACGTCTCAACTCGGAATCTACAGCGGCTACGTCTCAACTCGGAATCTACTGCGGCTACGTCTCAACTCGGAATCTACTGCGGCTAAATTTCAACTCGGAATCTACTGCAGCTACGTCTCAACTCGGAATCTACTGCAGCTACGTCTAAACTCGGAATCTACTGCGGCTACGTCTTAACTCGGAATCTACTGCGGCTACGTCTCAACTCGTATTCTACTGCGGCTAGGACTCAACTCGGAATCTACTGCTGTTACGTCTCAACTCGGAATCTACAGTGGCTACGTCTCAACTCGGAATCTACTACGGCATACGTCTCAAGTCGAAATCTGCTACGGCTACGTCTCAACTCGGAATCTACTGCGGCTAAATTTCAACTCGGAATCTACTGCAGCTACGTCTCAACTCGGAATCTACTGCAGCTACGTCTAAACTCGGAATCTACTGCGGCAACGACTCAACACAGAATCTACTGCGGCTAGGACTCTACTCAGAATCTACTGCGGCAAGGACTCAACTCGGAATCTACTGCGGCTACGTCTTAACTCGGAATCTACAGCGGCTACGTCTCAACTCGGAATCTACTGCGGCTAGGACTCAACTCGGAATCTACTGCAGCTACGTCTCAACTCGGAATCTACAGCGGCTACGTCTCAACTCGGAATCTACTGCGGCAACGCCTCAACTCGGAATCTACTGCGGCTAGGACTCAACTCGGAATCTACTGCAGCTACGTCTCAACTCGGAATCTACTGTGGCTACGTCTCAACTCGGAATCTACTGCGACTACGACTCAACTCGGAATCTACTGCGGCAACGACTCAACTCGGAATCTACTGCGGCTACGTCTCAACTCGGAATCTACTGCTGTTACGTCTCAACTTAGAATCTACTGCTGCTACGTCTCAACTCGGAATCTACTGCGGCTAGGACTCAACTCGGAATCTACTGCAGCTACGTCTCAACTCGGAATCTACTGCGGCTAGGACTCAACTCGGAATCTACTGCAGCTACGTCTCAACTCGTAATCTACAGCGGCTACGTCTCAACTCGGAATCTACTACGGCTACGTCTCAACTCGAAATCTACTACGGCTAGGACTCAAATCGGAATCTACTGCGGCAACGACTCAACTCAGAATCTACTGCGGCTAGGACTCTACTCAGAATCTACTGCGGCAAGTACTCAACTCGGAATCTACTGCTGCTACGTCTCAACTCGGAATCTACAGCGGCTACGTCTCAACTCGGAATCTACTGCTGTTACGTCTCAACTCGGAATCTACTGCGGCTACGTCTCAACTCGGAATCTACTGCAGCTACGTCTCAACTCGGAATCTACTGCAGCTACGTCTAAACTCGGAATCTACTGCGGCTACGTCTTAACTCGGAATCTACTGCGGCTACGTCTCAACTCGTATTCTACTGCGGCTAGGACTCAACTCGGAATCTACTGCAGTTACGTCTCAACTCGGAATCTACAGTGGCTACGTCTCAACTCGGAATCTACTACGGCTACGTCTCAACTCGAAATCTGCTACGGCTAGGACTCAACTCGGAATCTTACTGCGGCAACGACTCAACACAGAATCTACTGCGGCAACGACTCTACTCAGAATCTACTGCGGCAAGGACTCAACTCGGAATCTACTGCGGCTACGTCTTAACTCGGAATCTACAGCGGCTACGTCTCAACTCGGAATCTACTGCGGCAACGCCTCAACTCGGAGTCTACTGCGGCTAGGACTCAACTCGGAATCTACTGCAGCTACGTCTCAACTCGGAATCTACAGCGGCTACGTCTCTACTCGGAATCTACTGCGGCTAGGACTCAACTCGGAATCTACTGCAGCTACGTCTCAAGTCGGAATCTACTGCAGCTACGTCTCAACTCGGAATCTACTGCGGCTACGAATCAACTCGGAATCTACTGCGGCTACGTCTCAACTCGGAATCTACAGCGGCAACGACTCAACTCGGAATCTACTGTGGCAACGACTCAACTCGGAATCTACTGCGTCTACGTCTCAACTCGGAATCTACTGCTGTTACGTCTCAAATCAGAATCTACTGCGGCTACGTCTCAACTCGGAATCTACTGCGGCTAGGACTCTACTCAGAATCTACTGCGGCAAGGACTCAACTCGGAATCTACTGCTGCTACGTCTCAACTCGGAATCTACAGCGGCTACGTCTCAACTCGGAATCTACTGCGGCTACGTCTCAACTCGGAATCTACTGCGGCTAAATTTCAACTCGGAATCTACTGCAGCTACGTCTCAACTCGGAATCTACTGCAGCTACGTCTAAACTCGGAATCTACTGCGGCTACGTCTTAACTCGGAATCTACTGCGGCTACGTCTCAACTCGTATTCTACTGCGGCTAGGACTCAACTCGGAATCTACTGCTGTTACGTCTCAACTCGGAATCTACAGTGGCTACGTCTCAACTCGGAATCTACTACGGCATACGTCTCAAGTCGAAATCTGCTACGGCTAGGACTCAACTCGGAATCTTACTGCGGCAACGACTCAACACAGAATCTACTGCGGCTAGGACTCTACTCAGAATCTACTGCGGCAAGGACTCAACTCGGAATCTACTGCGGCTACGTCTTAACTCGGAATCTACAGCGGCTACGTCTCAACTCGGAATCTACTGCGGCTAGGACTCAACTCGGAATCTACTGCAGCTACGTCTCAACTCGGAATCTACAGCGGCTACGTCTCAACTCGGAATCTACTGCGGCAACGCCTCAACTCGGAATCTACTGCGGCTAGGACTCAACTCGGAATCTACTGCAGCTACGTCTCAACTCGGAATCTACTGTGGCTACGTCTCAACTCGGAATCTACTGCGACTACGACTCAACTCGGAATCTACTGCGGCAACGACTCAACTCGGAATCTACTGCGGCTACGTCTCAACTCGGAATCTACTGCTGTTACGTCTCAACTTAGAATCTACTGCTGCTACGTCTCAACTCGGAATCTACTGCGGCTAGGACTCAACTCGGAATCTACTGCAGCTACGTCTCAACTCGGAATCTACTGCGGCTAGGACTCAACTCGGAATCTACTGCAGCTACGTCTCAACTCGTAATCTACAGCGGCTACGTCTCAACTCGGAATCTACTACGGCTAAGTCTCAACTCGAAATCTACTACGGCTAGGACTCAAATCGGAATCTACTGCGGCAACGACTCAACTCAGAATCTACTGCGGCTAGGACTCTACTCAGAATCTACTGCGGCAAGTACTCAACTCGGAATCTACTGCTGCTACGTCTCAACTCGGAATCTACAGCGGCTACGTCTCAACTCGGAATCTACTGCTGTTACGTCTCAACTCGGAATCTACTGCGGCTACGTCTCAACTCGGAATCTACTGCAGCTACGTCTCAACTCGGAATCTACTGCAGCTACGTCTAAACTCGGAATCTACTGCGGCTACGTCTTAACTCGGAATCTACTGCGGCTACGTCTCAACTCGTATTCTACTGCGGCTAGGACTGAACTCGGAATCTACTGCAGTTACGTCTCAACTCGGAATCTACAGTGGCTACGTCTCAACTCGGAATCTACTACGGCTACGTCTCAACTCGAAATCTGCTACGGCTAGGACTCAACTCGGAATCTTACTGCGGCAACGACTCAACACAGAATCTACTGCGGCAACGACTCTACTCAGAATCTACTGCGGCAAGGACTCAACTCGGAATCTACTGCGGCTACGTCTTAAGTCGGAATCTACAGCGGCTACGTCTCAACTCGGAATCTACTGCGGCAACGCCTCAACTCGGAGTCTACTGCGGGTAGGACTCAACTCGGAATCTACTGCAGCTACGTCTCAACTCGGAATCTACAGCGGCTACGTCTCAACTCGGAATCTACTGCGGCTAGGACTCAACTCGGAATCTACTGCAGCTACGTCTCAAGTCGGAATCTACTGCGGCTACGTCTCAACTCGGAATCTACTGCGGCTACGAATCAACTCGGAATCTACTGCGGCTACGTCTCAACTCGGAATCTACAGCGGCAACGACTCAACTCGGAATCTACTGTGGCAACGACTCAACTCGGAATCTACTGCGTCTACGTCTCAACTCGGAATCTACTGCTGTTACGTCTCAACTCAGAATCTACTGCGGCTACGTCTCAACTCGGAATCTACTGCGGCTAGGACTCAACTCGGAATCTACTGCAGCTACGTCTCAACTCGGAATCTACAGCGGCTACGTCTCAACTCGGAATGTACTACGGCTACGTCTCAACTCGAAATCTACTACGGCTAGGACTCAACTCGGAATCTACTGCGGCAACGACTCAACTCAGAATCTACTGCGGCTAGGACTCTACTCAGAATCTACTGCGGCAAGGACTCAACTCGGAATCTACTGCGGCTACGTCTCAACTCGGAATTTACTGCGGCTAGGACTGAACTCGGAATCTACTGCGGCTACGTCTCAACTCGGAATCTACTGCGGCTACGTCTCAACTCAGAATGTACAGCGGCAAAGACTCAACTCAGAATCTACTGCGGCAACGACTCAACTCAGAATCTACTGCGGCTAGGACTCTACTCAGAATCTACTGCGGCAAGGACTCAACACGGAATCTACTGCAGCTACGTCTCAACTCAGAATCTACTGCAGCTACGTCTGAACTCGGAATCTACTGCGGCTACGTCTTAACTCGGAATCTACTGCGGCTACGTCTCAACTCAGAATGTACAGCGGCAACGACCCAACTCAGAATCTACTGCGGCAACGACTCAACACGGAATCTACTGCGGCAAGGACTCAACTCGGAATCTACTGCTGCTACGACTCAACTCGGAATCTACTGTGGCTACGTCTCAACTCGGAATCTACTGCAGCTACGTCTCAACTCGGAATCTACTGCGGCTACGTCTCAACTCGGAATCTACTGCGGCTACGTCTCAACTCGGAATCTACTGCAGCTACGTCTCAACTCGGAATCTACTGCGGCTACGTCTCAACTCGGAATCTACAGCGGCAACGACTCAACTCGGAATCTACTGAGGCTACTTCTCAACTCGGAATCTACTGCGGCTAGGACTCTACTCAGAATCTACTGCGGCAAGGACTCAACTCGGAATCTACTGCGGCTACGTCTCAACTCGGAATCTACAGCGGCTACGTCTCAACTCGGAATCTACTGCGGCAACGCCTCAACTCGGAATCTACTGCGGCTAGGACTCAACTCGGAATCTACTGCAGCTACGTCTCAACTCGGAATCTACAGCGGCTACGTCTCAACTCGGAATCTACTGCGGCTAGGACTCAACTCGGAATCTACTGCAGCTACGTCTCAACTCGGAATCTACTGCGGCTACGTCTCAACTCGGAATCTACTGCGGCTACGACTCAACTCGGAATCTACTGCGGCTACGTTTCAACTCGGAATCTACAGCGGCAACGACTCAACTCGGAATCTACTGCGGCAACGACTCAACTCGGAATCTACTGCGGCTACGTCTCAACTCGGAATCTACTGCTGTTACGTCTCAACTCAGAATCTACTGCGGCTACGTCTCAACTCGGAATCTACTGCGGCTAGGACTCAACTCGGAATCTACTGCAGCTACGTCTCAACTCGGAATCTACTGCGGCTAGGACTCAACTCGGAATCTACTGCAGCTACGTCTCAACTCGGAATCTACAGCGGCTACGTCTCAACTCGGAATCTACTACGGCTACGTCTCAACTCGAAATCTACTACGGCTAGGACTCAACTCGGAATCTACTGCGGCAACGACTCAACTCAGAATCTACTGCGGCTAGGACTCTACTCAGAATCTACTGCGGCAAGGACTCAACTCGGAATCTACTGCTGCTACGTCTCAACTCGGAATCTACTGCGGCTACATCTCAACTCGGAATCTACTGCGGCTACGTCTCAACTCGGAATCTACTGCGGCTAGGACTCAACTCGGAATCTACTGCAGCTACGTCTCAACTCGCAATCTACTGCAGCTACGTCTAAACTCGGAATCTACTGCGACTACGTCTTAACTCGGAATCTACTGCGGCTACGTCTCAACTCAGAATGTACAGCGGCAACGACTCAACTCAGAATCTACTGCGGCAACGACTCAACTCGGAATCTACTGCGGCAAGGACTCAACTCGGAATCTACTGCTGCTACGTCTGAACTCGGAATCTACTGTGGCTACGTCTCAACTCGGAATCTACTGCAGCTACGTCTCAACTCGGAATCTACTGCGGCTACGTCTCAACTCGGAATCTACTGCAGCTACGTCTCAACTCGGAATCTATAGCGGCTACGTCTCAACTCGGAATCTACTGCGGTTAGGACTCAACTCGGAATCTACTGTGGCTACGTCTCAACTCGGAATCTACTGCGGCTACGTCTCAACTCGGAATCTACTGCGGCTACGTCTCAACTCGGAATCTACAGCGGCAACGACTCAACTCGGAATCTACTGCGGCAACGACTCAACTCGGAATCTACTGCGGCAAGGACTCAACTCGGAATCTACTGCTGCTACGTCTGAACTCGGAATCTACTGTGGCTACGTCTCAACTCGGAATCTACTGCAGCTACGTCTCAACTCGGAATCTACTGCGGCTACGTCTCAACTCGGAATCTACTGCAGCTACGTCTCAACTCGGAATCTACAGCGGCTACGTCTCAACTCGGAATCTACTGCGGCTAGGACTCAACTCGGAATCTACTGCGGCTACGTCTCAACTCGGAATCTACTGCGGCTACGTCACAACTCGGAATCTACAGCGGCAACGACTCAACTCGGAATCTACTGCGGCTACGTCTCAACTCGGAATCTACTGCAGCTACGTCTCAACTCGGAATCTACAGCGGCTACGTCTCTACTCAGAATCTACTGCGGCAAGGACTCAACTCGGAATCTACTGCTGCTACGTCTCAACTCGGAATCTACTGCGACTACGTCTCAACTCGGAATCTACTGCGGCTACGTCTCAACTCGGAATCTACTGCGGCTACGTCTCAACTCAGAATGTAGAGCGGCAACGACTCAACTCAGAATCTACTGCGGCAACGACTCAACTCAGAATCTACTGCGGCTAGGACTCTACTCAGAATCTACTGCGGCAAGGACTCAACTCGGAATCTACTGCAGCTACGTCTCAACTCGGAATCTACTGCAGCTACGTCTGAACTCGGAATCTACTGCGGCTACGTCTTAACTCGGAATCTACTGCGGCTACGTCTCAACTCAGAATGTACAGCGGCAACGACCCAACTCAGAATCTACTGCGGCAATGACTCAACACGGAATCTACTGCGGCAAGGACTCAACTCGGAATCTACTGCTGCTACGTCTGAACTCGGAATCTACTGTGGCTACGTCTCAACTCGGAATCTACTGCAGCTACGTCTCAACTCGGAATCTACTGCGGCTACGTCTCAACTCGGAATCTACTGCGGCTACGTCTCAACTCGGAATCTACTGCAGCTACGTCTCAACTCGGAATCTACTGCAGCTACGTCTCAACTCGGAATCTACAGCGGCAACGACTCAACTCGGAATCTACTGAGGCTACTTCTCAACTCGGAATCTACTGCGGTTAGGACTCTACTCAGAATCTACTGCGGCAAGGACTCAACTCGGAATCTACTGCGGCTACGTCTCAACTCGGAATCTACAGCGGCTACGTCTCAACTCGGAATCTACTGCGGCTAGGACTCAACTCGGAATCTACTGCAGCTACGTCTCAACTCGGAATCTACTGCGGCTACGTCTCAACTCGGAATCTACTGCGGCTACGACTCAACTCGGAATCTACTGCGGCTACGTCTCAACTCGGAATCTACAGCGGCAACGACTCAACTCGGAATCTACTGCGGCAACGACTCAACTCGGAATCTACTGCGGCTACGTCTCAACTCGGAATCTACTGCTGTTACGTCTCAACTCAGAATCTACTGCGGCTACGTCTCAACTCGGTATCTACTGCGGCTAGGACTCAACTCGGAATCTACTGCAGCTACGTCTCAACTCGGAATCTACTGCGGCTAGGACTCAACTCGGAATCTACTGCAGCTACGTCTCAACTCGGAATCTACAGCGGCTACGTCTCAACTCGGAATCTACTACAGCTACGTCTCAACTCGAAATCTACTACGGCTAGGACTCAACTCGGAATCTACTGCGGCAACGACGCAACTCAGAATCTACTGCGGCTAGGACTCTACTCAGAATCTACTGCGGCAAGGACTCAACTCTTAATCTACTGCTGCTACGTCTCAACTCGGAATCTACTGCGGCTACATCTCAACTCGGAATCTACTGCGGCTACGTCTCAACTCGGAATCTACTGCGGCTAGGACTCAACTCGGAATCTACTGCAGCTACGTCTCAACTCGCAATCTACTGCAGCTACGTCTAAACTCGGAATCTACTGCGACTACGTCTTAACTCGGAATCTACTGCGGCTACGTCTCAACTCGGAATCTACAGCGGCAACGACTCAACTCGGAATCTACTGAGGCTACTTCTCAACTCGGAATCTACTGCGGTTAGGACTCTACTCAGAATCTACTGCGGCAAGGACTCAACTCGGAATCTACTGCGGCTACGTCTCAACTCGGAATCTACAGCGGCTACGTCTCAACTCGGAATCTACTGCGGCTAGGACTCAACTCGGAATCTACTGCAGCTACGTCTCAACTCGGAATCTACTGCGGCTACGTCTCAACTCGGAATCTACTGCGGCTACGACTCAACTCGGAATCTACTGCGGCTACGTCTCAACTCGGAATCTACAGCGGCAACGACTCAACTCGGAATCTACTGCGGCAACGACTCAACTCGGAATCTACTGCGGCTACGTCTCAACTCGGAATCTACTGCTGTTACGTCTCAACTCAGAATCTACTGCGGCTACGTCTCAACTCGGTATCTACTGCGGCTAGGACTCAACTCGGAATCTACTGCAGCTACGTCTCAACTCGGAATCTACTGCGGCTAGGACTCAACTCGGAATCTACTGCAGCTACGTCTCAACTCGGAATCTACAGCGGCTACGTCTCAACTCGGAATCTACTACAGCTACGTCTCAACTCGAAATCTACTACGGCTAGGACTCAACTCGGAATCTACTGCGGCAACGACGCAACTCAGAATCTACTGCGGCTAGGACTCTACTCAGAATCTACTGCGGCAAGGACTCAACTCTTAATCTACTGCTGCTACGTCTCAACTCGGAATCTACTGCGGCTACATCTCAGCTCGGAATCTACTGCGGCTACGTCTCAACTCGGAATCTACTGCGGCTAGGACTCAACTCGGAATCTACTGCAGCTACGTCTCAACTCGCAATCTACTGCAGCTACGTCTAAACTCGGAATCTACTGCGACTACGTCTTAACTCGGAATCTACTGCGGCTACGTCTCAACTCAGAATGTACAGCGGCAACGACTCAACTCAGAATCTACTGCGGCAACGACTCAACTCGGAATCTACTGCGGCAAGGACTCAACTCGGAATCTACTGCTGCTACGTCTGAACTCGGAATCTACTGTGGCTACGTCTCAACTCGGAATCTACTGCAGCTACGTCTCAACTCGGAATCTACTGCGGCTACGTCTCAACTCGGAATCTACTGCAGCTACGTCTCAACTCGGAATCTACAGCGGATACGTCTCAACTCGGAATCTACTGCGGCTAGGACTCAACTCGGAATCTACTGCGGCTACGTCTCAACTCTGAATCTACTGCGGCTACGTCTCAACTCGGAATCTACAGCGGCAACGACTCAACTCGGAATCTATGGCGGCTACTTCTCAACTCGGAATCTACTGCGGCTACATCTCAACTCGGAATCTACAGCGGCTACGTCTCAACTCGGAATCTACTGCGGCTACGTCTCAACTCGGAATCTACTGCGGCTCCGTCTCAACTCGGAATCTACTGCGGCTACGACTGCACTCGGAATCTACTGCGGCTAAATTTCAACTCGGAATCTACTGCGGCTACGTCTCAACTCGGAATCTCCTGCGGCTATGTCTCAACTCAAAATCTACTGCGGCTACGTCTCAACTCGGAATCTACTGCTGTTACGTCTCAACTCGGAATCTTCTGCGGCTACGTCTAAACTCGGAATCTACTGCGGCTAGGACTCAACTCGGAATCTACTGCGGCTATGTCTCAACTCAAAATCTACTGCGGCTACGTCTCAACTCGGAATCTCCTGCTGTTACGTCTCAACTCGGAATCTTCTGCGGCTACGTCTCAACTCGGAATCTACTGCGGCTAGGACTCAACTCGGAATCTACTGCAGCTACGTCTCAACTCGGAATCTACTGCGGCTAGGACTCAACTCGGAATCTACTGCAGCTACGTCTCAACTCGGAATCTACAGCTGCTACGTCTCAACTCGGAATCTACTACGGCTACGTCTCAACTCGAAATCTACTACGGCTAGGACTCAACTCGGAATCTACTGCGGCAACGACTCAACTCAGAATCTACTGCGGCTAGGACTCTACTCAGAATCTACTGCGGCAAGGAATCAACTCGGAATCTAGTGCGGCTACGTCTCAACTCGGAATTTACTGCGGCTAGGACTGAACTCGGAATCTACTTCGGCTACGTCTCAACTCGGAATCTACTGCGGCTACGTCTCAACTCGGAATCTACAGCGGCTACGTCTCAACTCGGAATCTACTGCGGCTACGTCTCAACTCGGAATCTACTGCGGCTAGGACTCAACTCGGAATCTACTGTGGCTACGTCTAAACTCGGAATCTACTGCGGCTACGTCTCAGCTCGGAATCTACAGCGCTAAGGACTCAACTCGGAATCTACTGCGGCTACGTCTCAACTCGTATTCTACTGCGGCTAGGACTCAACTCGGAATCTACTGCAGCTACGTCTCAACTCGGAAACTACTGTGGCTACGTCTCAACTCAAAATCTACTACGGCTACGTCTCAACTCGAAATCTGCTACGGCTAGGACTCAACTCGGAATCTTACTGCGGCAACGACTCAACACAGAATCTACTGCGGCTAGGACTCTACTCAGAATCTACTGCGGCAAGGACTCAACTCGGAATCTACTGCGGCTACGTCTCAACTCGGAATCGACAGCGGCTACGTCTCAACTCGGAATCTACTGCGGCAACGTCTCAACTCGGAATCTACTGCGGCTAGGACTCAACTCGGAATCTACTGCAGCTACGTCTCAACTCGGAATCTACAGCGGCTACGTCTCAACTCGGAATCTACTGCGGCTAGGACTCAACTCGGAATCTACTGCAGCTACGTCTCAACTCGGAATCTACTGCGACTACGACTCAACTCGGAATCTACTGCGGCTACGTCTCAACTCGGAATCTACAGTGGCAACGACTCAACTCGGAATCTACTGCGGCAACGACTCAACTCGGAATCTACTGCGGCTACGTCTCAACTCGGAATCTACTGCTGTTACGTCTCAACTCAGAATCTACTGCGGCTACGTCTCAACTCGGAATCTACTGCGGCTAGGACTCAACTCGGAATCTACTGCAGCTACGTCTCAACTCGGAATCTGCTGCGGCTAGGACTCAACTCGGAATCTACTGCAGCTACGTCTCAACTCGGAATCTACAGCGGCTACGTCTCAACTCGGAATCTACTACGGCTACGTCTCAACTCGAAATCTACTACGGCTAGGACTCAACTCGGAATCTACTGTGGCAACGACTCAACTCAGAATCTACTGCGGCTAGGACTCTACTCAGAATCTACGGCGGCTACGTCTCAACTCGGAATCTACAGCGGCTAAATCTCAACTCGGAATCTACTGCGGCTACGTCTCAACTCGGAATCTACTGCGGCTACGTCTCAACTCGGAATCTACTGCGGCTCCGTCTCAACTCGGAATCTACTGCGGCTACGACTCAACTCGGAATCTACTGGGGCTAAATTTAAACTCGGAATCTACTGCGGCTACGTCTCAACTCGGAATCTACTGCGGCTAGGACTCAACTCGGAATCTACTGCGGCAACGACTCAACTCAGAATCTACTGCGGCTAGGACTCTACTCAGAATCTACTGCGGCAAGGACTCAACTCGGAATCTACTGCGGCTACGTCTCAACTCGGAATTTACTGCGGCTAGGACTGAACTCGGAATCTACTGCGGCTACGTCTCAACTCGGAATCTACTGCGGCTACGTCTCAACTCGGAATCTACAGCGGCTACGTCTCAACTCGGAATCTACTGCGGCTACGTCTCAACTCGGAATCTACTGCGGCTACGTCTCAACTCGGAATCTACTGCGGCTACGTCTCAACTCGGAATCTACTGCAGCTACGTCTCAACTCGGAATCTACAGCGGCTACGTCTCAACTCGGAATCTACTGCGGCTAGGACTCAACTCGGAATCTACTGCGGCTACGTCTCAACTCGGAATCTACTGCGGCTACGTCTCAACTCGGAATCTACAGCGGCAACGACTCAACTCGGAATCTATGGCGGCTACTTCTCAACTCGGAATCTACTGCGGCTACATCTCAACTCGGAATCTACAGCGGCTACGTCTCAACTCGGAATCTACTGCGGCTACGTCTCAACTCGGAATCTACTGCGGCTCCGTCTCAACTCGGAATCTACTGCGGCTACGACTGCACTCGGAATCTACTGCGGCTAAATTTCAACTCGGAATCTACTGCGGCTACGTCTCAACTCGGAATCTACTGCGGCTATGTCTCAACTCAAAATCTACTGCGGCTACGTCTCAACTCGGAATCTACTGCTGTTACATCTCAACTCGGAATCTTCTGCGGCTACGTCTAAACTCGGAATCTACTGCGGCTACGTCTCAACTCGGAATCTACTGCGGCTATGTCTCAACTCAAAATCTACTGCGGCTACGTCTCAACTCGGAATCTCCTGCTGTTACGTCTCAACTCGGAATCTTCTGCGGCTACGTCTCAACTCGGAATCTACTGCGGCTAGGACTCAACTCGGAATCTACTGCAGCTACGTCTCAACTCGGAATCTACTGCGGCTAGGACTCAACTCGGAATCTAATGCAGCTACGTCTCAACTCGGAATCTACAGCGGCTACGTCTCAACTCGGAATCTACTACGGCTACGTCTCAACTCGAAATCTACTACGGCTAGGACTCAACTCGGAATCTACTGCGGCAACGACTCAACTCAGAATCTACTGCGGCTACGTCTCAACTCAGAATCTACGGCGGCTACGTCTCAACTCGGAATCTACAGCGGCTAAATCTCAACTCGGAATCTACTGCGGCTACGTCTCAACTCGGAATCTACTGCGGCTACGTCTCAACTCGGAATCTACTGCGGCTCCGTCTCAACTCGGAATCTACTGCGGCTTCGACTGCACTCCTAATCTACTGGGGCTAAATTTAAACTCGGAATCTACTGCGGCTACGTCTCAACTCGGAATCTACTGCGGCTAGGACTCAACTCGGAATCTACTGCGGCAACGACTCAACTCAGAATCTACTGCGGCTAGGACTCTACTCAGAATCTACTGCGGCAAGGACTCAACTCGGAATCTACTGCGGCTACGTCTCAACTCGGAATTTACTGCGGGTAGGACTGAACTCGGAATCTACTGCGGCTACGTCTCAACTCGGAATCTACTGCGGCTACGTCTCAACTCGGAATCTACAGCGGCTACGTCTCAACTCGGAATCTACTGCGGCTACGTCTCAACTCGGAATCTACTGCAGCTACGTCTCAACTCGGAATCTACTGCAGCTACGTCTCAACTCGGAATCTACTGCAGCTACGTCTCAACTCGGAATCTACAGCGGCTACGTCTCAACTCGGAATCTACTGCGGCTAGGACTCAACTCGGAATCTACTGCGGCTACGTCTCAACTCGGAATCTACTGCGGCAACGACTCAACTCGGAATCTACTGCGGCTACGTCTCAACTCGGAATCTACAGCGGCAACGACTCAACTCGGAATCTATGGCGGCTACTTCTCAACTCGGAATCTACTGCGGCTACATCTCAACTCGGAATCTACAGCGGCTACGTCTCAACTCGGAATCTACTGCGGCTACGTCTCAACTCGGAATCTACTGCGGCTCCGTCTCAACTCGGAATCTACTGCGGCTACGACTGCACTCGGAATCTACTGCGGCTAAATTTCAACTCGGAATCTACTGCGGCTACGTCTCAACTCGGAATCTACTGCGGCTATGTCTCAACTCAAAATCTACTGCGGCTACGTCTCAACTCGGAATCTACTGCTGTTACATCTCAACTCGGAATCTTCTGCGGCTACGTCTAAACTCGGAATCTACTGCGGCTACGTCTCAACTCGGAATCTACTGCGGCTATGTCTCAACTCAAAATCTACTGCGGCTACGTCTCAACTCGGAATCTCCTGCTGTTACGTCTCAACTCGGAATCTTCTGCGGCTACGTCTCAACTCGGAATCTACTGCGGCTAGGACTCAACTCGGAATCTACTGCCGCTACGTCTCAACTCGGAATCTACTGCGGCTAGGACTCAACTCGGAATCTACTGCAGCTACGTCTCAACTCGGAATCTACAGCGGCTACGTCTCAACTCGGAATCTACTACGGCTACGTCTCAACTCGAAATCTACTACGGCTAGGACTCAACTCGGAATCTACTGCGGCAACGACTCAACTCAGAATCTACTGCGGCTAGGACTCTACTCAGAATCTACTGCGGCAAGGACTCAACTCGGAATCTACTGCGGCTACGTCTCAACTCGGAATTTACTGCGGCTAGGACTGAACTCGGAATCTACTGCGGCTACGTCTCAACTCGGAATCTACTGCGGCTACGTCTCAACTCGGAATCTACAGCGGCTACGTCTCAACTCGGAATCTACTGCGGCTACGTCTCAACTCGGAATCTACTGCGGCTAGGACTCAACTCGGAATCTACTGTGGCTACGTCTAAACTCGGAATCTACTGCGGCTACGTCTCAACTCGGAATTTACTGCGGCTTGGACTGAACTCGTAATCTACTGCGGCTACGTCTCAGCTCGGAATCTACAGCGCTAAGGACTCAACTCGGAATCTACTGCGGCTACGTCTCAACTCGTATTCTACTGCGGCTAGGACTCAACTCGGAATCTACTGCAGCTACGTCTCAACTCGGAAACTACTGTGGCTACGTCTCAACTCAAAATCTACTACGGCTACGTCTCAACTCGAAATCTGCTACGGCTAGGACTCAACTCGGAATCTTACTGCGGCAACGACTCAACACAGAATCTACTGCGGCTAGGACTCTACTCAGAATCTACTGCGGCAAGGACTCAACTCGGAATCTACTGCGGCTACGTCTCAACTCGGAATCTACAGCGGCTACGTCACAACTCGCAATCTACTGCGGCAACGCCTCAACTCGGAATCTACTGCGGCTAGGACTCAACTCGGAATCTACTGCAGCTACGTCTCAACTCGGAATCTACAGCGGCTACGTCTCAACTCGGAATCTACTGCGGCTAGGACTCAACTCGGAATCTACTGCAGCTACGTCTCAACTCGGAATCTACTGCGGCTACGTCTCAACTCGGAATCTACTGCGACTACGACTCAACTCGGAATCTACTGCGGCTACGTCTCAACTCGGAATCTACAGTGGCAACGACTCAACTCGGAATCTACTGCGGCAACGACTCAACTCGGAATCTACTGCGGCTACGTCTCAACTCGGAATCTACTGCTGTTACGTCTCAACTCAGAATCTACTGCGGCTACGTCTCAACTCGGAATCTACTGCGGCTAGGACTCAACTCGGAATCTACTACGGCTACGTCTCAACTCGATATCTACTACGGCTAGGACTCAACTCGGAATCTACTGCGGCAACGACTCAACTCAGAATCTACTGCGGCTAGGACTCTACTCAGAATCTACTGCGGCAAGGACTCAACTCGGAATCTACTGCAGCTACGTCTCAACTCGGAATCTACAGCGGCTACGTCTCAACTCGGAATCTACTGCGGCTACGTCTCAACTCGGAATCTACTGCGGCTAGGACTCAACTCGGAATCTACTGCAGCTACGTCTCAACTCGTAATCTACTGTAGCTACGTCTAAACTCGGAATCTACTGCGGCTACGTCTTAACTCGGAATCTACTGCGCCTACGTCTCAACTCAGAATGTACAGCGGCAACGACTCAACTCAGAATCTACTGCGGCAACGACTCAACTCGGAATCTACTGCGGCAAGGACTCAACTCGGAATCTACTGCTGCTACGTCTCAACTCGGAATCTACTGCAGCTACGTCTCAACTCGGAATCTACAGCGGCTACGTCTCAACTCGGAATCTACTGCGGCTAGGACTCAACTCGGAATCTACTGCGGCTACGTCTCAACTCGGAATCTACTGCGGCTACGTCTCAACTCGGAATCTACAGCGGCAACGACTCAACTCAAAATCTACGGCGGCTACGTCTCAACTCGGAATCTACTGCGGCTAAATCTCAACTCGGAATCTACTGCGGCTACGTCTCAACTCGGAATCTACTGCGGCTACGTCTCAACTCGGAATCTACTGCAGCTCCGTCTCAACTCGGAATCTACTGCGGCTACGACTGCACTCCTAATCTACTGGGGCTAAATTTAAACTCAGAATCTACTGCGGCTACGTCTCAACTCAGAATCTACGGCGGCTACGTCTCAACTCGGAATCTACAGCGGCTAAATCTCAACTCGGAATCTACTGCGGCTACGTCTCAACTCGGAATCTACTGCGGCTACGTCTCACCTCGGAATCTACTGCGGCTCCGTCTCAACTCGGAATCTACTGCGGCTTCGACTGCACTCCTAATCTACTGGGGCTAAATTTAAACTCGGAATCTACTGCGGCTACGTCTCAACTCGGAATCTACTGCGGCTAGGACTCAACTCGGAATCTACTGCGGCAACGACTCAACTCAGAATCTACTGCGGCTAGGACTCTACTCAGAATCTACTGCGGCAAGGACTCAACTCGGAATCTACTGCGGCTACGTCTCAACTCGGAATTTACTGCGGCTAGGACTGAACTCGGAATCTACTGCGGCTACGTCTCAACTCGGAATCTACTGCGGCTACGTCTCAACTCGGAATCTACAGCGGCTACGTCTCAACTCGGAATCTACTGCGGCTACGTCTCAACTCGGAATCTACTGCAGCTACGTCTCAACTCGGAATCTACTGCAGCTACGTCTCAACTCGGAATCTACTGCAGCTACGTCTCAACTCGGAATCTACAGCGGCTACGTCTCAACTCGGAATCTACTGCGGCTAGGACTCAACTCGGAATCTACTGCGGCTACGTCTCAACTCGGAATCTACTGCGGCTACGTCTCAACTCGGAATCTACTGCGGCTACGTCTCAACTCGGAATCTACAGCGGCAACGACTCAACTCGGAATCTATGGCGGCTACTTCTCAACTCGGAATCTACTGCGGCTACATATCAACTCGGAATCTACAGCGGCTACGTCTCAACTCGGAATCTACTGCGGCTACGTCTCAACTCGGAATCTACTGCGGCTCCGTCTCAACTCGGAATCTACTGCGGCTACGACTGCACTCGGAATCTACTGCGGCTAAATTTCAACTCGGAATCTACTGCGGCTACGTCTCAACTCGGAATCTACTGCGGCTATGTCTCAACTCAAAATCTACTGCGGCTACGTCTCAACTCGGAATCTACTGCTGTTACATCTCAACTCGGAATCTTCTGCGGCTACGTCTAAACTCGGAATCTACTGCGGCTACGTCTCAACTCGGAATCTACTGCGGCTATGTCTCAACTCAAAATCTACTGCGGCTACGTCTCAACTCGGAATCTCCTGCTGTTACGTCTCAACTCGGAATCTTCTGCGGCTACGTCTCAACTCGGAATCTACTGCGGCTAGGACTCAACTCGGAATCTACTGCCGCTACGTCTCAACTCGGAATCTACTGCGGCTAGGACTCAACTCGGAATCTACTGCAGCTACGTCTCAACTCGGAATCTACAGCGGCTACGTCTCAACTCGGAATCTACTACGGCTACGTCTCAACTCGAAATCTACTACGGCTAGGACTCAACTCGGAATCTACTGCGGCAACGACTCAACTCAGAATCTACTGCGGCTAGGACTCTACTCAGAATCTACTGCGGCAAGGACTCAACTCGGAATCTACTGCGGCTACGTCTCAACTCGGAATTTACTGCGGCTAGGACTGAACTCGGAATCTACTGCGGCTACGTCTCAACTCGGAATCTACTGCGGCTACGTCTCAACTCGGAATCTACAGCGGCTACGTCTCAACTCGGAATCTACTGCGGCTACGTCTCAACTCGGAATCTACTGCGGCTAGGACTCAACTCGGAATCTACTGTGGCTACGTCTAAACTCGGAATCTACTGCGGCTACGTCTCAACTCGGAATTTACTGCGGCTTGGACTGAACTCGTAATCTACTGCGGCTACGTCTCAGCTCGGAATCTACAGCGCTAAGGACTCAACTCGGAATCTACTGCGGCTACGTCTCAACTCGTATTCTACTGCGGCTAGGACTCAACTCGGAATCTACTGCAGCTACGTCTCAACTCGGAAACTACTGTGGCTACGTCTCAACTCAAAATCTACTACGGCTACGTCTCAACTCGAAATCTGCTACGGCTAGGACTCAACTCGGAATCTTACTGCGGCAACGACTCAACACAGAATCTACTGCGGCTAGGACTCTACTCAGAATCTACTGCGGCAAGGACTCAACTCGGAATCTACTGCGGCTACGTCTCAACTCGGAATCTACAGCGGCTACGTCACAACTCGCAATCTACTGCGGCAACGCCTCAACTCGGAATCTACTGCGGCTAGGACTCAACTCGGAATCTACTGCAGCTACGTCTCAACTCGGAATCTACAGCGGCTACGTCTCAACTCGGAATCTACTGCGGCTAGGACTCAACTCGGAATCTACTGCAGCTACGTCTCAACTCGGAATCTACTGCGGCTACGTCTCAACTCGGAATCTACTGCGACTACGACTCAACTCGGAATCTACTGCGGCTACGTCTCAACTCGGAATCTACAGTGGCAACGACTCAACTCGGAATCTACTGCGGCAACGACTCAACTCGGAATCTACTGCGGCTACGTCTCAACTCGGAATCTACTGCTGTTACGTCTCAACTCAGAATCTACTGCGGCTACGTCTCAACTCGGAATCTACTGCGGCTAGGACTCAACTCGGAATCTACTGCAGCTACGTCTCAACTCGGAATCTACTGCGGCTAGGACTCAACTCGGAATCTACTGCAGCTACGTCTCAACTCGGAATCTACAGCGGCTACGTCTCAACTCGGAATCTACTACGGCTACGTCTCAACTCGATATCTACTACGGCTAGGACTCAACTCGGAATCTACTGCGGCAACGACTCAACTCAGAATCTACTGCGGCTAGGACTCTACTCAGAATCTACTGCGGCAAGGACTCAACTCGGAATCTACTGCAGCTACGTCTCAACTCGGAATCTACAGCGGCTACGTCTCAACTCGGAATCTACTGCGGCTACGTCTCAACTCGGAATCTACTGCGGCTAGGACTCAACTCGGAATCTACTGCAGCTACGTCTCAACTCGTAATCTACTGTAGCTACGTCTAAACTCGGAATCTACTGCGGCTACGTCTTAACTCGGAATCTACTGCGCCTACGTCTCAACTCAGAATGTACAGCGGCAACGACTCAACTCAGAATCTACTGCGGCAACGACTCAACTCGGAATCTACTGCGGCAAGGACTCAACTCGGAATCTACTGCTGCTACGTCTCAACTCGGAATCTACTGCAGCTACGTCTCAACTCGGAATCTACAGCGGCTACGTCTCAACTCGGAATCTACTGCGGCTAGGACTCAACTCGGAATCTACTGCGGCTACGTCTCAACTCGGAATCTACTGCGGCTACGTCTCAACTCGGAATCTACAGCGGCAACGACTCAACTCAAAATCTACGGCGGCTACGTCTCAACTCGGAATCTACTGCGGCTAAATCTCAACTCGGAATCTACTGCGGCTACGTCTCAACTCGGAATCTACTGCGGCTACGTCTCAACTCGGAATCTACTGCAGCTCCGTCTCAACTCGGAATCTACTGCGGCTACGACTGCACTCCTAATCTACTGGGGCTAAATTTAAACTCGGAATCTACTGCGGCTACGTCTCAACTCGGAATCTACTGCGGCTAGGACTCAACTCGGAATCTACTGCGGCAACGACTCAACTCAGAATCTACTGCGGCTAGGACTCTACTCAGAATCTACTGCGGCAAGGACTCAACTCGGAATCTACTGCGGCTACGTCTCAACTCGGAATTTACTGCGGCTAGGACTGAACTCGGAATCTACTGCGGCTACGTCTCAACTCGGAATCTACTGCGGCTACGTCTCAACTCGGAATCTACAGCGGCTACGTCTCAACTCGGAATCTACTGCGGCTACGTCTCAACTCGGAATCTACTGCGGCTAGGACTCAACTCGGAATCTACTGTGGCTACGTCTAAACTCGGAATCTACTGCGGCTACGTCTCAACTCGGAATTTACTGCGGCTAGGACTGAACTCGTAATCTACTGCGGCTACGTCTCAGCTCGGAATCTACAGCGGCTACGTCTCAACTCGGAATCTACTGCGGCTAGGACTCAACTCGGAATCTACTGTGGCTACGTCTAAACTCGGAATCTACTGCGGCTACGTCTCAACTCGGAATTTACTGCGGCTAGGACTGAACTCGTAATCTACTGCAGCTACGTCTCAACTCGGAATCTACTGCGGCTACGTCTCAACTCGGAATCTACTACGGCTACGTCTCAACTCGAAATCTACTACGGCTAGGACTCAACTCGGAATCTACTGCGGCAACGACTCAACTCAGAATCTACTGCGGCTAGGACTCTACTCAGAATCTACTGCGGCAAGGACTCAACTCGGAATCTACTGCGGCTACGTCTCAGCTCGGAATTTACTGCGGCTAGGACTGAACTCGGAATCTACTGCGGCTACGTCTCAACTCGGAATCTACTGCGGCTACGTCTCAACTCGGAATCTACAGCGGCTACGTCTCAACTCGGAATCTACTGCGGCTACGTCTCAACTCGGAATCTACTGCGGCTAGGACTCAACTCGGAATCTACTGTGGCTACGTCTAAACTCGGAATCTACTGCGGCTACGTCTCAACTCGGAATTTACTGCGGCTAGGACTGAACTCGTAATCTACTGCGGCTACGTCTCAGCTCGGAATCTACAGCGCTAAGGACTCAACTCGGAATCTACTGCGGCTACGTCTCAACTCGTATTCTACTGCGGCTAGGACTCAACTCGGAATCTACTGCAGCTACGTCTCAACTCGGAAACTACTGTGGCTACGTCTCAACTCAAAATCTACTACGGCTACGTCTCAACTCGAGATCTGCTACGGCTAGGACTCAACTCGGAATCTTACTGCGGCAACGACTCAACACAGAATCTACTGCGGCTAGGACTCTACTCAGAATCTACTGCGGCAAGGACTCAACTCGGAATCTACTGCGGCTACGTCTCAACTCGGAATCTACAGCGGCTACGTCTCAACTCGCAATCTACTGCGGCAACGCCTCAACTCGGAATCTACTGCGGCTAGGACTCAACTCGGAATCTACTGCAGCTACGTCTCAACTCGGAATCTACAGCGGCTACGTCTCAACTCGGAATCTACTGCGGCTAGGACTCAACTCGGAATCTACTGCAGCTACGTCTCAACTCGGAATCTACTGCGGCTACGTCTCAACTCGGAATCTACTGCGACTACGACTCAACTCGGAATCTACTGCGGCTACGTCTCAACTCGGAATCTACAGTGGCAACGACTCAACTCGGAATCTACTGCGGCAACGACTCAACTCGGAATCTACTGCGGCTACGTCTCAACTCGGAATCTACTGCTGTTACGTCTCAACTCAGAATCTACTGCGGCTACGTCTCAACTCGGAATCTACTGCGGCTAGGACTCAACTCGGAATCTACTGCAGCTACGTCTCAACTCGGAATCTACAGCGGCAACGACTCAACTCAGAATCTACTGCGGCAACGACTCAACTCGGAATCTACTGCGGCAAGGACTCAACTCGGAATCTACTGCTGCTACATCTCAACTCGGAATCTACTGCAGCTACGTCTCAACTCGGAATCTACAGCGGCTACGTCTCAACTCGGAATCTACTGCGGCTAGGACTCAACTCGGAATCTACTGCGGCTACGTCTCAACTCGGAATCTACTGCGGCTACGTCTCAACTCAGAATCTACTGCGGCAACGACTCAACTCAAAATCTACGGCGGCTACGTCTCAACTCGGAATCTACTGCGGCTAAATCTCAACTCGGAATCTACTGCGGCTACGTCTCAACTCGGAATCTACTGCGGCTACGTCTCAACTCGGAATCTACTGCGGCTCCGTCTCAACTCGGAATCAACTGCGGCTACGACTGCACTCGGAATCTACTGGGGCTAAATTTCAACTCGGAATCTACTGCGGCTACGTCTCAACTCGGAATCTATTGCGGCTATGTCTCAACTCGGAATCTACTGCGGCAACGACTCAACTCGGAATCTACTGCTGTTACGTCTCAACTCGGAATCTACTGCGGCTACGTCTCAACTCGAAATCTGCTACGGCTAGGTCTCAACTCGGAATCTACTGCGGATACGTCTCAACTCGAAATCTGCTACGGCTAGGACTCAACTCGGAATCTTACTGCGGCAACGACTCAACACAGAATCTACTGCGGCTAGGACTCTACTCAAAATCCACTGCGGCAAGGACTCAACTCGGAATCTACTGCGGCTACGTCTCAACTCGGAATCTACAGCGGCTACGTCTCAACTCGGAATCTACTGCGGCAACGCCTCAACTCGGAATCTACTGCGGCTAGGACTCAACTCGGAATCTACTGCGGCTACGTCTCAACTCGGAATCTACAGCGGCTACGTCTCAACTCGGAATCTACATCGGCAACGACTCAACTCGGAATCTACTGCGGCTAGGACTCAACTCGGAATCTACTGCGGCTAGGACTCAACTCGGAATCTACTGCAGCTACGTCTCAACTCGGAATCTACTGCGGCTAGGACTCAACTCGGAATCTACTGCAGCTACGTCTCAACTCGGAATCTACAGCGGCTACGTCTCAACTCGGAATCTACTACGGCTACGTCTCAACTCGAAATCTACTACGGCTAGGACTCAACTCGGAATCTACTGCGGCAACGTCTCAACTCAGAATCTACTGCGGCTAGGACTCTACTCGGAATCTACTGCAGCTACGTCTCAACTCGGAATCTACTGCAGCTACGTCTAAACTCGGAATCTACTGCGGCTACGTCTTAACTCGGAATCTACTGCGGCTACGTCTCAACTCAGAATGTACAGCGGCAACGACTCAACTCAGAATCTACTGCGGCAACTACTCAACTCAAAATCTACTGCGGCAAGGACTCAACTCGGAATCTACTGCTGCTACGTCTGAACTCGGAATCTACTGTGGCTACGTCTCAACTCGGAATCTACTGCAGCTACGTCTCAACTCGGAATCTACTGCGGCTACGTCTCAACTCGGAATCTACTGCAGCTACGTCTCAACTCGGAATCTACAGTGGCTACGTCTCAACTCGGAATCTACTGCGGCTAGGACTCAACTCGGAATCTACTGCGGCTACGTCTCAACTCGGAATCTACTGCGGCTACGTCTCAACTCGGAATCTACTGCGGCTACGTCTCAACTCGGAATCTACAGCGGCAACGACTCAACTAGGAATCTACGGCGGCTACGTCTCAACTCGGAATCTACTGCGGCTACATCTCAACTCGGAATCTACTGCGGCTACGTCTCAACTCGGAATCTACTGCGGCTACGTCTCAACTCGGAATCTACTGCGGCTCCGTCTCAACTCGGAATCAACTGCGGCTACGACTGCACTCGGAATCTACTGGGGCTAAATTTCAACTCGGAATCTACTGCGGCTACGTCTCAACTCGGAATCTACTGCTGCTATGTCTCAACTCGGAATCTACTGCGGCTACGTCTCAACTCGGAATCTACTGCTTTTACGTCTCAACTCGGAATCTACTGCGGCTACGTCTCAACTCGGAATCTACTGCGGCTAGGACTCTACTCGGAATCTACTGCAGCTAAGTCTAAACTCGGAATCTACAGTGGCTACGTCTCAACTCGGAATCTACTGCGGCTACATCTCAACTCGGAATCTACTGCAGCTACTTCTCACCTCGGAATCTACTGCGGCTACGTCTCAACTCGGAATCTACTGCGGCTAGGTCTCAACTCGGAATCTACTGCGGCTACGACTGCACTCGGAATCTACTGGGGCTAAATTTCAACTCGGAATCTACTGCGGCTACGTCTCAACTCGGAATCTACTGCGGCTACGTCTCAACTCGGAATCTACTGCGGCTAGGACTCAACTCGGAATCTACTGCGGCTACGTCTCAACTCGGAATCTACAGCGGCAACGACTCAACTCGGAATCTACTGCGGCTACGTCTCAACTCGGAATCTACATCGGCTACGTATCAACTCGGAATCTGCTGCGGCTACGACTCAACTCGGAATCTACTGCGGCTAGGACTCAACTCGGAATCTACTGCGGCTACGTCTCAACTCGGAATCTACTGCGGCTACGTCTCAACTCAGAATATACTGCGGCTAGGACTGAACTCGTAATCTACTGCGGCTACGTCTCAGCTCGGAATCTACAGCGCTAAGGACTCAACTCGGAATCTACTGCGGCTACGTCTCAACTCGGAATCTACTGCGGCTACGTCTCAACTCGGAATCTACAGCGGCTACGTCTCAACTCGGAATCTACTACGGCTACGTCTCAACTCGAAATCTACTACGGCTAGGACTCAACTCGGAATCTACTGCGGCAACGACTCAACTCAGAATCTACTGCGGCTAGGACTCTACTCAGAATCTACTGCGGCAAGGACTCAACTCGGAATCTACTGCGGCTACGTCTCAACTCGGAATCTACTGCGGCTACGTCTCAACTCGGAATCTACTGCGGCAACGTCTCAACTCGGAATCTTCTGCGGCTAGGACTCAACTCGGAATCTACTGCAGCTACGTCTCAACTCGGAATCTACTGCAGCTACGTCTCAACTCGGAATCTACTGCGGCTACGTCTTAACTCGGAATCTACTGCGGCTACGTCTCAACTCAGAATGTACAGCGGCAACGACTCAACTCAGAATCTACTGCGGCAACGACTCAACTCGGAATCTACTGCGGCAAGGACTCAACTCGGAATCTACAGTGGCTACGTCTCAACTCGGAATCTACTGCGGCTAGGACTCAACTCGGAATCTACTGCGGCTACGTCTCAACTCGGAATCTACTGCGGCTACGTCTCAACTCGGAATTTACTGCGTCTACATCTCAACTCGGAATCTACAGCGGAAATGACTCAACTCGGAATCTATGGCGGCTACGTCTGAACTCGGAATCTACTGCGGCTACATCTCAACTCGGAATCTACTGCGGCTACGTCTCAACTCGGAATCTACTGCGGCTACGTCTCAACTCGGAATCTACAGCGGCTACGACTGAACTCGGAACCTACTGCGGCTAAATTTCAACTCGGAATCTACTGCGGCTATGTCTCCACTCAGAATCTACTGCGGCTAGGACTCTACTCAGAATCTACTGCGGCAAGGACTCAACTCGGAATCTACTGCGGCTACGTCTCAACTCAGAATCTACTGCGGCTACGTCTCAACTCGGAATCTACTGCGGCAACGCCTCAACTCGGAATCTACTGCGGCTAGGACTCAACTCGGAATCTACTGCGGGTAGGACTCAACTCGGAATCTACTGCGGCTACGTCTCAACTCGGAATCTACTGCGGCTACGTCTCAACTCGGAATCTACTGTGGCTACGTCTCAACTCGGAATCTACAGCGGCAACGACTCAACTCGGAATCTATGGCGGCTACGTCTCAACTCGGAATCTACTGCGGCTACATCTCAACTCGGAATCTACTTCTGCTACGTCTCAACTCGGAATCTACTGCGGCTACGTCTCAACTCGGAATCTACTGCGGCTCCGTCTCAACTCGGAATCTACTGCGGCTTCGACTGAACTCGGAACCTACTGCGGCTAAATTTCAACTCGGAATCTACTGCGGCTACGTCTCAACTCGGAATCTACTGCGGCTATGTCTCAACTCAGAATCTACAGCGGCAACGACTCAACTCGGAATCTACTGCGGCTACGTATCAACTCGGAATCTACTGCGGCTACGTCTCAACTCGGAATCTACTGCTTTTACGTCTCAACTCGGAATCTACTGCGGCTACGTCTCAACTCGGAATCTACTGCGGCTAGGACTCAACTCGGAATCTACTGCGGCTACGTCTCAACTCGGAATCTACTGCGGCTACGTCTCAACTCGGAATCTCCTGCGGCTACATCTCAACTCGGAATCTACTGCGGCTAGGACTCAACTCGGAATCTACTGCAGCTACGTCTCAACTCGGAATCTACAGCGGCTACGTCTCAACTCGGAATCTACTGCGGCTAGGACTCAACTCGGAATCTACTGCAGCTACGTCTCAACTCGGAATCTACTGCGGCTACGTCTCAACTCGGAATCTACTGCGACTACGACTCAACTCGGAATCTACTGCGGCTACGTCTCAACTCGGAATCTACAGCGGCAACGACTCAACTCGGAATCTACTGCGGCAACGACTCAACTCGGAATCTACTGCGGCTACGTCTCAACTCGGAATCTACTGCTGTTACTCTCAACTCAGAATCTACTGCGGCTACGTCTCAACTCGGAATCTACTGCGGCTAGGACTCAACTCGGAATCTACTGCAGCTACGTCTCAACTCGGAATCTACTGCGGCTAGGACTCAACTCGGAATCTACTGCAGCTACGTCTCAACTCGGAATCTACAGCGGCTTCGTCTCAACTCGGAATCTACTACGGCTACGTCTCAACTCGAAATCTACTACGGCTAGGACTCAACTCGGAATCTACTGCGGCAACGACTCAACTCAGAATCTACTGCGGCTAGGACTCTACTCAGAATCTACTGCGGCAAGGACTCAACTCGGAATCTACTGCTGCTACGTCTCAACTCAGAATCTACAGCGGCTACGTCTCAACTCGGAATCTACTGCGGCTACGTCTCAACTCGGAATCTACTGCGGCTAGGACTCAACTCGGAATCTACTGCAGCTACGTCTCAACTCGGAATCTACTGCGGCTAGGACTCAACTCGGAATCTACTGCAGCTACGTCTCAACTCGGAATCTACTGCGGCTAGGACTCAACTCGGAATCTACTGCAGCTACGTCTCAACTCGGAATCTACTGCGGCTAGGACTCAACTCGGAATCTACTGCAGCTACGTCTCAACTCGGAATCTACAGCGGCTACGTCTCAACTCGGAATCTACTACGGCTACGTCTCAACTCGAAATCTACTACGGCTAGGACTCAACTCGGAATCTACTGCGGCAACGTCTCAACTCAGAATCTACTGCGGCTAGGACTCTACTCGGAATCTACTGCAGCTACGTCTCAACTCGGAATCTACTGCAGCTACGTCTAAACTCGGAATCTACTGCGGCTACGTCTTAACTCGGAATCTACTGCGGCTACGTCTCAACTCAGAATGTACAGCGGCAACGACTCAACTCAGAATCTACTGCGGCAACTACTCAACTCAAAATCTACTGCGGCAAGGACTCAACTCGGAATCTACTGCTGCTACGTCTGAACTCGGAATCTACTGTGGCTACGTCTCAACTCGGAATCTACTGCAGCTACGTCTCAACTCGGAATCTACTGCGGCTACGTCTCAACTCGGAATCTACTGCAGCTACGTCTCAACTCGGAATCTACAGTGGCTACGTCTCAACTCGGAATCTACTGCGGCTAGGACTCAACTCGGAATCTACTGCGGCTACGTCTCAACTCGGAATCTACTGCGGCTACGTCTCAACTCGGAATCTACTGCGGCTACGTCTCAACTCGGAATCTACAGCGGCAACGACTCAACTAGGAATCTACGGCGGCTACGTCTCAACTCGGAATCTACTGCGGCTACATCTCAACTCGGAATCTACTGCGGCTACGTCTCAACTCGGAATCTACTGCGGCTACGTCTCAACTCGGAATCTACTGCGGCTCCGTCTCAACTCGGAATCAACTGCGGCTACGACTGCACTCGGAATCTACTGGGGCTAAATTTCAACTCGGAATCTACTGCGGCTACGTCTCAACTCGGAATCTACTGCTGCTATGTCTCAACTCGGAATCTACTGCGGCTACGTCTCAACTCGGAATCTACTGCTTTTACGTCTCAACTCGGAATCTACTGCGGCTACGTCTCAACTCGGAATCTACTGCGGCTAGGACTCTACTCGGAATCTACTGCAGCTAAGTCTAAACTCGGAATCTACAGTGGCTACGTCTCAACTCGGAATCTACTGCGGCTACATCTCAACTCGGAATCTACTGCAGCTACTTCTCACCTCGGAATCTACTGCGGCTACGTCTCAACTCGGAATCTACTGCGGCTAGGTCTCAACTCGGAATCTACTGCGGCTACGACTGCACTCGGAATCTACTGGGGCTAAATTTCAACTCGGAATCTACTGCGGCTACGTCTCAACTCGGAATCTACTGCGGCTACGTCTCAACTCGGAATCTACTGCGGCTAGGACTCAACTCGGAATCTACTGCGGCTACGTCTCAACTCGGAATCTACAGCGGCAACGACTCAACTCGGAATCTACTGCGGCTACGTCTCAACTCGGAATCTACATCGGCTACGTATCAACTCGGAATCTGCTGCGGCTACGACTCAACTCGGAATCTACTGCGGCTAGGACTCAACTCGGAATCTACTGCGGCTACGTCTCAACTCGGAATCTACTGCGGCTACGTCTCAACTCAGAATATACTGCGGCTAGGACTGAACTCGTAATCTACTGCGGCTACGTCTCAGCTCGGAATCTACAGCGCTAAGGACTCAACTCGGAATCTACTGCGGCTACGTCTCAACTCGGAATCTACTGCGGCTACGTCTCAACTCGGAATCTACAGCGGCTACGTCTCAACTCGGAATCTACTACGGCTACGTCTCAACTCGAAATCTACTACGGCTAGGACTCAACTCGGAATCTACTGCGGCAACGACTCAACTCAGAATCTACTGCGGCTAGGACTCTACTCAGAATCTACTGCGGCAAGGACTCAACTCGGAATCTACTGCGGCTACGTCTCAACTCGGAATCTACTGCGGCTACGTCTCAACTCGGAATCTACTGCGGCAACGTCTCAACTCGGAATCTTCTGCGGCTAGGACTCAACTCGGAATCTACTGCAGCTACGTCTCAACTCGGAATCTACTGCAGCTACGTCTCAACTCGGAATCTACTGCGGCTACGTCTTAACTCGGAATCTACTGCGGCTACGTCTCAACTCAGAATGTACAGCGGCAACGACTCAACTCAGAATCTACTGCGGCAACGACTCAACTCGGAATCTACTGCGGCAAGGACTCAACTCGGAATCTACAGTGGCTACGTCTCAACTCGGAATCTACTGCGGCTAGGACTCAACTCGGAATCTACTGCGGCTACGTCTCAACTCGGAATCTACTGCGGCTACGTCTCAACTCGGAATTTACTGCGTCTACATCTCAACTCGGAATCTACAGCGGAAATGACTCAACTCGGAATCTATGGCGGCTACGTCTGAACTCGGAATCTACTGCGGCTACATCTCAACTCGGAATCTACTGCGGCTACGTCTCAACTCGGAATCTACTGCGGCTACGTCTCAACTCGGAATCTACAGCGGCTACGACTGAACTCGGAACCTACTGCGGCTAAATTTCAACTCGGAATCTACTGCGGCTATGTCTCCACTCAGAATCTACTGCGGCTAGGACTCTACTCAGAATCTACTGCGGCAAGGACTCAACTCGGAATCTACTGCGGCTACGTCTCAACTCAGAATCTACTGCGGCTACGTCTCAACTCGGAATCTACTGCGGCAACGCCTCAACTCGGAATCTACTGCGGCTAGGACTCAACTCGGAATCTACTGCGGGTAGGACTCAACTCGGAATCTACTGCGGCTACGTCTCAACTCGGAATCTACTGCGGCTACGTCTCAACTCGGAATCTACTGTGGCTACGTCTCAACTCGGAATCTACAGCGGCAACGACTCAACTCGGAATCTATGGCGGCTACGTCTCAACTCGGAATCTACTGCGGCTACATCTCAACTCGGAATCTACTTCTGCTACGTCTCAACTCGGAATCTACTGCGGCTACGTCTCAACTCGGAATCTACTGCGGCTCCGTCTCAACTCGGAATCTACTGCGGCTTCGACTGAACTCGGAACCTACTGCGGCTAAATTTCAACTCGGAATCTACTGCGGCTACGTCTCAACTCGGAATCTACTGCGGCTATGTCTCAACTCAGAATCTACAGCGGCAACGACTCAACTCGGAATCTACTGCGGCTACGTATCAACTCGGAATCTACTGCGGCTACGTCTCAACTCGGAATCTACTGCTTTTACGTCTCAACTCGGAATCTACTGCGGCTACGTCTCAACTCGGAATCTACTGCGGCTAGGACTCAACTCGGAATCTACTGCGGCTACGTCTCAACTCGGAATCTACTGCGGCTACGTCTCAACTCGGAATCTCCTGCGGCTACATCTCAACTCGGAATCTACTGCGGCTAGGACTCAACTCGGAATCTACTGCAGCTACGTCTCAACTCGGAATCTACAGCGGCTACGTCTCAACTCGGAATCTACTGCGGCTAGGACTCAACTCGGAATCTACTGCAGCTACGTCTCAACTCGGAATCTACTGCGGCTACGTCTCAACTCGGAATCTACTGCGACTACGACTCAACTCGGAATCTACTGCGGCTACGTCTCAACTCGGAATCTACAGCGGCAACGACTCAACTCGGAATCTACTGCGGCAACGACTCAACTCGGAATCTACTGCGGCTACGTCTCAACTCGGAATCTACTGCTGTTACTCTCAACTCAGAATCTACTGCGGCTACGTCTCAACTCGGAATCTACTGCGGCTAGGACTCAACTCGGAATCTACTGCAGCTACGTCTCAACTCGGAATCTACTGCGGCTAGGACTCAACTCGGAATCTACTGCAGCTACGTCTCAACTCGGAATCTACAGCGGCTTCGTCTCAACTCGGAATCTACTACGGCTACGTCTCAACTCGAAATCTACTACGGCTAGGACTCAACTCGGAATCTACTGCGGCAACGACTCAACTCAGAATCTACTGCGGCTAGGACTCTACTCAGAATCTACTGCGGCAAGGACTCAACTCGGAATCTACTGCTGCTACGTCTCAACTCAGAATCTACAGCGGCTACGTCTCAACTCGGAATCTACTGCGGCTACGTCTCAACTCGGAATCTACTGCGGCTAGGACTCAACTCGGAATCTACTGCAGCTACGTCTCAACTCGGAATCTACTGCGGCTAGGACTCAACTCGGAATCTACTGCAGCTACGTCTCAACTCGGAATCTACAGCGGCTACGTCTCAACTCGGAATCTACTACGGCTACGTCTCAACTCGAAATCTACTACGGCTAGGACTCAACTCGGAATCTACTGCGGCAACGTCTCAACTCAGAATCTACTGCGGCTAGGACTCTACTCGGAATCTACTGCAGCTACGTCTCAACTCGGAATCTACTGCAGCTACGTCTAAACTCGGAATCTACTGCGGCTACGTCTTAACTCGGAATCTACTGCGGCTACGTCTCAACTCAGAATGTACAGCGGCAACGACTCAACTCAGAATCTACTGCGGCAACTACTCAACTCAAAATCTACTGCGGCAAGGACTCAACTCGGAATCTACTGCTGCTACGTCTGAACTCGGAATCTACTGTGGCTACGTCTCAACTCGGAATCTACTGCAGCTACGTCTCAACTCGGAATCTACTGCGGCTACGTCTCAACTCGGAATCTACTGCAGCTACGTCTCAACTCGGAATCTACAGTGGCTACGTCTCAACTCGGAATCTACTGCGGCTAGGACTCAACTCGGAATCTACTGCGGCTACGTCTCAACTCGGAATCTACTGCGGCTACGTCTCAACTCGGAATCTACTGCGGCTACGTCTCAACTCGGAATCTACAGCGGCAACGACTCAACTAGGAATCTACGGCGGCTACGTCTCAACTCGGAATCTACTGCGGCTACATCTCAACTCGGAATCTACTGCGGCTACGTCTCAACTCGGAATCTACTGCGGCTACGTCTCAACTCGGAATCTACTGCGGCTCCGTCTCAACTCGGAATCAACTGCGGCTACGACTGCACTCGGAATCTACTGGGGCTAAATTTCAACTCGGAATCTACTGCGGCTACGTCTCAACTCGGAATCTACTGCGGCTATGTCTCAACTCGGAATCTACTGCGGCTACGTCTCAACTCGGAATCTACTGCTTTTACGTCTCAACTCGGAATCTACTGCGGCTACGTCTCAACTCGGAATCTACTGCGGCTAGGACTCTACTCGGAATCTACTGCAGCTAAGTCTAAACTCGGAATCTACAGTGGCTACGTCTCAACTCGGAATCTACTGCGGCTACATCTCAACTCGGAATCTACTGCAGCTACTTCTCACCTCGGAATCTACTGCGGCTACGTCTCAACTCGGAATCTACTGCGGCTAGGTCTCAACTCGGAATCTACTGCGGCTACGACTGCACTCGGAATCTACTGGGGCTAAATTTCAACTCGGAATCTACTGCGGCTACGTCTCAACTCGGAATCTACTGCGGCTACGTCTCAACTCGGAATCTACTGCGGCTAGGACTCAACTCGGAATCTACTGCGGCTACGTCTCAACTCGGAATCTACAGCGGCAACGACTCAACTCGGAATCTACTGCGGCTACGTCTCAACTCGGAATCTACATCGGCTACGTATCAACTCGGAATCTGCTGCGGCTACGACTCAACTCGGAATCTACTGCGGCTAGGACTCAACTCGGAATCTACTGCGGCTACGTCTCAACTCGGAATCTACTGCGGCTACGTCTCAACTCAGAATATACTGCGGCTAGGACTGAACTCGTAATCTACTGCGGCTACGTCTCAGCTCGGAATCTACAGCGCTAAGGACTCAACTCGGAATCTACTGCGGCTACGTCTCAACTCGGAATCTACTGCGGCTACGACTCAACTCGGAATCTACTGCGGCTACGTCTCAACTCGGAATCTACAGCGGCTACGTCTCAACTCGGAATCTACTACGGCTACGTCTCAACTCGAAATCTACTACGGCTAGGACTCAACTCGGAATCTACTGCGGCAACGACTCAACTCAGAATCTACTGCGGCTAGGACTCTACTCAGAATCTACTGCGGCAAGGACTCAACTCGGAATCTACTGCGGCTACGTCTCAACTCGGAATCTACTGCGGCTACGTCTCAACTCGGAATCTACTGCGGCAACGTCTCAACTCGGAATCTTCTGCGGCTAGGACTCAACTCGGAATCTACTGCAGCTACGTCTCAACTCGGAATCTACTGCAGCTACGTCTCAACTCGGAATCTACTGCGGCTACGTCTTAACTCGGAATCTACTGCGGCTACGTCTCAACTCAGAATGTACAGCGGCAACGACTCAACTCAGAATCTACTGCGGCAACGACTCAACTCGGAATCTACTGCGGCAAGGACTCAACTCGGAATCTACAGTGGCTACGTCTCAACTCGGAATCTACTGCGGCTAGGACTCAACTCGGAATCTACTGCGGCTACGTCTCAACTCAGAATCTACTGCGGCTACGTCTCAACTCGGAATTTACTGCGTCTACATCTCAACTCGGAATCTACAGCGGAAATGACTCAACTCGGAATCTATGGCGGCTACGTCTGAACTCGGAATCTACTGCGGCTACATCTCAACTCGGAATCTACTGCGGCTACGTCTCAACTCGGAATCTACTGCGGCTACGTCTCAACTCGGAATCTACTGCGGCTACGACTGAACTCGGAACCTACTGCGGCTAAATTTCAACTCGGAATCTACTGCGGCTATGTCTCCACTCAGAATCTACTGCGGCTAGGACTCTACTCAGAATCTACTGCGGCAAGGACTCAACTCGGAATCTACTGCGGCTACGTCTCAACTCAGAATCTACTGCGGCTACGTCTCAACTCGGAATCTACTGCGGCAACGCCTCAACTCGGAATCTACTGCGGCTAGGACTCAACTCGGAATCTACTGCGGGTAGGACTCAACTCGGAATCTACTGCGGCTACGTCTCAACTCGGAATCTACTGCGGCTACGTCTCAACTCGGAATCTACTGTGGCTACGTCTCAACTCGGAATCTACAGCGGCAACGACTCAACTCGGAATCTATGGCGGCTACGTCTCAACTCGGAATCTACTGCGGCTACATCTCAACTCGGAATCTACTTCTGCTACGTCTCAACTCGGAATCTACTGCGGCTACGTCTCAACTCGGAATCTACTGCGGCTCCGTCTCAACTCGGAATCTACTGCGGCTTCGACTGAACTCGGAACCTACTGCGGCTAAATTTCAACTCGGAATCTACTGCGGCTACGTCTCAACTCGGAATCTACTGCGGCTATGTCTCAACTCAGAATCTACAGCGGCAACGACTCAACTCGGAATCTACTGCGGCTACGTATCAACTCGGAATCTACTGCGGCTACGTCTCAACTCGGAATCTACTGCTTTTACGTCTCAACTCGGAATCTACTGCGGCTACGTCTCAACTCGGAATCTACTGCGGCTAGGACTCAACTCGGAATCTACTGCAGCTACGTCTCAACTCGGAATCTACTGCGGCTACGTCTCAACTCGGAATCTCCTGCGGCTACATCTCAACTCGGAATCTACTGCGGCTAGGACTCAACTCGGAATCTACTGCAGCTACGTCTCAACTCGGAATCTACAGCGGCTACGTCTCAACTCGGAATCTACTGCGGCTAGGACTCAACTCGGAATCTACTGCAGCTACGTCTCAACTCGGAATCTACTGCGGCTACGTCTCAACTCGGAATCTACTGCGACTACGACTCAACTCGGAATCTACTGCGGCTACGTCTCAACTCGGAATCTACAGCGGCAACAACTCAACTCGGAATCTACTGCGGCAACGACTCAACTCGGAATCTACTGCGGCTACGTCTCAACTCGGAATCTACTGCTGTTACGTCTCAACTCAGAATCTACTGCGGCTACGTCTCAACTCGGAATCTACTGCGGCTAGGACTCAACTCGGAATCTACTGCAGCTACGTCTCAACTCGGAATCTACTGCGGCTAGGACTCAACTCGGAATCTACTGCAGCTACGTCTCAACTCGGAATCTACAGCGGCTTCGTCTCAACTCGGAATCTACTACGGCTACGTCTCAACTCGAAATCTACTACGGCTAGGACTCAACTCGGAATCTACTGCGGCAACGACTCAACTCAGAATCTACTGCGGCTAGGACTCTACTCAGAATCTACTGCGGCAAGGACTCAACTCGGAATCTACTGCTGCTACGTCTCAACTCAGAATCTACAGCGGCTACGTCTCAACTCGGAATCTACTGCGGCTACGTCTCAACTCGGAATCTACTGCGGCTAGGACTCAACTCGGAATCTACTGCAGCTACGTCTCAACTCGGAATCTACTGCGGCTAGGACTCAACTCGGAATCTACTGCAGCTACGTCTCAACTCGGAATCTACAGCGGCTACGTCTCAACTCGGAATCTACTACGGCTACGTCTCAACTCGAAATCTACTACGGCTAGGACTCAACTCGGAATCTACTGCGGCAACGTCTCAACTCAGAATCTACTGCGGCTAGGACTCTACTCGGAATCTACTGCAGCTACGTCTCAACTCGGAATCTACTGCAGCTACGTCTAAACTCGGAATCTACTGCGGCTACGTCTTAACTCGGAATCTACTGCGGCTACGTCTCAACTCAGAATGTACAGCGGCAACGACTCAACTCAGAATCTACTGCGGCAACTACTCAACTCAAAATCTACTGCGGCAAGGACTCAACTCGGAATCTACTGCTGCTACGTCTGAACTCGGAATCTACTGTGGCTACGTCTCAACTCGGAATCTACTGCAGCTACGTCTCAACTCGGAATCTACAGTGGCTACGTCTCAACTCGGAATCTACTGCGGCTAGGACTCAACTCGGAATCTACTGCGGCTACGTCTCAACTCGGAATCTACTGCGGCTACGTCTCAACTCGGAATCAACTGCGGCTACGTCTCAACTCGGAATCTACAGCGGCAACGACTCAACTAGGAATCTACGGCGGCTACGTCTCAACTCGGAATCTACTGCGGCTACATCTCAACTCGGAATCTACTGCGGCTACGTCTCAACTCGGAATCTACTGCGGCTCCGTCTCAACTCGGAATCAACTGCGGCTACGACTGCACTCGGAATCTACTGGGGCTAAATTTCAACTCGGAATCTACTGCGGCTACGTCTCAACTCGGAATCTACTGCGGCTATGTCTCAACTCGGAATCTACTGCGGCTACGTCTCAACTCGGAATCTACTGCTTTTACGTCTCAACTCGGAATCTACTGCGGCTACGTCTCAACTCGGAATCTACTGCGGCTAGGACTCTACTCGGAATCTACTGCAGCTAAGTCTAAACTCGGAATCTACAGTGGCTACGTCTCAACTCGGAATCTACTGCGGCTACATCTCAACTCGGAATCTACTGCAGCTACTTCTCACCTCGGAATCTACTGCGGCTACGTCTCAACTCAGAATCTACTGCGGCTAGGTCTCAACTCGGAATCTACTGCGGCTACGACTGCACTCGGAATCTACTGGGGCTAAATTTCAACTCGGAATCTACTGCGGCTACGTCTCAACTCGGAATCTACTGCGGCTACGTCTCAACTCGGAATCTACTGCGGCTAGGACTCAACTCGGAATCTACTGCGGCTACGTCTCAACTCGGAATCTACAGCGGCAACGACTCAACTCGGAATCTACTGCGGCTATGTCTCAACTCGGAATCTACATCGGCTACGTATCAACTCGGAATCTGCTGCGGCTACGACTCAACTCGGAATCTACTGCGGCTAGGACTCAACTCGGAATCTACTGCGGCTACGTCTCAACTCGGAATCTACTGCGGCTACGTCTCAACTCAGAATATACTGCGGCTAGGACTGAACTCGTAATCTACTGCGGCTACGTCTCAGCTCGGAATCTACAGCGCTAAGGACTCAACTCAGAATTTACTGCGGCTACGTCTCAACTCGGAATCTACTGCGGCTACGACTCAACTCGGAATCTACTGCGGCTACGTCTCAACTCGGAATCTACAGCGGCTACGTCTCAACTCGGAATCTACTACGGCTACGTCTCAACTCGAAATCTACTACGGCTAGGACTCAACTCGGAATCTACTGCGGCAACGACTCAACTCAGAATCTACTGCGGCTAGGACTCTACTCAGAATCTACTGCGGCAAGGACTCAACTCGGAATCTACTGCGGCTACGTCTCAACTCGGAATCTACTGCGGCTACGTCTCAACTCGGAATCTACTGCGGCTACGTCTCAACTCGGAATCTTCTGCGTCTAGGACTCAACTCGGAATCTACTGCAGCTACGTCTCAACTCGGAATCTACTGCAGCTACGTCTCAACTCGGAATCTACTGCGGCTACGTCTTAACTCGGAATCTACTGCGGCTACGTCTCAACTCAGAATGTACAGCGGCAACGACTCAACTCAGAATCTACTGCGGCAACGACTCAACTCGGAATCTACTGCGGCAAGGACTCAACTCGGAATCTACAGTGGCTACGTCTCAACTCGGAATCTACTGCGGCTAGGACTCAACTCGGAATCTACTGCGGCTACGTCTCAACTCGGAATCTACTGCGGCTACGTCTCAACTCGGAATTTACTGCGTCTACGTCTCAACTCGGAATCTACAGCGGAAATGACTCAACTCGGAATCTATGGCGGCTACGTCTGAACTCGGAATCTACTGCGGCTACATCTCAACTCGGAATCTACTGCGGCTACGTCTCAACTCGGAATCTACTGCGGCTACGTCTCAACTCGGAATCTACTGCGGCTACGACTGAACTCGGAACCTACTGCGGCTAAATTTCAACTCGGAATCTACTGCGGCTATGTCTCCACTCAGAATCTACTGCGGCTAGGACTCTACTCAGAATCTACTGCGGCAAGGACTCAACTCGGAATCTACTGCGGCTACGTCTCAACTCAGAATCTACTGCGGCTACGTCTCAACTCGGAATCTACTGCGGCAACGCCTCAACTCGGAATCTACTGCGTCTAGGACTCAACTCGGAATCTACTGCGGGTAGGACTCAACTCGGAATCTACTGCGGCTACGTCTCAACTCGGAATCTACTGCGGCTACGTCTCAACTCGGAATCTACTGTGGCTACGTCTCAACTCGGAATCTACAGCGGCAACGACTCAACTCGGAATCTATGGCGGCTACGTCTCAACTCGGAATCTACTGCGGCCACATCTCAACTCGGAATCTACTTCTGCTACGTCTCAACTCGGAATCTACTGCGGCTACGTCTCAACTCGGAATCTACTGTGGCTCCGTCTCAACTCGGAATCTACTGCGGCTTCGACTGAACTCGGAACCTACTGCGGCTAAATTTCAACTCGGAATCTACTGCGGCTACGTCTCAACTCGGAATCTACTGCGGCTATGTCTCAACTCAGAATCTACAGCGGCAACGACTCAACTCGGAATCTACTGCGGCTACGTATCAACTCGGAATCTACTGCGGCTACGTCTCAACTCGGAATCTACTGCTTTTACGTCTCAACTCGGAATCTACTGCGGCTACGTCTCAACTCGGAATCTACTGCGGCTAGGACTCAACTCGGAATCTACTGCAGCTACGTCTCAACTCGGAATCTACTGCGGCTACGTCTCAACTCGGAATCTCCTGCGGCTACATCTCAACTCGGAATCTACTGCGGCTAGGACTCAACTCGGAATCTACTGCAGCTACGTCTCAACTCGGAATCTACAGCGGCTACGTCTCAACTCGGAATCTACTGCGGCTAGGACTCAACTCGGAATCTACTGCAGCTACGTCTCAACTCGGAATCTACTGCGGCTACGTCTCAACTCGGAATCTACTGCGACTACGACTCAACTCGGAATCTACTGCGGCTACGTCTCAACTCGGAATCTACAGCGGCAACGACTCAACTCGGAATCTACTGCGGCAACGACTCAACTCGGAATCTACTGCGGCTACGTCTCAACTCGGAATCTACTGCTGTTACGTCTCAACTCAGAATCTACTGCGGCTACGTCTCAACTCGGAATCTACTGCGGCTACGTCTCAACTCAGAATCTACTGCGGCTAGGACTGAACTCGTAATCTACTGCGGCTACGTCTCAGCTCGGAATCTACAGCGCTAAGGACTCAACTCGGAATCTACTGCGGCTACGTCTCAACTCGGAATCTACAGCGGCTAGGACTCAACTCGGAATCTACTGCGGCTACGTCTCAACTCGGAATCTACTGCGGCTAGGACTCAACTCGGAATCTACTGCAGCTACGTCTCAACTCGGAATCTACTGCGGCTAGGACTCAACTCGGAATCTACTGCAGCTACGTCTCAACTCGGAATCTACAGCGGCTACGTCTCAACTCGGAATCTACTACGGCTACGTCTCAACTCGAAATCTACTACGGCTAGGACTCAACTCGGAATCTACTGTGGCAACGACTCAACTCAGAATCTACTGCGGCTAGGACTCTACTCAGAATCTACTGCGGCAAGGACTCAACTCGGAATCTACTGCTGCTACATCTCAACTCGGAATCTACTGCGGCTACGTCTCAACTCGGAATCTACTGCGGCTACGTCTCAACTCGGAATCTTCTGCGGCTAGGACTCAACTCGGAATCTACTGCAGCTACGTCTCAACTCGGAATCTACTGCAGCTACGTCTCAACTCGGAATCTACTGCGGCTACGTCTTAACTCGGAATCTACTGCGGCTACGTCTCAACTCAGAATGTACAGAGGCAACGACTCAACTCAGAATCTACTGCGGCAACGACTCAACTCGGAATCTACTGCGGCAAGGACTCAACTCGGAATCTACTGCTGCTACGTCTGAACTCGGAATCTACTGTGGCAACGTCTCAACTCGGAATCTACTGCAGCTACGTCTCAACTCGGAATCTACTGCGGCTACGTCTCAACTCGGAATCTACTGCAGCTACGTCTCAACTCGGAATCTACAGCGGCTACGTCTCAACTCGGAATCTACTGCGGCTAGGACTCAACACGGAATCTACTGCAGCTACGTCTCAACTCGGAATCTACTGCGGCTACGTCTCAACTCGGAATCTACTGCGGCTACGTCTCAACTCGGAATCTACAGTGGCAATGACTCAACTCGGAATCTATGGCGGCTACGTCTCAACTCGGAATCTACTGCGGCTACATCTCAACTCGGAATCTACTGCGGCTACGTCTCAACTCGGAATCTACAGCGGCTAGTACTCAACTCGGAATCTACTACGGCTACGTCTCAACTCGAAATCTACTACGGCTAGGACTCAACTCGGAATCTACTGCGGCAACGACTCAACTAAGAATCTACTGCGGCTAGGACTCTACTCAGAATCTACTGCGGCAAGGAGTCAACTCGGAATCTACCGCGGCTACGTCTCAACTCGGAATCTACTGCGGCTACGTCTCAACTCGGAATCTACTGCGGCAACGCCTCAACTCGGAATCTACTGCGGCTAGGACTCAACTCGGAATCTACTGCAGCTACGTCTCAACTCGGAATCTACAGCGGCTACGTCTCAACTCGGAATCTACTGCGGCTAGTACTCAACTCGGAATCTACTGCGGCTAGGACTCTACTCAGAATCTACTGCGGCAAGGACTCAACTCGGAATCTACTGCGGCTACGTCTCAACTCGGAATCTACTGCGGCTACGTCTCAACTCGGAATCTACTGCGGCTACGTCTCAACTCGGAATCTACAGCGGCAACGACTCAACTCGGAATCTATGGCGGCTACGTCTCAACTCGTAATCTACTGCGGCTACATCTCAACTCGGAATCTACTGCGGCTACGTCTCAACTCGGAATCTACTGCGGCTACGTCTCAACTCGGAATCTACTGCGGCTCCGTCTCAACTCGGAATCTACTGCGGCTACGACTGAACTCGGAACCTACTGCGGCTAAATTTCAACTCGGAATCTACTGCGGCTACGTCTCAACTCGGAATCTACTGCGGCTATGTCTCAACTCAGAATCTACAGCGGCAACGACTCAACTCAGAATCTACTGCGGCAACGACTCAACTCGGAATGTACTGCGGCTAGGACTCAACTCGGAATCTAATGCAGCTACGTCTCAACTCGGAATCTACAGCGGCTACGTCTCAACTCGGAATCTACTGCGGCTAGGACTCAACTCGGAATCTACTGCAGCTACGTCTCAACTCGGAATCTACTGCGGCTACGTCTCAACTCGGAATCTCCTGCGGCTACGTTTCAACTCGGAATCTACTGCAGCTACGTCTCACCTCGGAATCTACTGCGGCTACGTCTCAACTCGGAATCTACTGCGGCTACGTCTCAACTCGGAATGTACTGCGGCTAGGACTCAACTCGGAATCTAATGCAGCTACGTCTCAACTCGGAATCTACAGCGGCTACGTCTCAACTCGGAATCTACTGCGGCTAGTACTCAACTCGGAATCTACTGCGGCTACGTCTCAACTCGAAATCTACTACGGCTAGGACTCAACTCGGAATCTACTGCGGCAACGACTCAACTAAGAATCTACTGCGGGTAGGACTCTACTCAGAATCTACTGCGGCAAGGAGTCAACTCGGAATCTACTGCGGCTACGTCTCAACTCGGAATCTACAGCGGCTAGTACTCAACACGGAATCTACTACGGCTACGTCTCAACTCGAAATCTACTACGGCTAGGACTCAACTTGGAATCTACTGCGGCAACGACTCAACTCGGAATCTACTGCGGCTAGGACTCTACTCAGAATCTACTGCGGCAAGGAGTCAACTCGGAATCTACCGCGGCTACGTCTCAACTCGGAATCTACTGCGGCTACGTCTCAACTCGGAATCTACTGCGGCAACGCCTCAACTCGGAATCTACTGCGGCTACATCTCAAATCGGAATCTACTGCGGCTATGTCTCAACTCAGAATCTGCTGCGGCTAGGACTCTACTCAGAATCTACTGCGGCAAGGACTCAACTCGGAATCTACTGCGGCTACGTCTCAACTCGGAATCTACTGCGGCTACGTCTCAACTCGGAATCTACTGCGGCTACATCTCAACTCGGAATCTACTGCGGCTACGTCTCAACTCGGAATCTACAGCGGCAACGACTCAACTCGGAATCTACGGCGGCTACGTCTCAACTCGGAATCTACTGCGGCTACATCTCAACTCGGAATCTACTGCGGCTACGTCTCAACTCGGAATCTACTGCGGCTACGTCTCAACTCGGAATCTACTGCGGCTCCGTCTCAACTCAGAATCAACTGCGGCTAGGACTCAACTCGGAATCTACTGGGGCTAAATTTCAACTCGGAATCTACTGCGGCTACGTCTCAACTCGGAATCTACTGCGGCTACGTCTCAACTCGGAATCTACTGCGGCTAGTACTCAACTCGGAATCTACTGCGGCTACGTCTCAACTCGAAATCTACTACGGCTAGGACTCAACTCGGAATCTACTGCGGCAACGACTCAACTAAGAATCTACTGCGGGTAGGACTCTACTCAGAATCTACTGCGGCAAGGAGTCAACTCGGAATCTACTGCGGCTACGTCTCAACTCGGAATCTACAGCGGCTAGTACTCAACACGGAATCTACTACGGCTACGTCTCAACTCGAAATCTACTACGGCTAGGACTCAACTTGGAATCTACTGCGGCAACGACTCAACTCGGAATCTACTGCGGCTAGGACTCTACTCAGAATCTACTGCGGCAAGGAGTCAACTCGGAATCTACCGCGGCTACGTCTCAACTCGGAATCTACTGCGGCTACGTCTCAACTCGGAATCTACTGCGGCAACGCCTCAACTCGGAATCTACTGCGGCTACATCTCAAATCGGAATCTACTGCGGCTATGTCTCAACTCAGAATCTGCTGCGGCTAGGACTCTACTCAGAATCTACTGCGGCAAGGACTCAACTCGGAATCTACTGCGGCTACGTCTCAACTCGGAATCTACTGCGGCTACGTCTCAACTCGGAATCTACTGCGGCTACATCTCAACTCGGAATCTACTGCGGCTACGTCTCAACTCGGAATCTACAGCGGAAACGACTCAACTCGGAATCTACTGCGGCTAAATTTCAACTCGGAATCTACTGCGGCTACATCTCAACTCGGAATCTACTGCGGCTACGTCTCAACTCGGAATCTACTGCGGCTCCGTCTCAACTCGGAATCTACTGCGGCTCCGTCTCAACTCAGAATCAACTGCGGCTAGGACTCAACTCGGAATCTACTGGGGCTAAATTTCAACTCGGAATCTACTGCGGCTACGTCTCAACTCGGAATCTACTGCGGCTATGTCTCAACTCGGAATCTACTGCGGCTACGTCTCAACTCGGAATCTACTGCTTTTACGTCTCAACTCGGAATCTACTGCGGCTACGTCTCAACTCGGAATCTACTGCGGCTAGGACTCAACTCGGAATCTACTGCAGCTAAGTCTAAACTCGGAATCTACAGTGGCTACGTCTCAACTCGGAATCTACTGCGGCTACATCTCAACTCGGAATCTACTGCAGCTACGTCTCACCTCGGAATCTACTGCGGCTACGTCTCAACTCGGATTGTACTGCGGCTACGTCTCAACTCGGAATCTACTGCGGCTAGGTCTCAACTCGGAATCTACTGCGGCTACGACTGCACTCGGAATCTACTGGGGCTAAATTTCAACTCGGAATCTACTGTGGCTACGTCTAAACACGGAATCTACTGCGGCTACGTCTCAACTCGGAATCTACTGCGGCTAGGACTCAACTCGGAATCTACTGCGGCTACGTCTCAACTCGGAATCTACAGCGGCAACGACTCAACTCGTAATCTACTGCGGCTACGTATCAACTCGGAATCTACAGCGGCTACGTATCAACTCGGAATCTACTGCGGCTACGACTCAACTCGGAATCTACTGCGGCTAGGACTCAACTCGGAATCTACTGCGGCTACGTCTCAACTCGGAATCTACTGCGGCTACGTCTCAACTCAGAATCTACTGCGGCTAGGACTGAACTCGTAATCTACTGCGGCTACGTCTCAGCTCGGAATCTACAGCGCTAAGGACTAAACTCGGAATCTACTGCGGCTACGTCTCAACTCGGAATCTACTGCGGCTAGGACTCAACTCGGAATCTACTGCGGCTACGTCTCAACTCGGAATCTACTGCGGCTAGGACTCAACTCGGAATCTACTGCAGCTACGTCTCAACTCGGAATCTACTGCGGCTAGGACTCAACTCGGAATCTACTGCAGCTACGTCTCAACTCGGAATCTGCAGCGGCTACGTCTCAACTCGGAATCTACTACGGCTACGTCTCAACTCGAAATCTACTACGGCTAGGACTCAACTCGGAATCTACTGTGGCATCGACTCAACTCAGAATCTACTGCAGCTAGGACTCTACTCAGAATCTACTGCGGCAAGGACTCAACTCGGAATCTACTGCTGCTACGTCTCAACTCGGAATCTACTGCGGCTACGTCTCAACTCGGAATCTACTGCGGCTACGTCTCAACTCGGAATCTTCTGCGGCTAGGACTCAACTCGGAATCTACTGCAGCTACGTCTCAACTCGGAATCTACTGCAGCTACGTCTCAACTCGGAATCTACTGCGGCTACGTCTTAACTCGGAATCTACTGCGCCTACGTCTCAACTCAGAATGTACAGCGGCAACGACTCAACTCAGAATCTACTGCGGCAACGACTCAACTCAGAATCTACTGCGGCTACGTCTCAACTCGGAATCTACAGCGGCAATGACTCAACTCGTAATCTACTGCGGCTACGTCTCAACTCGGAATCTACTGCGGCTACATCTCAACTCGGAATCTACTGCGGCTAAGTCTCAACTCGGAATCTACTGCGGCTACGTCTCAACTCGGAATCTACTGCAGCTACGACTGAACTCGGAACCTACTGCGGCTAAATTTCAACTCGGAATCTACTGCGGCTACGTCTCAACTCGGAATCTACTGCGGCTATGTCTCAACTCAGAATGTACTGCGGCTAGGACTCTACTCAGAATCTACTGCGGCAAGGACTCAACTCGGAATCTACTGCGGCTACGTCTCAACTCGGAATCTACTGCGGCTACGTCTCAACTCGGAATCTACTGCGGCTACGTCTCAACTCGGAATCTACAGCGGCAACGACTCAACTCGGAATCTATGGCGGCTACGTCTCAACTCGGAATCTACTGCGGCTACATCTCAACTCGGAATCTACTTCTGCTACGTCTCAACTCGGAATCTACTGCGGCTCCGTCTCAACTCGGAATCTACTGCGGCTACGACTGAACTCGGAACCTACTGCGGCTAAATTTCAACTCGGAATCTACTGCGGCTACGTCTCAACTCGGAATCTACAGCGGCTATGTCTCAACTCAGAATCTACAGCGGCAACGACTCAACTCGGAATCTACTGCGGCAACGACTCAACTCGGAATCTACTGCGGCTACGTCTCAACTCGGAATCTACTGCGGCTAGGACTCAACTCGGAATCTACTGCAGCTACGTCTCAACTCGGAATCTACTGCGGCTACGTCTCAACTCGGAATCTCCTGCGGCTACGTCTCAACTCGGAATCTACTGCAGCTACGTCTCAGCTCGGAATCTACTGCGGCTACGTCTCAACTCGGAATCTACTGCGGCTACGTCTCAACTCGGAATGTACTGCGGCTACGTCTCAACTCGGAATGTACTGCGGCTAGGACTCAACTCGGAATCTAATGCAGCTACGTCTCAACTCGGAATCTACAGCGGCTACGTCTCAACTCGGAATCTACTGCGGCTAGTACTCAACTCGGAATCTACTGCGGCTACGTCTCAACTCGAAATCTACTACGGCTAGGACTCAACTCGGAATCTACTGCGGCAACGACTCAACTAAGAATCTACTGCGGGTAGGACTCTACTCAGAATCTACTGCGGCAAGGACTCAACTCGGAATCTACTGTAGCTACGTCTCAACTCGGAATCTACTGCAGCTACGTCTCAACTCGGAATCTACTGCGGCTACGTCTTAACTCGGAATCTACTGCGGCTACGTTTCAACTCAGAATGTACTGCGGCAACGACTCAACTCGGAATCTACTGCGGCTAGGACTCTACTCAGAATCTACTGCGGCAAGGAGTCAACTTGGAATCTACCGCGGCTACGTCTCAACTCGGAATCTACTGCGGCTACGTCTCAACTCGGAATCTACTGCGGCAACGCCTAAACTCGGAATCTACTGCGGCTAGGACTCAACTCGGAATCTACTGCAGCTACGTCTCAACTCGGAATCTACAGCGGCTACGTCTCAACTCGGAATCTACTGCGGCTAGTACTCAACTCGGAATCTACTGCGGCTACGTCTCAACTCGGAATCTACTGCGGCTACGTCTCAACTCGGAATCTACTACGGCTACGTCACAACTCGGAATCTACTGCGGCTACGTCTCAACTCGGAATCTACAGCGGCAACGACTCAACTCGGAATCTACTGCGGCTACGTCTCAACTCGGAATCTACTGCGGCTACATCTCAACTCGGAATCTACTGCGGCTGCGTCTCAACTCGGAATCTACTGCGGCTCCGTCTCAACTCGGAATCTCCTGCGGCTACGACTGAACTCGGAATCTACTGCGGCTACGACTGAACTCGGAATCTACTGCGGCTACGTCTCAACTCGGAATCTACTGCGGCTATGTCTCAACTCAGAATCTACAGCGGCAACGACTCAACTCGGAATCTACTGCGGCAACGACTCAACTCGGAATCTACTGCGGCTACGTCTCAACTCGGAATCTACTGCTGTTACGTCTAAACTCGGAATCTACTGCGGCTACGTCTCAACTCGGAATCTACTGCGGCTAGGACTCAACTCGGAATCTACTGCAGCTACGTCTCAACTCGGAATCTACTGCGGCTACGTCTCAACTCGGAATCTACTGCGGCTACATCTCAACTCGGAATCTACTGCAGCTACGTCTCACCTCGGAATCTACTGCGGCTACGTCTCAACTCGGAATCTACTGTGGCTACGTCTAAACACTGAATCTACAGCGGCTAGGACTCAACTCGGAATCTATTGCAGCTACGTCTCAACTCGGAATCTACAGCGGCTAGGACTGTACTCAGAATCTACTGCGGCAAGGACTCTACTCAGAATCTACTGCGGCAAGGAGTCAACTCGGAATCTACTGCGGCTACGTCTCAACTCGGAATCTACTGCGGCTACGTCTCAACTCGGAATCTACTGCGGCTAGGACTCAACTCGGAATCTACTGCAGCTACGACTCAACTCGGAATCTACTGCAGCTACGTCTCAACTCGGAATCTACTGCGGCTACGTCTTAACTCGGAATCTACTGCGGCTACGTTTCAACTCAGAATGTACTGCGGCAACGACTCAACTCAGAATCTACTGCGGCAACGACTCAACTCGGAATCTACTGCGGCAAGGACTCAACTCGGAATCTACTGCTGCTACGGCTGAACTCGGAATCTACTGCGGCTACGTCTCAACTCGGAATCTACTGCAGCTACGTCTCAACTCGGAATCTACTGCGGCTACGTCTCAACTCGGAATCTACTGCAGCTACGTCTCAACTCGGAATCTACACCGGCTACGTCTCAACTCGGAATCTACTGCGGCTACGTCTCAACTCGGAATCTACTGCGGCTACGTCTCAACTCGGAATCTACTGCGGCTACGTCTGAACTCGGAATCTACAGCGGCAACGACTCAACTCGGAATCTACTGCTGCTACGTCTCAACTCAGAATCTACTGCGGCTACATCTCAACTCGGAATCTACTGCGGCTAGGTTTCAACTCGGAATCTACTGCGGCTACGTCTCAACTCGGAATCTACTGCAGCTCCGTCTCAACTCGGAATCTACTGCGGCTACGACTGAACTCGGAATCTACTGCGGCTAAATTTCAACTCGGAATCTACTGCGGCTACGTCTCAACTCGGAATCTACTGCGGCTATGTCTCAACTCGGAATCTACTGCGGCTACGTCTCAACTCGGAATCTACTGCTGTTACGTCTCAACTCGGAATCTACTGCGGCTACGTCTCAACACGGAATCTACTGCGGCTAGGACTCAACTCGGAATCCACTGCTGCTACGTCTCAACTCGGAATCTACAGTGGCTACGTCTCAACTCGGAATCTACTGCGGCAACGACTCAACTCAGAATCTACTGCAGCTACGTCTCAACTCGGAATCTACTGCGGCTACGTCTCAACTCGGAATCTACTGCGGCTACGTCTCAACTCGGAATCTACAGCGGCTAGGACTCAACTCGGAATCTACTGCGGCTACGTCTCAACTCGGAATCTACTGCGGCTACGTCTCAACTAGGAATCTACAGCGGCAACGACTCAACTCGGAATCTATGGCGGCTACGTCTCAACTCGGAATCTACTGCGGCTACATCTCAACTCGGAATCTACTGCGGCTACGTTTCAACTCGGAATCTACTGCGGCTACGTCTCAACTCGGAATCTACTGCAGCTCCGTCTCAACTCGGAATCTACTGCGGCTACGACTGAACTCGGAATCTACTGCGGCTAAATTTCAACTCGGAATCTACTGCGGCTACGTCTCAACTCGGAATCTACTGCGGCTACGTCTCAACTCGGAATCTACTGCGGCTACATCTCAACTCGGAATCTACTGCAGCTACGTCTCACCTCGGAATCTACTGCGGCTACGTCTCAACTCGGAATCTACTGCTGTTACGTCTCAACTCAGAATGTACAGCGGCAATGACTCAACTCAGAATCTACTGCGGCAACGACTCAACTCGGAATCTACTGCGGCAAGGACTCAACTCAGAATCTACTGCTGCTACGTCTGAACTCGGAATCTACTGCGGCTACGTCTCAACTCGGAATCTACTGCAGCTACGTCTCAACTCGGAATCTACTGCGGCTACGTCTCAACTCGGAATCTACTGCAGCTACGTCTCAACTCGGAATCTACAGCGGCTACGTCTCAACTCGGAATCTACTGCGGCTAGGACTCAACTCGGAATCTACTGCGGCTACGTCTCAACTCGGAATCTACTGCGGCTACGTTTCAACTCGTAATCTACTGCGGCTACGTCTCAACTCGGAATCTACTGCAGCTCCGTCTCAACTCGGAATCTACTGCGGCTACGACTGAACTCGGAATCTACTGCGCCTAAATTTCAACTCGGAATCTACTGCGGCTACGTCTCAACTCGGAATCTACTGCGGCTACGTCTCAACTCGGAATCTACTGCTGTTACGTCTCAACTCGGAATCTACTGCGGCTACGTCTCAACTCGGAATCTACTGCGGCTAGGACTCAACTCGTAATCTACTGCAGCTAAGTCTCAACTCGGAATCTACAGTGGCTACGTCTCAACTCCGAATCTACTGCGGCTACATCTCAACTCGGAATCTACTGCAGCTACGTCTCACCTCGGAATCTACTGCGGCTACGTCTCAACTCAGAATCTACTGCGGCTACGTCTACACTCGGAATATACTGCGGCTACGTCTCAACTCGGAATCTACTGCAGCTACGTCTCACCTCGGAATCTACTGCGGCTACGTCTCAACTCGGAATCTACTGCAGCTACGTCTCAACTCGGAATCTACACCGGCTACGTCTCAACTCGGAATCTACAGCGGCTACGTCTCAACTCGGAATCTACTGCGGCTACGTCTGAACTCGGAATCTACAGCGGCAACGACTCAACTCGGAATCTATGGCGGCTACGTCTCAACTCGGAATCTACTGCGGCTACATCTCAACTCGGAATCTACTGCGGCTAGGTTTCAACTCGGAATCTACTGCGGCTACGTCTCAACTCGGAATCTACTGCAGCTCCGTCTCAACTCGGAATCTACTGCGGCTACGACTGAACTCGGAATCTACTGCGGCTAAATTTCAACTCGGAATCTACTGCGGCTACGTCTCAACTCGGAATCTACTGCGGCTATGTCTCAACTCGGAATCTACTGCGGCTACGTCTCAACTCGGAATCTACTGCTGTTACGTCTAAACTCGGAATCTACTGCGGCTACGTCTCAACTCGGAATCTACTGCGGCTAGGACTCAACTCGGAATTTACTGCAGCTAAGTCTCAACTCGGAATCTACAGTGGCTACGTCTCAACTCGGAATCTACTGCGGCTACGTCTCAAGTCGGAATCTACTCCAGCTAAGTCTCAACTCGGAATCTACTGCGGCTACGTCTCAACTCGGAATCTACTGCAGCTACGTCTCAACTCGGAATCTACAGCGGCTAGGACTCAACTCGGAATCTACTGCGGCTACGTCTCAACTCGGAATCTACTGCGGCTACGTCTCAACTAGGAATCTACAGCGGCAACGACTCTACTCGGAATCTATGGCGGCTACGTCTCAACTCGGAATCTACTGCGGCTACATCTCAACTCGGAATCTACTGCGGCTACGTTTCAACTCGGAATCTACTGCGGCTACGTCTCAACTCGGAATCTACTGCAGCTCCGTCTCAACTCGGAATCTACTGTGGCTACGACTGAACTCGGAATCTACTGCGGCTAAATTTCAACTCGGAATCTACTGCGGCTACGTCTCAACTCGGAATCTACTGCGGCTACGTCTCAACTCGGGATCTACTGCGGCTACATCTCAACTCGGAATCTACTGCAGCTACGTCTCACCTCGGAATCTACTGCGGCTACGTCTCAACTCGGAATCTACTGCTGTTACATCTCAACTCAGAATGTACAGCGGCAACGACTCAACTCAGAATCTACTGCGGCAACGACTCAACTCGGAATCTACTGCGGCAAGGACTCAACTCGGAATCTACTGCTGCTACGTCTGAACTCGGAATCTACTGCGGCTACGTCTCAACTCGGAATCTACTGCAGCTACGTCTCAACTCGGAATCTACTGCGGCTACGTCTCAACTCGGAATCTACTGCAGCTACGTCTCAACTCGGAATCTACAGCGGCTACGTCTCAACTCGGAATCTACTGCGGCTAGGACTCAACTCGGAATCTACTGCGGCTACGTCTCAACTCGGAATCTACTGCGGCTACGTCTCAACTCGGAATCTACTGCGGCTACGTTTCAACTCGGAATCTACTGCGGCTACGTCTCAACTCGGAATCTACTGCAGCTCCGTCTCAACTCGGAATCAACTGCGGCTACGACTGAACTCGGAATCTACTGCGGCTAAATTTCAACTCGGAATCTACTGCGGCTACGTCTCAACTCGGAATCTACTGCGGCTACGTCTCAACTCGGAATCTACTGCTGTTACGTCTCAACTCGGAATCTACTGCGGCTACGTCTACACTCGGAATCTACTGCGGCAAGGACTCAAGTCGTAATCTACTGCAGCTAAGTCTCAACTCGGAATATACAGTGGCTACGTCTCAACTCCGAATCTACTGCGGCTACATCTCAACTCGGAATCTACTGCAGCTACGTCTCACCTCGGAATCTACTGCGGCTACGTCTCAACTCAGAATCTACTGCGGCTAAATCTCAACTCGGAATCTACTGCGGCTACGTCTCAACTCGGAATCTACTGCAGCTACGTCTCACCTCGGAATCTACTGCGGCTACGTCTCAACTCGGAATCTACTGCGGCTACGTCTCAACTCGGAATCTACTGCGGCTAGGACTCAACTCGGAATCTACTGCGGCTACGTCTCAACTCGGAATCTACAGCGGCAACGACTCAACTCGGAATCTACTGCGGCTACGTCTCAACTCGGAATCTACTGCGGCTACGTCTCAACTCGGAATCTACTGCGGCTACGACTCAACTCGGAATCTACTGCGGCTAGGACTCAACTCGGAATCTACTGCGGATACGTCTAAACTCGGAATCTACTGCGGCTACGTCTCAACTCGGAATCTACTGCGGCTACGACTGAACTCGGAATCTACTGCGGCTACGTCTCAGCTCGGAATCTACAGCGCTAAAGACTCAACTCGGAATCTACTGCGGCTACGTCTCAACTCGGAATCTACTGCGGCTACGTCTGAACTCGGAATCTACAGCGGCAACGACTCAACTCGGCATCTATGGCGGCTACGTCTCAACTCGGAATCTACTGCGGCTACATCTCAACTCGGAATCTACTGCGGCTAGGTTTCAACTCGGAATCTACTGCGGCTACGTCTCAACTCGGAATCTACTGCAGCTCCGTCTCAACTCGGAATCTACTGCGGCTACGACTGAACTCGGAATCTACTGCGGCTAAATTTCAACTCGGAATCTACTGCGGCTACGTCTCAACTCGGAATCTACTGCGGCTATGTCTCAACTCGGAATCTACTGCGGCTACGTCTCAACTCGGAATCTACTGCTGTTACGTCTCAACTCGGAATCTACTGCGGCTACGTCTCAACTCGGAATCTACTGCGGCTAGGACTCAACTCGGAATCTACTGCAGCTAAGTCTCAACTCGGAATCTACAGTGGCTACGTCTCAACTCGGAATCTACTGCGGCTACGTCTCAAGTCGGAATCTACTGCAGCTACGTCTCAACTCGGAATCTACTGCGGCTACGTCTCAACTCGGAATCTACTGCAGCTACGTCTCAACTCGGAATCTACAGCGGCTAGGACTCAACTCGGAATCTACTGCGGCTACGTCTCAACTCTGAATCTACTGCGGCTACGTCTCAACTAGGAATCTACAGCGGCAACGACTCAACTCGGAATCTATGGCGGCTACGTCTCAACTCGGAATCTACTGCGGCTACATCTCAACTCGGAATCTACTGCGGCTACGTTTCAACTCGGAATCTACTGCGGCTACGTCTCAACTCGGAATATACTGCAGCTCCGTCTCAACTCGGAATCAACTGTGGCTACGACTGAACTCGGAATCTACTGCGGCTAAATTTCAACTCGGAATCTACTGCGGCTACGTCTCAACTCGGAATCTACTGCGGCTACGTCTCAACTCGGAATCTACTGCGGCTACATCTCAACTCGGAATCTACTGCAGCTACGTCTCACCTTGGAATCTACTGCGGCTACGTCTCAACTCAGAATCTACTGCGGCTACGTCTCAACTCGGAATCTACTGCGGCTACGTCTCAACTCGGAATCTACTGTAGCTACGTCTCACCTCGGAATCTACTGCGGCTACGTCTCAACTCGGAATCTACTGCGGCTACGTCTCAACTCGGAATCTACTGCGGCTAGGACTCAACTCGGAATCTACTGCGGCTACGTCTGAACTCGGAATCTACAGCGGCAACGACTCAACTCGGAATCTACTGCGGCTACGTCTCAACTCGGAATCTACTGCGGCTACGTCTCAACTCGGAATCTACTGCGGCTACGACTCAACTCAGAAATCTACTGCGGCTAGGACTCAACTCGGAATCTACTGCGGATACGTCTAAACTCGGAATCTACTGCGGCTACGTCTCAACTCGGAATCTACTGCGGCTAGGACTGAACTCGTAATCTACTGCGGCTACGTCTCAGCTCGGAATCTACAGCGCTAAGGACTCAACTCGGAATCTACGGAAGCTACGTCTCAACTCGGAATCTACTGCGGCTAGGACTCAACTCGGAATCTACTGCGGCTACGTCTCAACTCGGAATCTACTGCGGCTACGTCTCAACTCGGAATCTACTTCGGCTACGACTCAACTCGGAATCTACTGCGGCTAGGACTCAACTCGGAATCTACTGCGGCTACGTCTAAACTCGGAATCTACTGCGGCTACGTCTCAACTCGGAATCTACTGCGGCTAGGACTGAACTCGTAATCTACTGCGGCTACGTCTCAGCTCGGAATCTACAGCGCTAGGGACTCAACTCGGAATCTACTGCAGCTACGTCTCAACTCGGAATCTACTGCGGCTAGGACTCAACTCGGAATCTACTGCAGCTACGTCTCAACTCGGAATCTACTGCGGCTACGTCTCAACTCGGAATCTCCTGCGGCTACGTCTCAACTCGAAATCTGCTACGCCTAGGACTCAACTCGGAATCTACTTCGGCAACGACTCAACTCAGAATCTACTGCGGCTAGGACTCTACTCAGAATCTACTGCGGCAAGGACTCAACTTGGAATCTACTGCGGCTACGTCTCAACTCGGAATCTACTGCGGCTACGTCTCAACTCGGAATCTACTGCGGCAACGCCTCAACTCGGAATCTACTGCGGCTACGTCTCAACTCGGAATCTACTGCAGCTACGCCTCAACTCGGACTCTACTGCGGCTAGGACTCAACTCGGAATCTACTGCAGCTACGTCTCAACTCGGAATCTACAGCGGCTATGTCTCAACTCGGAATCTCCTGCGGCTACGTCTCAACTCGGAATCTGCTGCGGCTACGTCTCAACTCGGAATCTACGTCGGCTACGACTCAACTCGGAATCTACTGCGGCTAAATTTCAACTCGGAATCTACTGCGGCTACGTCTCAACTCGGAATCTACGGCGGCTACGACTCAACTCAGAATCTACTGCGGCTAGGACTCAACTCGTAATCTACTGCGGCTACGTCTCAACTCGGAATCTACTGCGGCTACGACTCAACTCGGAATCTACTGCGGCTACGTCTCAACTCGGAATCTACAGTGGCTACGTCTCAACTCGGAATCTACTACGGCTACGTCTCAACTCGAAATCTGCTACGGCTAGGACTCAACTCGGAATCTTACTGAGGCAACGACTCAACTCAGAATCTACTGCGGCTAGTACTCTACTCAGAATCTACTGCAGCAAGGACTCAACTCGGAATATACTGCGGCTACGTCTCAACTCGGAATCTACTGCGACAACGCCTCAACTCGGAATCTACTGCGGCTAGGACTCAACTCGGAATAAACTGCAGCTACGTCTCAACTCGGAATCTACAGCGGCTACGTCTCAACTCGGAATCTACTGCGGCTAGGACTCAACTCGGAATCTACTGCAGCTACGTCTCAACTCGGAATCTACTGCGGCTACGTCTCAACTCGTAATCTACAGCGGCAACGACTCAACTCGGAATCTACGGCGGCTACGACTCAACTCGGAATGTACTGCGGCTACGTCTCAACTCGGAATCTACTGCGGCTACGTCTCAACTCGGAATCTACTGCGGCTAGGACTCAACTCGGAATCTACTGCAGCTACGTCTCAACTCGGAATCTACTGCGGCTAGGTCTCAACTCGGAATCTACTGCAGCTACGTCTCAACTCGGAATCTACTGCGGCTACGTCTCAACTCGGAATCTACTGAGGCTACGTCTCAACTCGGAATCTACTGCGGCTAGGACACAACTCGGAATCTACTGCGGCTACGTCTCAACTCGGAATCTACTGCGGCTATGTCTCAACTCGGAATCTACTGCGGATAAGTCTCAACTCGGAATCTACTGCGGCAACGACTCAACACAGAATCTACTGCTGCTACGTCTCAACTCGGAATCTACTGCAACTACGACTCAACTCGGAATCTACTGCTGCTACGTCACAACTCGGAATCTACTACGGCTACGTCACAACTCGGAATCTACTGCGGCTACGTCTCAACTCGGAATCTACTGCGGCTAGGACTCAACTCGGAATCTACTGCGGCTACGTCTCAACTCGGAATCTACAGCGGCAACGACTCAACTCGGAATCTACTGCGGCTACGTCTCAACTCGGAATCTACTGCGGCTAGGACTCAACTCGGAATCTACTGCGGCTACGACTCAACTCGGAATTTACTGTGGCTAGGACTCAACTCGGAATCTACTGCGGCTACGTCTCAACTCGGAATCTACTGCGGCTACGTCTCATCTCGGAATCTACTGCGGCTAGGACTCAACTCGGAATCTACTGCAGCTACGTCTCAACTCGGAATCTACTGCTGCTACGTCTCAACTCGGAATCTACTGCGGCAACGAATCAACACAGAATCTACTGCTGCTACGTCTCAACTCGGAATCTACAGCGGCAACGACTCAACTCGGAATCTACGGCGGCTACGTCTCAACTCGGAATCTCCTGCGGCTACGTCTCAACTCGGAATCTACTGCGGCTACGTCTCAACTCGGAATCTACTGCGGCTGGGACTCAACTCGGAATCTACTGCGGCAACGACTCAACTCGGAATCTACTGCGGCTACGTCTCAACTCTGAATCTACTGTGGCTACGTCTCAACTCGGAATCTACTGCGGTTTGAACACAACTCGGAATCTACTGCGGCAACGACTCAACACAGAATCTACTGCTGCTACGTCTCAGCTCGGAATCTACTGCGGCTACGACTCAACTCGGAATCTCCTTCTGCTACGTCTCAACTCGGAATCTACTGCGGCTACGTCTCAACTCGGAATCTACTGCGGCTACGTCTCAACTCGGAATCTACAGCGGCAACGACTCAACTCGGAATCTACTGCGGCTACGTCTCAACTCGGAATCTACAGCGGCTACGTCTCAACTCGGAATCTACTGCAGCTACGACTCAACTCGGAATCTACTGCGGCTAAGACTCAACTAGGAATCTACTGCGGCTACGTCTCAACTCGGAATCTACTGCGGCTACGTCTCATCTCGGAATCTACTGCTGCTAGGACTCAACTCGGAATCTACTGCAGCTACGTCTCAACTCGGAATCTACTGCGGTTTGGACTCAACTCCGAAATCTACTGCGGCAACGACTCAACACAGAATCTACAGCTGCTACGTCTCAACTCGGAATCTACAGCAGCAACGACTCAACTCGGAATCTACGGCGGCTACGTCTCAACTCGGAATCTACTGCTGCTACGTCTCAACTCGGAATCTACTGCAGCTACGTCTCAACTCGGAATCTACTGCGGCTAGGACTCAACTCGGAATCTACTGCTGCTACGTCTCAACTCGGAATCTACTGCGGCTACGACTAAACTCGGAATCTACTGTGGCTACGTCTCAACTCGGAATCTACTGTGGCTACGTCTCAACTCGGAATCTACTGCAGCTACGTCTCAACTCGGAATCTACTGCTGCTACGTCTCAACTCGGAATCTACTGCGGCTACGTCTCAACTCGGAATCTACTACGGCTACGTCTCAACTCGGAATCTACTGCGGCTAAGTCTCAACTCGGAATCTACTGCGGCTACGACTCAACTCGGAATCTACAGCGGCTACGTCTCAACTCGGAATCTACTGCAGCTACGTCTCAACTTGGAATCTACTGCGGCTACGTCTCAACTCGAAATCTACTGCGGCTACGTCTCAACTCGGAATCTACTGCGGCTACATCTCAACTCGGAATCTACTGCGGCTAGGACTCAACTCGGAATCTACTGCGGCAATGACTCAACTCGGAATCTACTGCTGCTACGTCTAAACTCGGAATCTACTGCGGCTACGTCTCAAATCGGAATCTACTGCGGCTACGACTCAACTCGGAATCTACTGCGGCTAGGACTCAACTCGGAATCTACTGCGGCTAGGACTCAACTCGGAATCTACTGCAGCTACGTCTCAACTCGGAATCTACTGCAGCTAGGACTCAACTCGGAATCTACTGCAGCTACGTCTCAACTCGGAATCTACTGCAGCTACGTCTCAACTCGGAATCTACTGCGGCTAGGACTCAACTCAGTATCTACTGCGGCTACGTCTCAACTCGGAATCTACTGCGGCTATGTCTCAACTCTTAATCTACTGCAGCTACGTCTCAACTCGGAATCTACTGCGGCTACGTCTCAACTCGGAATCTACAGCGGCAACGACTCAACTCGGAATCTACTGCGGCAACGACTCAACTCGAAATCTACTGCGGCTACGTCTCAACTCGGAATCTACTGCGGCTAGGACTCAACTCGGAATCTACTGCGGCAACGACTCAACTCGGAATCTACTGCGGCTACGTCTCAACTCGGAATCTACTGCGGCTAGGACTCAACTCGGAATCTACAGCTGCTACGTCTCAACACGGAATCTACTGCGGCTAGGACTCAACTCGGAAACTACTGCGGCTACGTCTCAACTCGGAATCTACTGCGGCTACGTCTCAACTCGGAATCTACTGCGGCTACGTCTCAACTCGGAATCTACTGCGGCTACGTCTCAACTCGGAATCTACCGCGGCAACGACTCAACTCGGAATCTACTGCGGCTACGTCTCAACTTGGAAACTACAGCGGCCACGTCTCAACTCGGAATCTACTGCGGCTACATCTCAACTCGGAATCTACTGCGGCTACGACTCAACTCGGTATCTACAGCGCCAAGGACTCAACTCGGAATCTACTGCGGCTACGTCTCAACTCGGAATGTACAGCGGCTATGTCTCAACTCGGAATCTACTGCGGCTAGGACTCAACTCGGAATCTACTGCGGCTACGTCTCAACTCGGAATCTACAGCGCCAAGGACTCAACTCGTAATCTACAGCGGCTACGTATCAACTCGGAATCTACAGCGGCAACGACTCAACTCGGAATCTACTGCGGCTACGTCTCAACTCGGAATCTACTGCGGCTACGTCTCAACTCGGAATCTACCGCGGCAACGACTCAACTCGGAATCTACTGCGGCTACGACTCAACTCAGAATCTACTGCCGCTACGTCTCAACTCGGAATCGACTGCGGCTATGTCTCAACTCGTAATCTACTGCGGCTACGTCTCGGAATCTACTGCGGCTACGTCTCAACTCGGAATCTACTGCGGCAACGACTCAACTTAGAATCTACTGCGGCTAGGACTCAACTCGGAATCTACTGCGGCAACGACTCAACTCGGAATCTACTGCTACAACGACTCAACTCGGAATCTACTGCGGCTACGTCTCAACTCGGAATCTACAGCGGCTACGTCTCAACTTGGAATCTACTGCGGCTACGTCTCAACTCGGAATCTACAGTGGCTACGTCTCAACTCGGAATCTACTGCGGCTAGGACTCAACTCGGAATCTACTGCGGCTACGTCTCAACTCGGAATCTACTGCGGCTACGTCTCAACTCGGAATCTACAGCGGCAACGACTCAACTCGGAATCTACTTCGGCTACGTCTCAACTCGGAATCTGCAGCGGCTACGTCTCAACTCGGAATCTACTGCGGCTAGGACTCAACTCGGAATCTACTGCGGCTACGTCTCAGCTCGGAATCTTCTGCGGCTACGTCTCAACTCGGAAACTACAGCGGCTACGTCTCAACTCGAAATCTACTGCGGCTACGTCTCAACTCGGAATCTACTGCGGCTACGACTCAACTCGGAATCTACAGCGCCAAGGACTCAACTCGGAATCTACTGCGGCTACGTCTCAACTCGGAATCTACTGTGGCTACGTCTCAACTCGGAATCTACTGCGGCTACGACTCAACTCGGAATCTACTGCTGCTACGTCTCAACTCGGAATCTACTGCGGCTACGTCTCAACTCGGAATCTACAGCGGCTACGTCTCAACTCGGAATATACTGCGGCTACGACTCAACTCGGAATCTACTGCTGCTACGTCTCAGCTCGGAATCTACTGCGGCTACGTCTCAACTTGGAAACTACAGCGGCTACGTCTCAACTCGGAATCTACTGCGGCTACGTCTCAACTCGGAATCTACTGCGGCTAAGTCTAACTCGGAATCTACTGCGGCTACGACTCAACTCGGAATCTACTGCGGCTACGTCTCAACTCGGAAACTACAGCGGCTACGTCTCAACTCGGAATCTACTGCGGCTACGTCTCAACTCGGAATCTACTGCGGCTACGTCTCGGAATCTACTGCGGCTACGTCTCAACTCGGAATCTACTGTGGCAACGACTCAACTCAGAATCTACTGCTGCTAGGACTCAACTCGGAATCTACTGCGGCTACATCTCAACTCGGAATCTACTGCGGCTGCATCTCGGAATCTACTGCTGCTATGTCTCAACTCGGAATCTTCTGCGGCTACGACTCAACTCAGAATCTACTGCGGCTAGGACTCAACTCAGAATCTACAGCGGCTAGGACTCAACTCGGAATCTAATGCAGCTACGTCTCAACTCGGAATCTACTTCGGCTACGTCTCAACTCGGAATCTGCAGCGGCTACGTCTCAACTCGGAATCTACTGCGGCTAGGACTCAACTCGGAATCTACTGCGGCTACGTCTCAGCTCGGAATCTTCTGCGGCTACGTCTCAACTCGGAAACTACAGCGGCTACGTCTCAACTCGAAATCTACTGCGGCTACGTCTCAACTCGGAATCTACTGCGGCTACGACTCAACTCGGAATCTACAGCGCCAAGGACTCAACTCGGAATCTACTGCGGCTACGTCTCAACTCGGAATCTACTGTGGCTACGTCTCAACTCGGAATCTACTGCGGCTACGACTCAACTCGGAATCTACTGCTGCTACGTCTCAACTCGGAATCTACTGCGGCTACGTCTCAACTCGGAATCTACAGCGGCTACGTCTCAACTCGGAATATACTGCGGCTACGACTCAACTCGGAATCTACTGCTGCTACGTCTCAGCTCGGAATCTACTGCGGCTACGTCTCAACTTGGAAACTACAGCGGCTACGTCTCAACTCGGAATCTACTGCGGCTACGTCTCAACTCGGAATCTACTGCGGCTAAGTCTAACTCGGAATCTACTGCGGCTACGACTCAACTCGGAATCTACTGCGGCTACGTCTCAACTCGGAAACTACAGCGGCTACGTCTCAACTCGGAATCTACTGCGGCTACGTCTCAACTCGGAATCTACTGCGGCTACGTCTCGGAATCTACTGCGGCTACGTCTCAACTCGGAATCTACTGTGGCAACGACTCAACTCAGAATCTACTGCTGCTAGGACTCAACTCGGAATCTACTGCGGCTACATCTCAACTCGGAATCTACTGCGGCTGCATCTCGGAATCTACTGCTGCTATGTCTCAACTCGGAATCTTCTGCGGCTACGACTCAACTCAGAATCTACTGCGGCTAGGACTCAACTCAGAATCTACAGCGGCTAGGACTCAACTCGGTATCTAATGCAGCTACGTCTCAACTCGGAATCTACTGCGGCTACGTCTCAACTCGGAATCTACTGCGGCTAGGACACAACTCGGAATCTACAGCTGCTACGTCTCAACACGGAATCTACTGCGGCTAGGACTCAACTCGGAATCTACTGCGGCTACGTCTCAACTCGGAATCTACAGCGGCTACGTCTCAACTCGGAATCTACTGCGGCCACGTCTCAACTCGGAATCTACTGCGGCTACGTCTCAACTCGGAATCTACCGCGGCAACGACTCAACTCGGAATCTACTGCGGCTACGTCTCAACTTGGAAACTACAGCGGCTACGTCTCAACTCGGAATCTACTGCGGCTACGTCTCAACTCGGAATCTACTGCGGCTACGACTCAACTCGGAATCTACAGCGCCAAGGACTCAACTCGGAATCTACTGCGGCTACGTCTCAACTCGGAATCTACAGCGGCTATGTCTCAACTCGGAATCTACTGCGGCTAAGTCTCAACTCGGAATCTACTGCGGCTACGTCTCAACTCGGAATCTACAGCGCCAAGGACTCAACTCGTAATCTACAGCGGCTACGTATCAACTCGGAATCTACAGCGGCAACGACTCAACTCGGAATCTACTGCGGCTACGTCTCAACTCGGAATCTACTGCGGCTACGTCTCAACTCGGAATCTACCGCGGCAACGACTCAACTCGGAATCTACTGCGGCTACGACTCAACTCAGAATCTACTGCCGCTACGTCTCAACTCGGAATCGACTGCGGCTATGTCTCAACTCGGAATCTACTGCTGCTACGTCTCGGAATCTACTGCGGCTACGTCTCAACTCGGAATCTACTGCGGCAACGACTCAACTTAGAATCTACTGCGGCTAGGACTCAACTCGGAATCTACTGCGGCAACGACTCAATTCGGAATCTACTGCTACAACGACTCAACTCGGAATCTACTGCGGCTACGTCTCAACTCGGAATCTACAGCGGCTACGTCTCAACTCGGAATCTACTGCGGCTACGTCTCAACTCGGAATCTACTGCGGCTACGACTCAACTCGGAATCTACAGCGGCAACGACTCAACTCGGAATCTACAGTGGCTACGTCTCAACTCGGAATCTACAGTGGCTACGTCTCAACTCGGAATCTACTGCGGCTACGTCTCAACTCGAAATCTACTGCGGCTACGTCTCAACTCGGAATCTACAGCGCCAAGGACTCAACTCGGAATCTACTGCGGCTACGTCTCAACTCGGAATCTACTGCGGCTACGTCTCAACTCGGAATCTACAGCGGCAACGACTCAACTCGGAATCTACTTCGGCTACGTCTCAACTCGGAATCTGCAGCGGCTACGTCTCAACTCGGAATCTACTGCGGCTAGGACTCAACTCGGAATCTACTGCGGCTACGTCTCAGCTCGGAATCTTCTGCGGCTACGTCTCAACTCGGAAACTACTGCGGCTACGTCTCAACTCGGAATCTACTGAGGCTACGTCTCAACTCAGAATCTACTGCGGCTACGTCTCCACTCGGAATCTACAGCGCCAAGGACTCAACTCGGAATCTACTGCGGCTACGTCTCAACTCGGAATCTACTGTGGCTACGTCTCAACTCGGAATCTACTGCGGCTACGACTCAACTCGGAATCTACTGCTGCTACGTCTCAACTCGGAATCTACTGCGGCTACGTCTCAACTCGGAATCTACTACGGCTACGTCTCAACTCGGAATATACTGCGGCTACGACACAACTCGGAATCTACTGCTGCTACGTCTCAGCTCGGAATCTACTGCGGCTACGTCTCAACTTGGAAACTACAGCGGCTACGTCTCAACTCGGAATCTACTGCGGCTACGTCCCAACTCGGAATCTACTGCGGCTAAGTCTAACTCGGAATCTACTGCGGCTACGACTCAACTCGGAATCTACTGCGGCTACGTCTCAACTCGGAAACTACAGCGGCTACGTCTCAACTCGGAATCTACTGCGGCTACGTCTCAACTCGGAATCTACTGCGGCTACGTCTCGGAATCTACTGCGGCTACGTCTCAACTCGGAATCTACTGCGGCAACGACTCAACTCAGAATCTACTGCTGCTAGGACTCAACTCGGAATCTACTGCGGCTACATCTCAACTCGGAATCTACTGCGGCTGCATCTCGGAATCTACTGCTGCTACGTCTCAACTCGGAATCTTCTGCGGCTACGACTCAACTCAGAATCTACTGCGGCTAGGACTCAACTCAGAATCTACAGCGGCTAGGACTCAACTCGGAATCTAATGCAGCTACGTCTCAACTCGGAATCTACTGCGGCTACGTCTCAACTCGGAATCTACTGCGGCTACGTCTCAACTCGGAATCTACTGCGGCTAGGACTCAACTCGGAATCTACTGCGGCTACGTCTCAACTCGGAATCTACTGCGGCTACGTCTCAACTCAGAATCTACCGCGGCAACGACTCAACTCGGAATCTACTGCGGCTACGACTCAACTCAGAATCTACTGCCGCTACGTCTCAACTCGGAATCTACTGCTGCTACGTCTCGGAATCTACTGCGGCTGGGACTCAACTCGGAATCTACTGCGGCAACGACTCAACTCGGAATCTACTGCGGCTACGTCTCAACTCTGAATCTACTGTGGCTACGTCTCAACTCGGAATCTACTGCGGTTTGAACAAAACTCGGAATCTACTGCGGCAACGACTCAACACAGAATCTACTGCAGCTACGTCTCAACTCGGAATCTACTGCGGCTACGACTCAACTCGGAATCTCCTTCTGCTACGTCTCAACTCGGAATCTACTGCGGCTACGTCTCAACTCGGAATCTACTGCGGCTACGTCTCAATTCGGAATCTACAGCGGCAACGACTCAACTAGGAATCTACTGCGGCTACGTCTCAACTCGGAATCTACTGCGGCTACGTCTCATCTCGGAATCTACTGCGGCTAGGACTCAACTCGGAATCTACTGCAGCTACGTCTCAACTCGGAATCTACTGCGGTTTGGACTCAACTCCGAAATCTACTGCGGCAACGACTCAACACAGAATCTACAGCTGCTACGTTTCAACTCGGAATCTACAGCAGCAACGACTCAACTCGGAATCTACGGCGGCTAAGTCTCAACTCGGAATCTACTGCTGCTACGTCTCAACTCGGAATCTACTGCAGCTACGTCTCAACTCGGAATCTACTGCGGCTAGGACTCAACTCGGAATCTACTGCGGCTACGTCTCAACTCGGAATCTACTGCGGCTACGTCTCAACTCGGAATCTACTGCGGCAACGACTAAACTCGGAATCTACTGCGGCAACGACTAAACTCGGAATCTACTGCGGCTACGTCTCAACTCGGAATCTACTGCGGCTAGGACTCAACTCGGAATCTACTGCGGCTACGTCTCAACTCGGAATCAACTGAGGCTACGTCTCAACTCGGAATCTACTGCGGTTTGGACTCAACTCGGAATCTACTGCGGCTAGGACTCAATTCGGAATCTACTGCTGCTACGTCTCAACTCGGAATCTACTGCGGCTACGACTCAACTCGGAATCTACTGTGGCTACGTCTCAACTCGGAATCTACTGTGGCTACGTCTCAACTCGGAATCTACTGCAGCTACGACTCAACTCGGAATCTACTGCAGCTACGTCTCAACTTGGAATCTACTGCGGCTACGTCTCAACTCGAAATCTACTGCGGCTACGTCTCAACTCGGAATCTACTGCGGCTACGTCTCAACTCGGAATCTACTGCGGCTAGGACTCAACTCGGAATCTACTGCGGCAACGACTCAACTCGGAATCTACTGCTACTACGTCTCAACTCGGAATCTACTGCGGCTAAGTCTCAAATCGGAATCTACTGCGGCTACGACTCAACTCGGAATCTACTGCAGCTAGGACTCAACTCGGAATCTACTGCGGCTAGGACTCAACTCGGAATCTACTGCAGCTACGTCTCAACTCTGAATCTACTGCAGCTAGGACTCAACTCGGAATCTACTGCAGCTACGTCTCAACTCGGAATCTACTGCAGCTACGTCTCAACTCGGAATCTACTGCGGCTAGGACTCAACTCAGAATCTACTGCGGCTACGTCTCAACTCGGAATCTACTGCGGCTATGTCTCAACTCTTAATCTACTGCGGCTACGTCTCAACTCGGAATCTACTGCGGCTACGTCTCAACTCGGAATCTACAGCGGCAACGACTCAACTCGGAATCTACTGCGGCAACGACTCAACTCGAAATCTACTGCGGCTACGTCTCCACTCGGAATCTACTGCGGCTAGGACTCAACTCGGAATCTACTGCGGCAACGACTCAACTCGGAATCTACTGCGGCTACGTCTCAACTCGGAATCTACTGCGGCTAGGACTCAACTCGGAATCTACAGCTGCTACGTGTCAACACGGAATCTACTGCGGCTAGGACTCAACTCGGAAACTACTGCGGCTACGTCTCAACTCGGAATCTACAGCGGCTACGTCTCAACTCGGAATCTACTGCGGCTACGTCTCAACTCGGAATCTACTGCGGCTACGTCTCAACTCGGAATCTACCGCGGCAACGACTCAACTCGGAATCTACTGCGGCTACGTCTCAACTTGGAAACTACAGCGGCTACGTCTCAACTCGGTATCTACTGCGGCTACGTCTCAACTCGGAATCTACTGCGGCTACGACTCAACTCGGAATCTACAGCGCCAAGGACTCAACTCGGAATCTACTGCGGCTAGGACTCAACTCGGAATATACAGCGGCTATGTCTCAACTCGGAATCTACTGCGGCTAGGACTCAACTCGGAATCTACTGCGGCTACGTCTCAACTCGGAATCTACAGCGCCAAGGACTCAACTCGTAATCTACAGCGGCTACGTATCAACTCGGAATCTACAGCCGCAACGACTCAACTCGGAATCTACTGCGGCTACGTCTCAACTCGGAATCTACTGCGGCTACGTCTCAACTCGTAATCTACCGCGGCAACGACTCAACTCGGAATCTACTGCCGCTACGTCTCAACTCGGAATCGACTGCGGCTATGTCTCAACTCGGAATCTACTGCTGCTACGTCTCGGAATCTACTGCGGCTACGTCTCAACTCGGAATCTACTGCGGCAACGACTCAACTTAGAATCTACTGCGGCTAGGACTCAACTCGGAATCTACTGCGGCAACGACTCAACTCGGAATCTACTGCTACAACGACTCAACTCGGAATCTACTGCGGCTACGTCTCAACTCGGAATCTACTGCGGCTACGTCTCAACTCGGAATCTACTGCGGCTACGACTCAACTCGGAATCTACAGCGGCTACGTCTCAACTCGGAATCTACAGTGGCTACGTCTCAACTCGGAATCGACTGCGGCTATGTCTCAACTCGGAATCTACTGCTGCTACGTCTCGGAATCTACTGCGGCTACGTCTCAACTCGGAATCTACTGCGGCTACGTCTCAACTCGGAATCTACAGCGGCAACGACTCAACTCGGAATCTACTTCGGCTACGTCTCAACTCGGAATCTGCAGCGGCTACGTCTCAACTCGGAATCTACTGCGCCAAGGACTCAACTCGGAATCTACTGCGGCTACGTCTCAACTCGGAATCTACTGCGGCAACGACTAAACTCGGAATCTACTGCGGCAACGACTAAACTCGGAATCTACTGCGGCTACGTCTCAACTCGGAATCTACTGCGGCTAGGACTCAACTCGGAATCTACTGCGGCTACGTCTCAACTCGGAATCAACTGAGGCTAAGTCTCAACTCGGAATCTACTGCGGTTTGGACTCAACTCGGAATCTACTGCGGCTAGGACTCAATTCGGAATCTACTGCTGCTACGTCTCAACTCGGAATCTACTGCGGCTACGACTCAACTCGGAATCTACTGTGGCTACGTCTCAACTCGGAATCTACTGTGGCTACGTCTCAACTCGGAATCTACTGCAGCTACGACTCAACTCGGAATCTACTGCAGCTACGTCTCAACTTGGAATCTACTGCGGCTACGTCTCAACTCGAAATCTACTGCGGCTACGTCTCAACTCGGAATCTACTGCGGCTACGTCTCAACTCGGAATCTACTGCGGCAAGGACTCAACTCGGAATCTACTGCGGCAACGACTCAACTCGGAATCTACTGCTACTACGTCTCAACTCGGAATCTACTGCGGCTAAGACTCAAATCGGAATCTACTGCGGCTACGACTCAACTCGGAATCTACTGCAGCTAGGACTCAACTCGGAATCTACTGCGGCTAGGACTCAACTCGGAATCTACTGCAGCTACGTCTCAACTCGGAATCTACTGCAGCTAGGACTCAACTCGGAATCTACTGCAGCTACGTCTCAACTCGGAATCTACTGCAGCTACGTCTCAACTCGGAATCTACTGCGGCTAGGACTCAACTCAGAATCTACTGCGGCTACGTCTCAACTCGGAATCTACTGCGGCTATGTCTCAACTCTTAATCTACTGCGGCTACGTCTCAACTCGGAATCTACTGCGGCTACGTCTCAACTCGGAATCTACAGCGGCAACGACTCAACTCGGAATCTACTGCGGCAACGACTCAACTCGAAATCTACTGCGGCTACGTCTCAACTCGGAATCTACTGCGGCTAGGACTCAACTCGGAATCTACTGCGGCAACGACTCAACTCGGAATCTACTGCGGCTACGTCTCAACTCGGAATCTACTGCGGCTAGGACTCAACTCGGAATCTACAGCTGCTACGTCTCAACACGGAATCTACTGCGGCTAGGACTCAACTCGGAAACTACTGCGGCTACGTCTCAACTCGGAATCTACAGCGGCTACGTCTCAACTCGGAATCTACTGCGGCTACGTCTCAACTCGGAATCTACTGCGGCTACGTCTCAACTCGGAATCTACCGCGGCAACGACTCAACTCGGAATCTACTGCGGCTACGTCTCAACTTGGAAACTACAGCGGCTACGTCTCAACTCGGTATCTACTGCGGCTACGTCTCAACTCGGAATCTACTGCGGCTACGACTCAACTCGGAATCTACAGCGCCAAGGACTCAACTCGGAATCTACTGCGGCTACGTCTCAACTCGGAATATACAGCGGCTATGTCTCAACTCGGAATCTACTGCGGCTAGGACTCAACTCGGAATCTACTGCGGCTACGTCTCAACTCGGAATCTACAGCGCCAAGGACTCAACTCGTAATCTACAGCGGCTACGTATCAACTCGGAATCTACAGCGGCAACGACTCAACTCGGAATCTACTGCGGCTACGTCTCAACTCGGAATCTACTGCGGCTACGTCTCAACTCGGAATCTACCGCGGCAACGACTCAACTCGGAATCTACTGCCGCTACGTCTCAACTCGGAATCGACTGCGGCTATGTCTCAACTCGGAATCTACTGCTGCTACGTCTCGGAATCTACTGCGGCTACGTCTCAACTCGGAATCTACTGCGGCAACGACTCAACTTAGAATCTACTGCGGCTAGGACTCAACTCGGAATCTACTGCGGCAACGACTCATCTCGGAATCTACTGCTACAACGACTCAACTCGGAATCTACTGCGGCTACGTCTCAACTCGGAATCTACTGCGGCTACGACTCAACTCGGAATCTACAGCGGCTACGTCTCAACTCGGAATCTACAGTGGCTACGTCTCAACTCGGAATCGACTGCGGATATGTCTCAACTCGGAATCTACTGCTGCTACGTCTCGGAATCTACTGCGGCTACGTCTCAACTCGGAATCTACTGCGGCTACGTCTCAACTCGGAATCTACAGCGGCAACGACTCAACTCGGAATCTACTTCGGCTACGTCTCAACTCGGAATCTGCAGCGGCTACGTCTCAACTCGGAATCTACTGCGGCTAGGACTCAACTCGGAATCTACTGCGGCTACGTCTCAGCTCGGAATCTTCTGCGGCTACGTCTCAACTCGGAAACTACAGCGGCTACGTCTCAACTCGAAATCTACTGCGGCTACGTCTCAACTCGGAATCTACTGCGGCTACGACTCAACTCGGAATCTACAGCGCCAAGGACTCAACTCGGAATCTACTGCGGCTACGTCTCAACTCGGAATCTACTGTGGCTACGTCTCAACTCGGAATCTACTGCGGCTACGACTCAACTCGGAATCTACTGCTGCTACGTCTCAACTCGGAATCTACAGCGGCTACGTCTCAACTCGGAATCTACAGCGGCTACGTCTCAACTCGGAATATACTGCGGCTACGACTCAACTCGGAATCTACTGCTGCTACGTCTCAGCTCGGAATCTACTGCGGCTACGTCTCAACTTGGAAACTACAGCGGCTACGTCTCAACTCGGAATCTACTGCGGCTACGTCTCAACTCGGAATCTACTGCGGCTAAGTCTAACTCGGAATCTACTGCGGCTACGACTCAACTCGGAATCTACTGCGGCTACGTCTCAACTCGGAAACTACAGCGGCTACGTCTCAACTCGGAATCTACTGCGGCTACGTCTCAACTCGGAATCTACTGCGGCTACGTCTCGGAATCTACTTCAGCTACGTATCAACTCGGAAACTACTGCGGCAACGACTCAACTCAGAATCTACTGCTGCTAGGACTCAACTCGGAATCTACTGCGGCTACATCTCAACTCGGAATCTACTGCGGCTGCATCTCGGAATCTACTGCTGCTACGTCTCAACTCGGAATCTTCTGCGGCTACGACTCAAGTCAGAATCTACTGCGGCTAGGACTCAACTCAGAATCTACAGCGGCTAGGACTAAACTCGGAATCTAATGCAGCTACGTCTCAACTCAAAATCTACTGCGGCTACGTCTCAACTCGGAATCTACTGCGGCTAGGACTCAACTCGGAATCTACAGCTGCTACGTCTCAACACGGAATCTACTGCGGCTAGGACTCAACTCGGAAACTACTGCGGCTACGTCTCAACTCGGAATCTACAGTGGCTACGTCTCAACTCGGAATCTACTGCGGCTACGTCTCAACTCGGAATCTACTGCGGCTACGTCTCAACTCGGAATCTACCGCGGCAATGACTCAACTCGGAATCTACTGCGGCTACGTCTCAACTTGGAAACTACAGCGGCTACGTCTCAACTCGGAATCTAGTGCGGCTACGTCTCAACTCGGAATCTACTGCGGCTACGACTCAACTCGGTATCCACAGCGCCAAGGACTCAACTCGGAATCTACTGCGGCTACGTCTCAACTCGGAATCTACAGCGGCTAGGTCTCAACTCGGAATCTACTGCGGCTAGGACTCAACTCGGAATCTACTGCGGCTACGTCTCAACTCGGAATCTACAGCGCCAAGGACTCAACTCGTAATCTACAGCGGCTACGTATCAACTCGGAATCTACAGCGGCAACGACTCAACTCGGAATCTACTGCGGCTACGTCTCAACTCGGAATCTACTGCGGCTACGTCTCAACTCGGAATCTACCGCGGCAACGACTCAACTCGGAATCTACTGCGGCTACGACTCAACTCAGAATCTACTGCCGCTACGTCTCAACTCGGAATCGACTGCGGCTATGTCTCAACTCGGAATCTACTGCTGCTACGTCTCAACTCGGAATCTACTGCGGCTACGACTCAACTCGGAATCTACAGCGCCAAGGACTCAACTCGGAATCTACTGCGGCTACGTCTCAACTCGGAATATACAGCGGCTATGTCTCAACTCGGAATCTACTGCGGCTAGGACTCAACTCGGAATCTACTGCGGCTACGTCTCAACTCGGAATCTACAGCGCCAAGGACTCAACTCGTAATCTACAGCGGCTACGTATCAACTCGGAATCTACAGCGGCAACGACTCAACTCGGAATCTACTGCGGCTACGTCTCAACTCGGAATCTACTGCGGCTACGTCTCAACTCGGAATCTACCGCGGCAACGACTCAACTCGGAATCTACTGCCGCTACGTCTCAACTCGGAATCGACTGCGGCTATGTCTCAACTCGGAATCTACTGCTGCTACGTCTCGGAATCTACTGCGGCTACGTCTCAACTCGGAATCTACTGCGGCAACGACTCAACTTAGAATCTACTGCGGCTAGGACTCAACTCGGAATCTACTGCGGCAACGACTCATCTCGGAATCTACTGCTACAACGACTCAACTCGGAATCTACTGCGGCTACGTCTCAACTCGGAATCTACTGCGGCTACGACTCAACTCGGAATCTACAGCGGCTACGTCTCAACTCGGAATCTACAGTGGCTACGTCTCAACTCGGAATCGACTGCGGCTATGTCTCAACTCGGAATCTACTGCTGCTACGTCTCGGAATCTACTGCGGCTACGTCTCAACTCGGAATCTACTGCGGCTACGTCTCAACTCGGAATCTACAGCGGCAACGACTCAACTCGGAATCTACTTCGGCTACGTCTCAACTCGGAATCTGCAGCGGCTACGTCTCAACTCGGAATCTACTGCGGCTAGGACTCAACTCGGAATCTACTGCGGCTACGTCTCAGCTCGGAATCTTCTGCGGCTACGTCTCAACTCGGAAACTACAGCGGCTACGTCTCAACTCGAAATCTACTGCGGCTACGTCTCAACTCGGAATCTACTGCGGCTACGACTCAACTCGGAATCCACAGCGCCAAGGACTCAACTCGGAATCTACTGCGGCTACGTCTCAACTCGGAATCTACTGTGGCTACGTCTCAACTCGGAATCTACTGCGGCTACGACTCAACTCGGAATCTACAGCGGCTACGTCTCAACTCGGAATCTACAGCGGCTACGTCTCAACTCGGAATATACTGCGGCTACGACTCAACTCGGAATCTACTGCTGCTACGTCTCAGCTCGGAATCTACTGCGGCTACGTCTCAACTTGGAAACTACAGCGGCTACGTCTCAACTCGGAATCTACTGCGGCTACGTCTCAACTCGGAATCTACTGCGGCTAAGTCTAACTCGGAATCTACTGCGGCTACGACTCAACTCGGAATCTACTGCGGCTACGTCTCAACTCGGAAACTACAGCGGCTACGTCTCAACTCGGAATCTACTGCGGCTACGTCTCAACTCGGAATCTACTGCGGCTACGTCTCGGAATCTACTTCAGCTACGTATCAACTCGGAAACTACTGCGGCAACGACTCAACTCAGAATTTACTGCTGCTAGGACTCAACTCGGAATCTACTGCGGCTACATCTCAACTCGGAATCTACTGCGGCTGCATCTCGGAATCTACTGCTGCTACGTCTCAACTCGGAATCTTCTGCGGCTACGACTCAAGTCAGAATCTACTGCGGCTAGGACTCAACTCAGAATCTACAGCGGCTAGGACTAAACTCGGAATCTAATGCAGCTACGTCTCAACTCAAAATCTACTGCGGCTACGTCTCAACTCGGAATCTACTGCGGCTAGGACTCAACTCGGAATCTACAGCTGCTACGTCTCAACACGGAATCTACTGCGGCTAGGACTCAACTCGGAAACTACTGCGGCTACGTCTCAACTCGGAATCTACAGCGGCTACGTCTCAACTCGGAATCTACTGCGGCTACGTCTCAACTCGGAATCTACTGCGGCTACGTCTCAACTCGGAATCTACCGCGGCAATGACTCAACTCGGAATCTACTGCGGCTACGTCTCAACTTGGAAACTACAGCGGCTACGTCTCAACTCGGAATCTAGTGCGGCTACGTCTCAACTCGGAATCTACTGCGGCTACGACTCAACTCGGAATCCACAGCGCCAAGGACTCAACTCGGAATCTACTGCGGCTACGTCTCAACTCGGAATCTACAGTGGCTAGGTCTCAACTCGGAATCTACTGCGGCTAGGACTCAACTCGGAATCTACTGCGGCTACGTCTCAACTCGGAATCTACAGCGCCAAGGACTCAACTCGTAATCTACAGCGGCTACGTATCAACTCGGAATCTACAGCGGCAACGACTCAACTCGGAATCTACTGCGGCTACGTCTCAACTCGGAATCTACTGCGGCTACGTCTCAACTCGGAATCTACCGCGGCAACGACTCAACTCGGAATCTACTGCGGCTACGACTCAACTCAGAATCTACTGCCGCTACGTCTCAACTCGGAATCGACTGCGGCTATGTCTCAACTCGGAATCTACTGCTGCTACGTCTCGGAATCTACTGCGGCTACGTCTCAAATCGGAATCTACTGCGGCTAGGACTCAACTCGGAATCTACTGTGGCAACGACTCAACTCGGAATCTACTGCTACAACAACTAAACTCGGAATCTACTGCGGCTACGTCTCAACTCGGAATCTACAGCGGCTACGTCTCAACTCGGAATCTACTGCGGCTACGACTCAACTCGGAATCTACAGCGGCTACGTCTCAACTCGGAATCTACAGTGGCTACGTCTCAACTCGGAATCTACAGTGGCTACGTCTCAACTCGGAATCTACTGCGGCTAGGACTCAACTCGGAATCTACTGCGGCTACGTCTCAACTCGGAATCTACTGCGGCTACGTCTCAACTCGGAATCTACAGCGGCAACGACTCAACTCGGAATCTACTTCGGCTACGTCTCAACTCGGAATCTGCAGCGGCTACGTCTCAACTCGGAATCTACTGCGGCTAGGACTCAACTCGGAATCTACTGCGGCTACGTCTCAGCTCGGAATCTTCTGCGGCTACGTCTCAACTCGGAAACTACAGCGGCTACGTCTCAACTCGAAATCTACTGCGGCTACGTCTCAACTCGGAATCTACTGCGGCTACGACTCAACTCGGAATCTACAGCGCCAAGGACTCAACTCGGAATCTACTGCGGCTACGTCTCAACTCGGAATCTACAGTGCCTACGTCTCAACTCGGAATCTACTGCGGCTACGACTCAACTAGGAATCTATTGCTGCTACGTCTCAACTCGGAATCTACTGCGGCTACGTCTCAACTCGGAATCTACAGCGGCTACGTCTCAACTCGGAATATACTGCGGCTACGACTCAACTCGGAATCTACTGCTGCTACGTCTCAGCTCGGAATCTACTGCGGCTACGTCTCAACTTGGAAACTACAGCGGCTACGTCTCAACTCGGAATCTACTGCGGCTACGTCTCAACTCGGAATCTACTGCGGCTAAGTCTAACTCGGAATCTACTGCGGCTACGACTCAACTCGGAATCTACTGCGGCTACGTCTCAACTCGGAAACTACAGCGGCTACGTCTCAACTCGGAATCTACTGCGGCTACGTCTCAACTCGGAATCTACTGCGGCTACGTCTCGGAATCTACTGCGGCTACGTCTCAACTCGGAATCTACTGCGGAAATGACTCAACTCAAAATCTACTGCTGCTAGGACTCAACTCGGAATCTACTGCGGCTACGTCTCAACTCGGAATCTTCTGCGGCTACGACTCAACTCAGAATCTACTGCGGCTAGGACTCAACTCAGAATCTACAGCGGCTAGGACTCAACTCGGAATCTAATGCAGCTACGTCTCAACTCGGAATCTACTGCGGCTACGTCTCAACTCGGAATCTACTGCGGCTAGGACTCAACTCGGAATCTACTGCCACTACGTCTCAACTCGGAATCTACTGCGGCTACGTCTCAACTCGGAATCTACCGCGGCAACGACTCAACTCGGAATCTACTGCGGCTACGACTCAACTCAGAATCTACTGCGGCTACGTCTCAACTCGGAATCGACTGCGGCTACGTCTCAACTCGGAATCTACTGCTGCTACGTCTCGGAATCTACTGCGGCTACGTCTCAACTCGGAATCTACTGCGGCAAAGACTCAACTTAGAATCTACTGCGGCTAGGACTCAACTCGGAATCTACTGCGGCAGCGACTCAACTCGGAATCTACTGCTACAACGACTCAACTCGGAATCTACTGCGGCTACGTCTCAACTCGGAATCTACAGCGGCTACGTCTCAACTCGGAATCTACTGCGGCTACGTCTCAACTCGGAATCTACTGCGGCTACGACTCAACTCGGAATCTACAGCGGCTACGTCTCAACTCGGAATCTACAGCGGATACGTCTCAACTCGGAATCTACAGTGGCTACGTCTCAACTCGGAATCTACTGCGGCTAGGACTCAACTCGGAATCTACTGCGGCTACGTCTCAACTCGGAATCTACTGCAGCTACGTATCAACTCGGAATCTACAGCGGCAACGACTCAACTCGGAATCTACTGCGGCTACGTCTCAACTCGGAATCTGCAGCGGCTACGTCTCAACTCGGAATCTACTGCGGCTAGGACTCAACTCGGAATCTACTGCGGCTACGTCTCAGCTCGGAATCTTCTGCGGCTACGTCTCAACTCGGAAACTACAGCAGATACGTCTCAACTCGAAATCTACTGCGGCTACGTCTCAACTCGGAATCTACTGCGGCTACGACTCAACTCGGAATGTACAGAGCCAAGGACTCAACTCGGAATCTACTGCGGCTACGTCTCAACTCGGAATCTACTGTGGCTACGTCTCAACTCGGAATCTACTGCGGCTACGACTCAACTCGGAACCTACTGCTGCTACGTCTCAACTCGGAATCTACTGCGGCTACGTCTCAACTCGGAATCTACAATGGCTACGTCTCAACTCGGAATATACTGCGGCTACGACTCAACTCGGAATCTACTGCTGCTACGTCTCAGCTCGGAATCTACTGCGGCTACGTCTCAACTCGGAATCTACTGCGGCTACGTCTCAACTCGGAATCTACTGCAGCTACGTATCAACTCGGAATCTACAGCGGCAACGACTCAACTCGGAATCTACTGCGGCTACGTCTCAACTCGGAATCTACTGCGGCTACGTCTCAACTCGGAATCTACCGCGGCAACGACTCAACTCGGAATCTACTGCGGCTACGACTTAACTCAGAATCTACTGCGGCTACGTCTCAACTCGGAATCGACTGCGGCTACGTCTCAACTCGGAATCTACTGCTGCTACGTCTCGGAATCTACTGCGGCTACGTCTCAACTCGGAATCTACTGCGGCAAAGACTCAACTTAGAATCTACTGCGGCTAGGACTCAACTCGGAATCTACTGCGGCAGCGACTCAACTCGGAATCTACTGCTACAACGACTCAACTCGGAATCTACTGCGGCTACGTCTCAACTCGGAATCTACAGCGGCTACGTCTCAACTCGGAATCTACTGCGGCTACGTCTCAACTCGGAATCTACTGCGGCTACGACTCAACTCGGAATCTACAGCGGCTACGTCTCAACTCGGAATCTACAGCGGCTACGTCTCAACTCGGAATCTACAGTGGCTACGTCTCAACTCGGAATCTACTGCGGCTAGGACTCAACTCGGAATCTACTGCGGCTACGTCTCAACTCGGAATCTACTGCAGGTACGTATCAACTCGGAATCTGCAGCGGCAACGACTCAACTCGGAATCTACTGCGGCTACGTCTCAACTCGGAATCTGCAGCGGCTACGTCTCAACTCGGAATGTACTGCGGCTAGGACTCAACTCGGAATCTACTGCGGCTACGTCTCAGCTCGGAATCTTCTGCGGCTACGTCTCAACTCGGAAACTACAGCAGCTACGTCTCAACTCGAAATCTACTGCGGCTACGTCTCAACTCGGAATCTACTGCGGCTAGGACTCAACTCGGAATCTACTGCGGCTACGTCTCAACTCGGAATCAACTGAGGCTACTTCTCAACTCGGAATCTACTGCGGTTTGGACTCAACTCGGAATCTACTGCGGCTAGGACTCAATTCGGAATCTACTGCTGCTACGTCTCAACTCGGAATCTACTGCGGCTACGACTCAACTCGGAATCTACTGTGGCTACGTCTCAACTCGGAATCTACTGTGGCTACGTCTCAACTCGGAATCTACTGCAGCTACGACTCAACTCGGAATCTACTGCAGCTACGTCTCAACTTGGAATCTACTGCGGCTACGTCTCAACTCGGAATCTACTGCGGCTACGTCTGAACTCGGAATCTACTGCGGCTAGGACTCAACTCGGAATCTACTGCGGCAACGACTCAACTCGGAATCTACTGCTACTACGTCTCAACTCGGAATCTACTGCGGCTAAGTCTCAAATCGGAATCTACTGCGGCTACGACTCAACTCGGAATCTACTGCAGCTAGGACTCAACTCGGAATCTACTGCGGCTAGGACTCAACTCGGAATCTACTGCAGCTACGTCTCAACTCGGAATCTACTGCAGCTAGGACTCAACTCGGAATCTACTGCAGCTACGTCTCAACTCGGAATCTACTGCAGCTACGTCTCAACTCGGAATCTACTGCGGCTAGGACTCAACTCAGAATCTACTGCGGCTACGTCTCAACTCGGAATCTACTGCGGCTATGTCTCAACTCTTAATCTACTGCGGCTACGTCTCAACTCGGAATCTACTGCGGCTACGTCTCAACTCGGAATCTACAGCGGCAACGACTCAACTCGGAATCTACTGCGGCAACGACTCAACTCGAAATCTACTGCGGCTACGTCTCAACTCGGAATCTACTGCGGCTAGGACTCAACTCGGAATCTACTGCGGCAACGACTCAACTCGGAATCTACTGCGGCTACGTCTCAACTCGGAATCTACTGCGGCTAGGACTCAACTCGGAATCTACAGCTGCTACGTCTCAACACGGAATCTACTGCGGCTAGGACTCAACTCGGAAACTACTGCGGCTACGTCTCAACTCGGAATCTACTGCGGCTACGTCTCAACTCGGAATCTACTGCGGCTACGTCTCAACTCGGAATCTACCGCGGCAACGACTCAACTCGGAATCTACTGCGGCTACGTCTCAACTTGGAAACTACAGCGGCTACGTCTCAACTCGGTATCTACTGCGGCTACGTCTCAACTCGGAATCTACAGCGGCTACGTCTCAACTCGGAATCTACAGCGCCAAGGACTCAACTCGTAATCTACAGCGGCTACGTATCAACTCGGAATCTACAGCGGCAACGACTCAACTCGGAATCTACTGCGGCTACGTCTCAACTCGGAATATACAGCGGCTATGTCTCAACTCGGAATCTACTGCGGCTAGGACTCAACTCGGAATCTACTGCGGCTACGTCTCAACTCGGAATCTACAGCGCCAAGGACTCAACTCGTAATCTACAGCGGCTACGTATCAACTCGGAATCTACAGCGGCAACGACTCAACTCGGAATCTACTGCGGCTACGTCTCAACTCGGAATCTACTGCGGCTACGTCTCAACTCGGAATCTACCGCGGCAACGACTCAACTCGGAATCTACTGCCGCTACGTCTCAACTCGGAATCGACTGCGGCTATGTCTCAACTCGGAATCTACTGCTGCTACGTCTCGGAATCTACTGCGGCTACGTCTCAACTCGGAATCTACTGCGGCAACGACTCAACTTAGAATCTACTGCGGCTAGGACTCAACTCGGAATCTACTGCGGCAACGACTCAACTCGGAATCTACTGCTACAACGACTCAACTCGGAATCTACTGCGGCTACGTCTCAACTCGGAATCTACTGCGGCTACGTCTCAACTCGGAATCTACTGCGGCTACGACTCAACTCGGAATCTACAGCGGCTACGTCTCAACTCGGAATCTACAGTGGCTACGTCTCAACTCGGAATCGACTGCGGCTATGTCTCAACTCGGAATCTACTGCTGCTACGTCTCGGAATCTACTGCGGCTACGTCTCAACTCGGAATCTACTGCGGCTACGTCTCAACTCGGAATCTACAGCGGCAACGACTCAACTCGGAATCTACTTCGGCTACGTCTCAACTCGGAATCTGCAGCGGCTACGTCTCAACTCGGAATCTACTGCGGCTAGGACTCAACTCGGAATCTACTGCGGCTACGTCTCAGCTCGGAATCTTCTGCGGCTACGTCTCAACTCGGAAACTACAGCGGCTACGTCTCAACTCGAAATCTACTGCGGCTACGTCTCAACTCGGAATCTACTGCGGCTACGACTCAACTCGGAATCTACAGCGCCAAGGACTCAACTCGGAATCTACTGCGGCTACGTCTCAACTCGGAATCTACTGTGGCTACGTCTCAACTCGGAATCTACTGCGGCTACGACTCAACTCGGAATCTACTGCTACTACGTCTCAACTCGGAATCTACTGCGGCTACGTCTCAACTCGGAATCTACAGCGGCTACGTCTCAACTCGGAATATACTGCGGCTACGACTCAACTCGGAATCTACTGCTGCTACGTCTCAGCTCGGAATCTACTGCGGCTACGTCTCAACTTGGAAACTACAGCGGCTACGTCTCAACTCGGAATCTACTGCGGCTACGTCTCAACTCGGAATCTACTGCGGCTAAGTCTAACTCGGAATCTACTGCGGCTAAGACTCAACTCGGAATCTACTGCGGCTACGTCTCAACTCGGAAACTACAGCGGCTACGTCTCAACTCGGAATCTACTGCGGCTACGTCTCAACTCGGAATCTACTGCGGCTACGTCTCGGAATCTACTGCGGCTACGTCTCAACTCGGAATCTACTGCGGCAACGACTCAACTCAGAATCTACTGCTGCTAGGACTCAACTCGGAATCTACTGCGGCTACATCTCAACTCGGAATCTACTGCGGCTGCATCTCGGAATCTACTGCTGCTACGTCTCAACTCGGAATCTTCTGCGGCTACGACTCAACTCAGAATCTACTGCGGCTAGGACTCAACTCAGAATCTACAGCGGCTAGGACTAAACTCGGAATCTAATGCAGCTACGTCTCAACTCAAAATCTACTGCGGCTACGTCTCAACTCGGAATCTACTGCGGCTAGGACTCAACTCGGAATCTACAGCTGCTACGTCTCAACACGGAATCTACTGCGGCTAGGACTCAACTCGGAAACTACTGCGGCTACGTCTCAACTCGGAATCTACAGCGGCTACGTCTCAACTCGGAATCTACTGCGGCTACGTCTCAACTCGGAATCTACTGCGGCTACGTCTCAACTCGGAATCTACCGCGGCAATGACTCAACTCGGAATCTACTGCGGCTACGTCTCAACTTGGAAACTACAGCGGCTACGTCTCAACTCGGAATCTAGTGCGGCTACGTCTCAACTCGGAATCTACTGCGGCTACGACTCAACTCGGAATCCACAGCGCCAAGGACTCAACTCGGAATCTACTGCGGCTACGTCTCAACTCGGAATCTACAGCGGCTAGGTCTCAACTCGGAATCTACTGCGGCTAGGACTCAACTCGGAATCTACTGCGGCTACGTCTCAACTCGGAATCTACAGCGCCAAGGACTCAACTCGTAATCTACAGCGGCTACGTATCAACTCGGAATCTACAGCGGCAACGACTCAACTCGGAATCTACTGCGGCTACGTCTCAACTCGGAATCTACTGCGGCTACGTCTCAACTCGGAATCTACCGCGGCAACGACTCAACTCGGAATCTACTGCGGCTACGACTCAACTCAGAATCTACTGCCGCTACGTCTCAACTCGGAATCGACTGCGGCTATGTCTCAACTCGGAATCTACTGCTGCTACGTCTCGGAATCTACTGCGGCTACGTCTCAACTCGGAATATACAGCGGCTATGTCTCAACTCGGAATCTACTGCGGCTAGGACTCAACTCGGAATCTACTGCGGCTACGTCTCAACTCGGAATCTACAGTGCCAAGGACTCAACTCGTAATCTACAGCGGCTACGTATCAACTCGGAATCTACAGCGGCAACGACTCAACTCGGAATCTACTGCGGCTACGTCTCAACTCGGAATCTACTGCGGCTACGTCTCAACTCGGAATCAACCGCGGCAACGACTCAACTCGGAATCTACTGCCGCTACGTCTCAACTCGGAATCGACTGCGGCTATGTCTCAACTCGGAATCTACTGCTGCTACGTCTCGGAATCTACTGCGGCTACGTCTCAACTCGGAATCTACTGCGGCAACGACTCAACTTAGAATCTACTGCGGCTAGGACTCAACTCGGAATCTACTGCGGCAACGACTCAACTCGGAATCTACTGCTACAACGACTCAACTCGGAATCTACTGCGGCTACGTCTCAACTCGGAATCTACTGCGGCTACGTCTCAACTCGGAATCTACTGCGGCTACGACTCAACTCGGAATCTACAGCGGCTACGTCTCAACTCGGAATCTACAGTGGCTACGTCTCAACTCGGAATCGACTGCGGCTATGTCTCAACTCGGAATCTACTGCTGCTACGTCTCGGAATCTACTGCGGCTACGTCTCAACTCGGAATCTACTGCGGCTACGTCTCAACTCGGAATCTACAGCGGCAACGACTCAACTCGGAATCTACTTCGGCTACGTCTCAACTCGGAATCTGCAGCGGCTACGTCTCAACTCGGAATCTACTGCGGCTAGGACTCAACTCGGAATCTACTGCGGCTACGTCTCAGCTCGGAATCTTCTGCGGCTACGTCTCAACTCGGAAACTACAGCGGCTATGTCTCAACTCGAAATCTACTGCGGCTACGTCTCAACTCGGAATCTACTGCGGCTACGACTCAACTCGGAATCTACAGCGCCAAGGACTCAACTCGGAATCTACTGCGGCTACGTCTCAACTCGGAATCTACTGTGGCTACGTCTCAACTCGGAATCTACTGCGGCTACGACTCAACTCGGAATCTACTGCTGCTACGTCTCAACTCGGAATCTACTGCGGCTACGTCTCAACTCGGAATCTACAGCGGCTACGTCTCAACTCGGAATATACTGCGGCTACGACTCAACTCGGAATCTACTGCTGCTACGTCTCAGCTCGGAATCTACTGCGGCTACGTCTCAACTTGGAAACTACAGCGACTACGTCTCAACTCGGAATCTACTGCGGCTACGTCTCAACTCGGAATCTACTGCGGCTAAGTCTAACTCGGAATCTACTGCGGCTACGACTCAACTCGGAATCTACTGCGGCTACGTCTCAACTCGGAAACTACAGCGGCTACGTCTCAACTCGGAATCTACTGCGGCTACGTCTCAACTCGGAATCTACTGCGGCTACGTCTCGGAATCTACTGCGGCTACGTCTCAACTCGGAATCTACTGCGGCAACGACTCAACTCAGAATCTACTGCTGCTAGGACTCAACTCGGAATCTACTGCGGCTACATCTCAACTCGGAATCTACTGCGGCTGCATCTCGGAATCTACTGCTGCTACGTCTCAACTCGGAATCTTCTGCGGCTACGACTCAACTCAGAATCTACTGCGGCTAGGACTCAACTCAGAATCTACAGCGGCTAGGACTAAACTCGGAATCTAATGCAGCTACGTCTCAACTCAAAATCTACTGCGGCTACGTCTCAACTCGGAATCTACTGCGGCTAGGACTCAACTCGGAATCTACAGCTGCTACGTCTCAACACGGAATCTACTGCGTCTAGGACTCAACTCGGAAACTACTGCGGCTACGTCTCAACTCGGAATCTACAGCGGCTACGTCTCAACTCGGAATCTACTGCGGCTACGTCTCAACTCGGAATCTACTGCGGCTACGTCTCAACTCGGAATCTACCGCGGCAATGACTCAACTCGGAATCTACTGCGGCTTCGTCTCAACTTGGAAACTACAGCGGCTACGTCTCAACTCGGAATCTAGTGCGGCTACGTCTCAACTCGGAATCTACTGCGGCTACGACTCAACTCGGAATCCACAGCGCCAAGGACTCAACTCGGAATCTACTGCGGCTACGTCTCAACTCGGAATCTACAGCGGCTAGGTCTCAACTCGGAATCTACTGCGGCTAGGACTCAACTCGGAATCTACTGCGGCTACGTCTCAACTCGGAATCTACAGCGCCAAGGACTCAACTCGTAATCTACAGCGGCTACGTATCAACTCGGAATCTACAGCGGCAACGACTCAACTCGGAATCTACTGCGGCTACGTCTCAACTCGGAATCTACTGCGGCTACGTCTCAACTCGGAATCTACCGCGGCAACGACTCAACTCGGAATCTACTGCGGCTACGACTCAACTCAGAATCTACTGCCGCTACGTCTCAACTCGGAATCGACTGCGGCTATGTCTCAACTCGGAATCTACTGCTGCTACGTCTCGGAATCTACTGCGGCTACGTCTCAAATCGGAATCTACTGCGGCTAGGACTCAACTCGGAATCTACTGCGGCAACGACTCAACTCGGAATCTACTGCTACAACGACTCAACTCGGAATCTACTGCGGCTACGTCTCAACTCGGAATCTACAGCGGCTACGTCTCAACTCGGAATCTACTGCGGCTACGACTCAACTCGGAATCTACAGCGGCTACGTCTCAACTCGGAATCTACAGTGGCTACGTCTCAACTCGGAATCTACAGTGGCTACGTCTCAACTCGGAATCTACTGCGGCTAGGACTCAACTCGGAATCTACTGCGGCTACGTCTCAACTCGGAATCTACTGCGGCTACGTCTCAACTCGGAATCTACTGCGGCTACGTCTCAACTCGGAATCTACTTCGGCTACGTCTCAACTCGGAATCTGCAGCGGCTACGTCTCAACTCGGAATCTACTGCGGCTAGGACTCAACTCGGAATCTACTGCGGCTACGTCTCAGCTCGGAATCTTCTGCGGCTACGTCTCAACTCGGAAACTACAGCGGCTACGTCTCAACTCGAAATCTACTGCGGCTACGTCTCAACTCGGAATCTACTGCGGCTACGACTCAACTCGGAATCTACAGCGCCAAGGACTCAACTCGGAATCTACTGCGGCAACGTCTCAACTCGGAATCTACAGTGGCTACGTCTCAACTCGGAATCTACTGCGGCTACGACTCAACTAGGAATCTACTGCTGCTACGTCTCAACTCGGAATCTACTGCGGCTACGTCTCAACTCGGAATGTACAGCGGCTACGTCTCAACTCGGAATATACTGCGGCTACGACTCAACTCGGAATCTACTGCTGCTACGTCTCAGCTCGGAATCTACTGCGGCTACGTCTCAACTTGGAAACTACAGCGGCTACGTCTCAACTCGGAATCTACAGCGGCTACGACTCAACTCGGAATCTACTGCGGCTACGTCTCAACTCGGAAACTACAGCGGCTACGTCTCAACTCGGAATCTACTGCGGCTACGTCTCAACTCGGAATCTACTGCGACTACGACTCGGAATCTACTGCGGCTACGTCTCAACTCGGAATCTACTGCGGAAACGACTCAACTCAGAATCTACTGCTGCTAGGACTCAACTCGGAATCTACTGCGGCTACATCTCAACTCGGAATCTTCTGCGGCTACGACTCAACTCAGAATCTACTGCGGCTAGGACTCAACTCAGAATCTACAGCGGCTAGGACTCAACTCGGAACCTAATGCAGCTACGTCTCAACTCGGAATCTACTGCGGCTACGTCTCAACTCGGAATCTACTGCGGCTACGTCTCAACTCGGAATCTACTGCGGCTAGGACTCAACTCGGAATCTACTGCGGCTACGTCTCAACTCGGAATCTACTGCGGCTACGTCTCAACTCGGAATCTACCGCGGCAACGACTCAACTCGGAATCTACTGCGGCTACGACTCAACTCAGAATCTACTGCGGCTACGTCTCAACTCGGAATCGACTGCGGCTACGTCTCAACTCGGAATCTACTGCTGCTACGTCTCGGAATCTACTGCGGCTACGTCTCAACTCGGAATCTACTGCGGCAAAGACTCAACTTAGAATCTACTGCGGCTAGGACTCAACTCGGAATCTACTGCGGCAGCGACTCAACTCGGAATCTACTGCTACAACGACTCAACTCGGAATCTACTGCGGCTACGTCTCAACTCGGAATCTACAGCGGCTACGTCTCAACTCGGAATCTACTGCGGCTACGTCTCAACTCGGAATCTACTGCGGCTACGACTCAACTCGGAATCTACAGCGGCTACGTCTCAACTCGGAATCTACAGCGGCTACGTCTCAACTCGGAATCTACAGTGGCTACGTCTCAACTCGGAATCTACTGCGGCTAGGACTCAACTCGGAATCTACTGCGGCAACGTCTCAACTCGGAATCTACTGCAGCTACGTATCAACTCGGAATCTACAGCGGCAACGACTCAACTCGGAATCTACTGCGGCTACGTCTCAACTCGGAATCTGCAGCGGCTACGTCTCAACTCGGAATGTACTGCGGCTAGGACTCAACTCGGAATCTACTGCGGCTACGTCTCAGCTCGGAATCTTCTGCGGCTACGTCTCAACTCGGAAACTACAGCAGCTACGTCTCAACTCGAAATCTACTGCGGCTACGTCTCAACTCGGAATCTACTGCGGCTACGACTCAACTCGGAATCTACAGCGCCAAGGACTCAACTCGGAATCTACTGCGGCTACGTCTCAACTCGGAATCTACTGTGGCTACGTCTCAACTCGGAATCTACTGCGGCTACGACTCAACTCGGAATCTACTGCTGCTACGTCTCAACTCGGAATCTACTGCGGCTACGTCTCAACTCAGAATCTACAACGGCTACGTCTCAACTCGGAATATACTGCGGCTACGACTCAACTCGGAATCTACTGCTGCTACGTCTCAGCTCGGAATCTACTGCGGCTACATCTCAACTCGGAATCTTCTGCGGCTACGACTCAACTCAGAATCTACTGCGGCTAGGACTCAACTCAGAATCTACAGCGGCTAGGACTCAACTCGGAATCTAATGCAGCTACGTCTCAACTCGGAATCTACTGCGGCTACGTCTCAACTCGGAATCTACTGCGGCTACGTCTCAACTCGGAATCTACTGCGGCTAGGACTCAACTCGGAATCTACTGCGGCTACGTCTCAACTCGGAATCTACTGCGGCTACGTCTCAACTCGGAATCTACCGCGGCAACGACTCAACTCAGAATCTACTGCGGCTACGTCTCAACTCGGAATCGACTGCGGCTACGTCTCAACTCGGAATCTACTGCTGCTACGTCTCGGAATCTACTGCGGCTACGTCTCAACTCGGAATCTACTGCGGCAAAGACTCAACTTAGAATCTACTGCGGCTAGGACTCAACTCGGAATCTACTGCGGCAGCGACTCAACTCGGAATCTACTGCTACAACGACTCAACTCGGAATCTACTGCGGCTACGTCTCAACTCGGAATCTACAGCGGCTACGTCTCAACTCGGAATCTACTGCGGCTACGTCTCAACTCGGAATCTACTGCGGCTACGACTCAACTCGGAATCTACAGCGGCTACGTCTCAACTCGGAATCTACAGCGGCTACGTCTCAACTCGGAATCTACAGTGGCTACGTCTCAACTCGGAATCTACTGCGGCTAGGACTCAACTCGGAATCTACTGCGGCTACGTCTCAACTCGGAATCTACTGCAGCTACGTATCAACTCGGAATCTACAGCGGCAACGACTCAACTCGGAATCTACTGCGGCTACGTCTCAACTCGGAATCTGCAGCGGCTACGTCTCAACTCGGAATCTACTGCGGCTAGGACTCAACTCGGAATCTACTGCGGCTACGTCTCAGCTCGGAATCTTCTGCGGCTACGTCTCAACTCGGAAACTACAGCAGCTACGTCTCAACTCGAAATCTACTGCGGCTACGTCTCAACTCGGAATCTACTGCGGCTACGACTCAACTCGGAATCTACAGCGCCAAGGACTCAACTCGGAATCTACTGCGGCTACGTCTCAACTCGGAATCTACTGTGGCTACGTCTCAACTCGGAATCTACTGCGGCTACTACTCAACTCGGAATCTACTGCTGCTACGTCTCAACTCGGAATCTACTGCGGCTACGTCTCAACTCGGAATCTACAACGGCTACGTCTCAACTCGGAATATACTGCGGCTACGACTCAACTCGGAATCTACTGCTGCTACGTCTCAGCTCGGAATCTACTGCGGCTACGTCTCAACTTGGAAACTACAACGGCTACGTCTCAGCTCGGAATCTACTGCGGCTACGTCTCAACTCGGAATCTACTGCGGCTACGACTCAACTCGGAATCTACAGCGCCAAGGACTCAACTCGGAGTCTACTGCGGCTACGTATCAACTCGGAATCTACAGCGGCTATGTCTCAACTCGGAATCTACTGCGGCTAGGACTCAACTCGGAATCTACTGCGGCTACGTCTCAACTCGGAATCTACAGCGGCTAAGTCTCAACTCGGAATCTACTGCGGCTACGTCTCATATCGGAATCTACTGCGGCTACGTCTCACCTCGGAATCTACCGCGGCAACGACTCAACTCGGAATCTACTGCGGCTACGACTCAACTCAGAATCTACTGCCGCTACGTCTCAACTCGGAATCGACGGCGGCTACGTCTCAACTCGGAATATACTGCTGCTACGTCTCGGAATCTACTGCGGCTACGTCTCAACTCGGAATCTACTGCGGCAACGACTCAACTCAGATTCTACTGCGGCTAGGACTCAACTCGGAATCTACTGCGGCAACGACTCAACTCAGAATCTACTGCGGCAACGACTCAACTCGGAATCTACTGCGGCTACGACTCAACTCAGAATCTACAGCGACTACGTCTCAACTCGGAATCTACTGCAGCTACGTCTCAACTCGGAATCTACTGCGGCTACGTCTCATCTCGGAATCTACAGTGGCTACGTCTCAACTCGGAATCTACTGCGGCTACATCTCAACTCGGTATCTACTGCGGCTAGGACTCAACTCGGAATCTACTGCGGCAACGACTCAACTCGGAATCTACTGCTGCTACGTCTAAACTCGGAATCTACTGCGGCTACGTCTCAAATCGGAATCTACTGCGGCTACGACTCAACTCGGAATCTACTGCGGCTAGGACTCAACTCGGAATCTACTGCGGCTAGGACTCAACTCGGAATCTACTGCGGCTACGTCTCAGCTCGGAATCTTCTGCGGCTACGTCTCAACTCGGAAACTACAGCAGCTACGTCTCAACTCGAAATCTACTGCGGCTACGTCTCAACTCGGAATCTACTGCGGCTACGACTCAACTCGGAATCTACAGCGCCAAGGACTCAACTCGGAATCTACTGCGGCTACGTCTCAACTCGGAATCTACTGTGGCTACATCTCAACTCGGAATCTACTGCGGCTACGACTCAACTCGGAATCTACTGCTGCTACGTCTCAACTCGGAATCTACTGCGGTTACGTCTCAACTCAGAATCTACAACGGCTACGTCTCAACTCGGAATATACTGCGGCTACGACTCAACTCGGAATCTACTGCTGCTACGTCTCAGCTCGGAATCTACTGCGGCTACATCTCAACTCGGAATCTTCTGCGGCTACGACTCAACTCAGAATCTACTGCGGCTAGGACTCAACTCAGAATCTACAGCGGCTAGGACTCAACTCGGAATCTAATGCAGCTACGTCTCAACTCGGAATCTACTGCGGCTACGTCTCAACTCGGAATCTACTGCGGCTACGTCTCAACTCGGAATCTACTGCGGCTAGGACTCAACTCGGAATCTACTGCGGCTACGTCTCAACTCGGAATCTACTGCGGCTACGTCTCAACTCGGAATCTACCGCGGCAACGACTCAACTCAGAATCTACTGCGGCTACGTCTCAACTCGGAATCGACTGCGGCTACGTCTCAACTCGGAATCTACTGCTGCTACGTCTCGGAATCTACTGCGGCTACGTCTCAACTCGGAATCTACTGCGGCAAAGACTCAACTTAGAATCTACTGCGGCTAGGACTCAACTCGGAATCTACTGCGGCAGCGACTCAACTCGGAATCTACTGCTACAACGACTCAACTCGGAATCTACTGCGGCTACGTCTCAACTCGGAATCTACAGCGGCTACGTCTCAACTCGGAATCTACTGCGGCTACGTCTCAACTCGGAATCTACTGCGGCTACGACTCAACTCGGAATCTACAGCGGCTACGTCTCAACTCGGAATCTACAGCGGCTACGTCTCAACTCGGAATCTACAGTGGCTACGTCTCAACTCGGAATCTACTGCGGCTAGGACTCAACTCGGAATCTACTGCGGCTACGTCTCAACTCGGAATCTACTGCAGCTACGTATCAACTCGGAATCTACAGCGGCAACGACTCAACTCGGAATCTACTGCGGCTACGTCTCAACTCGGAATCTGCAGCGGCTACGTCTCAACTCGGAATCTACTGCGGCTAGGACTCAACTCGGAATCTACTGCGGCTACGTCTCAGCTCGGAATCTTCTGCGGCTACGTCTCAACTCGGAAACTACAGCAGCTACGTCTCAACTCGAAATCTACTGCGGCTACGTCTCAACTCGGAATCTACTGCGGCTACGACTCAACTCGGAATCTACAGCGCCAAGGACTCAACTCGGAATCTACTGCGGCTACGTCTCAACTCGGAATCTACTGTGGCTACGTCTCAACTCGGAATCTACTGCGGCTACTACTCAACTCGGAATCTACTGCTGCTACGTCTCAACTCGGAATCTACTGCGGCTACGTCTCAACTCGGAATCTACAACGGCTACGTCTCAACTCGGAATATACTGCGGCTACGACTCAACTCGGAATCTACTGCTGCTACGTCTCAGCTCGGAATCTACTGCGGCTACGTCTCAACTTGGAAACTACAACGGCTACGTCTCAGCTCGGAATCTACTGCGGCTACGTCTCAACTCGGAATCTACTGCGGCTACGACTCAACTCGGAATCTACAGCGCCAAGGACTCAACTCGGAGTCTACTGCGGCTACGTATCAACTCGGAATCTACAGCGGCTATGTCTCAACTCGGAATCTACTGCGGCTAGGACTCAACTCGGAATCTACTGCGGCTACGTCTCAACTCGGAATCTACAGCGGCTAAGTCTCAACTCGGAATCTACTGCGGCTACGTCTCATATCGGAATCTACTGCGGCTACGTCTCACCTCGGAATCTACCGCGGCAACGACTCAACTCGGAAACTACTGCGGCTACGACTCAACTCAGAATCTACTGCCGCTACGTCTCAACTCGGAATCGACGGCGGCTACGTCTCAACTCGGAATCTACTGCTGCTACGTCTCGGAATCTACTGCGGCTACGTCTCAACTCGGAATCTACTGCGGCAACGACTCAACTCAGATTCTACTGCGGCTAGGACTCAACTCGGAATCTACTGCGGCAACGACTCAACTCAGAATCTACTGCGGCAACGACTCAACTCGGAATCTACTGCGGCTACGACTCAACTCAGAATCTACAGCGGCTACGTCTCAACTCGGAATCTACTGCAGCTACGTCTCAACTCGGAATCTACTGCGGCTACGTCTCATCTCGGAATCTACAGTGGCTACGTCTCAACTCGGAATCTACTGCGGCTACATCTCATCTCGGTATCTACTGCGGCTAGGACTCAACTCGGAATCTACTGCGGCAACGACTCAACTCGGAATCTACTGCTGCTACGTCTAAACTCGGAATCTACTGCGGCTACGTCTCAAATCGGAATCTACTGCGGCTACGACTCAACTCGGAATCTACTGCGGCTAGGACTCAACTCGGAATCTACTGCGGCTAGGACTCAACTCGGAATCTACTGCAGCTACGTCTCAGCTCGGAATCTTCTGCGGCTACGTCTCAACTCGGAAACTACAGCGGCTACGTCTCAACTCGAAATCTACTGCGGCTACGTCTCAACTCGGAATCTACTGCGGCTACGTCTCAACTCGGAATCTACTGCGGCTATGTCACAACTCGGAATCTACTGCAGCTACGTCTCAACTCGGAATCTACTGCGGCTATGTCTCAACTCTTAATCTACTGCGGCTACGTCTCAACTCGGAATCTACTGCAGCTACGTCTCAACTCGGAAACTACAGCGGCAACGACTCAACTCGGAATCTACTACGGCAACGACTATACTCGGAATCTACTGCGGCTACGTCTCAACTCGGAATCTACTGCGGCTAGGACTCAACTCGGAATCTACTGCGGCTACGTCTCAACTCGGAATCTACTGCGGCTACGTCTCAACTCGGAATCTACAGCGGCAACGACTCAACTCGGAATCTACTGCGGCTACGTCTCAACTCGGAAACTACAGCGGCTACGTCTCAACTTGGAATCTACTGCGGCTACGTCTCAACTCGGAATCTACTGCGGCTACGACTCAAATCGGAATCTACAGCGCCAAGGACTCAACTCGAAATCTACTGCGGCTACGTCTCAACTCGGAATCTACTGCGGCTACGACTCAACTCGGAATCTACAGCGCCAAGGACTCAACTCGAAACATACTGCGGCTACGTCTCAACTCGGAATCTACAGCGGCTACGTATCAACTCGGAATTTACAGCGGCAACGACTCAACTCAGAATCAACTGCGGCTACGTCTCAACTCGGAATCTACAGCGGCTACGTCTCAACTCGGAATCTACTGCGGCTACGTCTCAACTCGGAATCTACTGCGGCTACGTCACGGAATCTACTGCGGCTATGTCTCAACTCGGAATCTACTGCGGCAACGACTCAACTCAGAATCTACTGCGTCTAGGACTCAACTCAGAATCTACTGCTGCTACGTCTCAACTCGGAATCTACTGCGGCTACGTCTCAACTCGGAAACTACAGCGGCTACGTCTCAACTCGGAATCTACTGCGGCTACGTCTCAACTCGGAATCTACTGCGGCTACGTCTCGGAATCTACTGCGGCTACGTCTCAACTCGGAATCTACTGCGGCAACGACTCAACTCAGAATCTACTGCTGCTAGGACTCAACTCGGAATCTACTGCGGCTACATCTCAACTCGGAATCTACTGCAGCTGCATCTCGGAATCTACTGCGGCTACGTCTCAACTCGGAATCTACTGCGGAAACGTCTCAACTCGGAATCTACTGCGGCTAGGACTCAACTCGGAATCTACAGCGGCTAGGACTCAACTCGGAATCTAATGCAGCTACGTCTCAACTCGGAATCTACTGCGGCTACGTCTCAACTCGGAATCTACTGCGGCTACGTCTCAACTCGGAATCTACTGCGGCTAGGACTCAACTCAGGACCTACTGCGGCAACGAGTCAACTCGGAATCTACTGCGGCTACGACTCAACTCAGAATCTACAGCGGCTACGTCTCAACTCGGAATCTACTGCAGCTACGTCTCAACTCGGAATCTACTGCGGCAACGTCTCATCTCGGAATCTACAGTGGCTACGTCTCAACTCGGAATCTACTGCGGCTACATCTCAACTCGGAATCTACTGCGGCTAGGACTCAACTCGGAATCTACTGCGGCAACGACTCAACTCGGAATCTACTGCTGCTACGTCTAAACTCGGAATCTACTGCGGCTACGTCTCAAATCGGAATCTACTGCGGCTACGACTCAACTCGGAATCTACTGCGGCTAGGACTCAACTCGGAATCTACTGCGGCTAGGACTCAACTCGGAATCTACTGCAGCTACGTCTCAACTCGGAATCTACTGCAGCTAGGACTCAACTCGGAATCTACTGCAGCTACGTCTCAACTCGGAATCTACTGCAGCTACGTCTCAACTCGGAATCTACTACGGCTACGTCTCAACTCGGAATCTACTGCGGCTATGTCACAACTCGGAATCTACTGCAGCTACGTCTCAACTCGGAATCTACTGCGGCTATGTCTCAACTCTTAATCTACTGTGGCTACGTCTCAACTCGGAATCTACTGCGGCTACGTCTCAACTCGGAAACTACAGCGGCAACGACTCAACTCGGAATCTACAGCGGCAACGACTCAACTCGGAATCTACTGCGGCTACGTCTCAACTCGGAATCTACTGCGGCTAGGACTCAACTCGGAATCTACTGCGGCTACGTCTCAACTCGGAATCTACTGCGGCTACGTCTCAACTCGGAATCTACAGCGGCAACGACTCAACTCGGAATCTACTGCGGCTACGTCTCAACTCGGAAACTACAGCGGCTACGTCTCAACTTGGAATCTACTGCGGCTACGTCTCAACTCGGAATCTACTGCGGCTACGACTCAACTCGGAATCTACAGCGCCAAGGACTCAACTCGGAATCTACTGCGGCTACGTCTCAACTCAGAATCTACTGCGGCTACGACTCAACTCGGAATCTACAGCGCCAAGGACTCAACTCGAAATCTACTGCGGCTACGTCTCAACTCGGAATCTACAGCGGCTACGTATCAACTCGGAATTTACAGCGGCAACGACTCAACTCAGAATCAACTGCGGCTACGTCTCAACTAGGAATCTACAGCGGCTAGGACTCAACTCGGAATCTACTGCAGCTACGTCTCAACTCAGAATCTACTGCGGCTACGTCTCAACTCGGAATCTACTGCGGCTACGTCACGGAATCTACTGCGGCTATGTCACAACTCGGAATCTACTGCGGCAACAACTCAACTCAGAATCTACTGCGTCTAGGACTCAACTCAGAATCTACTGCTGCTACGTCTCAACTCGGAATCTACTGCGGCTACGTCTCAACTCGGAAACTACAGCGGCTACGTCTCAACTCGGAATCTACTGCGGCTACGTCTCAACTCGGAATCTACTGCGGCTACGTCTCGGAATCTACTGCGGCTACGTCTCAACTCGGAATCTACTGCGGCAACGACTCAACTCAGAATCTACTGCTGCTAGGACTCAACTCGGAATCTACTGCGGCTACATCTCAACTCGGAATCTACTGCAGCTGCATCTCGGAATCTACTGCGGCTACGTCTCAACTCGGAATCTACTGCGGAAACGTCTCAACTCGGAATCTACTGCGGCTAGGACTCAACTCGGAATCTACTGCGGCTACGTCTCAACTCGGAATCTACTGCGGCTACGTCTCGGAATCTACTGCGGCTACGTCTAATCTCGGAATCTACTGCGGCAACGACTCAACTCAGAATCTACTGCTGCTAGGACTCAACTCGGAATCTACAGCGGCTACATCTCAACTCGGAATCTACTGCAGCTGCATCTCGGAATCTACTGCGGCTACGACTCAACTCGGAATCTACTGCGGCTACGTCTCAACTCGGAATCTACTGCGGCTACGTCTCAACTCGGAATCTACTGCAGCAACGTTTCAACTCAGAATCTACTGCGGCTAGGACTCAACTCGGAATCTACTGCGGCTAGGACTCAACTCGGAATCTACTGCGGCTACATCTCAACTCGGAATCTACTGCGGCTAGGACTCAACTCGGAATCTACTGCAGCTACGTCTCAACTCGGAATCTACTGCAGCTAGGACTCAACTCGGAATCTACTGCAGCTACGTCTCAACTCGGAATCTACTGCAGCTACGTCTCAACTCGGAATCTACTGCGGCTAGGACTCAACTCGGAATCTACTGCGGCTATGTCACAACTCGGAATCTACTGCAGGTACGTCTCAACTCGGAATCTACTGCGGCTATGTCTCAACTCTTAATCTACTGCGGCTACGTCTCAACTCGGAATCTACTGCGGCTACGTCTCAACTCGGAATCTACAGCGGCAACGACTCAACTCGGAATCTACTGCGGCAACGACTATACTCGGAATCTACTGCGGCTACGTCTCAACTCGGAATCTACTGCGGCTACGTCTCAACTCGGAATCTACAGCGGCAACGACTCAACTCGGAATCTACTGCGGCTACGACTCAACTCGGAATCTACTGCTGCTACGTCTCAACTCGGAATCTACTGCGGCTACGTCTCAACTCTTAATCTACTGCGGCTACGTCTCAACTCGGAATCTACTGCGGCTACGACTCAACTCGGAATCTACAGCGCCAAGGACTCAACTCGGAATCTACTGCGGCTACGTCTCAACTCGGAATCTACTGCAGCTACGTCCCAACTCGGAATCTACTGCGGATAGGACTCAACTCGGAATCTACTGCGGCAACGACTCAACCCAGAATCTACTGCTGCTACGTCTCAACTCGGAATCTACTACGGCTACGACTCAACTCGGAATCTACAGCGCCAAGGACTCAACTCGAAATCTACTGCGGCAACGTCTCAACTCGGAATCTACTGCGGCTACGTATCAACTCGGAATCTACTGCGGCTACGTCTCAACTCGGAAACTGCAGCGGCTACGTCTCAACTCGGAATCTACTGCGGCTACGTCTCAACTCGGAATCTACTGCGGCTACGTCTCGGAATCTACTGCGGCTACGTCTCAACTCGGAATCTACTGCGGCAACGACTCAACTCAGAATCTACTGCTGCTAGGACTCAACTCGGAATCTACTGCGGCTACATCTCAACTCGGAATCTACTGCAGCTGCATCTCGGAATCTACAGCGGCTACGTCTCAACTCGGAATCTACTGCGGAAACGTCTCAACTCGGAATCTACTGCGGCTAGGACTCAACTCGGAATCTACAGCGGCTAGGACTCAACTCGGAATCTAATGCAGCTACGTCTCAACTCGGAATCTACTGCGGCTACGTCTCAACTCGGAATCTACTGCGGCTACGTCTCAACTCGGAATCTACTGCGGCTAGGACTCAACTCAGGACCTACTGCGGCAACGAGTCAACTCGGAATCTGCTGCGGCTACGACTCAACTCAGAATCTACAGCGGCTACGTCTCAACTCGGAATCTACTGCAGCTACGTCTCAACTCGGAATCTACTGCGGCTACATCTCAACTCGGAATCTACTGCGGCTAGGACTCAACTCGGAATCTACTGCGGCAACGACTCAACTCGGAATCTACTGCTGCTACGTCTAAACTCGGAATCTACTGCGGCTACGTCTCAAATCGGAATCTACTGCGGCTACGACTCAACTCGGAATCTACTGCGGCTAGGACTCAACTCGGAATCTACTGCGGCTAGGACTCAACTCGGAATCTACTGCAGCTACGTCTCAACTCGGAATCTACTGCAGCTAGGACTCAACTCGGAATCTACTGCAGCTACGTCTCAACTCGGAATCTACTGCAGCTACGTCTCAACTCGGAATCTACTACGGCTACGTCTCAACTCGGAATCTACTGCGGCTATGTCACAACTCGGAATCTACTGCAGCTACGTCTCAACTCGGAATCTACTGCGGCTATGTCTCAACTCTTAATCTACTGTGGCTACGTCTCAACTCGGAATCTACTGCGGCTACGTCTCAACTCGGAAACTACAGCGGCAACGACTCAACTCGGAATCTACAGCGGCAACGACTCAACTCGGAATCTACTGCGGCTACGTCTCAACTCGGAATCTACTGCGGCTAGGACTCAACTCGGAATCTACTGCGGCTACGTCTCAACTCGGAATCTACTGCGGCTACGTCTCAACTCGGAATCTACAGCGGCAACGACTCAACTCGGAATCTACTGCGGCTACGTCTCAACTCGGAAACTACAGCGGCTACGTCTCAACTTGGAATCTACTGCGGCTACGTCTCAACTCGGAATCTACTGCGGCTACGACTCAACTCGGAATCTACAGCGCCAAGGACTCAACTCGAAATCTACTGCGGCTACGTCTCAACTCAGAATCTACTGCGGCTACGACTCAACTCGGAATCTACAGCGCCAAGGACTCTACTCGAAATCTACTGCGGCTACGTCTCAACTCGGAATCTACAGCGGCTACGTATCAACTCGGAATTTACAGCGGCAACGACTCAACTCAGAATCAACTGCGGATACGTCTCAACTAGGAATCTACAGCGGCTAGGACTCAACTCGGAATCTACTGCAGCTACGTCTCAACTCGGAATCTACTGCGGCTACGTCTCAACTCGGAATCTACTGTGGCTACGTCACGGAATCTACTGCGGCTATGTCACAACTCGGAATCTACTGCGGCAACGACTCAACTCAGAATCTACTGCGTCTAGGACTCAACTCAGAATCTACTGCTGCTACGTCTCAACTCGGAATCTACTGCGGCTACGTCTCAACTCGGAAACTACAGCGGCTACGTCTCAACTCGGAATCTACTGCGGCTACGTCTCAACTCGGAATCTACTGCGGCTACGTCTCGGAATCTACTGCGGCTACGTCTCAACTCGGAATCTACTGCGGCAACGACTCAACTCAGAATCTACTGCTGCTAGGACTCAACTCGGAATCTACTGCGGCTACATCTCAACTCGGAATCTACTGCAGCTGCATCTCGGAATCTACTGCGGCTACGTCTCAACTCGGAATCTACTGCGGAAACGTCTCAACTCGGAATCTACTGCGGCTAGGACTCAACTCGGAATCTACTGCGGCTACGTCTCAACTCGGAATCTACTGCGGCTACGTCTCGGAATCTACTGCGGCTACGTCTAAACTCGGAATCTACTGCGGCAACGACTCAACTCAGAATCTACTGCTGCTAGGACTCAACTCGGAATCTACAGCGGCTACATCTCAACTCGGAATCTACTGCAGCTGCATCTCGGAATCTACTGCGGCTACGACTCAACTCGGAATCTACTGCGGCTACGTCTCAACTCGGAATCTACTGCGGCTACGTCTCAACTCGGAATCTACTGCAGCAACGTTTCAACTCAGAATCTACTGCGGCTAGGACTCAACTCGGAATCTACTGCGGCTAGGACTCAACTCGGAATCTACTGCGGCTACATCTCAACTCGGAATCTACTGCGGCTAGGACTCAACTCGGAATCTACTGCAGCTACGTCTCAACTCGGAATCTACTGCAGCTAGGACTCAACTCGGAATCTACTGCAGCTACGTCTCAACTCGGAATCTACTGCAGCTACGTCTCAACTCGGAATCTACTGCGGCTAGGACTCAACTCGGAATCTACTGCGGCTATGTCACAACTCGGAATCTACTGCAGGTACGTCTCAACTCGGAATCTACTGCGGCTATGTCTCAACTCTTAATCTACTGCGGCTACGTCTCAACTCGGAATCTACTGCGGCTACGTCTCAACTCGGAATCTACAGCGGCAACGACTCAACTCGGAATCTACTGCGGCAACGACTATACTCGGAATCTACTGCGGCTACGTCTCAACTCGGAATCTACTGCGGCTACGTCTCAACTCGGAATCTACAGCGGCAACGACTCAACTCGGAATCTACTGCGGCTACGACTCAACTCGGAATCTACTGCTGCTACGTCTCAACTCGGAATCTACTGCGGCTACGTCTCAACTCTTAATCTACTGCGGCTACGTCTCAACTCGGAATCTACTGCGGCTACGTCTCAACTCGGAATCTACTGCAGCTACGTCTCAACTCGGAATCTACTGCGGATAGGACTCAACTCGGAATCTACTGCGGCAACGACTCAACACAGAATCTACTGCTGCTACGTCTCAACTCGGAATCTACTACGGCTACGACTCAACTCGGAATCTACTTCTGCTACGTCTCAACTCGGAATCTACTGCGGCTACGTCTCAACTCGGAATGTACTGCGGTTTGGACTCAACTCGGAATCTACTGCGGCAACGACTCAACACAGAATCTACTGCGGCTACGTCTCAACTCGGAATCTACAGCGGCAACGACTCAACTCGGAATCTACGGCGGCTACGACTCAACTCGGAATCTACTGCGGCTACGTCTCAACTCGGAATCTACTGCGGCTACGTCTCAACTCGGAATCTACTGCGGCTAGGACTCAACTCGGAATCTACTGCAGCTACGTCTCAACTCGGAATCTACTGCGGCTACGACTCAACTCGGAATCTACAGCGCCAAGGACTCAACTCGAAATCTACTGCGGCAACGTCTCAACTCGGAATCTACTGCGGCTACGTATCAACTCGGAATTTACAGCGGCAACGACTCAACTCAGAATCAACTGCGGCTACGTCTCAACTCGGAATCTACAGCGGCTACGTCTCAACTCGGAATCTACTGCGGCTACGTCTCAACTCGGAATCTACTGCGGCTACGTCACGGAATCTACTGCGGCTATGTCTCAACTCGGAATCAACTGCGGCAACGACTCAACTCAGAATCTACTGCGTCTAGGACTCAACTCAGAATCTACTGCTGCTACGTCTCAACTCGGAATCTACTGCGGCTACGTCTCAACTCGGAAACTACAGCGGCTACGTCTCAACTCGGAATCTACTGCGGCTACGTCTCAACTCGGAATCTACTGCGGCTACGTCTCGGAATCTACTGCGGCTACGTCTCAACTCGGAATCTACTGCGGCAACGACTCAACTCAGAATCTACTGCTGCTAGGACTCAACTCGGAATCTACTGAGGCTACATCTCAACTCGGAATCTACTGCAGCTGCATCTCGGAATCTACTGCGGCTACGTCTCAACTCGGAATCTACTGCGGAAACGTCTCAACTCGGAATCTACTGCGGCTAGGACTCAACTCGGAATCTACTGCGGCTACGACTCAACTTGGAATCTACTGCTGCTACGTCTCAACTCGGAATCTACTGCGGCTACGACTCAACTCGGAATCTACTGCGGCTACGTCTCAACTCGGAATCTACTGCGCCTACGTCTCAACTCGGAATCTACTGCAGCAACGTTTCAACTCAGAATCTACTGCGGCTAGGACTCAACTCGCAATCTACTGCGGCTACATCTCAACTCGGAATCTACTGCGGCTAGGACTCAACTCGGAATCTACTGCAGCTACGTCTCAACTCGGAATCTACTGCAGCTAGGACTCAACTCGGAATCTACTGCAGCTACGTCTCAACTCGGAATCTACTGCAGCTACGTCTCAACTCGGAATCTACTGCGGCTAGGACTCAACTCGGAATCTACTGCGGCTATGTCACAACTCGGAATCTACTGCAGCTACGTCTCAACTCGGAATCTACTGCGGATAGGACTCAACTCGGAATCTACTTCTGCTACGTCTCAACTCGGAATCTACTGCGGCTACGTCTCAACTCGGAATGTACTGCGGTTTGGACTCAACTCGGAATCTACTGCGGCAACGACTCAACACAGAATCTACTGCGGCTACGTCTCAACTCGGAATCTACAGCGGCAACGACTCAACTCGGAATCTACGGCGGCTACGACTCAACTCGGAATCTACTGCGGCTACGTCTCAACTCGGAATCTACTGCGGCTACGTCTCAACTCGGAATCTACTGCGGCTAGGACTCAACTCGGAATCTACTGCAGCTACGTCTCAACTCGGAATCTACTGCGGCTACGTCTCAACTCGGAATCTACTGCAGCTACGTCTCAACTCGGAATCTACTGCGGCTACGTCTCAACTCGGAATCTACTGCGGCTACGTCTCAACTCGGAATCTACTGCGGCTAGGACACAACTCGGAATCTACTGCGGCTACGTCTCAACTCGGAATCTACTGCGGCTATGTCTCAACTCGGAATCTACTGCGGATACGTCTCATCTCGGAATCTACTGCGGCTAGGACTCAACTCGGAATCTACTGCAGCTACGTCTCAACTCGGAATCTACTGCGGTTTGGACTCAACTCCGAAATCTACTGCGGCAACGACTCAACACAGAATCTACAGCTGCTACGTCTCAACTCGGAATCTGCAGCAGCAACGACTCAACTCGGAATCTACGGCGGCTACGTCTCAACTCGGAATCTACTGCTGCTACGTCTCAACTCGGAATCTACTGCAGCTACGTCTCAACTCGGAACCTACTGCGGCTAGGACTCAACTCGGAATCTACTGCGGCTACGTCTCAACTCGGAATCTACTGCGGCTACGTCTCAACTCGGAATCTACTGCGGCTACGTCTCAACTCGGAATCTACAGCGGCAATGACTCAACTCGGAATCTACTGCGGCTACGTCTCAACTCGGAAACTACAGCGGCTACGTCTCAACTTGGAATCTACTGCGGCTACGTCTCAACTCGGAATCTACTGCGGCTACGACTCAACTCGGAATCTACAGCGCCAAGGACTCAACTCGAAATCTACTGCGGCTACGTCTCAACTCAGAATCTACTGCGGCTACGACTCAACTCGGAATCTACAGCGCCAAGGACTCAACTCGAAATCTACTGCGGCTACGTCTCAACTCGGAATCTACAGCGGCTACGTATCAACTCGGAATTTACAGCGGCAACGACTCAACTCATAATCAACTGCGGCTACGTCTCAACTAGGAATCTACAGCGGCTAGGACTCAACTCGGAATCTACTGCGGCTACGTCTCAACTCGGAATCTACTGCGGCTACGTCACAAAATCTACTGCGGCTATGTCACAACTCGGAATCTACTGTGGCAACGACTCAACTCAGAATCTACTGCGTCTAGGACTCAACTAAGAATCTACTGCTGCTACGTCTCAACTCGGAATCTACTGCGGCTACGTCTCAACTCGGAAACTACAGCGGCTACGTCTCAACTCGGAATCTACTGCGGCTACGTCTCAACTCGGAATCTACTGCGGCTACGTCTCGGAATCTACTGCGGCTATGTCTCAACTCGGAATCTACTGCGGCAACGACTCAACTCAGAATCTACTGCTGCTAGGACTCGCTGCATCTCGGAATCTACTGCGGCTACGTCTCAACTCGGAATCTACTGCGGAAACGTCTCAACTCGGAATCTACTGCGGCTAGGACTCAACTCGGAATCTACTGCGGCTACGTCTCAACTCGGAATCTACTGCGGCTACGTCTCAACTCGGAATCTACAGCGGCAACGACTCAACTCGGAATCTACTGCGGCAACGACTATACTCGGAATCTACTGCGGCTACGTCTCAACTCGGAATCTACTGTGGCTACGTCTCAACTCGGAATCTACTGCAGGTACGTCTCAACTCGGAATCTACTGCGGCTATGTCTCAACTCTTAATCTACTGCGGCTACGTCTCAACTCGGAATCTACTGCGGCTACGTCTCAACTCGGAATCTACAGCGGCAACGACTCAACTCGGAATCTACTGCGGCAACGACTATACTCGGAATCTACTGCGGCTACGTCTCAACTCGGAATCTACTGCGGCTACGTCTCAACTCGGAATCTACAGCGGCAACGACTCAACTCGGAATCTACTGCGGCTACGACTCAACTCGGAATCTACAGCGGCTACGTCTCAACTCGGAATCTACTGCGGCTACGTCTCAACTCTTAATCTACTGCGGCTACGTCTCAACTCGGAATCTACTGCGGCTACGACTCAACTCGGAATCTACAGCGCCAAGGACTCAACTCGGAATCTACTGCGGCTACGTCTCAACTCGGAATCTACTGCAGCTACGTCTCAACTCGGAATCTACTGCGGATAGGACTCAACTCGGAATCTACTGCGGCAACGACTCAAGAGAGAATCTACTGCTGCTACGTCTCAACTCGGAATCTACTACGGCTACGACTCAACTCGGAATCTACTTCTGCTACGTCTCAACTCGGAATCTACTGCGGCTACGTCTCAACTCGGAATGTACTGCGGTTTGGACTCAACTCGGAATCTACTGCGGCAACGACTCAACACAGAATCTACTGCGGCTACGTCTCAACTCGGAATCTACAGCGGCAGCGACTCAACTCGGAATCTACGGCGGCTACAACTCAACTCGGAATCTACTGCGGCTACGTCTCAACTCGGAATCTACTGCGGCTACGTCTCAACTCGGAATCTACTGCGGCTAGGACTCAACTCGGAATCTACTGCAGCTACGTCTCAACTCGGAATCTACTGCGGCTACGACTCAACTCGGAATCTACAGCGCCAAGGACTCAACTCGAAATCTACTGCGGCAACGTCTCAACTCGGAATCTACTGCGGCTACGTATCAACTCGGAATTTACAGCGGCAACGACTCAACTCAGAATCAACTGCGGCTACGTCTCAACTCGGAATCTACAGCGGCTACGTCTCAACTCGGAATCTACTGCTGCTACGTCTCAACTCGGAATCTACTGCGGCTACGTCACGGAATCTACTGCGGCTATGTCTCAACTCGGAATCAACTGCGGCAACGACTCAACTCAGAATCTACTGCGTCTAGGACTCAACTCAGAATCTACTGCTGCTACGTCTCAACTCGGAATCTACTGCGGCTACGTCTCAACTCGGAAACTACAGCGGCTACGTCTCAACTCGGAATCTACTGCGGCTACGTCTCAACTCGGAATCTACTGCGGCTACGTCTCGGAATTAACTGCGGCTACGTCTCAACTCGGAATCTACTGCGGCAACGACTCAACTCAGAATCTACTGCTGCTAGGACTCAACTCGGAATCTACTGAGGCTACATCTCAACTCGGAATCTACTGCAGCTGCATCTCGGAATCTACTGCGGCTACGTCTCAACTCGGAATCTACTGCGGAAACGTCTCAACTCGGAATCTACTGCGGCTAGGACTCAACTCGGAATCTACTGCGGCTACGACTCAACTTGGAATCTACTGCTGCTACGTCTCAACTCGGAATCTACTGCGGCTACGACTCAACTCGGAATCTACTGCGGCTACGTCTCAACTCGGAATCTACTGCGGCTACGTCTCAACTCGGAATCTACTGCGGAAACGTCTCAACTCGGAATCTACTGCGGCTAGGACTCAACTCGGAATCTACTGCGGCTACGACTCAACTTGGAATCTACTGCAGCTACGTCTCAACTCGGAATCTACTGCAGCTAGGACTCAACTCGGAATCTACTGCAGCTACGTCTCAACTCGGAATCTACTGCAGCTACGTCTCAACTCGGAATCTACTGCGGCTAGGACTCAACTCGGAATCTACTGCGGCTATGTCACAACTCGGAATCTACTGCAGCTACGTCTCAACTCGGAATCTACTGCGGATAGGACTCAACTCGGAATCTACTTCTGCTACGTCTCAACTCGGAATCTACTGCGGCTACGTCTCAACTCGGAATGTACTGCGGTTTGGACTCAACTCGGAATCTACTGCGGCAACGACTCAACACAGAATCTACTGCGGCTACTTCTCAACTCGGAATCTACAGCGGCAACGACTCAACTCGGAATCTACGGCGGCTACGACTCAACTCGGAATCTACTGCGGCTACGACTCAACTCGGAATCTACTGCTACAACGACTCAACTCGGAATCTACTGCGGCTAGGACTCAACTCGGAATCTACTGCAGCTACGTCTCAACTCGGAATCTACTGCGGCTACGTCTCAACTCGGAATCTACTGCAGCTACGTCTCAACTCGGAATCTACTGCGGCTACGTCTCAACTCGGAATCTACTGCGGCTACGTCTCAACTCGGAATCTACTGCGGCTAGGACACAACTCGGAATCTACTGCGGCTACGTCTCAACTCGGAATCTACTGCGGCTATGTCTCAACTCGGAATCTACTGCGGATACGTCTCATCTCGGAATCTACTGCGGCTAGGACTCAACTCGGAATCTACTGCAGCTACGTCTCAACTCGGAATCTACTGCGGTTTGGACTCAACTCCGAAATCTACTGCGGCAACGACTCAACACAGAATCTACAGCTGCTACGTCTCAACTCGGAATCTGCAGCAGCAACGACTCAACTCGGAATCTACGGCGGCTACGTCTCAACTCGGAATCTACTGCTGCTACGTCTCAACTCGGAATCTACTGCAGCTACGTCTCAACTCGGAACCTACTGCGGCTAGGACTCAACTCGGAATCTACTGCGGCTACGTCTCAACTCGGAATCTACTGCGGCTACGTCTCAACTCGGAATCTACTGCGGCTACGTCTCAACTCGGAATCTACAGCGGCAACGACTCAACTCGGAATCTACTGCGGCTACGTCTCAACTCGGAAACTACAGCGGCTACGTCTCAACTTGGAATCTACTGCGGCTACGTCTCAACTCGGAATCTACTGCGGCTACGACTCAACTCGGAATCTACAGCGCCAAGGACTCAACTCGAAATCTACTGCGGCTACGTCTCAACTCAGAATCTACTGCGGCTACGACTCAACTCGGAATCTACAGCGCCAAGGACTCAACTCGAAATCTACTGCGGCTACGTCTCAACTCGGAATCTACAGCGGCTACGTATCAACTCGGAATTTACAGCGGCAACGACTCAACTCAGAATCAACTGCGGCTACGTGTCAACTAGGAATCTACAGCGGCTAGGACTCAACTCGGAATCTACTGCAGCTACGTCTCAACTCGGAATCTACTGCGGCTACGTCTCAACTCGGAATCTACTGCGGCTACGTCACGGAATCTACTGCGGCTATGTCACAACTCGGAATCTACTGTGGCAACGACTCAACTCAGAATCTACTGCGTCTAGGACTCAACTAAGAATCTACTGCTGCTACGTCTCAACTCGGAATCTACTGCGGCTACGTCTCAACTCGGAAACTACAGCGGCTACGTCTCAACTCGGAATCTACTGCGGCTACGTCTCAACTCGGAATCTACTGCGGCTACGTCTCGGAATCTACTGCGGCTACGTCTCAACTCGGAATCTACTGCGGCAACGACTCAACTCAGAATCTACTGCTGCTAGGACTCGCTGCATCTCGGAATCTACTGCGGCTACGTCTCAACTCGGAATCTACTGCGGAAACGTCTCAACTCGGAATCTACTGCGGCTAGGACTCAACTCGGAATCTACTGCGGCTACGTCTCAACTCGGAATCTACTGCGGCTACGTCTCGGAATCTACTGCGGCTACGTCTAAACTCAGAATCTACTGCGGCAACGACTCAACTCAGAATCTACTGCTGCTAGGACTCAACTCGGAATCTACAGCGGCTACATCTCAACTCGGAATCTACTGCAGCTGCATCTCGGAATCTACTGCGGCTACGACTCAACTCGGAATCTACTGCGGCTACGTCTCAACTCGGAATCTACTGCGGCTACGTCTCAACTCGGAATCTACTGCAGCAACGTTTCAACTCAGAATCTACTGCGGCTAGGACTCAACTCGGAATCTACTGCGGCTAGGACTCAACTCGGAATCTACTGCGGCTACATCTCAACTCGGAATCTACTGCGGCTAGGACTCAACTCGGAATCTACTGCAGCTACGTCTCAACTCGGAATCTACTGCAGCTAGGACTCAACTCGGAATCTACTGCAGCTACGTCTCAACTCGGAATCTACTGCAGCTACGTCTCAACTCGGAATCTACTGCGGCTAGGACTCAACTCGGAATCTACTGCGGCTATGTCACAACTCGGAATCTACTGCAGGTACGTCTCAACTCGGAATCTACTGCGGCTATGTCTCAACTCTTAATCTACTGTGGCTACGTCTCAACTCGGAATCTACTGCGGCTACGTCTCAACTCGGAATCTACAGCGGCAACGACTCAACTCGGAATCTACTGCGGCAACGACTATACTCGGAATCTACTGCGGCTACGTCTCAACTCGGAATCTACTGTGGCTACGTCTCAACTCGGAATCTACAGCGGCAACGACTCAACTCGGAATCTACTGCGGCTACGACTCAACTCGGAATCTACTGTTGCTACGTCTCAACTCGGAATCTACTGCGGCTACATCTCAACTCTTAATCTACTGCGGCTACGTCTCAACTCGGAATCTACTGCGGCTACGACTCAACTCGGAATCTACAGCGCCAAGGACTCAACTCGGAATCTACTGCGGCTACGTCTCAACTCGGAATCTACTGCGGATAGGACTCAACTCGGAATCTACTGTGGCAACGACTCAACACAGAATCTACTGCTGCTACGTCTCAACTCGGAATCTACTACGGCTACGACTCAACTCGGAATCTACTTCTGCTACGTCTCAAATCGGAATCTACTGCGGCTACGTCTCAACTCGGAATGTACTGCGGTTTGGACTCAACTCGGAATCTAATGCGGCAACGACTCAACACAGAATCTACTGCGGCTACGTCTCAACTCGGAATCTACAGCGGCAACGACTCAACTCGGAATCTACGGCGGCTACGACTCAACTCGGAATCTACTGCGGCTACGTCTCAACTCGGAATCTACTGCGGCTACGTCTCAACTCGGAATCTACTGCGGCTAGGACTCAACTCGAAATCTACTGCGGCTACGTCTCAACTCGGAATCTACAGCGGCAACGACTCAACTCGGAATCTACAGCGGCAACGACTCAACTCGGAATCTACGGCGGCTACGACTCAACTCGGAATCTACTGCGGCTACGTCTCAACTCGGAATCTACTGCGGCTACGTCTCAACTCGGAATCTACTGCGGCTAGGACTCAACTCGGAATCTACTGCAGCTACGTCTCAACTCGGAATCTACTGCGGCTACGACTCAACTCGGAATCTACAGCGCCAAGGACTCAACTCGAAATCTACTGCGGCTACGTCTCAACTCGGAATCTACAGCGGCTACGTATCAACTCGGAATTTACAGCGGCAACGACTCAACTCAGAATCAACTGCGGCTACGTCTCAACTCGGAATCTACAGCGGCTACGTCTCAACTCGGAATCTACTGCGGCTACGTCTCAACTCGGAATCTACTGCGGCTACGTCACGGAATCTACTGCGGCTATGTCTCAACTCGGAATCTACTGCGGCAACGACTCAACTCAGAATCTACTGCGTCTAGGACTCAACTCAGAATCTACTGCGGCTACGTCTCAACTCGGAATCTACTGCGGCTACGTCTCAACTCGGAAACTACAGCGGCTACGTCTCAACTCGGAATCTACTGCGGCTACGTCTCAACTCGGAATCTACTGCGGCTACGTCTCGGAATCTACTGCGGCTACGTCTCAACTCGGAATCTACTGCGGCAACGACTCAACTCAGAATCTACTGCTGCTAGGACTCAACTCGGAATCTACTGAGGCTACATCTCAACTCGGAATCTACTGCAGCTGCATCTCGGAATCTACTGCGGCTATGTCTCAACTCGGGATCTACTGCGGAAACGTCTCAACTCGGAATATTCTGCGGCTAGGACTCAACTCGGAATCTACTGCAGCTACGACTCAACTTGGAATCTACTGCTGCTACGTCTCAACTCGGAATCTACTGCGGCTACGACTCAACTCGGAATCTACTGCAGCTACGTCTCAACTCGGAATCTACTGCGCCTACGTCTCAACTCGGAATCTACTGCAGCAACGTTTCAACTCAGAATCTACTGCGGTTAGGACTCAACTCGGAATCTACTGCGGCTAGTACTCAACTCGGAATCTACTGCGGCTACATCTCAACTTGGAATCTACTGCGGCTAGGACTCAACTCGGAATCTACTGCAGCTACGTCTCAACTCGGAATCTACTGCAGCTAGGACTCAACTCGGAATCTACTGCAGCTACGTCTCAACTCGGAATCTACTGCAGCTACGTCTCAACTCGGAATCTACTGCGGCTAGGACTCAACTCGGAATCTACTGCGGCTATGTCACAACTCGGAATCTACTGCTGGTACGTCTCAACTCGGAATCTACTGCGGCTATGTCTCAACTCTTAATCTACTGCGGCTACGTCTCAACTCGGAATCTACTGCGGCTACGTCTCAACTCGGAATCTACAGCGGCAACGACTCAACTCGGAATCTACTGCGGCAACGACTATACTCGGAATCTACTGCGGCTACGTCTCAACTCGGAATCTACTGCGGCTACGTCTCAACTCGGAATCTACTGCGGCTACGTCTCAACTCGGAATCTACTGCGGCTACGTCTCAACTCGGAATCTACAGCGGCAACGACTCAACTCGGAATCTACTGCGGCTACGACTCAACTCGGAATCTACTGCTGCTACGTCTCAACTCGGAATCTACTGCGGCTACGTCTCAACTCTTAATCTACTGCGGCTACGTCTCAACTCGGAATCTACTGCGGCTACGACTCAACTCGGAATCTACAGCGCCAAGGACTCAACTCGGAATCTACTGCGGCTACGTCTCAACTCGGAATCTACTGCAGCTACGTCTCAACTCGGAATCTACTGCGGATAGGACTCAACTCGGAATCTACTTCTGCTACGTCTCAACTCGGAATCTACTGCGGCTACGTCTCAACTCGGAATGTACTGCGGTTTGGACTCAACTCGGAATCTACTGCGGCAACGACTCAACACAGAATCTACTGCGGCTACGTCTCAACTCGGAATCTACAGCGGCAACGACTCAACTCGGAATCTACGGCGGCTACGACTCAACTCGGAATCTACTGCGGCTACGTCTCAACTCGGAATCTACTGCGGCTACGTCTCAACTCGGAAACTACTGCGGCTAGGACTCAACTCGGAATCTACTGCAGCTACGTCTCAACTCGGAATCTACTGCGGCTACGTCTCAACTCGGAATCTACTGCAGCTACGTCTCAACTCGGAATCTACTGCGGCTACGTCTCAACTCGGAATCTACTGCGGCTGGGACACAACTCGGAATCTACTGCGGCTACGTCTCAACTCGGAATCTACTGCGGCTACGTCTCAACTCGGAATCTACTGCGGCTACGTCTCAACTCGGAATCTACAGCGGCAACGACTCAACTCGGAATCTACTGCGGCTACGTCTCAACTCGGAAACTACAGCGGCTACGTCTCAACTTGGAATCTACTGCGGCTACGTCTCAACTCGGAATCTACTGCGGCTACGACTCAACTCGGAATCTACAGCGCCAAGGACTCAACTCGAAATCTACTGCGGCTACGTCTCAACTCAGAATCTACTGCGGCTACGACTCAACTCGGAATCTACAGCGCCAAGGACTCAACTCGAAATCTACTGCGGCTACGTCTCAACTCGGAATCTACAGCGGCTACGTATCAACTCGAAATTTACAGCGGCAACGACTCAACTCAGAATAAACTGCGGCTACGTCTCAACTAGGAATCTACAGAGGCTAGGACTCAACTCGGAATCTACTGCAGCTACGTCTCAACTCGGAATCTACTGCGGCTACGTCTCAACTCGGAATCTACTGCGGCTACGTCACGGAATCTACTGCGGCTATGTCACAACTCGGAATCTACTGTGGCAACGACTCAACTCAGAATCTACTGCGTCTGGGACTCAACTAAGAATCTACTGCTGCTACGTCTCAACTCGGAATCTACTGCGGCTACGTCTCAACTCGGAAACTACAGCGGCTACGTCTCAACTCGGAATCTACTGCGGCTACGTCTCAACTAGGAATCTACTGCGGCTACGTCTCGGAATCTACTGCGGCTACGTCTCAACTCGGAATCTACTGCGGCAACGACTCAACTCAGAATCTACTGCTGCTAGGACTCGCTGCATCTCGGAATCTACTGCGGCTACGTCTCAACTCGGAATCTACTGCGGAAACGTCTCAACTCGGAATCTACTGCGGCTAGGACTCAACTCGGAATCTACTGCGGCTACGTCTCAACTCGGAATCTACTGCGGCTACGTCTCGGAATCTACTGCGGCTACGTCTAAACTCTGAATCTACTGCAGCAACGACTCAACTCAGAATCTACTGCTGCTAGGACTCAACTCGGAATCTACAGCGGCTACATCTCAACTCGGAATCTACTGCAGCTGCATCTCGGAATCTACTGCGGCTACGACTCAACTCGGAATCTACTGCGGCTACGTCTCAACTCGGAATCTACTGCGGCTACGTCTCAACTCGGAATCTACTGCAGCAACGTTTCAACTCAGAATCTACTGCGGCTAGGACTCAACTCGGAATCTACTGCGGCTAGGACTCAACTCGGAATCTACTGCGGCTACATCTCAACTCGGAATCTACTGCGGCTAGGACTCAACTCGGAATCTACTGCAGCTACGTCTCAACTCGGAATCTACTGCAGCTAGGACTCAACTCGGAATCTACTGCAGCTACGTCTCAACTCGGAATCTACTGCAGCTACGTCTCAACTCGGAATCTACTGCGGCTAGGACTCAACTCGGAATCTACTGCGGCTATGTCACAACTCGGAATCTACTGCAGGTACGTCTCAACTCGGAATCTACTGCGGCTATGTCTCAACTCTTAATCTACTGCGGCTACGTCTCAACTCGGAATCTACTGCGGCTACGTCTCAACTCGGAATCTACAGCGGCAACGACTCAACTCGGAATCTACTGCGGCAACGACTATACTCGGAATCTACTGCGGCTACGTCTCAACTCGGAATCTACTGTGGCTACGTCTCAACTCGGAATCTACAGCGGCAACGACTCAACTCGGAATCTACTGCGGCTACGACTCAACTCGGAATCTACTGCTGCTACGTCTCAACTCGGAATCTACTGCGGCTACATCTCAACTCTTAATCTACTGCGGCTACGTCTCAACTCGGAATCTACTGCGGCTACGACTCAACTCGGAATCTACAGCGCCAAGGACTCAACTCGGAATCTACTGCGGCTACGTCTCAACTCGGAATCTACTGCGGATAGGACTCAACTCGGAATCTACTGCGGCAACGACTCAACACAGAATCTACTGCTGCTACGTCTCAACTCGGAATCTACTACGGCTACGACTCAACTCGGAATCTACTTCTGCTACGTCTCAACTCGGAATCTACTGCGGCTACGTCTCAACTCGGAATGTACTGCGGTTTGGACTCAACTCGGAATCTACTGCGGCAACGACTCAACACAGAATCTACTGCGGCTACGTCTCAACTCGGAATCTACAGCGGCAACGACTCAACTCGGAATCTACGGCGGCTACGACTCAACTCGGAATCTACTGCGGCTACGTCTCAACTCGGAATCTACTGCGGCTACGTCTCAACTCGGAATCTACTGCGGCTAGGACTCAACTCGGAATCTACTGCAGCTACGTCTCAACTCGGAATCTACTGCGGCTACGACTCAACTCGGAATCTACAGCGCCAAGGACTCAACTCGAAATCTACTGCGGCTACGTCTCAACTCGGAATCTACAGCGGCTACGTATCAACTCGGAATTTACAGCGGCAACGACTCAACTCAGAATCAACTGCGGCTACGTCTCAACTCGGAATCTACAGCGGCTACGTCTCAACTCGGAATCTACTGCGGCTACGTCTCAACTCGGAATCTACTGCGGCTACGTCACGGAATCTACTGCGGCTATGTCTCAACTCGGAATCTACTGCGGCAACGACTCAACTCAGAATCTACTGCGTCTAGGACTCAACTCAGAATCTACTGCTGCTACGTCTCAACTCGGAATCTACTGCGGCTACGTCTCAACTCGGAAACTACAGCGGCTACGTCTCAACTCGGAATCTACTGCGGCTACGTCTCAACTCGGAATCTACTGCGGCTACGTCTCGGAATCTACTGCGGCTACGTCTCAACTCGGAATCTACTGCGGCAACGACTCAACTCAGAATCTACTGCTGCTAGGACTCAACTCGGAATCTACTGAGGCTACATCTCAACTCGGAATCTACTGCAGCTGCATCTCGGAATCTACTGCGGCTACGTCTCAACTCGGGATCTACTGCGGAAACGTCTCAACTCGGAATCTACTGCGGCTACGTCTCAACTCGGAATCTACTGTGGCTAGGACTCAACTCCGAATCTACTGCAGCTACGTCTCAACTCGGAATCTACTGCGGCTACGTCTCAACTCGGAATCTACTGCGGCTACATCTCAACTCGGAATCTACTGCGGCTACGTCTCAACTCGGAATCTACTGCGGCTAGGACTCAACTCGGAATCTACAGTGGCTACATCACAACTCGGAATCTACTGCGGCTACGACTCAACTCGGAATCTACTGCAGCTACGTCTCAACTCGGAATCTACTGCAGCTAGGACTCAACTCGGAATCTACTGCAGCTACGTCTCAACTCGGAATCTACTGCAGCTACGTCTCAACTCGGAATCTACTGCGGCTAGGACTCAACTCGGAATCTACTGCGGCTATGTCACAACTCGGAATCTACTGCAGGTACGTCTCAACTCGGAATCTACTGCGGCTATGTCTCAACTCTTAATCTACTGCGGCTACGTCTCAACTCGGAATCTACTGCGGCTACGTCTCAACTCGGAATCTACAGCGGCAACGACTCAACTCGGAATCTACTGCGGCAACGACTATACTCGGAATCCACTGCGGCTACGTCTCAACTCGGAATCTACTGTGGCTACGTCTCAACTCGGAATCTACAGCGGCAACGACTCAACTCGGAATCTACTGCGGCTACGACTCAACTCGGAATCTACTGCTGCTACGTCTCAACTCGGAATCTACTGCGGCTACATCTCAACTCTTAATCTACTGCGGCTACGTCTCAACTCGGAATCTACTGCGGCTACGACTCAACTCGGAATCTACAGCGCCAAGGACTCAACTCGGAATCTACTGCGGCTACGTCTCAACTCGGAATCTACTGCGGATAGGACTCAACTCGGAATCTACTGCGGCAACGACTCAACACAGAATCTACTGCTGCTACGTCTCAACTCGGAATCTACTACGGCTACGACTCAACTCGGAATCTACTTCTGCTACGTCTCAACTCGGAATCTACTGCGGCTACGTCTCAACTCGGAATGTACTGCGGTTTGGACTCAACTCGGAATCTACTGCGGCAACGACTCAACACAGAATCTACTGCGGCTACGTCTCAACTCGGAATCTACAGCGGCAACGACTCAACTCGGAATCTACGGCGGCTACGACTCAACTCGGAATCTACTGCGGCTACGTCTCAACTCGGAATCTACTGCGGCTACGTCTCAACTCGGAATCTACTGCGGCTAGGACTCAACTCGGAATCTACTGCAGCTACGTCTCAACTCGGAATCTACTGCGGCTACGACTCAACTCGGAATCTACAGCGCCAAGGACTCAACTCGAAATCTACTGCGGCTACGTCTCAACTCGGAATCTACAGCGGCTACGTATCAACTCGGAATTTACAGCGGCAACGACTCAACTCAGAATCAACTGCGGCTACGTCTCAACTCGGAATCTACAGCGGCTACGTCTCAACTCGGAATCTACTGCGGCTACGTCTCAACTCGGAATCTACTGCGGCTACGTCACGGAATCTACTGCGGCTATGTCTCAACTCGGAATCTACTGCGGCAACGACTCACCTCAGAATCTACTGCGTCTAGGACTCAACTCAGAATCTACTGCTGCTACGTCTCAACTCGGAATCTACTGCGGCTACGTCTCAACTCGGAAACTACAGCGGCTACGTCTCAACTCGGAATCTACTGCGGCTACGTCTCAACTCGGAATCTACTGCGGCTACGTCTCGGAATCTACTGCGGCTACGTCTCAACTCGGAATCTACTGCGGCAACGACTCAACTCAGAATCTACTGCTGCTAGGACTCAACTCGGAATCTACTGAGGCTACATCTCAACTCGGAATCTACTGCAGCTGCATCTCGGAATCTACTGCGGCTACGTCTCAACTCGGGATCTACTGCGGAAACGTCTCAACTCGGAATCTTCTGCGGCTAGGAATCAACTCGGAATCTACTGCAGCTACGACTCAACTTGGAATCTACTGCTGCTACGTCTCAACTCGGAATCTACTGCGGCTACGACTCAACTCGGAATCTACTGCAGCTACGTCACAACTCGGAATCTACTGCGCCTACGTCTCAACTCGGAATCTACTGCAGCAACGTTTCAACTCAGAATCTACTGCGGCTAGGACTCAACTCGGAATCTACTGCGGCTAGGACTCAACTCGGAATCTACTGCGGCTACATCTCAACTCGGAATCTACTGCGGCTAGGACTCAACTCGGAATCTACTGCAGCTACGTCTCAACTCGGAATCTACTGCAGCTAGGATTCAACTCGGAATCTACTGCAGCTACGTCTCAACTCGGAATCTACTGCAGCTACGTCTCAACTCGGAATCTACTGCGGCTAGGACTCAACTCGGAATCTACTGCGGCTATGTCACAACTCGGAATCTACTGCTGGTACGTCTCAACTCGGAATCTACTGCGGCTATGTCTCAACTCTTAATCTACTGCGGCTACGTCTCAACTCGGAATCTACTGCGGCTACGTCTCAACTCGGAATCTACAGCGGCAACGACTCAACTCGGAATCTACTGCGGCAACGACTATACTCGGAATCTACTGCGGCTACGTCTCAACTCGGAATCTACTGCGGCTACGTCTCAACTCGGAATCTACTGCGGCTACGTCTCAACTCGGAATCTACTGCGGCTACGTCTCAACTCGGAATCTACAGCGGCAACGACTCAACTCGGAATCTACTGCGGCTACGACTCAACTCGGAATCTACTGCTGCTACGTCTCAACTCGGAATCTACTGCGGCTACGTCTCAACTCTTAATCTACTGCGGCTACGTCTCAACTCGGAATCTACTGCGGCTACGACTCAACTCGGAATCTACAGCGCCAAGGACTCAACTCGGAATCTACTGCGGCTACGTCTCAACTCGGAATCTACTGCAGCTACGTCTCAACTCGGAATCTACTGCGGATAGGACTCAACTCGGAATCTACTTCTGCTACGTCTCAACTCGGAATCTACTGCGGCTACGTCTCAACTCGGAATGTACTGCGGTTTGGACTCAACTCGGAATCTACTGCGGCAACGACTCAACACAGAATCTACTGCGGCTACGTCTCAACTCGGAATCTACAGCGGCAACGACTCAACTCGGAATCTACGGCGGCTACGACTCAACTCGGAATCTACTGCGGCTACGTCTCAACTCGGAATCTACTGCGGCTACGTCTCAACTCGGAAACTACTGCGGCTAGGACTCAACTCGGAATCTACTGCAGCTACGTCTCAACTCGGAATCTACTGCGGCTACGTCTCAACTCGGAATCTACTGCAGCTACGTCTCAACTCGGAATCTACTGCGGCTACGTCTCAACTCGGAATCTACTGCGGCTGGGACACAACTCGGAATCTACTACGGCTACGTCTCAACTCGGAATCTACTGCGGCTATGTCTCAACTCGGAATCTACTGCGGATACGTCTCATCTCGGAATCTACTGCGGTTTGGACTCAACTCCGAAATCTACTGCGGCAACGACTCAACACAGAATCTACAGCTGCTACGTCTCAACTCGGAATCTACTGCAGCTACGTCTCAACTCGGAATCTACTGCTGCTACGTCTCAACTCGGAATCTACTGCAGCTACGTCTCAACTCGGAACCTACTGCGGCTAGGACTCAACTCGGAATCTACTGCGGCTACGTCTCAACTCGGAATCTACTGCGGCAACGACTAAACTCGGAATCTACTGCGGCAACGACTAAACTCGGAATCTACTGCGGCTACGTCTCAACTCGGAATCTACTGCGGCTAGGACTCAACTCGGAATCTACTGCGGCTACGTCTCAACTCGGAATCTACTGCGGCTACGTCTCAACTTGGAATCTACTGCGGTTTGGACTCAACTCGGAATCTACAGCGGCAACGACTCAACACAGAATCTACTGCTGCTACGTCTCAACTCGGAATCTACTGCGGCTACGACTCAACTCGGAATCTACTGCTGTTACGTCTCAACTCGGAATCTACTGCGGCTAGGACTCAACTCGGAATCTACTGCGGCAGCGACTCAACTCGGAATCTACTGCAGCTACGTATCAACTCGGAATCTACTGCGGCTACGTCTCAACTCGGAATCTACTGCGGCTACATCTCAACTCGGAATCTACTGCAGTTACGTCTCAACTCGGAATCTACTGCGGCTAGGAGTCAACTCGGAATCTACTGCGGCTACGTCTCAACTCGGAATCTACCGCGGCTAGGACTCAACTCGGAATCTACTGCGGCTATGTCACAACTCGGAATCTACTGCTGGTACGTCTCAACTCGGAATCTACTGCGGCTATGTCTCAACTCTTAATCTACTGCGGCTACGTCTCAACTCGGAATCTACTGCGGCTACGTCTCAACTCGGAATCTACAGCGGCAACGACTCAACTCGGAATCTACTGCGGCAACGACTATACTCGGAGCCTACAGCGGTAACGACTCAACTCGGAATCTACAGTGGCTACGTCTCAACTCGGAATCTACTGCGGATAGGACTCAACTCGGAATCTACTGCGGCAACGACTCAACTCGGAATCTACTGCGGCTACGTCTCAACTCGGAATCTACTGTGGCTACGTCTCAACTCGGAATCTACTGCGGTTTGAACTCAACTCGGAATCTACTGCGGCAACGACTCAACACAGAATCTACTGCTGCTACGTCTCAACTCGGAATCTACTGCGGCTACGACTCAACTCGGAATCTACTTCTGCTACGTCTCAACTCGGAATCTACTGCGGCTACGTCTCAACTCGGAATCTACAGCGGCAACGACTCAACTCGGAATCTACTGCGGCTACGTCTCAACTCGGAATCTACAGTGGCTATGTCTCAACTCGGAATCTACTGCAGCTACGACTCAACTCGGAATCTACTGCGGCTACGTCTCAACTCGGAATCTACCGCGGCTAGGACTCAACTCGGAATCTACTGCGGCTATGTCACAACTCGGAATCTACTGCTGGTACGTCTCAACTCGGAATCTACTGCGGCTATGTCTCAACTCTTAATCTACTGCGGCTACGTCTCAACTCGGAATCTACTGCGGCTACGTCTCAACTCGGAATCTACAGCGGCAACGACTCAACTCGGAATCTGCTGCGGCAACGACTATACTCGGAGCCTACAGCGGTAACGACTCAACTCGGAATCTACAGTGGCTACGTCTCAACTCGGAATCTACTGCGGATAGGACTCAACTCGGAATCTACTGCGGCAACGACTCAACTCGGAATCTACTGCGGCTACGTCTCAACTCGGAATCTACTGTGGCTACGTCTCAACTCGGAATCTACTGCGGTTTGAACTCAACTCGGAATCTACTGCGGCAACGACTCAACACAGAATCTACTGCTGCTACGTCTCAACTCGGAATCTACTGCGGCTACGACTCAACTCGGAATCTACTTCTGCTACGTCTCAACTCGGAATCTACTGCGGCTACGTCTCAACTCGGAATCTACAGCGGCAACGACTCAACTCGGAATCTACTGCGGCTACGTCTCAACTCGGAATCTACAGTGGCTATGTCTCAACTCGGAATCTACTGCAGCTACGACTCAACTCGGAATCTACTGCGGCTAAGACTCAACTCGGAATCTACTGCGGCTACGTCTCAACTCGGAATCTACTGCAGCTACGTCTCAACTCGGAATCTACTGCGGATAGGACTCAACTCGGAATCTACTGCGGCAACGACTCAACACAGAATCTACTGCTGCTACGTCTCAACTCGGAATCTACTACGGCTACGACTCAACTCGGAATCTACTGCTGCTACGTCTCAACTCGGAATCTACTGCGGCTACGTCTCAACTCGGAATGTACTGCGGTTTGGACTCAACTCGGAATCTACTGCGGCAACGACTCAACACAGAATCTACTGCGGCTACGTCTCAACTCGGAATCTACAGCGCCAAGGACTCAACTCGGAATCTACTGCTGCTACGTCTCAACTCGGAATCTACTGCGGCTACGTCTCAACTCGGAATCTACTTCCGCTAGGACTCAACTCGGAATCTACTGCGGCTACGTCTCAACTCGGAATCTACAGCGGCAACGACTCAACTCGGAATCTACTGCGGCTACGTCTCAACTCGGAATCTACTGCGGCTAGGACACAACTCGGAATCTACTGCGGCAACGACTCAACACAGAATCTACTGCTGCTACGTCTCAACTCGGAATCTACTACGGCTACGACTCAACTCGGAATCTACTTCTGCTACGTCTCAACTCGGAATCTACTGCGGCTACGTCTCAACTCGGAATGTACTGCGGTTTGGACACAACTCGGAATCTACTGCGGCAACGACTCAACACAGAATCTACTGCGGCTACGTCTCAACTCGGAATCTACAGCGGCAACGACTCAACTCGGAATCTACGGCGGCTATGACTCAACTCGGAATCTACTGCGGCTACGTCTCAACTCGGAATCTACTGCGGCTACGTCTCAACTCGGAATCTACTGCGGTTAGGACTCAACTCGGAATCTACTGCAGCTACGTCTCAACTCGGAATCTACTGCGGCTACGTCTCAACTCGGAATCTACTGCGGCTACGTCTCAACTCGGAATCTACTGCGGCTAGGACACAGCTCGGAATCTACTGCGGCTACGTCTCAACTCGGAATCTAGTGCGGCTATGTCTCAACTCGGAATCTACTGCGGCTACGTCTCAACTCGGAATCTACTGCGGCAACGACTCAACACAGAATCTACTGCTGCTACGTCTCAACTCGGAATCTACTGCGGCTAGGACTCAACTCGGAATCTACTGCTGCTACGTCTCAACTCGGAATCTACTGCGGCTACGTCTCAACTCGGAATCTACTGCGGCTAGGACTCAACTCGGAATCTACTGCGGCTACGTCTCAACTCGGAATCTACAGCGGCAACGACTCAACTCGGAATCTACTGCGGCTACGACTCAACTCGGAATTTACTTTGGCTAGGACTCAACTCGGAATCTACTGCGGCTACGTCTCAACTCGGAATCTATTGCGGCTACGTCTCATCTCGGAATCCACTGCGGCTAGGACTCAACTCGGAATCTACTGCAGCTACGTCTCAACTCGGAATCTACTGCGGTTTGGACTCAACTCGGAATCTACTGCGGCAACGAATCAACACAGAATCTACTGCTGCTACGTCTCAACTCGGAATATACAGCGGCAACGACTCAACTCGGAATCTACGGCGGCTACGTCTCAACTCGGAATCTCCTGCGGCTACGTCTCAACTCGGAATCTACTGCGGCTACGTCTCAACTCGGAATCTACTGCGGCTACGACTCAACTCGGAATCTACTGCGGCAACGACTCAACTCGGCATCTACTGCGGCTACGTCTCAACTCTGAATCTACTGTGGCTACGTCTCAACTCGGAATCTACTGCGGTTTGAACTCAACTCGGAATCTACTGCGGAAAGGACTCAACACAGAATCTACTGCTGCTACGTCTCAACTCGGAATCTACTGCGGCTACGACTCAACTCGGAATCTCCTTCTGCTACGTCTCAACTCGGAATCTACTGCGGCTACGTCTCAACTCGGAATCTACTGCGGCTACGTCTCAACTCGGAATCTACAGCGGCTACGTCTCAACTCGGAATCTACTGCAGCTACGACTCAACTCGGAATCTACTGCGGCAACGACTCAACTCGGAATCTACTGCGGCTACGTCTCAACTCGGAATCTACTGCGGCTACGTCTCATCTCGGAATCTACTGCGGCTAGGACTCAGCTCGGAATCTACTGCAGCTACGTCTCAACTCGGAATCTACTGCGGTTTGGACTCAACTCCGAAATCTACTGCGGCAACGACTCAACACAGAATCTACAGCTGCTACGTCTCAACTCGGAATCTACAGCAGCAACGACTCAACTCGGAATCTACGGCGGCTACGTCTCAACTCGGAATCTACTGCTGCTACGTCTCAACTCGGAATCTACTGCAGCTACGTCTCAACTCGGAATCTACTGCGGCTAGGACTCAACTCGGAATCTACTGCGGCTACGTCTCAACTCGGAATCTACTGCGGCTAGGACTCAACTCGGAATCTACTGCTGCTACGTCTCAACTCGGAATCTACTGCGGCTACGACTCAACTCGGAATCTACTGTGGCTACGTCTCAACTCGGAATCTACTGCGGCTACGTCTCAACTCGGAATCTACTGCAGCTACGACTCAACTCGGAATCTACTGCTGCTACGTCTCAACTCGGAATCTACTGCGGCTACGTCTCAACTCGGAATCTACTGCGGCTACGTCTCATCTCGGAATCTACTGCGGCTACGTCTCATCTCGGAATCTACTGCGGCTAGGACTCAACTCGGAATCTACTGCAGCTACGTCTCAACTCGGAATCTACTGCGGTTTGGACTCAACTCGGAATCTACTGCGGCAACGAATCAACACAGAATCTACTGCTGCTACGTCTCAACTCGGAATATACAGCGGCAACGACTCAACTCGGAATCTACGGCGGCTACGTCTCAACTCGGAATCTCCTGCGGCTACGTCTCAACTCGGAATCTACTGCGGCTACGTCTCAACTCGGAATCTACTGCGGCTACGACTCAACTCGGAATCTACTGCGGCAACGACTCAACTCGGAATCTACTGCGGCTACGTCTCAACTCTGAATCTACTGTGGCTACGTCTCAACTCGGAATCTACTGCGGTTTGAACTCAACTCGGAATCTACTGCGGCAACGACTCAACACAGAATCTACTGCTGCTACGTCTCAACTCGGAATCTACTGCGGCTACGACTCAACTCGGTATCTCCTTCTGCTACGTCTCAACTCGGAATCTACTGCGGCTACATCTCAACTCGGAATCTACTGCGGCTACGTCTCAACTCGGAATCTACAGCGGCTACGTCTCAACTCGGAATCTACTGCAGCTACGACTCAACTCGGAATCTACTGCGGCAACGACTCAACTCGGAATCTACTGCGGCTACGTCTCAACTCGGAATCTACTGCGGCTACGTCTCATCTCGGAATCTACTGCGGCTAGGACTCAACTCGGAATCTACTGCAGCTACGTCTCAACTCGGAATCTACTGCGGTTTGGACTCAACTCCGAAATCTACTGCGGCAACGACTCAACACAGAATCTACAGCTGCTACGTCTCAACTCGGAATCTACAGCAGCAACGACTCAACTCGGAATTTACGGCGGCTACGTCTCAACTCGGAATCTACTGCTGCTACGTCTCAACTCGGAATCTACTGCAGCTACGTCTCAACTCGGAATCTACTGCGGCTAGGACTCAACTCGGAATCTACTGCGGCTACGTCTCAACTCGGAATCTACTGCGGCTACGTCTCAACTCGGAATCTACTGCGGCAACGACTAAACTCGGAATCTACTGCGGCAACGACTAAACTCGGAATCTACTGCGGCTAAGTCTCAACTCGGAATCTACTGCGGCTAGGACTCAACTCGGAATCTACTGCGGCTACGTCTCAACTCGGAATCTACTGCGGCTACGTCTCAACTCGGAATCTACTGCGGTTTGGACTCAACTCGGAATCTACTGCGGCTAGGACTCAACTCGGAATCTACTGCTGCTACGTCTCAACTCGGAATCTACTGCGGCTACGACTCAACTCGGAATCTACTGTGGCTACGTCTCAACTCGGAATCTACTGCGGCTACGTCTCAACTCGGAATCTACTGCAGCTACGACTCAACTCGGAATCTACTGCTGCTACGTCTCAACTCGGAATCTACTGCGGCTACGTCTCAACTCGGAATCTACTGCGGCTACGTCTCAACTCGGAATCTACTGCGGCTAAGTCTCAACTCAGAATCTACTGCGGCTACGACTCAACGCGGAATCTACTGCGGATACGTCTCAACTCGGAATCTACTGCAGCTACGTCTCAACTTGGAATCTACTGCGGCTACGTCTCAACTCGAAATCTACTGCGGCTACGTCTCAACTCGGAATCTACTGCGGCTACATCTCAACACGGAATCTACTGCGGCTAAGATTCAACTCGGAATCTACTGCTGCTACGTCTAAACTCGGAATCTACAGCGGCTACGTCTCAAATCGGAATCTACTGCGGCTACGACTCAACTCGGAATCTACTGCGGCTAGGACTCAACTCGGAATCTACTGCGGCTACGTCTCAACTCGGAATCTACTGCGGCAACGACTAAACTCGGAATCTACTGCGGCAACGACTAAACTCGGAATCTACTGCGGCTAAGTCTCAACTCGGAATCTACTGCGGCTACGTCTCAACTCGGAATCTACTGCGGCAACGACTAAACTCGGAATCTACTGCGGCAACGACTAAACTCGGAATCTACTGCGGCTAAGTCTCAACTCGGAATCTACTGCGGCTAGGACCAAACTCGGAATCTACTGCGGCTACGTCTCAACTCGGAATCTACTGCGGCTACGTCTCAACTCGGAATCTACTGAGGTTTGGACTCAACTCGGAATCTACTGCGGCTAGGACTCAACTCGGAATCTACTGCTGCTACGTCTCAACTCGGAATCTACTGCGGCTACGACTCAACTCGGAATCTACTGTGGCTACGTCTCAACTCGGAATCTACTGCGGCTACGTCTCAACTCGGAATCTACTGCAGCTACGACTCAACTCGGAATCTACTGCTGCTACGTCTCAACTCGGAATCTACTGCGGCTACGTCTCAACTCGGAATCTACTGCGGCTACGTCTCAACTCGGAATCTACTGCGGCTAAGTCTCAACTCGGAATCTACTGCGGCTACGACTCAACGCGGAATCTACTGCGGATACGTCTCAACTCGGAATCTACTGCAGCTACGTCTCAACTTGGAATCTACTGCGGCTACGTCTCAACTCGAAATCTACTGCGGCTACGTCTCAACTCGGAATCTACTGCGGCTACATCTCAACTCGGAATCTACTGCGGCTAAGATTCAACTCGGAATCTACTGCTGCTACGTCCAAACTCGGAATCTACAGCGGCTACGTCTCAAATCGGAATCTACTGCGGCTACGACTCAACTCGGAATCTACTGCGGCTAGGACTCAACTCGGAATCTACTGCGGCTAGGACTCAACTCGGAATCTACTGCAGCTACGTCTCAACTCGGAATCTACTGCAGCTAGGACTCAACTCGGAATCTAATGCAGCTACGTCTCAACTCGGAATCTACTGCAGCTACGTCTCAACTCGGAATCTACTGCGGCTAGGACTCAACTCAGAATCTACTGCGGCTACGTCTCAACTCAGAATCTACTGCGGCTACGTCTCAACTCGGAATCTACTGCAGCTACGTCTCAACTCGGAATCTACTGCGGCTATGTCTCAACTCTTAATCTACTGCGGCTACGTCTCAACTCGGAATCTACTGCGGCTACGTCTCAACTCGGAATCTACAGCGGCAACGATACAACTCGGAATCTACTGCGGCAACGACTCAACTCGAAATCTACTGCGGCTACGTCTCAACTCGGAATCTACTGCGGCTAGGACTCAACTCGGAATCTACTGCGGCAACGACTCAACTCGGAATCTACTGCGGTTACGTCTCAACTCGGAATCTACTGCGGCTACGTCTCAACTCGGAATCTACAGCGGCTACGTCTCAACTCGGAATCTACTGCGGCTACGTCTCAACTCGGAATCTACTGCGGCTACGTCTCAACTCGGAATCTACCGCGGCAACGACTCAACTCGGAATCTACTGCGGCTACGTCTCAACTTGGAAACTACAGCGGCTACGTCTCAACTCGGAATCTACTGCGGCTACGTCTCAACTCGGAATCTTCTGCGGCTACGACTCAACTCGGAATCTACAGCGCCAAGGACTCAACTCGGAATCTACTGCGGCTACGTCTCAACTCGGAATCTACAGCGCCAAGGACTCAACTCGGAATCTACTGCGGCTACGTCTCAACTCGGAATCTACTGCGGCTACGTCTCAACTCGGAATCTACTGCGGCTACGTCTCAACTCGGAATCTACCGCGGCAACGACTCAACAAGGAATCTACTGCGGCTACGACTCAACTCAGAATCTACTGCCGCTACGTCTCAACTCGGAATCGACTGCGGCTACGTCTCAACTCGGAATCTACTGCTGCTACGTCTCGGAATCTACTGCGGCTACGTCTCAACTCGGAATCTACTGCGGCAACGACTCAACTTAGAATCTACTGCGGCTAGGACTCAACTCGGAATCTACTGCGGCAACGACTCAACTCGGAATCTACTGCGGCAACGACTCAACTCGGAATCTACTGCGGCTACGTCTCAACTCGGAATCTACAGCGGCTACGTCTCAACTCGGAATCTACTGCGGCTACGTCTCAACTCGGAATCTACTGCGGCTACGACTCAACTCGGAATCTACAGCGGCTACGTCTCAACTCGGAATCTACAGTGGCTACGTCTCAACTCGGAATCTACAGTGGCTACGTCTCAACTCGGAATCTACTGCGGCTAGGACTCAACTCGGAATCTACTGCGGCTACGTCTCAACTCGGAATCTACTGCGGCTACGTCTCAACTCGGAATCTACAGCGGCAACGACTCAACTCGGAATCTACTGCGGCTACGTCTCAACTCGGAATCTGCAGCGGCTACGTCTCAACTCGGAATCTATTGCGGCTAGGACTCAACTCGGAATCTACTGCGGCTACGTCTCAGCTCGGAATCTTCTGCGGCTACGTCTCAACTCGGAAACTACAGCGGCTACGTCTCAACTCGAAATCTACTGCGGCTACGTCTCAACTCGGAATCTACTGCGGCTACGACTCAACTCGGAATCTACAGCGCCAAGGACTCAACTCGGAATCTACTGCGGCTACGTCTCAACTCGGAATCTACTGTGGCTACGTCTCAACTCGGAATCTACTGCGGCTACGACTCAACTCGGAATCTACTGCTGCTACGTCTCAACTCGGAATCTACTGCGGCTACGTCTCAACTCGGAATCTACAGCGGCTACGTCTCAACTCGGAATATACTGCGGCTACGACTCAACTCGGAATCTACTGCTGCTACGTCTCAGCTCGGAATCTACTGCGGCTACGTCTCAACTTGGAAACTACAGCGGCTACGTCTCAACTCGGAATCTACTGCGGCTACGTCTCAACTCGGAATCTACTGCGGATAAGTCTAACTCGGAATCTACTGCGGCTACGACTCAACTCGGAATCTACTGCGGCTACGTCTCAACTCGGAAACTACAGCGGCTACGTCTCAACTCGGAATCTACTGCGGCTACGTCTCAACTCAGAATCTACTGCGGCTACGTCTCGGAATCTACTGCGGCTACGTCTCAACTCGGAATCTACTGCGGCAACGACTCAACTCAGAGTCTACTGCTGCTAGGACTCAACTCGGAATCTACTGCGGCTACATCTCAACTCGGAATCTACTGCGGCTGCATCTCGGAATCTACTGCTGCTACGTCTCAACTCGGAATCTTCTGCGGCTACGACTCAACTCAGAATCTACTGCGGCTAGGACTCAACTCAGAATCTACAGCGGCTAGGACTCAACTCGGAATCTAATGCAGCTACGTCTCAACTCGGAATCTACTGCGGCTACGTCTCAACTCGGAATCTACTGCGGCTACGTCTCAACTCGGAATCTACTGCGGCTAGGACTCAACTCGGAATCTACTGCGGCTACGTCTCAACTCGGAATCTACTGCGGCTACGTCTCAACTCGGAATCTACCGCGGCAACGACTCAACTCGGAATCTACTGCGGCTACGACTCAACTCAGAATCTACTGCCGCTACGTCTCAACTCGGAATCGACTGCGGCTATGTCTCAACTCGGAATCTACTGCTGCTACGTCTCAACTCGGAATCTACTGCGGCTACGTCTCAACTCGGAATCTACAGCGGCTACGTCTCAACTCGGAATCTACTGCGGCTACGTATCAACTCGGAATCTACAGCGGCAACGACTCAACTCGGAATCTACTGCGGCTACGTCTCAACTCGGAATCTACTGCGGCTACGTCTCAACTCGGAATCTACCGCGGCAACGACTCAACTCGGAATCTGCTGCGGCTACGACTCAACTCAGAATCTACTGCCGCTACGTCTCAACTCGGAATCGACTGCGGCTGTGTCTCAACTCGGAATCTACTGCTGCTACGTCTCGGAATCTACTGCGGCTACGTCTCAACTCGGAATCTACTGCGGCAACGACTCAACTTAGAATCTACTGCTGCTAGGACTCAACTCGGAATCTACTGCGGCAACGACTCAACTCGGAATCTACTGCTACAACGACTCAACTCGGAATCTACTGCGGCTACGTCTCAACTCGGAATCTACAGCGGCTACGTCTCAACTCGGAATATACTGCGGCTACGTCTCAACTCGGAATCTACTGCGGCTACGACTCAACTCGGAATCTACAGCGCCAAGGACTCAACTCGGAATCTACAGTGGCTACGTCTCAACTCGGAATCTACAGTGGCTACGTCTCAACTCGGAATCTACTGCGGCTACGTCTCAACTCAGAATCTACTGCGGCTACGTCTCAACTCGGAATCTACAGCGGCAACGACTCAACTCGGAATCTACTGCGGCAACGACTCAACACAGAATCTACTGCTGCTACGTCTCAACTCGGAATCTACTGCGGCTACGACTCAACTCGGAATCTACTTCTGCCACGTCTCAACTCGGAATCTACTGCGGCTACGTCTCAACTCGGAATCTACAGCGGCAACGACTCAACTCGGAATCTACTGCGGCTACGTCTCAACTCGGAATCTACAGTGGCTATGTCTCAACTCGGAATCTACTGCAGCTACGACTCAACTCGGAATCTACTGCGGCTACGTCTCAACTCGGAATCTACCGCGGCTAGGACTCAACTCGGAATCTACTGCGGCTATGTCACAACTCGGAATCTACTGCTGGTACGTCTCAACTCGGAATCTACTGCGGCTATGTCTCAACTCTTAATCTACTGCGGCTACGTCTCAACTCGGAATCTACTGCGGCTACGTCTCAACTCGGAATCTACAGTGGCAACGACTCAACTCGGAATCTGCTGCGGCAACGACTATACTCCGAGCCTACAGCGGTAACGACTCAACTCGGAATCTACAGTGGCTACGTCTCAACTCGGAATCTACTGCGGATAGGACTCAACTCGGAATCTACTGCGGCAACGACTCAACTCGGAATCTACTGCGGCTACGTCTGAACTCGGAATCTACTGTGGCTACGTCTCAACTCGGAATCTACTGCGGTTTGAACTCAACTCGGAATCTACTGCGGCAACGACTCAACACAGAATCTACTGCTGCTACGTCTCAACTCGGAATCTACTGCGGCTACGTCTCAACTCGGAATCTACAGCGGCAACGACTCAACTCGGAATCTACTGCGGCTACGTCTCAACTCGGAATCTACAGTGGCTATGTCTCAACTCGGAATCTACTGCAGCTACGACTCAACTCGGAATCTACTGCGGCTAAGACTCAACTCGGAATCTACTGCGGCTACGTCTCAACTCGGAATCTACTGCAGCTACGTCTCAACTCGGAATCTACTGCGGATAGGACTCAACTCGGAATCTACTGCGGCAACGACTCAACACAGAATCTACTGCTGCTACGTCTCAACTCGGAATCTACTACGGCTACGACTCAACTCGGAATCTACTTCTGCTACGTCTCAACTCGGAATCTACTGCGGCTACGTCTCAACTCGGAATGTACTGCGGTTTGGACTCAACTCGGAATCTACTGCGGCAACGGCTCAACACAGAATCTACTGCGGCTACGTCTCAACTCGGAATCTACAGCGCCAAGGACTCAACTCGGAATCTACTGCTGCTACGTCTCAACTCGGAATCTACTGCGGCTACGTCTCAACTCGGAATCTACTGCGGCTAGGACTCAACTCGGAATCTACTGCGGCTACGTCTCAACTCGGAATCTACAGCGGCAACGACTCAACTCGGAATCTACTGCGGCTACGACTCAACTCGGAATTTACTGTGGCTAGGACTCAACTCGGAATCTACTGCGGCTACGTCTCAACTCGGAATCTACTGCGGCTACGTCTCATCTCGGAATCCACTGCGGCTAGGACTCAACTCGGAATCTACTGCAGCTACGTCTCAACTCGGAATCTACTGCGGTTTGGACTCAACTCGGAATCTACTGCGGCAACGAATCAACACAGAATCTACTGCTGCTACGTCTCAACTCGGAATATACAGCGGCAACGACTCAACTCGGAATCTACGGCGGCTACGTCTCAACTCGGAATCTCCTGCGGCTACGTCTCAACTCGGAATCTACTGCGGCTACGTCTCAACTCGGAATCTACTGCGGCTACGACTCAACTCGGAATCTACTGCGGCAACGACTCAACTCGGCATCTACTGCGGCTACGTCTCAACTCTGAATCTACTGTGGCTACGTCTCAACTCGGAATCTACTGCGGTTTGAACTCAACTCGGAATCTACTGCGGAAAGGACTCAACACAGAATCTACTGCTGCTACGTCTCAACTCGGAATCTACTGCGGCTACGACTCAACTCGGAATCTCCTTCTGCTACGTCTCAACTCGGAATCTACTGCGGCTACGTCTCAACTCGGAATCTGCTGCGGCTACGTCTCAACTCGGAATCTACAGCGGCTACGTCTCAACTCGGAATCTACTGCAGCTACGACTCAACTCGGAATCTACTGCGGCAACGACTCAACTCGGAATCTACTGCGGCTACGTCTCAACTCGGAATCTACTGCGGCTACGTCTCATCTCGGAATCTACTGCGGCTAGGACTCAGCTCGGAATCTACTGCAGCTACGTCTCAACTCGGAATCTACTGCGGTTTGGACTCAACTCCGAAATCTACTGCGGCAACGACTCAACACAGAATCTACAGCTGCTACGTCTCAACTCGGAATCTACAGCAGCAACGACTCAACTCGGAATCTACGGCGGCTACGTCTCAACTCGGAATCTACTGCTGCTACGTCTCAACTCGGAATCTACTGCAGCTACGTCTCAACTCGGAATCTACTGCGGCTAGGACTCAACTCGGAATCTACTGCGGCAACGAATCAACACAGAATCTACTGCTGCTACGTCTCAACTCGGAATATACAGCGGCAACGACTCAACTCGGAATCTACGGCGGCTACGTCTCAACTCGGAATCTCCTGCGGCTACGTCTCAACTCGGAATCTACTGCGGCTACGTCTCAACTCGGAATCTACTGCGGCTACGACTCAACTCGGAATCTACTGCGGCAACGACTCAACTCGGAATCTACTGCGGCTACGTCTCAACTCTGAATCTACTGTGGCTACGTCTCAACTCGGAATCTACTGCGGTTTGAACTCAACTCGGAATCTACTGCGGCAACGACTCAACACAGAACATACTGCTGCTACGTCTCAACTCGGAATCTACTGCGGCTACGACTCAACTCGGAATCTCCTTCTGCTACGTCTCAACTCGGAATCTACTGCGGCTACGTCTCAACTCGGAATCTACTGCGGCTACGTCTCAACTCGGAATCTACAGCGGCTACGTCTCAACTCGGAATCTACTGCAGCTACGACTCAACTCGGAATCTACTGCGGCAACGACTCAACTCGGAATCTACTGCGGCTACGTCTCAACTCGGAATCTACTGCGGCTACGTCTCATCTCGGAATCTACTGCGGCTAGGACTCAACTCGGAATCTACTGCAGCTACGTCTCAACTCGGAATCTACTGCGGTTTGGACTCAACTCCGAAATCTACTGCGGCAACGACTCAACACAGAATCTACAGCTGCTACGTCTCAACTCGGAATCTACAGCAGCAACGACTCAACTCGGAATTTACGGCGGCTACGTCTCAACTCGGAATCTACTGCTGCTACGTCTCAACTCGGAATCTACTGCAGCTACGTCTCAACTCGGAATCTACTGCGGCTAGGACTCAACTCGGAATCTACTGCGGCTACGTCTCAACTCGGAATCTACTGCGGCTACGTCTCAACTCGGAATCTACTGCGGCAACGACTAAACTCGGAATCTACTGCGGCAACGACTAAACTCGGAATCTACTGCGGCTAAGTCTCAACTCGGAATCTACTGCGGCTAGGACTCAACTCGGAATCTACTGCGGCTACGTCTCAACTCGGAATCTACTGCGGCTACGTCTCAACTCGGAATCTACTGCGGTTTGGACTCAACTCGGAATCTACTGCGGCTAGGACTCAACTCGGAATCTACTGCTGCTACGTCTCAACTCGGAATCTACTGCGGCTACGACTCAACTCGGAATCTACTGTGGCTACGTCTCAACTCGGAATCTACTGCGGCTACGTCTCAACTCGGAATCTACTGCAGCTACGACTCAACTCGGAATCTACTGCTGCTACGTCTCAACTCGGAATCTACTGCGGCTACGTCTCAACTCGGAATCTACTGCGGCTACGTCTCAACTCGGAATCTACTGCGGCTAAGTCTCAACTCGGAATCTACTGCGGCTACGACTCAACGCGGAATCTACTGCGGATACGTCTCAACTCGGAATCTACTGCAGATACGTCTCAACTTGGAATCTACTGCGGCTACGTCTCAACTCGAAATCTACTGCGGCTACGTCTCAACTCGGAATCTACTGCGGCTACATCTCAACTCGGAATCTACTGCGGCTAAGATTCAACTCGGAATCTACTGCTGCTACGTCTAAACTCGGAATCTACAGCGGCTACGTCTCAAATCGGAATCTACTGCGGCTACGACTCAACTCGGAATCTACTGCGGCTAGGACTCAACTCGGAATCTACTGCGGCTAGGACTCAACTCGGAATCTACTGCAGCTACGTCTCAACTCGGAATCTACTGCAGCTAGGACTCAACTCGGAATCTACTGCAGCTACGTCTCAACTCGGAATCTACTGCAGCTACGTCTCAACTCGGAATCTACTGCGGCTAGGACTCAACTCAGAATCTACTGCGGCTACGTCTCAACTCAGAATCTACTGCGGCTACGTCTCAACTCGGAATCTACTGCAGCTACGTCTCAACTCGGAATCTACTGCGGCTATGTCTCAACTCTTAATCTACTGCGGCTACGTCTCAACTCGGAATCTACTGCGGCTACGTCTCAACTCGGAATCTACAGCGGCAACGATACAACTCGGAATCTACTGCGGCAACGACTCAACTCGAAATCTACTGCGGCTACGTCTCAACTCGGAATCTACTGCGGCTAGGACTCAACTCGGAATCTACTGCGGCAACGACTCAACTCGGAATCTACTGCGGTTACGTCTCAACTCGGAATCTACTGCGGCTACGTCTCAACTCGGAATCTACAGCGGCTACGTCTCAACTCGGAATCTACAGCGGCTACGTCTCAACTCGGAATCTACTGCGGCTACGTCTCAACTCGGAATCTACTGCGGCTACGTCTCAACTCGGAATCTACTGCGGCTAGGACTCAACTCGGAATCTACTGCGGCAACGACTCAACTCGGAATCTACTGCGGCTACGTCTCAACTCGGAATCTACTGCGGCTACGTCTCAACTCGGAATCTACAGCGGCTACGTCTCAACTCGGAATCTACTGCGGCTACGTCTCAACTCGGAATCTACTGCGGCTACGTCTCAACTCGGAATCTACCGCGGCAACGACTCAACTCGGAATCTACTGCGGCTACGTCTCAACTTGGAAACTACAGCGGCTACGTCTCAACTCGGAATCTACTGCGGCTACGTCTCAACTCGGAATCTTCTGCGGCTACGACTCAACTCGGAATCTACAGCGCCAAGGACTCAACTCGGAATCTACTGCGGCTACGTCTCAACTCGGAATCTACAGCGCCAAGGACTCAACTCGGAATCTACTGCGGCTACGTCTCAACTCGGAATCTACTGCGGCTACGTCTCAACTCGGAATCTACTGCGGCTACGTCTCAACTCGGAATCTACCGCGGCAACGACTCAACTCGGAATCTACTGCGGCTACGACTCAACTCAGAATCTACTGCCGCTACGTCTCAACTCGGAATCGACTGCGGCTACGTCTCAACTCGGAATCTACTGCTGCTACGTCTCGGAATCTACTGCGGCTACGTCTCAACTCGGAATCTACTGCGGCAACGACTCAACTTAGAATCTACTGCGGCTAGGACTCAACTCGGAATCTACTGCGGCTACGTCTCAACTCGGAATCTACTGCGGCTACGACTCAACTCGGAATCTACAGCGGCTACGTCTCAACTCGGAATCTACAGTGGCTACGTCTCAACTCGGAATCTACAGTGGCTACGTCTCAACTCGGAATCTACTGCGGCTAGGACTCAACTCGGAATCTACTGCGGCTACGTCTCAACTCGGAATCTACTGCGGCTACGTCTCAACTCGGAATCTACAGCGGCAACGACTCAACTCGGAATCTACTGCGGCTACGTCTCAACTCGGAATCTGCAGCGGCTACGTCTCAACTCGGAATCTACTCCGGCTAGGACTCAACTCGGAATCTACTGCGGCTACGTCTCAGCTCGGAATCTTCTGCGGCTACGTCTCAACTCGGAAACTACAGCGGCTACGTCTCAACTCGAAATCTACTGCGGCTACGTCTCAACTCGGAATCTACTGCGGCTACGACTCAACTCGGAATCTACAGCGCCAAGGACTCAACTCGGAATCTACTACGGCTAGGTCTCAACTCGGAATCTACTGTGGCTACGTCTCAACTCGGAATCTACTGCGGCTACGACTCAACTCGGAATCTACTGCTGCTACGTCTCAACTCGGAATCTACTGCGGCTACGTCTCAACTCGGAATCTACAGCGGCAAAGACTCAACTCGGAATCTACTGCGGCTACGTCTCAACTCGGAATCTGCAGCGGCTACGTCTCAACTCGGAATCTACTCCGGCTAGGACTCAACTCGGAATCTACTGCGGCTACGTCTCAGCTCGGAATCTTCTGCGGCTACGTCTCAACTCGGAAACTACAGCGGCTACGTCTCAACTCGAAATCTACTGCGGCTACGTCTCAACTCGGAATCTACTGCGGCTACGACTCAACTCGGAATCTACAGCGCCAAGGACTCAACTCGGAATCTACTGCGGCTAGGTCTCAACTCGGAATCTACTGTGGCTACGTCTCAACTCGGAATCTACTGCGGCTACGACTCAACTCGGAATCTACTGCTGCTACGTCTCAACTCGGAATCTACTGCGGCTACGTCTCAACTCGGAATCTACAGCGGCTACGTCTCAACTCGGAATCTACAGCGCCAAGGACTCAACTCGGAATCTACTGCGGCTACGTCTCAACTCGGAATCTACAGCGCCAAGGACTCAACTCGGAATCTACTGCGGCTACGTCTCAACTCGGAATCTACTGCTGCTACGTCTCAACTCGGAATCTACCGCGGCAACGACTCAACTCGGAATCTACTGCGGCTACGACTCAACTCAGAATCTACTGCCGCTACGTCTCAACTCGGAATCGAATGCGGCTACGTCTCAACTCGGAATCTACTGCTGCTACGTCTCGGAATCTACTGCGGCTACGTCTCAACTCGGAATCTACTGCGGCAACTACTCAACTTAGAATCTACTGCGGCTAGGACTCAACTCGGAATCTACTGCGGCAACGACTCAACTCGGTATCTACTGCTACAACGACTCAACTCGGAATCTACTGCGGCTACGTCTCAACTCGGAATCTACAGCGGCTACGTCTCAACACGGAATCTACTGCGGCTACGTCTCAACTCGGAATCTACTGCGGCTACGACTCAACTCGGAATCTACAGCGGCTACGTCTCAACTCGGAATCTACAGTGGCTACGTCTCAACTCCGAATCTACAGTGGCTACGTCTCAACTCGGAATCTACTGCGGCTAGGACTCAACTCGGAATCTACTGCGGCTACGTCTCAACTCGGAATCTACTGCGGCTACGTCTCAACTCGGAATCTACAGCGGCAACGACTCAACTCGGAATCTACTGTGGCTACGTCTCAACTCGGAATCTGCAGCGGCTACGTCTCAACTCGGAATCTACTGCGGCTAGGACTCAACTCGGAATCTACTGCGGCTACGTCTCAGCTCGGAATCTTCTGCGGCTACGTCTCAACTCGGAAACTACAGCGGCTACGTCTCAACTCGAAATCTACTGCGGCTACGTCTCAACTCGGAATCTACTGCGGCTACGACTCAACTCGGAATCTACAGCGCCAAGGACTCAACTCGGAATCTACTGCGGCTACGTCTCAACTCGGAATCTACTGTGGCTACGTCTCAACTCGGAATCTACTGCGGCTACGACTCAACTCGGAATCTACTGCTGCTACGTCTCAACTCGGAATCTACTGCGGCTACGTCTCAACTCGGAATCTACAGCGGCTACATCTCAACTCGGAATATACTGCGGCTACGACTCAACTCGGAATCTACTGCTGCTACGTCTCAGCTCGGAATCTACTGCGGCTACGTCTCAACTTGGAAACTACAGCGGCTACGTCTCAACTCGGAATCTACTGCGGCTACGTCTCAACTCGGAATCTACTGAGGCTAAGTCTAACTCGGAATCTACTGCGGCTACGACTCAACTCGGAATCTACTGCGGCTACGTCTCAACTCGGAAACTACAGCGGCTACGTCTCAACTCGGAATCTACTGCGGCTACGTCTCAACTCGGAATCTACTGCGGCTACGTCTCGGAATCTACTGCGGCTACGTCTCAACTCGGAATCTACTGCGGCAACGACTCAACTCAGAATCTACTGCTGCTAGGACTCAACTCGGAATCTACTGCGGCTACATCTCAACTCGGAATCTACTGCGGCTGCATCTCGGAATCTACTGTAGCTATGTCTCAACTCGGAATCTACTGCAGCTACGTCTCAACTCAGAATCTACTGCGGCTAGGACTCAACTCAGAATCTACAGCGGCTAGGACTCAACTCGGAATCTAATGCAGCTACGTCTCAACTCGGAATCTACTGCGGCTACGTCTCAACTCGGAATCTACTGCGGCTACGTCTCAACTCGGAATCTACTGCGGCTAGGACTCAACTCGGAATCTACTGCGGCTACGTCTCAACTCGGAATCTACTGCGGCTACGTCTCAACTCGGAATCTACCGCGGCAACGACTCAACTCGGAATCTACTGCGGCTACGACTCAACTCAGAATCTACTGCCGCTACGTCTCAACTCGGAATCGACTGCGGCTATGTCTCAACTCGGAATCTACTGCTGCTACGTCTCAACTCGGAATCTACTGCGGCTACGTCTCAACTCGGAATCTACAGCGCCAAGGACTCAACTCGTAATCTACAGCGGCTACGTATCAACTAGGAATCTACAGCGGCAACGACTCAACTCGGAATCTACTGCGGCTACGTCTCAACTCGGAATCTACTGCGGCTACGTCTCAACTTGGAATCTACCGCGGCAACGACTCAACTCGGAATCTGCTGCGGCTACGACTCAACTCAGAATCTACTGCCGCTACGTCTCAACTCGGAATCTACTGCGGCTGTGTCTCAACTCGGAATCTACTACTGCTACGTCTCGGAATCTACTGCAGCTACGTCTCAACTCGGAATCTACTGCGGCAACGACTCAACTTAGAATCTACTGCGGCTAGGACTCAACTCGGAATCTACTGCGGCAACGACTCAACTCGGAATCTACTGCTACAACGACTCAACTCGGAATCTACTGCGGCTACGTCTCAACTCGGAATCTACAGCGGCTACGTCTCAACTCGGAGTATACTGCGGCTACGTCTCAACTCGGAATCTACTGCGGCTACGACTCAACTCGGAATCTACAGCGCCAAGGACTCAACTCGGAATCTACAGTGGCTACGTCTCAACTCGGAATCTACAGTGGCTACGTCTCAACTCGGAATCTACTGCGGCTAGGACTCAACTCGGAATCTACTACGGCTACGTCTCAACTCGGAATCTACTGCGGCTACGTCTCAACTCGGAATCTACAGCGGCAACGACTCAACTCGGAATCTACTGCGGCTACGTCTCAACTCGGAATCTACTGCGGCTACGACTCAACTCGGAATCTACTGCAGCTACGTCTCAACTCGGAATCTACTGCGGCTAGGACTCAACTCGGAATCTACTGCGGCTACGTCTCAACTCGGAATCTACTGCGGCTACGTCTCAACTCGGAATCTACTGCGGCAACAACTAAACTCGGAATCTACTGCGGCAACGACTAAACCTGGAATCTACTGCGGCTACGTCTCAACTCGGAATCTACTGCGGTTAGGACTCAACTCGGAATCTACTGCGGCTACGTCTCAACTCGGAATCTACTGCGGCTACGTCTCAACTCGGAATCTACTGCGGTTTGGACTCAACTCGGAATCTACTGCGGCTAGGACTCAACTCGGAATCTACTGCTGCTACGTCTCAACTCGGAATCTACTGCGGCTACGACTCAACTCGGAATCTACTGTGGCTACGTCTCAACTCGGAATCTACTGTGGCTACGTCTCAACTCGGAATCTACTGCAGCTACGACTCAACTCGGAATCTACTGCTGCTACGTCTCAACTCGGAATCTACTGCGGCTACGTCTCAACTCGGAATCTACTGCGGCTACGTCTCAACTCGGAATCTACTGCGGCTAAGTCTCAACTCGGAATCTACTGCGGCTACGACTCAACGCGGAATCTACTGCGGATACGTCTCAACTCGGAATCTACTGCAGCTACGTCTCAACTTGGAATCTACTGCGGCTACGTCTCAACTCGAAATCTATTGCGGCTACGTCTCAACTCGGAATCTACTGCGGCTACATCTCAACTCGGAATCTACTGCGGCTACGACTCAACTCAGAATCTACTGTGGCTACGTCTCAACTCGGAATCTACTGTGGCTACGTCTCAACTCGGAATCTACTGCAGCTACGACTCAACTCGGAATCTACTGCTGCTACGTCTCAACTCGGAATCTACTGCGGCTACGTCTCAACTCGGAATCTACTGCGGCTACGTCTCAACTCGGAATCTACTGCGGCTAAGTCTCAACTCGGAATCTACTGCGGCTACGACTCAACGCGGAATCTACTGCGGATACGTCTCAACTCGGAATCTACTGCAGCTACGTCTCAACTTGGAATCTACTGCGGCTACGTCTCAACTCGAAATCTATTGCGGCTACGTCTCAACTCGGAATCTACTGCGGCTACATCTCAACTCGGAATCTACTGCGGCTAGGACTCAACTCGGAATCTACTGCGGCAACGACTCAACTCGGAATCTACTGCTGCTACGTCTAAACTCGGAATCTACTGCGGCTACGTCTCAAATCGGAATCTACTGCGGCTACGACTCAACTCGGAATCTACTGCGGCTAGGACTCAACTCGGAATCTACTGCGGCTAGGACTCAACTCGGAATCTTCTGCGGCTACGACTCAACTCGGAATCTACAGCGCCAAGGACTCAACTCGGAATCTACTGCGGCTACGTCTCAACTCGGAATCTACAGCGCCAAGGACTCAACTCGGAATCTACTGCGGCTACGTCTCAACTCGGAATCTACCGCGGCTACGTCTCAACTCGGAATCTACTGCGGCTACGTCTCAACTCGGAATCTACCGCGGCAACGACTCAACTCGGAATCTACTGCGGCTACGACTCAACTCAGAATCTACTGCCGCTACGTCTCAACTCGGAATCGACTGCGGCTACGTCTCAACTCGGAATCTACTGCTGCTACGTCTCGGAATCTACTGCGGCTACGTCTCAACTCGGAATCTACTGCGGCAACGACTCAACTTAGAATCTACTGCGGCTAGGACTCAACTCGGAATCTACTGCGGCAACGACTCAACTCGGAATCTACTGCTACAACGACTCAACTCGGAATCTACTGCGGCTACGTCTCAACTCGGAATCTACAGCGGCTACGTCTCAACTCGGAATCTACTGCGGCTACGTCTCAACTCGGAATCTACTGCTGCTACGTCTAAACTCGGAATCTACAGCGGCTACGTCTCAACTCGGAATCTACAGTGGCTACGTCTCAACTCGGAATCTACAGTGGCTACGTCTCAACTCGGAATCTACTGCGGCTAGGACTCAACTCGGAATCTACTGCGGCTACGTCTCAACTCGGAATCTACTGCGGCTACGTCTCAACTCGGAATCTACAGCGGCAACGACTCAACTCGGAATCTACTGCGGCTACGTCTCAACTCGGAATCTGCAGCGGCTACGTCTCAACTCGGAATCTACTGCGGCTAGGACTCAACTCGGAATCTACTGCGGCTACGTCTCAGCTCGGAATCTTCTGCGGCTACGTCTCAACTCGGAAACTACAGCGGCTACGTCTCAACTCGAAATCTACTGCGGCTACGTCTCAACTCGGAATCTACTGCGGCTACGACTCAACTCGGAATCTACAGCGCCAAGGACTCAACTCGGAATCTACTGCGGCTAGGTCTCAACTCGGAATCTACTGTGGCTACGTCTCAACTCGGAATCTACTGCGGCTACGACTCAACTCGGAATCTACTGCTGCTACGTCTCAACTCGGAATCTACTGCGGCTACGTCTCAACTCGGAATCTACAGCGGCTACGTCTCAACTCGGAATCTACAGCGCCAAGGACTCAACTCGGAATCTACTGCGGCTACATCTCAACTCGGAATCTACTGCGGCTAGGACTCAACTCGGAATCTACTGCGGCAACGACTCAACTCGGAATCTACTGCTGCTACGTCTAAACTCGGAATCTACTGCGGCTACGTCTCAAATCGGAATCTACTGCGGCTACGACTCAACTCGGAATCTACTGCGGCTAGGACTCAACTCGGAATCTACTGCGGCTAGGACTCAACTCGGAATCTTCTGCGGCTACGACTCAACTCGGAATCTACAGCGCCAAGGACTCAACTCGGAATCTACTGCGGCTACGTCTCAACTCGGAATCTACAGCGCCAAGGACTCAACTCGGAATCTACTGCGGCTACGTCTCAACTCGGAATCTACCGCGGCTACGTCTCAACTCGGAATCTACTGCGGCTACGTCTCAACTCGGAATCTACCGCGGCAACGACTCAACTCGGAATCTACTGCGGCTACGACTCAACTCAGAATCTACTGCCGCTACGTCTCAACTCGGAATCGACTGCGGCTACGTCTCAACTCGGAATCTACTGCTGCTACGTCTCGGAATCTACTGCGGCTACGTCTCAACTCGGAATCTACTGCGGCAACGACTCAACTTAGAATCTACTGCGGCTAGGACTCAACTCGGAATCTACTGCGGCAACGACTCAACTCGGAATCTACTGCTACAACGACTCAACTCGGAATCTACTGCGGCTACGTCTCAACTCGGAATCTACAGCGGCTACGTCTCAACTCGGAATCTACTGCGGCTACGTCTCAACTCGGAATCTACTGCTGCTACGTCTAAACTCGGAATCTACAGCGGCTACGTCTCAACTCGGAATCTACAGTGGCTACGTCTCAACTCGGAATCTACAGTGGCTACGTCTCAACTCGGAATCTACTGCGGCTAGGACTCAACTCGGAATCTACTGCGGCTACGTCTCAACTCGGAATCTACTGCGGCTACGTCTCAACTCGGAATCTACAGCGGCAACGACTCAACTCGGAATCTACTGCGGCTACGTCTCAACTCGGAATCTGCAGCGGCTACGTCTCAACTCGGAATCTACTGCGGCTAGGACTCAACTCGGAATCTACTGCGGCTACGTCTCAGCTCGGAATCTTCTGCGGCTACGTCTCAACTCGGAAACTACAGCGGCTACGTCTCAACTCGAAATCTACTGCGGCTACGTCTCAACTCGGAATCTACTGCGGCTACGACTCAACTCGGAATCTACAGCGCCAAGGACTCAACTCGGAATCTACTGCGGCTAGGTCTCAACTCGGAATCTACTGTGGCTACGTCTCAACTCGGAATCTACTGCGGCTACGACTCAACTCGGAATCTACTGCTGCTACGTCTCAACTCGGAATCTACTGCGGCTACGTCTCAACTCGGAATCTACAGCGGCTACGTCTCAACTCGGAATCTACAGCGCCAAGGACTCAACTCGGAATCTACTGCGGCTACGTCTCAACTCGGAATCTACTGCGGCTACGTCTCAACTCGGAATCTACTGCGGCTACGTCTCAACTCGGAATCTACCGCGGCAACGACTCAACTCGGAATCTACTGCGGCTACGACTCAACTCAGAATCTACTGCCGCTACGTCTCAACTCGGAATCGACTGCGGCTACGTCTCAACTCGGAATCTACTGCTGCTACGTCTCGGAATCTACTGCGGCTACGTCTCAACTCGGAATCTACTGCGGCAACGACTCAACTTAGAATCTACTGCGGCTAGGACTCAACTCGGAATCTACTGCGGCAACGACTCAACTCGGAATCTACTGCTACAACGACTCAACTCGGAATCTACTGCGGCTACGTCTCAACTCGGAATCTACAGCGGCTACGTCTCAACTCGGAATCTACTGCGGCTAGGACTCAACTCGGAATCTACTGCGGCTACGTCTCAACTCGGAATCTACTGCGGCTACGACTCAACTCGGAATCTACAGCGCCAAGGACTCAACTCGGAATCTACTGCGGCTACGTCTCAACTCGGAATCTACTGTGGCTAAGTCTCAACTCGGAATCTACTGCGGCTACGACTCAACTCGGAATCTACTGCTGCTACGTCTCAACTCGGAATCTACTGCGGCTACGTCTCAACTCGGAATCTACAGCGGCTACATCTCAACTCGGAATATACTGCGGCTAGGACTCAACTCGGAATCTACTGCTGCTACGTCTCAGCTCGGAATCTACTGCGGCTACGTCTCAACTTGGAAACTACAGCGGCTACGTCTCAACTCGGAATCTACTGCGGCTACGTCTCAACTCGGAATCTACTGCGGCTAAGTCTAACTCGGAATCTACTGCGGCTACGACTCAACTCGGAATCTACTGCGGCTACGTCTCAACTCGGAAACTACAGCGGCTACGTCTCAACTCGGAATCTACTGCGGCTACGTCTCAACTCGGAATCTACTGCGGCTACGTCTCGGAATCTACTGCGGCTACGTCTCAACTCGGAATCTACTGCGGCAACGACTCAACTCAGAATCTACTGCTGCTAGGACTCAACTCGGAATCTACTGCGGCTACATCTCAACTCGGAATCTACTGCGGCTGCATCTCGGAATCTACTGTAGCTATGTCTCAACTCGGAATCTACTGCAGCTACGTCTCAACTCAGAATCTACTGCGGCTAGGACTCAACTCAGAATCTACAGCGGCTAGGACTCAACTCGGAATCTAATGCAGCTACGTCTCAACTCGGAATCTACTGCGGCTACGTCTCAACTCGGAATCTACTGCGGCTACGTCTCAACTCGGAATCTACTGCGGCTAGGACTCAACTCGGAATCTACTGCGGCTACGTCTCAACTCGGAATCTACTGCGGCTACGTCTCAACTCGGAATCTACCGCGGCAACGACTCAACTCGGAATCTACTGCGGCTACGACTCAACTCAGAATCTACTGCCGCTACGTCTCAACTCGGAATCGACTGCGGCTATGTCTCAACTCGGAATCTACTGCTGCTACGTCTCAACTCGGAATCTACTGCGGCTACGTCTCAACTCGGAATCTACAGCGCCAAGGACTCAACTCGTAATCTACAGCGGCTACGTATCAACTCGGAATCTACAGCGGCAACGACTCAACTCGGAATCTACTGCGGCTACGTCTCAACTCGGAATCTACTGCGGCTACGTCTCAACTCGGAATCTACCGCGGCAACGACTCAACTCGGAATCTGCTGCGGCTACGACTCAACTCAGAATCTACTGCCGCTACGTCTCAACTCGGAATCTACTGCGGCTGTGTCTCAACTCGGAATCTACTGATGCTACGTCTCGGAATCTACTGCAGCTACGTCTCAACTCGGAATCTACTGCGGCAACGACTCAACTTAGAATCTACTGCGGCTAGGACTCAACTCGGAATCTACTGCGGCAACGACTCAACTCGGAATCTACTGCTACAACGACTCAACTCGGAATCTACTGCGGCTACGTCTCAACTCGGAATCTACAGCGGCTACGTCTCAACTCGGAATATACTGCGGCTACGTCTCAACTCGGAATCTACTGCGGCTACGACTCAACTCGGAATCTACAGCGCCAAGGACTCAACTCGGAATCTACAGTGGCTACGTCTCAACTCGGAATCTACAGTGGCTACGTCTCAACTCGGAATCTACTGCGGCTAGGACTCAACTCGGAATCTACTACGGCTACGTCTCAACTCGGAATCTACTGCGGCTATGTCTCAACTCGGAATCTACAGCTTCAACGACTCAACTCGGAATCTACTGCGGCTACGTCTCAACTCGGAATCTACTGCGGCTACGACTCAACTCGGAATCTACTGCAGCTACGTCTCAACTCGGAATCTACTGCGGCTAGGACTCAACTCGGAATCTACTGCGGCTACGTCTCAACTCGGAATCTACTGCGGCTACGTCTCAACTCGGAATCTACTGCGGCAACGACTAAACTCGGAATCTACTGCGGCAACGACTAAACCTGGAATCTACTGCGGCTACGTCTCAACTCGGAATCTACTGCGGTTAGGACTCAACTCGGAATCTACTGCTACAACGACTCAACTCGGAATCTACTGCGGCTACGTCTCAACTCGGAATCTACTGCGGTTTGGACTCAACTCGGAATCTACTGCGGCTAGGACTCAACTCGGAATCTACTGCTGCTACGTCTCAACTCGGAATCTACTGCGGCTACGACTCAACTCGGAATCTACTGTGGCTACGTCTCAACTCGGAATCTACTGTGGCTACGTCTCAACTCGGAATCTACTGCAGCTACGACTCAACTCGGAATCTACTGCTGCTACGTCTCAACTCGGAATCTACTGCGGCTACGTCTCAACTCGGAATCTACTGCGGCTACGTCTCAACTCGGAATCTACTGCGGCTAAGTCTCAACTCGGAATCTACTGCGGCTACGACTCAACGCGGAATCTACTGCGGATACGTCTCAACTCGGAATCTACTGCAGCTACGTCTCAACTTGGAATCTACTGCGGCTACGTCTCAACTCGAAATCTATTGCGGCTACGTCTCAACTCGGAAACTACTGCGGCTACATCTCAACTCGGAATCTACTGCGGCTAGGACTCAACTCGGAATCTACTGCGGCAACGACTCAACTCGGAATCTACTGCTGCTACGTCTAAACTCGGAATCTACTGCGGCTACGTCTCAAATCGGAATCTACTGCGGCTACGACTCAACTCGGAATCTACTGCGGCTAGGACTCAACTCGGAATCTACTGCGGCTAGGACTCAACTCGGAATCTACTGCAGCTACGTCTCAACTCGGAATCTACTGCAGCTAGGACTCAACTCGGAATCTACTGTAGCTATGTCTCAACTCGGAATCTACTGCGGCTACGTCTCAACTCGGAATCTACTGCGGCTAGGACTCAACTCAGAATCTACTGCGGCTACGTCTCAACTCGGAATCTACTGCTGCTACGTCTCAACTCGGAATCTACTGCGGCTATGTCTCAACTCTTAATCTACTGCGGCTACGTCTCAACTCGGAATCTACTGCGGCTACGTCTCAACTCGGAATCTACAGCGGCAACGACTCAACTCGGAATCTACTGCGGCAACGACTCAACTCGAAATCTACTGCGGCTACGTCTCAACTCGGAATCTACTGCGGCTAGGACTCAACTCGGAATCTACTGCGGCAACGACTCAACTCGGAATCTACTGCGGCTACGTCTCAACTCGGAATCTACTGCGGCTAGGACTCAACTCGGAATCTACTGCTGCTACGTCTCAACTCGGAATCTACTGCGGCTACGACTCAACTCGGAATCTACTGTGGCTACGTCTCAACTCGGAATCTACTGTGGCTACGTCTCAACTCGGAATCTACTGCAGCTACGACTCAACTCGGAATCTACTGCTGCTACGTCTCAACTCGGAATCTACTGCGGCTACGTCTCAACTCGGAATCTACTGCGGCTACGTCTCAACTCGGAATCTACTGCGGCTAAGTCTCAACTCGGAATCTACTGCGGCTACGACTCAACGCGGAATCTACTGCGGATACGTCTCAACTCGGAATCTACTGCAGCTACGTCTCAACTTGGAATCTACTGCGGCTACGTCTCAACTCGAAATCCACTGCGGCTACGTCTCAACTCGGAATCTACTGCGGCTACATCTAAACTCGGAATCTACTGCGGCTAGGACTCAACTCGGAATCTACTGCGGCAACGACTCAACTCGGAATCTACTGCAGCTACGTCTAAACTCGGAATCTACTGCGGCTACGTCTCAACTCGGAATCTACTGCGGCTACGACTCAACTCGGAATCTACTGCGGCTAGGACTCAACTCGGAATCTACTGCGGCTAGGACTCAACTCGGAATCTACTGCAGCTACGTCTCAACTCGGAATCTACTGCAGCTAGGACTCAACTCGGAATCTACTGCAGCTACGTCTCAACTCGGAATCTACTGCAGCTACGTCTCAACTCAGAATCTACTGCGGCTAGGACTCAACTCAGAATCTACTGCGGCTACGTCTCAACTCCAAATCTACTGCGGCTACGTCTCAACTCGGAATCTACTGCAGCTACGTCTCAACTCGGAATCTACTGCGGCTATGTCTCAACTCTTAATCTACTGCAGCTACGTCTCAACTCGGAATCTACTGCGGCTACGTCTCAACTCGGAATCTACAGCGGCAACGACTCAACTCGGAATCTACTGCGGCAACGACTCAACTCGAAATCTACTGCGGCTACGTCACAACTCGGAATCTACTGCGGCTATGTCTCAACTCTTAATCTACTGCGGCTACGTCTCAACTCGGAATCTACTGCGGCTACGTCTCAACTTGGAATCTACAGCGGCAACGACTCAACTCGGAATCTACTGCGGCAACGACTCAACTCGAAATCTACTGCGGCTACGTCACAACTCGGAATCTACTGCGGCTACGTCTCAACTCGGAATCTACTGCGGCAACGACTCAACTCGGAATCTACTGCGGCTACGTCTCAACTCGGAATCTACTGCGGCTACGTCTCAACTAGGAATCTACCGCGGCAACGACTCAACTCGGAATCTACTGCGGCTACGTCTCAACTTGGAAACTACAGCGGCTACGTCTCAACTCGGAATCTACTGCGGCTACGTCTCAACTCGGAATCTACTGCGGCTACGACTCAACTCGGAATCTACAGCGCCAAGGACTCAACTCGGAATCTACTGCGGCTACGTCTCAACTCGGAATCTTCAGCGGCTATGTCTCAACTCGGAATCTACTGCGGCTAGGACTCAACTCGGAATCTACTGCGGCTACGTCTCAACTCGGAATCTACAGCGCCAAGGACTCAACTCGTAATCTACAGCGGCTACGTATCAACTCGGAATCTACAGCGGCAACGACTCAACTCGGAATCTACTGCGGCTACGTCTCAACTCGGAATCTACTGCGGCTACGTCTCAACTCGGAATCTACCGCGGCAACGACTCAACTCGGAATCTACTGCGGCTACGACTCAACTCAGAATCTACTGCTGCTACGTCTCAACTCGGAATCGACTGCGGCTATGTCTCAACTCGGAATCTACTGCTGCTACGTCTTGGAATCTACTGCGGCTACGTCTCAACTCGGAATCTACTGCGGCAACGACTCAACTTAGAATCTACTGCGGCTAGGACTCAACTCGGAATCTACTGCGGCAACGACTCAACTCGGAATCTACTGCTACAACGACTCAACTCGGAATCTACTGCGGCTACGTCTCAACTCGGAATCTACAGCGGCTACGTCTCAACTCGGAATCTACTGCGGCTACGTCTCAACTCGGAATCTACTGCGGCTACGACTCAACTCGGAATCTACAGCGGCTACGTCTCAACTCGGAATCTACTGCGGCTAGGACTCAACTCGGAATCTACTGCGGCTACGTCTAAACTCGGAATCTACTGCGGCTACGTCTCAAATCGGAATCTACTGCGGCTACGACTCAACTCGGAATCTACTGCGGCTAGGACTCAACTCGGAATCTACTGCGGCTAGGACTCAACTCGGAATCTACTGCAGCTACGTCTCAACTCGGAATCTACTGCAGCTAGGACTCAACTCGGAATCTACTGTAGCTACGTCTCAACTCGGAATCTACTGCAGCTACGTCTCAACTCGGAATCTACTGCGGCTAGGACTCAACTCAGAATCTACTGCGGCTACGTCTCAACTCGGAATCTACTGCGGCTACGTCTCAACTCGGAATCTACTGCAGCTACGTCTCAACTCGGAATCGACTGCGGCTATGTCTCAACTCTTAATCTACTGCGGCTACGTCTAAACTCGGAATCTGCTGCGGCTACGTCTCAACTCGGAATCTACAGCGGCAACGACTCAACTCGGAATCTACAGCGGCAACGACTCAACTCGGAATATACTGCGGCAACGACTCAACTCAGAATCTACTGCGGCTACGTCTCAACTCGGAATCTACTGCGGCTAGGACTCAACTCGGAATCTACTGCTGCTACGTCTCAACTCGGAATCTACTGCGGCTACGACTCAACTCGGAATCTACTGTGGCTACGTCTCAACTCGGAATCTACTGTGGCTACGTCTCAACTCGGAATCTACTGCAGCTACGACTCAACTCGGAATCTACTGCTGCTACGTCTCAACTCGGAATCTACTGCGGCTACGTCTCAACTCGGAATCTACTGCGGCTAAGTCTCAACTCGGAATCTACTGCGGCTACGACTCAACGCGGAATCTACTGCGGATACGTCTCAACTCGGAATCTCCTGCAGCTACGTCTCAACTTGGAATCTACTGCGGCTACGTCTCAACTCGAAATCTACTGCGGCTACGTCTCAACTCGGAATCTACTGCGGCTACATCTCAACTCGGAATCTACTGCGGCTAGGACTCAACTCGGAATCTACTGCGGCAACGACTCAACTCGGAATCTACTGCTGCTACGTCTAAACTCGGAATCTACTGCGGCTACGTCTCAACTCGGAATCTACTGCAACTACGTCTCAACTCGGAATCGACTGCGGCTATGTCTCAACTCTTAATCTACTGCGGCTACGTCTCAACTCGGAATCTGCTGCGGCTACGTCTCAACTCGGAATCTACAGCGGCAACGACTCAACTCGGAATCTACTGCGGCAACGACTCAACTCGAAATCTACTGCGGCTACGTCTCAACTCGGAATCTACTGCGGCTAGGACTCAACTCGGAATCTACTGCGGCAACGACTCAACTCGGAATCTACTGCGGCTACGTCTCAACTCGGAATCTACTGCGGCTACGACTCAACTCGGAATCTACTGCTGCTACGTCTCAACTCGGAATCTACTGCGGCTACGACTCAACTCGGAATCTACTGTGGCTACGTCTCAACTCGGAATCTACTGTGGCTACGTCTCAACTCGGAATCTACTGCAGCTACGACTCAACTCGGAATCTACTGCTGCTACGTCTCAACTCGGAATCTACTGCGGCTACGTCTCAACTCGGAATCTACTGCGGCTACGTCTCAACTCGGAATCTACTGCGGCTAAGTCTCAACTCGGAATCTACTGCGGCTACGACTCAACGCGGAATCTACTGCGGATACGTCTCAACTCGGAATCTACTGCAGCTACGTCTCAACTTAGAATCTACTGCGGCTACGTCTCAACTCGAAATCTACTGCGGCTACGTCTCAACTCGGAATCTACTGCGGCTACATCTCAACTCGGAATCTACTGCGGCTAGGACTCAACTCGGAATCTACTGCGGCAACGACTCAACTCGGAATCTACTGCTGCTACGTCTAAACTCGGAATCTACTGCGGCTACGTCTCAACTCGGAATCTACTGCGGCTACGACTCAACTCGGAATCTACTGCGGCTAGGACTCAACTCGGAATCTACTGCGGCTAGGACTCAACTCGGAATCTACTGCAGCTACGTCTCAACTCGGAATCTACTGCAGCTAGGACTCAACTCGGAATCTACTGCAGCTACGTCTCAACTCGGAATCTACTGCAGCTACGTCTCAACTCAGAATCTACTGCGGCTAGGACTCAACTCAGAATCTACTGCGGCTACGTCTCAGCTCGGAATCTACTGCGGCTACGTCTCAACTCGGAATCTACTGCAGCTACGTCTCAACTCGGAATCTAATGCGGCTATGTCTCAACTCTTAATCTACTGCGGCTACGTCTCAACTCGGAATCTACTGCGGCTACGTCTCAACTCGGAATCTACAGCGGCAACGACTCAACTCGGAATCTACTGCGGCAACGACTCAACTCGAAATCTACTGCGGCTACGTCTCAACTCGGAATCTACTGCGGCTAGGACTCAACTCGGAATCTACTGCGGCAACGACTCAACTCGGAATCTACTGCGGCTACGTCTCAACTCGGAATCTACTGCGGCTACGTCTCAACTCGGAATCTACAGCGGCTACGTCTCAACTCGGAATCTACTGCGGCTACGTCTCAACTCGGAATCTACCGCGGCAACGACTCAACTCGGAATCTACTGCGGCTACGTCTCAACTTGGAAACTACAGCGGCTACGTCTCAACTCGGAATCTACTGCGGCTACGTCTCAACTCGGAATCTACTGCGGCTACGACTCAACTTGGAATCTACAGCGCCAAGGACTCAACTCGGAATCTACTGCGGCTACGTCTCAACTCGGAATCTACAGCGGCTATGTCTCAACTCGGAATCTACTGCGGCTAGGACTCAACTCGGAATCTACAGCGGCTACGTATCAACTCGGAATCTACAGCGGCAACGACTCAACTCGGAATCTACTGCGGCTACGTCTCAACTCGGAATCTACTGCGGCTACGTCTCAACTCGGAATCTACCGCGGCAATGACTCAACTCGGAATCTACTGCGGCTACGACTCAACTCAGAATCTACTGCCGCTACGTCTCAACTCGGAATCGACTGCGGCTATGTCTCAACTCGGAATCTACTGCTGCTACGTCTCAACTCGGAATCTACTGCGGCTACGACTCAACTCGGAATCTACAGCGCCAAGGACTCAACTCGTAATCTACAGCGGCTACGTATCAACTCGGAATCTACAGCGGCAACGACTCAACTCGGAATCTACTGCGGCTACGTCTCAACTCGGAATCTACTGCGGCTACGTCTCAACTCGGAATCTACCGCGGCAACGACTCAACTCGGAATCTACTGCGGCTACGACTCAACTCAGAATCTACTGCCGCTACGTCTCAACTCGGAATCGACTGCGGCTATGTCTCAACTCGGAATCTACTGCTGCTACGTCTCGGAATCTACTGCGGCTACGTCTCAACTCGGAATCTACTGCGGCAACGACTCAACTTAGAATCTACTGCGGCTAGGACTCAACTCGGAATCTACTGCGGCAACGACTCAACTCGGAATCTACTGCTACAACGACTCAACTCGGAATCTACTGCGGCTACGTCTCAACTCGGAATCTACAGCGGCTACGTCTCAACTCGGAATATACTGCGGCTACGTCTCAACTCGGAATCTACTGCGGCTACGACTCAACTCGGAATCTACAGCGCCAAGGACTCAACTCGGAATCTACAGTGGCTACGTCTCAACTCGGAATCTACAGTGGCTACGTCTCAACTCGGAATCTACTGCGGCTAGGACTCAACTCGGAATCTACTACGGCTACGTCTCAACTCGGAATCTACTGCGGCTACGTCTCAACTCGGAATCTACAGCGGCAACGACTCAACTCGGAATCTACTGCGGCTACGTCTCAACTCGGAATCTACTGCTGCTACGTCTCAACTCGGAATCTACTGCAGCTACGTCTCAACTCGGAATCTACTGCGGCTAGGACTCAACTCGGAATCTACTGCGGCTACGTCTCAACTCGGAATCTACTGCGGCTACGTCTCAACTCGGAATCTACTGCGGCAACGACTAAACTCGGAATCTACTGCGGCAACGACTAAACCTGGAATCTACTGCGGCTACGTCTCAACTCGGAATCTACTGCGGTTAGGACTCAACTCGGAATCTACCGCGGCAACGACTCAACTCGGAATCTACTGCGGCTACGTCTCAACTCGGAATCTACTGCGGTTTGGACTCAACTCGGAATCTACTGCGGCTAGGACTCAACTCGGAATCTACTGCTGCTACGTCTCAACTCGGAATCTACTGCGGCTACGACTCAACTCGGAATCTACTGTGGCTACGTCTCAACTCGGAATCTACTGTGGCTACGTCTCAACTCGGAATCTACTGCAGCTACGACTCAACTCGGAATCTACTGCTGCTACGTCTCAACTCGGAATCTACTGCGGCTACGTCTCAACTCGGAATCTACTGCGGCTACGTCTCAACTCGGAATCTACTGCGGCTAAGTCTCAACTCGGAATCTACTGCGGCTACGACTCAACGCGGAATCTACTGCGGATACGTCTCAACTCGGAATCTACTGCAGCTACGTCTCAACTTGGAATCTACTGCGGCTACGTCTCAACTCGAAATCTACTGCGGCTACGTCTCAACTCGGAATCTACTGCGGCTACATCTCAACTCGGAATCTACTGCGGCTAGGACTCAACTCGGAATCTACTGCGGCAACGACTCAACTCGGAATCTACTGCTGCTACGTCTAAACTCGGAATCTACTGCGGCTACGTCTCAAATCGGAATCTACTGCGGCTACGACTCAACTCGGAATCTACTGCGGCTAGGACTCAACTCGGAATCTACTGCGGCTAGGACTCAACTCGGAATCTACTGCAGCTACGTCTCAACTCGGAATCTACTGCAGCTAGGACTCAACTCGGAATCTACTGTAGCTACGTCTCAACTCGGAATCTACTGCAGCTACGTCTCAAATCGGAATCTACTGCGGCTAGGACTCAACTCAGAATCTACTGCGGCTACGTCTCAACTCGGAATCTACTGCGGCTACGTCTCAACTCGGAATCTACTGCAGCTACGTCTCAACTCGGAATCGACAGCGGATATGTCTCAGCTCTTAATCTACTGCGGCTACGTCTCAACTCGGAATCTGCTGCGGCTACGTCTCAACTCGGAATCTACAGCGGCAACGACTCAACTCGGAATCTACTGCGGCAACGACTCAACTCGAAATCTACTGCGGCTACGTCTCAACTCGGAATCTACTGCGGCTAGGACTCAACTCGGAATCTACTGCGGCAACGACTCAACTCGGAATCTACTGCGGCTACGTCTCAACTCGGAATCTACTGCGGCTAGGACTCAACTCGTAATCTACTGCTGCTACGTCTCAACTCGGAATCTACTGCGGCTACGACTCAACTCGGAATCTACTGTGGCTACGTCTCAACTCGGAATCTACTGTGGCTACGTCTCAACTCAGAATCTACTGCAGCTACGACTCAACTCGGAATCTACTGCTGCTACGTCTCAACTCGGAATCTACTGCGGCTAAGTCTCAACTCGGAATCTACTGCGGCTAAGTCTCAACTCGGAATCTACTGCGGCTACGACTCAACGCGGAATCTACTGCGGATACGTCTCAACTCGGAATCTACTGCAGCTACGTCTCAACTTGGAATCTACTGCGGCTACGTCTCAACTCGAAATCTACTGCGGCTACGTCTCAACTCCGAATCTACTGCGGCTACATCTCAACTCGGAATCTACTGCGGCTATGTCTCAACTCGGAATCTACTGCGGCTACGTCTCAACTCGGAATCTACTGCGGCTAAGTCTCAACTCGGAATCTACTGCGGCTACGACTCAACGCGGAATCTACTGCGGCTACGACTCAACTCGGAATCTACTGCGGCTAGGACTCAACTCGGAATCTACTGCGGCTAGGACTCAACTCGGAATCTACTGCAGCTACGTCTCAACTCGGAATCTACTGCAGCTAGGACTCAACTCGGAATCTACTGCAGCTACGTCTCAACTCGGAATCTACTGCAGCTACGTCTCAACTCAGAATCTACTGCGGCTAGGACTCAACTCAGAATCTACTGCGGCTACGTCTCAACTCGGAATCTACTGCGGCTACGTCTCAACTCGGAATCTACTGCAGCTACGTCTCAACTCGGAATCTACTGCGGCTATGTCTCAACTCTTAATCTACTGCGGCTACGTCTCAACTCGGAATCTACTTCGGCTACGTCTCAACTCGGAATCTACAGCGGCAACGACTCAACTCGGAATCTACTGGGGCAACGACTCAACTCGAAATCTACTGCGGCTACGTCTCAACTCGGAATCTACTGCGGCTAGGACTCAACTCGGAATCTACTGCGGCAACGACTCAACTCGGAATCTACTGCGGCTACGTCTCAACTCGGAATCTACTGCGGCTACGTCTCAACTCGGAATCTACAGCGGCTACGTCTCAACTCGGAATCTACTGCGGCTACGTCTCAACTCGGAATCTACTGCGGCTACGTCTCAACTCGGAATCTACCGCGGCAACGACTCAACTCGGAATCTACTGCGGCTACGTCTCAACTTGGAAACTACAGCGGCTACGTCTCAACTCGGAATCTACAGCGGCTACGTCTCAACTCGGAATCTACTGCGGCTACGTCTCAACTCGGAATCTACTGCAGCTACGTCTCAACTCGGAATCTACTGCAGCTAGGACTCAACTCGGAATCTACTGCAGCTACGTCTCAACTCGGAATCTACTGCAGCTACGTCTCAACTCAGAATCTACTGCGGCTAGGACTCAACTCAGAATCTACTGCGGCTACGTCTCAACTCGGAATCTACTGCGGCTACGTCTCAACTCGGAATCTACTGCAGCTACGTCTCAACTCGGAATCTACTGCGGCTATGTCTCAACTCTTAATCTACTGCGGCTACGTCTCAACTCGGAATCTACTTCGGCTACGTCTCAACTCGGAATCTACAGCGGCAACGACTCAACTCGGAATCTACTGGGGCAACGACTCAACTCGAAATCTACTGCGGCTACGTCTCAACTCGGAATCTACTGGGGCTAGGACTCAACTCGGAATCTACTGCGGCAACGACTCAACTCGGAATCTACTGCGGCTACGTCTCAACTCGGAATCTACTGCGGCTACGTCTCAACTCGGAATCTACAGCGGCTACGTCTCAACTCGGAATCTACTGCGGCTACGTCTCAACTCGGAATCTACTGCGGCTACGTCTCAACTCGGAATCTACCGCGGCAACGACTCAACTCGGAATCTACTGCGGCTACGTCTCAACTTGGAAACTACAGCGGCTACGTCTCAACTCGGAATCTACTGCGGCTACGTCTCAACTCGGAATCTACTGCGGCTACGACTCAACTTGGAATCTACAGCGCCAAGGACTCAACTCGGAATCTACTCCGGCTACGTCTCAACTCGGAATCTACAGCGGCTATGTCTCAACTCGGAATCTACTGCGGCTAGGACTCAACTCGGAATCTACAGCGGCTACGACTCAACTTGGAATCTACAGCGCCAAGGACTCAACTCGGAATCTACTGCGGCTACGTCTCAACTCGGAATCTACAGCGGCTATGTCTCAACTCGGAATCTACTGCGGCTAGGACTCAACTCGGAATCTACAGCGGCTACGTATCAACTCGGAATCTACAGCGGCAACGACTCAACTCGGAATCTACTGCGGCTACGTCTCAACTCGGAATCTACTGCGGCTACGTCTCAACTCGGAATCTACTGCGGCAACGACTCAACTCGGAATCTACTGCGGCTACGACTCAACTCAGAATCTACTGCCGCTACGTCTCAACTCGGAATCGACTGCGGCTATGTCTCAACTCGGAATCTACTGCTGCTACGTCTCGGAATCTACTGCGGCTACGTCTCAACTCGGAATCTACTGCGGCAACGACTCAACTTAGAATCTACAGCGGCTAGGACTCAACTCGGAATCTACTGCGGCAACGACTCAACTCGGAATCTACTGCGGCTACGTCTCAACTCGGAATCTACAGCGGCTACGTCTCAACTCGGAATCTACTGCGGCTACGTCTCAACTTGGAATCTACTGCGGCTACGTCTCAACTCGGAATCTACCGCGGCAACGACTCAACTCGGAATCTACTGCGGCTACGTCTCAACTTGGAAACTACAGCGGCTACGTCTCAACTCGGAATCTACTGCGGCTACGTCTCAACTCGGAATCTACTGCGGCTACGACTCAACTTGGAATCTACAGCGCCAAGGACTCAACTCGGAATCTACTGCGGCTACGTCTCAACTCGGAATCTACAGCGGCTATGTCTCAACTCGGAATCTACTGCGGCTAGGACTCAACTCGGAATCTACAGCGGCTACGACTCAACTTGGAATCTACAGCGCCAAGGACTCAACTCGGAATCTACTGCGGCTACGTCTCAACTCGGAATCTACAGCGGCTATGTCTCAACTCGGAATCTACTGCGGCTAGGACTCAACTCGGAATCTACAGCGGCTACGTATCAACTCGGAATCTACAGCGGCAACGACTCAACTCGGAATCTACTGCGGCTACGTCTCAACTCGGAATCTACTGCGGCTACGTCTCAACTCGGAATCTACTGCGGCAACGACTCAACTCGGAATCTACTGCGGCTACGACTCAACTCAGAATCTACTGCCGCTACGTCTCAACTCGGAATCGACTGCGGCTATGTCTCAACTCGGAATCTACTGCTGCTACGTCTCGGAATCTACTGCGGCTACGTCTCAACTCGGAATCTACTGCGGCAACGACTCAACTTAGAATCTACAGCGGCTAGGACTCAACTCGGAATCTACTGCGGCAACGACTCAACTCGGAATCTACTGCTACAACGACTCAACTCGGAATCTACTGCGGCTACGTCTCAACTCGGAATCTACAGCGGCTACGTCTCAACTCGGAATATACTGCGGCTACGTCTCAACTCGGAATCTACTGCGGCTACGACTCAACTCGGAATCTACAGCGCCAAGGACTCAACTCGGAATCTACAGTGGCTACGTCTCAACTCGGAATCTACAGTGGCTACGTCTCAACTCGGAATCTACTGCGGCTAGGACTCAACTCGGAATCTACTACGGCTACGTCTCAACTTGGAATCTACTGCGGCTACGTCTCAACTCGGAATCTACAGCGGCAACGACTCAACTCGGAATCTACTGCGGCTACGTCTCAACTCGGAATCTACTGCTGCTACGTCTCAACTCGGAATCTACTGCAGCTACGTCTCAACTCGGAATCTACTGCGGCTAGGACTCAACTCGGAATCTACTGCGGCTACGTCTCAACTCGGAATCTACTGCGGCTACGTCTCAACTCGGAATCTACTGCGGCTACGTCTCAACTCGGAATCTACTGCGGTTTGGACTCAACTCGGAATCTACTGCGGCTAGGACTCAACTCGGAATCTACTGCTGCTACGTCTCAACTCGGAATCTACTGCGGCTACGACTCAACTCGGAATCTACTGCGGCTACGTCTCAACTCGGAATCTACTGTGGCTACGTCTCAACTCGGAATCTACTGCAGCTACGACTCAACTCGGAATCTACTGCTGCTACGTCTCAACTCGGAATCTACTGCGGCTACGTCTCAACTCGGAATCTACTGCGGCTACGTCTCAACTCGGAATCTGCTGCGGCTAAGTCTCAACTCGGAATCTACTGCGGCTACGACTCAACGCGGAATCTACTGCGGATACGTCTCAACTCGGAATCTACTGCAGCTACGTCTCAACTTGGAATCTACTGCGGCTACGTCTCAACTCGAAATCTACTGCGGCTACGTCTCAACTCGGAATCTACTGCGGCTACATCTCAACTCGGAATCTACTGCGGCTAGGACTCAACTCGGAATCTACTGCGGCTAGGACTCAACTCGGAATCTACTGCGGCTACGTCTCAACTCGAAATCTACTGCGGCTACGTCTCAACTCGGAATCTACTGCGGCTACATCTCAACTCGGAATCTACTGCGGCTAGGACTCAACTCGGAATCTACTGCGGCAACGACTCAACTCGGAATCTACTGCGGCTACGTCTCAACTCGGAATCTACTGCGGCTATGTCTCAACTCGGAATCTACAGCGGCTACGTCTCAACTCGGAATCTACTGCGGCTACGTCTCAACTCGGAATCTACTGCGGCTACGTCTCAACTCGGAATCTACCGCGGCAACGACTCAACTCGGAATCGACTGCGGCTATGTCTCAACTCGGAATCTACTGCTGCTACGTCTCGGAATCTACTGCGGCTACGTCTCAACTCGGAATCTACTGCGGCAACGACTCAACTTAGAATCTACTGCGGCTAGGACTCAACTCGGAATCTACTGCGGCAACGACTCAACTCGGAATCTACTGCTACAACGACTCAACTCGGAATCTACTGCGGCTACGTCTCAACTCGGAATCTACAGCGGCTACGTCTCAACTCGGAATATACTGCGGCTACGTCTCAACTCGGATTCTACTGCGGCTACGACTCAACTCGGAATCTACAGCGCCAAGGACTCAACTCGGAATCTACAGTGGCTACGTCTCAACTCGGAATCTACAGTGGCTACGTCTCAACTCGGAATCTACTGCGGCTAGGACTCAACTCGGAATCTACTACGGCTACGTCTCAACTCGGAATCTACTGCGGCTACGTCTCAACTCGGAATCTACAGCGGCAACGACTCAACTCGGAATCTACTGCGGCTACGTCTCAACTCGGAATCTACTGCTGCTACGTCTCAACTCGGAATCCACTGCAGCTACGTCTCAACTCGGAATCTACTGCGGCTAGGACTCAACTCGGAATCTACTGCGGCTACGTCTCAACTCGGAATCTACTGCGGCTACGTCTCAACTCGGAATCTACTGCGGCAACGACTAAACTCGGAATCTACTGCTGCAACGACTAAACCTGGAATCTACTGCGGCTACGTCTCAACTCGGAATCTACTGCCGTTAGGACTCAACTCGGAATCTACTGCGGCTACGTCTCAACTCGGAATCTACTGCGGTTTGGACTCAACTCGGAATCTACTGCGGCTAGGACTCAACTCGGAATCTACTGCTGCTACGTCTCAACTCGGAATATACTGCGGCTACGACTCAACTCGGAATCTACTGTGGCTACGTCTCAACTCGGAATCTACTGTGGCTACGTCTCAACTCGGAATCTACTACAGCTACGACTCAACTCGGAATCTACTGCTGCTACGTCTCAACTCGGAATCTACTGCGGCTACGTCTCAACTCGGAATCTACTGCGGCTAAGTCTCAACTCGGAATCTACTGCGGCTACGACTCAACGCGGAATCTACTGCGGATACGTCTCAACTCAGAATCTACTCCAGCTACGTCTCAACTTGGAATCTACTGCGGCTACGTCTCAACTCGAAATCTACTGCGGCTACGTCTCAACTCGGAATCTACTGCGGCTACATCTCAACTCGGAATCTACTGCGGCTAGGACTCAACTCGGAATCTACTGCGGCAACGACTCAACTCGGAATCTACTGCTGCTACATCTAAACTAGGAATCTACTGCGGCTACGTCTCAAATCGGAATCTACTGCGGCTACAACTCAACTCGGAATCTACTGCGGCTAGGACTCAACTCGGAATCTACTGCGGCTAGGACTCAACTCGGAATCTACTGCAGCTACGTCTCAACTCGGAATCTACTGCAGCTAGGACTCAACTCGGAATCTACTGTAGCTACGTCTCAACTCGGAATCTACTGCAGCTACGTCTCAACTCGGAATCTACTGCGGCTATGTCTCAACTCTTAATCTACTGCGGCTACGTCTCAGCTCGGAATCTACTGCGGCTACGTCTCAACTCGGAATCTACAGCGGCAACGACTCAACTCGGAATCTACTGCGGCAACGACTCAACTCGAAATCTACTGCGGCTACGTCTCAACTCGGAATCTACTGCGGCTAGGACTCAACTCGGAATCTACTGCGGAAACGACTCAACTCGGAATCTACTGCGGCTACGTCTCAAATCGGAATCTACTGCGGCTAGGACTCAACTCGGAATCTACTGCTGCTACGTCTCAACTCGGAATCTACTGCGGCTACGACTCAACTCGGAATCTACTGTGGCTACGTCTCAACTCGGAATCTACTGTGGCTACGTCTCAACTCGGAATCTACTGCAGCTACGACTCAACTCGGAATCTACTGCTGCTACGTCTCAACTCGGAATCTACTGCGGCTACGTCTCAACTCGGAATCTACTGCGGCTACGTCTCAACTCGGAATCTACTGCGGCTAAGTCTCAACTCGGAATCTACTGCGGCTACGACTCAACGCGGAATCTACTGCGGCTACGTCTCAACTCGGAATCTACTGCAGCTACGTCTCAACTTGGAATCTACTGCGGCTACGTCTCAACTCGAAATCTACTGCGGCTACGTCTCAACTCGGAATCTACTGCGGCTACATCTCAACTCGGAATTTACTGCGGCTAGGACTCAACTCGGAATCTACTGCGGCAACGACTCAACTCGGAATCTACTGCTGCTACGTCTCAACTCGGAATCTACTGCAGCTAGGACTCAACTCGGAATCTACTGCAGCTAGGACTCAACTCGGAATCTACTGCAGCTACGTCTCAACTCGGAATCTACTGCAGCTACGTCTCAACTCAGAATCTACTGCGGCTAGGACTCAACTCAGAATCTACTGCGGCTACGTCTCAACTCGGAATCTACTGCGGCTACGTCTCAACTCGGAATCTACTGCAGCTACGTCTCAACTCGGAATCTACTGCGGCTATGTCTCAACTCTTAATCTACTGCGGCTACGTCTCAACTCGGAATCTACTGCGGCTACGTCTCAACTCGGAATCTACAGCGGCAACGACTCAACTCGGAATCTACTACGGCAACGACTCAACTCGAAATCTACTGCGGCTACGTCTCAACTCGGAATCTACTGCGGCTAGGACTCAACTCGGAATCTACTGCGGCAACGACTCAACTCGGAATCTACTGCGGCTACGTCTCAACTCGGAATCTACTGCGGCTACGTCTCATCTCGGAATCTACAGCGGCTACGTCTCAACTCGGAATCTACTGCGGCTACGTCTCAACTCAGAATCTACCGCGGCAACGACTCAACTCGGAATCTACTGCGGCTACGTCTCAACTTGGAAACTACAGCGGCTACGTCTCAACTCGGAATCTACTGCGGCTACGTCTCAACTCGGAATCTACTGCGGCTACGACTCAACTTGGAGTCTACAGCGCCAAGGACTCAACTCGGAATCTACTGCGGCTACGTCTCAACTCGGAATCTACAGCGGCTATGTCTCAACTCGGAATCTACTGCGGCTAGGACTCAACTCGGAATCTACTGCGGCTACGTCTCAACTCGGAATCTACTGCGCCAAGGACTCAACTCGTAATCTACAGCGGCTACGTATCAACTCGGAATCTACAGCGGCAACGACTCAACTCGGAATCTACTGCGGCTACGTCTCAACTCGGAAACTACAGCGGCTACGTCTCAACTCGGAATCTACTGCGGCTACGTCTCAACTCGGAATCTACTGCGGCTACGTCTCAACTCAGAATCTACCGCGGCAACGACTCAACTCGGAATCTACTGCGGCTACGTCTCAACTTGGAAACTACAGCGGCTACGTCTCAACTCGGAATCTACTGCGGCTACGTCTCAACTCGGAATCTACTGCGGCTACGACTCAACTTGGAGTCTACAGCGCCAAGGACTCAACTCGGAATCTACTGCGGCTACGTCTCAACTCGGAATCTACAGCGGCTATGTCTCAACTCGGAATCTACTGCGGCTAGGACTCAACTCGGAATCTACTGCGGCTACGTCTCAACTCGGAATCTACTGCGCCAAGGACTCAACTCGTAATCTACAGCGGCTACGTATCAACTCGGAATCTACAGCGGCAACGACTCAACTCGGAATCTACTGCGGCTACGTCTCAACTCGGAAACTACAGCGGCTACGTCTCAACTCGGAATCTACTGCGGCTACGTCTCAACTCGGAATCTACTGCGGCTACGTCTCGGAATCTACTGCGGCTACGTCTCAACTCGGAATCTACTGCGGCAACGACTCAACTCAGAATCTACTGCTGCTAGGACTCAACTCGGAATCTACTGAGGCTACATCTCAACTCGGAATCTACTGCAGCTGCATCTCGGAATCTACTGCGGCTACGTCTCAACTCGGAATCTACTGCAGCTAGGACTCAACTCGGAATCTACTGCAGCTACGTCTCAACTCGGAATCTACTGCAGCTACGTCTCAACTCAGAATCTACTGCGGCTAGGACTCAACTCAGAATCTACTGCGGCTACGTCTCAACTCGGAATCTACTGCAGCTACGTCTCAACTCGGAATCTACTGCAGCTACGTCTCAACTCAGAATCTACTGCGGCTAGGACTCAACTCAGAATCTACTGCGGCTACGTCTCAACTCGGAATCTACTGCGGCTACGTCTCAACTCGGAATCTACTGCAGCTACGTCTCAACTCGGAATCTACTGCGGCTATGTCTCAACTCTTAATCTACTGCGGCTACGTCTCAACTCGGAATCTACTGCGGCTACGTCTCAACTCGGAATCTACAGCGGCAACGACTCAACTCGGAATCTACTGCGGCAACGACTCAACTCGAAATCTACTGCGGCTACGTCTCAACTCGGAATCTACTGCGGCTAGGACTCAACTCGGAATCTACTGCGGCAACGACTCAACTCGGAATCTACTGCGGCTACGTCTCAACTCGGAATCTACTGCGGCTACGTCTCATCTCGGAATCTACAGCGGCTACGTCTCAACTCGGAATCTACTGCGGCTACGTCTCAACTCGGAATCTACTGCGGCTACGTCTCAACTCAGAATCTACCGCGGCAACGACTCAACTCGGAATCTACTGCGGCTACGTCTCAACTTGGAAACTACAGCGGCTACGTCTCAACTCGGAATCTACTGCGGCTACGTCTCAACTCGGAATCTACTGCGGCTACGACTCAACTTGGAATCTACAGCGCCAAGGACTCAACTCGGAATCTACTGCGGCTACGTCTCAACTCGGAATCTACAGCGGCTATGTCTCAACTCGGAATCTACTGCGGCTAGGACTCAACTCGGAATCTACTGCGGCTACGTCTCAACTCGGAATCTACAGCGCCAAGGACTCAACTCGTAATCTACAGCGGCTACGTATCAACTCGGAATCTACAGCGGCAACGACTCAACTCGGAATCTACTGCGGCTACGTCTCAACTCGGAAACTACAGCGGCTACGTCTCAACTCGGAATCTACTGCGGCTACGTCTCAACTCGGAATCTACTGCGGCTACGTCTCGGAATCTACTGCGGCTACGTCTCAACTCGGAATCTACTGCGGCAACGACTCAACTCAGAATCTACTGCTGCTAGGACTCAACTCGGAATTTACTGAGGCTACATCTCAACTCGGAATCTACTGGAGCTGCATCTCGGAATCTACTGCGGCTACGTCTCAACTCGGAATCTACTGCGGAAACGTCTGAACTCGGAATCTTCTGCGGCTAGGACTCAACTCGGAATCTACTGCGGCTACGACTCAACTTGGAATCTACTGCTGCTACGTCTCAACTCGGAATCTACTGCGGCTACGACTCAACTCGGAATCTACTGCGGCTACGTCTCAACTCGGAATCTACTGCGCCTACGTCTCAACTCGGAATCTACTGCAGCAACGTTTCAACTCAGAATCTACTGCGGCTAGGACTCAACTCGGAATCTACTGCGGCTAGGACTCAACTCGGAATCTACTGCGGCTACATCTCAACTCGGAATCTACTGCGGCTAGGACTCAACTCGGAATCTACTGCAGCTACGTCTCAACTCGGAATCTACTGCAGCTAGGACTCAACTCGGAATCTACTGCAGCTACGTCTCAACTCGGAATCTACTGCAGCTACGTCTCAACTCGGAATCTACTGCGGCTAGGACTCAACTCGGAATCTACTGCGGCTATGTCACAACTCGGAATCTACTGCTGGTACGTCTCAACTCGGAATCTACTGCGGCTATGTCTCAACTCTTAATCTACTGCGGCTACGTCTCAACTCGGAATCTACTGCGGCTACGTCTCAACTCGCAATCTACAGCGGCAACGACTCAACTCGGAATCTACTGCGGCAACGACTATACTCGGAATCTACTGCGGCTACGTCTCAACTCGGAATCTACTGCGGCTACGTCTCAACTCGGAATCTACTGCGGCTACGTCTCAACTCGGAATCTACTGCGGCTACGTCTCAACTCGGAATCTACAGCGGCAACGACTCAACTCGGAATCTACTGCGGCTACGACTCAACTCGGAATCTACTGCTGCTACGTCTCAACTCGGAATCTACTGCGGCTACGTCTCAACTCTTAATCTACTGCGGCTACGTCTCAACTCGGAATCTACTGCAGCTACGTCTCAACTCGGAATCTACTGCGGATAGGACTCAACTCGGAATCTACTTCTGCTACGTCTCAACTCGGAATCTACTGCGGCTACGTCTCAACTCGGAATGTACTGCGGTTTGGACTCAACTCGGAATCTACTGCGGCAACGACTCAACACAGAATCTACTGCGGCTACGTCTCAACTCGGAATCTACAGCGGCAACGACTCAACTCGGAATCTACGGCGGCTACGACTCAACTCGGAATCTACTGCGGCTACGTCTCAACTCGGAATCTACTGCGGCTACGTCTCAACTCGGAATCTACTGCGGCTAGGACTCAACTCGGAATCTACTGCAGCTACGTCTCAACTCGGAATCTACTGCGGCTACGTCTCAACTCGGAATCTACTGCGGCTACGTCTCAACTCGGAATCTACTGCGGCTACGTCTCAACTCGGAATCTACAGCGGCAACGACTCAACTCGGAATCTACTGCGGCTACGACTCAACTCGGAATCTACTGCTGCTACGTCTCAACTCGGAATCTACTGCGGCTACGTCTCAACTCTTAATCTACTGCGGCTACGTCTCAACTCGGAATCTACTGCAGCTACGTCTCAACTCGGAATCTACTGCGGATAGGACTCAACTCGGAATCTACTTCTGCTACGTCTCAACTCGGAATCTACTGCGGCTACGTCTCAACTCGGAATGTACTGCGGTTTGGACTCAACTCGGAATCTACTGCGGCAACGACTCAACACAGAATCTACTGCGGCTACGTCTCAACTCGGAATCTACAGCGGCAACGACTCAACTCGGAATCTACGGCGGCTACGACTCAACTCGGAATCTACTGCGGCTACGTCTCAACTCGGAATCTACTGCGGCTACGTCTCAACTCGGAATCTACTGCGGCTAGGACTCAACTCGGAATCTACTGCAGCTACGTCTCAACTCGGAATCTACTGCGGCTACGTCTCAACTCGGAATCTACTGCAGCTACGTCTCAACTCGGAATCTACTGCGGCTACGTCTCAACTCGGAATCTACTGCGGCTGGGACACAACTCGGAATCTACTGCGGCTACGTCTCAACTCGGAATCTACTGCGGCTATGTCTCAACTCGGAATCTACTGCGGATACGTCTCATCTCGGAATCTACTGCGGCTAGGACTCAACTCGGAATCTACTGCAGCTACGTCTCAACTCGGAATCTACTGCTGCTACGTCTCAACTCGGAATCTACTGCGGCTACGTCTCAACTCGAAATCTACTGTGGCTAGGATACAACTCGGAATCTACTGCGGCTAAGTCTCAACTCAGAATCTACTGCGGCTAGGACTCTACTCAGAATCTACTGCGGCAAGGACTCAACTCGGAATCTACTGCGGCTAGGACTCAACTCGGAATCTACTGCGGCTACGTCTCAACTCGGAATCTACAGCGGCTACGTCTCAACTCGGAATCTACTGCAGCCAGGACTCAACTCGGAATCTACTGCAGCTACGTCTCAACTTGGAATCTACTGCAGCTACGTCTCAACTCGGAATCTACTGCGGCTACGTCTTAACTCGGAATCTACTGCGGCTACGTCTCAAATCGGAATCTACTGCGGCTACGTCTCAACTCGGAATCTACTGCTGCTACGTCTCAAATCGGAATCTACAGCGGCAACGACTCAACTCGGAATCTACTGCGGCTAGGACTCAACTCGGAATCTACTGCGGCTACGTCTCAACTCGGAATCTACTGTGGCTACGTCTCAACTCGGAGCCTACAGCGGTAACGACTCAACTCGGAATCTACAGTGGCTACGTCTCAACTCGGAATCTACTGCGGATAGGACTCAACTCGGAATCTACTGCGGCAACGACTCAACTCGGAATCTACTGCGGCTACGTCTCAACTCGGAATCTACTGTGGCTACGTCTCAACTCGGAATCTACTGCGGTTTGAACTCAACTCGGAATCTACTGCGGCAACGACTCAACACAGAATCTACTGCTGCTACGTCTCAACTCGGAATCTACTGCGGCTACGACTCAACTCGGAATCTACTTCTGCTACGTCTCAACTCGGAATCTACTGCGGCTACGTCTCAACTCGGAATCTACAGCGGCAACGACTCAACTCGGAATCTACTGCGGCTACGTCTCAACTCGGAATCTACAGTGGCTACGTCTCAACTCGGAATCTACTGCAGCTACAACTCAACTCGGAATCTACTGCGGCTAAGACTCAACTCGGAATCTACTGCGGCTACGTCTCAACTCGGAATCTACTGCAGCTACGTCTCAACTCGGAATCTACTGCGGATAGGACTCAACTCGGAATCTACTGCGGCAACGACTCAACACAGAATCTACTGCGGCTACGTCTCAACTCGGAATCTACAACGGCAACGACTCAACTCGGAATCTACGGCGGCTACGACTCAACTCGGAATCTACTGCGGCTACGTCTCAACTCGGAATCTACTGCGGCTAGGTCTCAACTCGGAATCTACTGCGGCTAGGACTCAACTTGGAATCTACTGCAGCTACGTCTCAACTCGGAATCTACTGCGGCTACGTCTCAACTCGGAATCTACTGCAGCTACGTCTCAACTCGGAATCTACTGCGGCTACGTCTCAACTCGGAATCTACTGCGGCTACGTCTCAACTCGGAATCTACTGCGGCTAGGACACAACTCGGAATTTACTGCGGCTAGGACTCAACTCGGAATCTACTGCGGCTATGTCTCAACTCGGAATCTACTGCGGATACGTCTCAACTCGGAATCTACTGCGGCAACGACTCAACACAGAATCTACTGCTGCTACGTCTCAACTCGGAATCTACTGCAACTACGACTCAACTCGGAATCTACTGCTGCTACGTCTCAACTCGGAATCTACTGCGGCTACGTCTCAACTCGGAATCTACTTCCGCTAGGACTCAACTCGGAATCTACTGCGGCTACGTCTCAACTCGGAATCTACAGCGGCAACGACTCAACTCGGAATCTACTGCGGCTACGTCTCAACTCGGAATCTACTGCGGCTAGGACACAACTCGGAATCTACTGCGGCAACGACTCAACACAGAATCTACTGCTGCTACGTCTCAACTCGGAATCTACTACGGCTACGACTCAACTCGGAATCTACTTCTGCTACGTCTCAACTCGGAATCTACTGCGGCTACGTCTCAACTCGGAATGTACTGCGGTTTGGACACAACTCGGAATCTACTGCGGCAACGACTCAACACAGAATCTACTGCGGCTACGTCTCAACTCGGAATCTACTGCGGCTACGTCTCAACTCGGAATCTACTGCGGCTAGGACTCAACTCGGAATCTACTGCAGCTACGTCTCAACTCGGAATCTACTGCGGCTACGTCTCAACTCGGAATCTACTGCAGCTACGTCTCAACTCGGAATCTACTGCGGCTACGTCTCAACTCGGAATCTACTGCGGCTACGTCTCAACTCGGAATCTACTGCGGCTAGGACACAGCTCGGAATCTACTGCGGCTACGTCTCAACTCGGAATCTAGTGCGGCTATGTCTCAACTCGGAATCTACTGCGGATACGTCTCAACTCGGAATCTACTGCGGCAACGACTCAACACAGAATCTACTGCTGCTACGTCTCAACTCGGAATCTACTGCGGCTAGGACTCAACTCGGAATCTACTGCTGCTACGTCTCAACTCGGAATCTACTGCGGCTACGTCTCAACTCGGAATCTACTGCGGCTAGGACTCAACTCGGAATCTACTGCGGCTACGTCTCAACTCGGAATCTACAGCGGCAACGACTCAACTCGGAATCTACTGCGGCTACGACTCAACTCGGAATTTACTGTGGCTAGGACTCAACTCGGAATCTACTGCGGCTACGTCTCAACTCGGAATCTACTGCGGCTACGTCTCATCTCGGAATCTACTGCGGCTAGGACTCAACTCGGAATCTACTGCAGCTACGTCTCAACTCGGAATCTACTGCGGTTTGGACTCAACTCGGAATCTACTGCGTCAACGAATCAACACAGAATCTACTGCTGCTACGTCTCAACTCGGAATATACAGCGGCAACGACTCAACTCGGAATCTACGGCGGCTACGTCTCAACTCGGAATCTCCTGCGGCTACGTCTCAACTCGGAATCTACTGCGGCTACGTCTCAACTAGGAATCTACTGCGGCTACGACTCAACTCGGAATCTACTGCGGCAACGACTAAACTCGGAATCTACTGCGGCTACGTCTCAACTCTGAATCTACTGTGGCTACGTCTCAACTCGGAATCTACTGCGGTTTGAACTCAACTCGGAATCTACTGCGGCAACGACTCAACACAGAATCTACTGCTGCTACGTCTCAACTCGGAATCTACTGCGGCTACGACTCAACTCGGAATCTCCTTCTGCTACGTCTCAACTCGGAATCTACTGCGGCTACGTCTCAACTCGGAATCTACTGCGGCTACGTCTCTACTCGGAATCTACAGCGGCTACGTCTCAACTCGGAATCTACTGCAGCTACGACTCAACTCGGAATCTACTGCGGCAACGACTCAACTCGGAATCTACTGCGGCTACGTCTCAACTCGGAATCTACTGCGGCTACGTCTCATCTCGGAATCTACAGCGGCTAGGACTCAACTCGGAATCTACTGCAGCTACGTCTCAACTCGGAATCTACTGCGGTTTGGACTCAACTCCGAAATCTACTGCGGCAACGACTCAACACAGAATCTACAGCTGCTACGTCTCAACTCGGAATCTACAGCAGCAACGACACAACTCGGAATCTACGGCGGCTACGTCTCAACTCGGAATCTACTGCTGCTACGTCTCAACTCGGAATCTACTGCAGCTACGTCTCAACTCGGAATCTACTGCGGCTAGGACTCAACTCGGAATCTACTGCGGCTACGTCTCAACTCGGAATCTACTGTGGCTACGTCTCAACTCGGAATCTACTGCGGCAACGACTAAACTCGGAATCTACTGCGGCAACGACTAAACCTGGAATCTACTGCGGCTACGTCTCAACTCAAAAACTACTGCGGCTAGGACTCAACTCGGAATCTACTGCGGCTACGTCTCAACTCGGAATCTACTGCGGCTACGTCTCAACTCGGAATCTACTGCGGTTTGGACTCAACTCGGAATCTACTGCGGCTAGGACTCAACTCGGAATCTACTGCAGCTACGTCTCAACTCGGAATCTACTGCGGTTTGGACTCAACTCGGAATCTACTGCGGCAACGAATCAACACAGAATCTACTGCTGCTACGTCTCAACTCGGAATATACAGCGGCAACGACTCAACTCGGAATCTACGGCGGCTACGTCTCAACTCGGAATCTCCTGCGGCTACGTCTCAACTCGGAATCTCCTGCGGCTACGTCTCAACTCGGAATCTACTGCGGCTACGACTCAACTCGGAATCTACTGCGGCAACGACTCAACTCGGAATCTACTGCGGCTACGTCTCAACTCTGAATCTACTGTGGCTACGTCTCAACTCGGAATCTACTGCGGTTTGAACTCAACTCGGAATCTACTGCGGCAACGACTCAACACAGAATCTACTGCTGCTACGTCTCAACTCGGAATCTACTGCGGCTACGACTCAACTCGGAATCTCCTTCTGCTACGTCTCAACTCGGAATCTACTGCGGCTACGTCTCAACTCGGAATCTACTGCGGCTACGTCTCAACTCGGAATCTACAGCGGCTACGTCTCAACTCGGAATCTACTGCAGCTACGACTCAACTCGGAATCTACTGCGGCAACGACTCAACTCGGAATCTACTGCGGCTACGTCTCAACTCGGAATCTACTGCGGCTACGTCTCATCTCGGAATCTACTGCGGCTAGGACTCAACTCGGAATCTACTGCAGCTACGTCTCAACTCGGAATCTACTGCGGTTTGGACTCAACTCCGAAATCTACTGCGGCAACGACTCAACACAGAATCTACAGCTGCTACGTCTCAACTCAGAATCTACAGCAGCAACGACTCAACTCGGAATTTACGGCGGCTACGTCTCAACTCGGAATCTACTGCTGCTACGTCTCAACTCGGAATCTACTGCAGCTACGTCTCAACTCGGAATCTACTGCGGCTAGGACTCAACTCGGAATCTACTGCGGCTACGTCTCAACTCGGAATCTACTGCGGCTACGTCTCAACTCTTAATCTACTGCGGCAACGACTAAACTCGGAATCTACTGCGGCAACGACTAAACTCGGAATCTACTGCGGCTACGTCTCAACTCGGAATCTACTGCGGCTAGGACTCAACTCGGAATCTACTGCGGCTACGTCTCAACTCGGAATCTACTGCGGCTACGTCTCAACTCGGAATCTACTGCGGCTACGTCTCAACTCGGAATCTACTGCGGTTTGGACTCAACTCGGAATCTACTGCGGCTAGGACTCAACTCGGAATCTACTGCTGCTACGTCTCAACTCGGAATCTACTGCGGCTACGACTCAACTCGGAATCTACTGTGGCTACGTCTCAACTCGGAATCTACTGCGGCTACGTCTAAACTCGGAATCTACTGCAGCTACGACTCAACTCGGAATCTACTGCTGCTACGTCTCAACTCGGAATCTACTGCGGCTACGTCTCAACTCGGAATCTACTGCGGCTAAGTCTCAACTCGGAATCTACTGCGGCTACGACTCAACGCGGAATCTACTGCGGATACGTCTCAACTCGGAATCTACTGCAGCTACGTCTCAACTTGGAATCTACTGCGGCTACGTCTCAACTCAAAATCTACTGCGGCTACGTCTCAACTCGGAATCTACTGCGGCTACATCTCAACTCGGAATCTACTGCGGCTAAGATTCAACTCGGAATCTACTGCAGCTACGTCTAAACTCGGAATCTACTGCGGCTACGTCTCAAATCGGAATCTACTGCGGCTACGACTCAACTCGGAATCTACTGCGGCTAGGACTCAACTCGGAATCTACTGCAGCTACGTCTCAACTCGGAATCTACTGCAGCTAGGACTCAACTCGGAATCTACTGCAGCTACGTCTCAACTCGGAATCTACTGCAGCTACGTCTCAACTCGGAATCTACTGTGGCTAGGACTCAACTCAGAATCTACTGCGGCTACGTCTCAACTCGGAATCTACTGCGGCTACGTCTCAACTCGGAATCTACTGCAGCTACGTCTCAACTCGGAATCTACTGCGGCTATGTCTAAACTCTTAATCTACTGCGGCTACGTCTCAACTCGGAATCTACTGCGGATACGTCTCAACTCGGAATCTACAGCGGCAACGACTCAACTCGGAATCTACTGCGGCAACGACTCAACTCGAAATCTACTGCGGCTACGTCTCAACTCGGAATCTACTGCGGCTAGGACTCAACTCGGAATCTACTGCGGCAACGACTCAACTCGGAATCTACTGCGGCTACGACTCAACTCGGAATCTACTGCGGCAACGACTAAACTCGGAATCTACTGCGGCTACGTCTCAACTCTGAATCTACTATGGCTACGTCTCAACTCGGAATCTACTGCGGTTTGAACTCAACTCGGAATCTACTGCGGCAACGACTCAACACAGAATCTACTGCTGCTACGTCTCAACTCGGAATCTACTGCGGCTACGACTCAACTCGGAATCTCCTTCTGCTACGTCTCAACTCGGAATCTACTGCGGCTACGTCTCAACTCGGAATCTACTGCGGCTACGTCTCTACTCGGAATCTACAGCGGCTACGTCTCAACTCGGAATCTACTGCAGCTACGACTCAACTCGGAATCTACTGCGGCAACGACTCAACTCGGAATCTACTGCGGCTACGTCTCAACTCGGAATCTACTGCGGCTACGTTTCATCTCGGAATCTACTGCGGCTAGGACTCAACTCGGAATCTACTGCAGCTACGTCTCAACTCGGAATCTACTGCGGTTTGGACTCAACTCCGAAATCTACTGCGGCAACGACTAAACTCGGAATCTACTGCGGCTACGTCTCAACTCGGAATCTACTGCGGTTTGGACTCAACTCGGAATCTACTGCGGCTAGGACTCAACTCGGAATCTACTGCTGCTACGTCTCAACTCGGAATCTACTGCGGCTACGACTCAACTCGGAATCTACTGTGGCTACGTCTCAACTCGGAATCTACTGCGGCTACGTCTCAACTCGGAATCTACTGCAGCTACGACTCAACTCGGAATCTACTGCAGCTACGACTCAACTCGGAATCTACTGCTGCTACTTCTCAACTCGGAATCTACTGCGGCTACGTCTCAACTCGGAATCTACTGCGGCTACGTCTCATCTCGGAATCTACTGCGGCTACGTCTCATCTCGGAATCTACTGCGGCTAGGACTCAACTCGGAATCTACTGCAGCTACGTCTCAACACGGAATCTACTGCGGTTTGGACTCAACTCGGAATCTACTGCGGCAACGAATCAACACAGAATCTACTGCTGCTACGTCTCAACTCGGAATATACAGCGGCAACGACTCAACTCGGAATCTACGGCGGCTACGTCTCAACTCGGAATCTCCTGCGGCTACGTCTCAACTCGGAATCTACTGCGGCTACGTCTCAACTCGGAATCTACTGCGGCTACGACTCAACTCGGAATCCAGTGCGGCAACGACTCAACTCGGAATCTACTGCGGCTACGTCTCAACTCTGAATCTACTGTGGCTACGTCTCAACTCGGAATCTACTGCGGTTTGAACTCAACTCGGAATCTACTGCGGCAACGACTCAACACAGAATCTACTGCTGCTACGTCTCAACTCGGAATCTACTGCGGCTACGACTCAACTCGGAATCTCCTTCTGCTACGTCTCAACTCGGAATCTACTGCGGCTACGTCTCAACTCGGAATCTACTGCGGCTACGTCTCAACTCGGAATCTACAGCGGCTACGTCTCAACTCGGAATCTACTGCAGCTACGACTCAACTCGGAATCTACTGCGGCAACGACTCAACTCGTTATCTACTGCGGCTACGTCTCAACTCGGAATCTACTGCGGCTACGTCTCATCTCGGAATCTACTGCGGCTAGGACTCAACTCGGAATCTACTGCAGCTACGTCTCAACTCGGAATCTACTGCGGTTTGGACTCAACTCCGAAATCTACTGCGGCAACGACTCAACACAGAATCTACAGCTGCTACGTCTCAACTCGGAATCTACAGCAGCAACGACTCAACTCGGAATTTACGGCGGCTACGTCTCAACTCGGAATCTACTGCTGCTACGTCTCAACTCGGAATCTACTGCAGCTACGTCTCAACTCGGAATCTACTGCGGCTAGGACTCAACTCGGAATCTACTGCGGCTACGTCTCAACTCGGAATCTACTGCGGCTACGTCTCAACTCGGAATCTACTGCGGCAACGACTAAACTCGGAATCTACTGCGGCAACGACTAAACTCGGAATCTACTGCGGCTACGTCTCAACTCGGAATCTACTGCGGCTAGGACTCAACTCGGAATCTACTGCGGCTACGTCTCAACTCGGAATCTACTGCGGCTACGTCTCAACTCGGAATCTACTGCGGTTTGGACTCAACTCGGAATCTACTGCGGCTAGGACTCAACTCGGAATCTACTGCTGCTACGTCTCAACTCGGAATCTACTGCGGCTACGACTCAACTCGGAATCTACTGTGGCTACGTCTCAACTCGGAATCTACTGCGGCTACGTCTCAACTCGGAATCTACTGCAGCTACGACTCAACTCGGAATCTACTGCTGCTACGTCTCAACTCGGAATCTACTGCGGCTACGTCTCAACTCGGAATCTACTGCGGCTACGTCTCAACTCGGAATCTACTGCGGCTAAGTCTCAACTCGGAATCTACTGCGGCTACGACTCAACGCGGAATCTACTGCGGATACGTCTCAACTCGGAATCTACTGCAGCTACGTCTCAACTTGGAATCTACTGCGGCTACGTCTCAACTCGAAATCTACTGCGGCTACGTCTCAACTCGGAATCTACTGCGGCTACATCTCAACTCGGAATCTACTGCGGCTAAGATTCAACTCGGAATCTACTGCTGCTACGTCTAAACTCGGAATCTACTGCGGCTACGTCTCAAATCGGAATCTACTGCGGCTACGACTCAACTCGGAATCTACTGCGGCTAGGACTCAACTCGGAATCTACTGCGGCTAGGACTCAACTCGGAATCTACTGCAGCTACGTCTCAACTCGGAATCTACTGCAGCTAGGACTCAACTCGGAATCTACTGCAGCTACGTCTCAACTCGGAATCTACTGCAGCTACGTCTCAACTCGGAATCTACTGCGGCTAGGACTCAACTCAGAATCTACTGCGGCTACGTCTCAACTCGGAATCTACTGCGGCTACGTCTCAACTCGGAATCTACTGCAGCTACGTCTCAACTCGGAATCTACTGCGGCTATGTCTCAACTCTTAATCTACTGCGGCTACGTCTCAACTCGGAATCTACTGCGGCTACGTCTCAACTCGGAATCTACAGCGGCAACGACTCAACTCGGAATCTACTGCGGCAACGACTCAACTCGAAATCTACTGCGGCTACGTCTCAACTCGGAATCTACTGCGGCTAGGACTCAACTCGGAATCTACTGCGGCAACGACTCAACTCGGAATCTACTGCGGCTACGTCTCAACTCGGAATCTACAGCGGCTACGTCTCAACTCGGAATCTACAGCGGCTACGTCTCAACTCGGAATCTACTGCGGCTACGTCTCAACTCGGAATCTACTGCGGCTACGTCTCAACTCGGAATCTACCGCGGCAACGACTCAACTCGGAATCTACTGCAGCTACGTCTCAACTTGGAAACTACAGCGGCTACGTCTCAACTCGGAATCTACTGCGGCTACGTCTCAACTCGGAATCTTCTGCGGCTACGACTCAACTCGGAATCTACAGCGCCAAGGACTCAACTCGGAATCTACTGCGGCTACGTCTCAACTCGGAATCTACAGCGCCAAGGACTCAACTCGGAATCTACTGCGGCTACGTCTCAACTCGGAATCTACTGCGGCTACGTCACAACTCGGAATCTACTGCGGCTACGTCTCAACTCGGAATCTACCGCGGCAACGACTCAACTCGGAATCTACTGCGGCTACGACTCAACTCAGAATCTACTGCCGCTAGGTCTCAACTCGGAATCGACTGCGGCTACGTCTCAACTCGGAATCTACTGCTGCTACGTCTCGGAATCTACTGCGGCTACGTCTCAACTCGGAATCTACTGCGGCAACGACTCAACTTAGAATCTACTGCGGCTAGGACTCAACTCGGAATCTACTGCGGCAACGACTCAACTCGGAATCTACTGCGGCAACGACTCAACTCGGAATCTACTGCGGCTACGTCTCAACTCGGAATCTACAGCGGCTACGTCTCAACTCGGAATCTACTGCGGCTACGTCTCAACTCGGAATCTACTGCGGCTACGACTCAACTCGGAATCTACAGCGGCTACGTCTCAACTCGGAATCTACAGTGGCTACGTCTCAACTCGGAATCTACAGTGGCTACGTCTCAACTCGGAATCTACTGCGGCTAGGACTCAACTCGGAATCTACTGCGGCTACGTCTCAACTCGGAATCTACTGCGGCTACGTCTCAACTCGGAATCTACAGCGGCAACGACTCAACTCGGAATCTACTGCGGCTACGTCTCAACTCGGAATCTGCAGCGGCTACGTCTCAACTCGGAATCTACTGCGGCTAGGACTCAACTCGGAATCTACTGCGGCTACGTCTCAGCTCGGAATCTTCTGCGGCTACGTCTCAACTCGGAAACTACAGCGGCTACGTCTCAACTCGAAATCTACTGCGGCTACGTCTCAACTCGGAATCTACTGCGGCTACGACTCAACTCGGAATCTACAGCGCCAAGGACTCAACACGGAATCTACTGCGGCTACGTCTCAACTCGGAATCTACTGTGGCTACGTCTCAACTCGGAATCTACTGCGGCTACGACTCAACTCGGAATCTACTGCTGCTACGTCTCAACTCGGAATCTACTGCGGCTACGTCTCAACTCGGAATCTACAGCGGCTACGTCTCAACTCGGAATATACTGCGGCTACGACTCAACTCGGAATCTACTGCTGCTACGTCTCAGCTCGGAATCTACTGCGGCTACGTCTCAACTTGGAAACTACAGCGGCTACATCTCAACTCGGAATCTACTGCGGCTACGTCTCAACTCGGAATCTACTGCGGCTAAGTCTAACTCGGAATCTACTGCGGCTACGACTCAACTCGGAATCTACTGCGGCTACGTCTCAACTCGGAAACTACAGCGGCTACGTCTCAACTCGGAATCTACTGCGGCTACGTCTCAACTCGGAATCTACAGCGGCTACGTCTCGGAATCTACTGCGGCTACGTCTCAACTCGGAATCTACTGCGGCAACGACTCAACTCAGAATCTACTGCTGCTAGGACTCAACTCGGAATCTACTGCGGCTACATCTCAACTCGGAATCTACTGCGGCTGCATCTCGGAATCTACTGCTGCTACGTCTCAACTCGGAATCTTCTGCGGCTACGACTCAACTCAGAATCTACTGCGGCTAGGACTCAACTCAGAATCTACAGCGGCTAGGACTCAACTCGGAATCTAATGCAGCTACGTCTCAACTCGGAATCTACTGCGGCTACGTCTCAACTCGGAATCTACTGCGGCTACGTCTCAACTCGGAATCTACTGCGGCTAGGACTCAACTCGGAATCTACTGCGGCTACGTCTCAACTCGGAATCTACTGCGGCTACGTCTCAACTCGGAATCTACCGCGGCAACGACTCAACTCGGAATCTACTGCGGCTACGACTCAACTCAGAATCTACTGCCGCTACGTCTCAACTCGGAATCGACTGCGGCTATGTCTCAACTCGGAATCTACTGCTACTACGTCTCAACTCGGAATCTACTGCGGCTACGTCTCAACTCGGAATCTACAGCGGCTACGTCTCAGCTCGGCATCTACTGCGGCTACGTATCAACTCGGAATCTACAGCGGCAACGACTCAACTCGGAATCTACTGCGGCTACGTCTCAACTCGGAATCTACTGCGGCTACGTCTCAACTCGGAATCTACCGCGGCAACGACTCAACTCGGAATCTGCTGCGGCTACGACTCAACTCAGAATCTACTGCCGCTATGTCTCAACTCGGAATCGACTGCGGCTGTGTCTCAACTCGGAATCTACTGCTGCTACGTCTCGGAATCTACTGCGGCTACGTCTCAACTCGGAATCTACTGCGGCAACGACTCAACTTAGAATCTACTGCGGCTAGGACTCAACTCGGAATCTACTGCGGCAACGACTCAACTCGGAATCTACTGCTACAACGACTCAACTCGGAATCTACTGCGGCTACGTCTCAACTCAGAATCTACAGCGGCTACGTCTCAACTCGGAATATACTGCGGCTACGTCTCAACTCGGAATCTACTGCGGCTACGACTCAACTCGGAATCTACAGCGCCAAGGACTCAACTCGGAATCTACAGTGGCTACGTCTCAACTCGGAATCTACAGTGGCTACGTCTCAACTCGGAATCTACTGCGGCTACGTCTCAACTCGGAATCTACTGTGGCTACGTCTCAACTCGGAATCTACAGCGGCAACGACTCAACTCGGAATCTACTGCGGCAACGACTCAACTCGAAATCTACTGCGGCTACGTCTCAACTCGGAATCTACTGCGGCTAGGACTCAACTCGGAATCTACTGCGGCAACAACTCAACTCGGAATCTACTGCGGCTACGTCTCAACTCGGAATCTACTGCGGCTACGTCTCAACTCGGAATCTACTGCGGCTACGTCTCAACTCGGAATCTACAGCGGCTACGTCTCAACTCGGAATCTACAGCGGCTACGTCTCAACTCGGAATCTACTGCGGCTACGACTCAACTCGGAATCTACTGCGGCTACGTCTCAACTTGGAAACTACAGCGGCTACGTCTCAACTCGGAATCTACTGCGGCTACGTCTCAACTCGGAATCTTCTGCGGCTACGACTCAACTCGGAATCTACAGCGCCAAGGACTCAACTCGGAATCTACTGCGGCTACGTCTCAACTCGGAATCTACAGCGCCAAGGACTCAACTCGGAATCTACTGCGGCTACGTCTCAACTCGGAATCTACTGCGGCTACGTCTCAACTCGGAATCTACTGCGGCTACGTCTCAACTCGGAATCTACTGCGGCAACGACTCAACTCGGAATCTACTGCGGCTACAACTCAACTCAGAATCTACTGCCGCTACGTCTCAACTCGGAATCGACTGCGGCTACGTCTCAACTCGGAATCTACTGCTGCTACGTCTCGGAATCTACTGCGGCTACGTCTCAACTCGGAATCTACTGCGGCAACGACTCAACTTAGAATCTACTGCGGCTAGGACTCAACTCAAAATCTACTGCGGCAACGACTCAACTCGGAATCTACTGCTACAACGACTCAACTCGGAATCTACTGCGGCTACGTCTCAACTCGGAATCTACAGCGGCTACGTCTCAACTCGGAATCTACTGCGGCTACGTCTCAACTCGGAATCTACTGCGGCTACGACTCAACTCGGAATCTACAGCGGCTACGTCTCAACTCGGAATCTACAGTGGCTACGTCTCAACTCGGAATCTACAGTGGCTACGTCTCAACTCGGAATCTACTGCGGCTAGGACTCAACTCGGAATCTACTGCGGCTACGTCTCAACTCGGAATCTACTGCGGCTACGACTCAACTCGGAATCTACAGCGGCAACGACTCAACTCGGAATCTACTGCGGCTACGTCTCAACTCGGAATCTGCAGCGGCTACGTCTCAACTCGGAATATACTGCGGCTAGGACTCAACTCGGAATCTACTGCGGCTACGTCTCAGCTCGGAATCTTCTGCGGCTACGTCTCAACTCGGAAACTACAGCGGCTACGTCTCAACTCGAAATCTACTGCGGCTACGTCTCAACTCGGAATCTACTGCGGCTACGACTCAACTCGGAATCTACAGCGCCAAGGACTCAACTCGGAATCTACTGCGGCTACGTCTCAACTCGGAATCTACTGTGGCTACGTCTCAACTCGGAATCTACTGCGGCTACGACTCAACTCGGAATCTACTGCTGCTACGTCTCAACTCGGAATCTACTGCGGCTACGTCTCAACTCGGAATCTACTGCGGCTACGTCTCAACTCGGAATCTACAGCGCCAAGGACTCAACTCGGAATCTACTGCGGCTACGTCTCAACTCGGAATCTACAGCGCCAAGGACTCAACTCGGAATCTACTGCGGCTACGTCTCAACTCGGAATCTACTGCGGCTACGTCTCAACTCGGAATCTACTGCGGCTTCGACTCAACTCGGAATCTACTGCGGCTACGTCTCAACTCGGAATCGACTGCGGCTACGTCTCAACTCGGAATCTACTGCTGCTACGTCTCGGAATCTACTGCGGCTACGTCTCAACTCGGAATCTACTGCGGCAACGACTCAACTTAGAATCTACTGCGGCTAGGACTCAACTCGGAATCTACTGCGGCAACGACTCAACTCGGAATCTACTGCTACAACGACTCAACTCGGAATCTACTGCGGCTACGTCTCAACTCGGAATCTACTGCGGCTACGTCTCAACTCGGAATCTACTGCGGCTACGTCTCAACTCGGAATCTACTGCAGCTACGACTCAACTCGGAATCTACAGCGGCTACGTCTCAACTCGGAATCTACATTGGCTACGTCTCAACTCGGAATCTACAGTGGCTACGTCTCAACTCGGAATCTACTGCGGCTACGACTCAACTCGGAATCTACTGCTGCTACGTCTCAACTCGGAATCTACTGCGGCTACGTCTCAACTCGGAATCTACAGCGGCTACGTCTCAACTCGGAATATACTGCGGCTACGACTCAACTCGGAATCTACTGCTGCTACGTCTCAGCTCGGAATCTACTGCGGCTACGTCTCAACTTGGAAACTACAGCGGCTACATCTCAACTCGGAATCTACTGCGGCTACGTCTCAACTCGGAATCTACTGCGGCTAAGTCTAACTCGGAATCTACTGCGGCTACGACTCAACTCGGAATCTACTGCGGCTACGTCTCAACTCGGAAACTACAGCGGCTACGTCTCAACTCGGAATCTACTGCGGCTACGTCTCAACTCGGAATCTACAGCGGCTACGTCTCGGAATCTACTGCGGCTACGTCTCAACTCGGAATCTACTGCGGCAACGACTCAACTCAGAATCTACTGCTGCTAGGACTCAACTCGGAATCTACTGCGGCTACATCTCAACTCGGAATCTACTGCGGCTGCATCTCGGAATCTACTGCTGCTACGTCTCAACTCGGAATCTTCTGCGGCTACGACTCAACTCAGAATCTACTGCGGCTAGGACTCAACTCAGAATCTACAGCGGCTAGGACTCAACTCGGAATCTAATGCAGCTACGTCTCAACTCGGAATCTACTGCGGCTACGTCTCAACTCGGAATCTACTGCGGCTACGTCTCAACTCGGAATCTACTGCGGCTAGGACTCAACTCGGAATCTACTGCGGCTACGTCTCAACTCGGAATCTACTGCGGCTACGTCTCAACTCGGAATCTACCGCGGCAACGACTCAACTCGGAATCTACTGCGGCTACGACTCAACTCAGAATCTACTGCCGCTACGTCTCAACTCGGAATCTACTGCGGCTACGACTCAACTCAGAATCTACTGCTGCTACGTCTCAACTCGGAATCGACTGCGGCTGTGTCTCAACTCGGAATCTACTGCTGCTACGTCTCGGAATCTACTGCGGCTACGTCTCAACTCGGAATCTACTGCTACAACGACTCAACTCGGAATCTACTGCGGCTACGTCTCAACTCAGAATCTACAGCGGCTACGTCTCAACTCGGAATATACTGCGGCTACGTCTCAACTCGGAATCTACTGCGGCTACGACTCAACTCGGAATCTACAGCGCCAAGGACTCAACTCGGAATCTACAGTGGCTACGTCTCAACTCGGAATCTACAGTGGCTACGTCTCAACTCGGAATCTACTGCGGCTACGTCTCAACTCGGAATCTACTGTGGCTACGTCTCAACTCGGAATCTACAGCGGCAACGACTCAACTCGGAATCTACTGCGGCAACGACTCAACTCGAAATCTACTGCGGCTACGTCTCAACTCGGAATCTACTGCGGCTAGGACTCAACTCGGAATCTACTGCGGCAACAACTCAACTCGGAATCTACTGCGGCTACGTCTCAACTCGGAATCTACTGCGGCTACGTCTCAACTCGGAATCTACTGCGGCTACGTCTCAACTCGGAATCTACAGCGGCTACGTCTCAACTCGGAATCTACAGCGGCTACGTCTCAACTCGGAATCTACTGCGGCTACGACTCAACTCGGAATCTACTGCGGCTACGTCTCAACTTGGAAACTACAGCGGCTACGTCTCAACTCGGAATCTACTGCGGCTACGTCTCAACTCGGAATCTTCTGCGGCTACGACTCAACTCGGAATCTACAGCGCCAAGGACTCAACTCGGAATCTACTGCGGCTACGTCTCAACTCGGAATCTACAGCGCCAAGGACTCAACTCGGAATCTACTGCGGCTACGTCTCAACTCGGAATCTACTGCGGCTACGTCTCAACTCGGAATCTACTGCGGCTACGTCTCAACTCGGAATCTACTGCGGCAACGACTCAACTCGGAATCTACTGCGGCTACAACTCAACTCAGAATCTACTGCCGCTACGTCTCAACTCGGAATCGACTGCGGCTACGTCTCAACTCGGAATCTACTGCTGCTACGTCTCGGAATCTACTGCGGCTACGTCTCAACTCGGAATCTACTGCGGCAACGACTCAACTTAGAATCTACTGCGGCTAGGACTCAACTCAAAATCTACTGCGGCAACGACTCAACTCGGAATCTACTGCTACAACGACTCAACTCGGAATCTACTGCGGCTACGTCTCAACTCGGAATCTACAGCGGCTACGTCTCAACTCGGAATCTACTGCGGCTACGTCTCAACTCGGAATCTACTGCGGCTACGACTCAACTCGGAATCTACAGCGGCTACGTCTCAACTCGGAATCTACAGTGGCTACGTCTCAACTCGGAATCTACAGTGGCTACGTCTCAACTCGGAATCTACTGCGGCTAGGACTCAACTCGGAATCTACTGCGGCTACGTCTCAACTCGGAATCTACTGCGGCTACGACTCAACTCGGAATCTACAGCGGCAACGACTCAACTCGGAATCTACTGCGGCTACGTCTCAACTCGGAATCTGCAGCGGCTACGTCTCAACTCGGAATATACTGCGGCTAGGACTCAACTCGGAATCTACTGCGGCTACGTCTCAGCTCGGAATCTTCTGCGGCTACGTCTCAACTCGGAAACTACAGCGGCTACGCCTCAACTCGAAATCTACTGCGGCTACGTCTCAACTCGGAATCTACTGCGGCTACGACTCAACTCGGAATCTACAGCGCCAAGGACTCAACTCGGAATCTACTGCGGCTACGTCTCAACTCGGAATCTACTGTGGCTACGTCTCAACTCGGAATCTACTGCGGCTACGACTCAACTCGGAATCTACTGCTGCTACGTCTCAACTCGGAATCTACTGCGGCTACGTCTCAACTCGGAATCTACTGCGGCTACGTCTCAACTCGGAATCTACAGCGCCAAGGACTCAACTCGGAATCTACTGCGGCTACGTCTCAACTCGGAATCTACAGCGCCAAGGACTCAACTCGGAATCTACTGCGGCTACGTCTCAACTCGGAATCTACTGCGGCTACGTCTCAACTCGGAATCTACTGCGGCTTCGACTCAACTCGGAATCTACTGCGGCTACGTCTCAACTCGGAATCGACTGCGGCTACGTCTCAACTCGGAATCTACTGCTGCTACGTCTCGGAATCTACTGCGGCTACGTCTCAACTCGGAATCTACTGCGGCAACGACTCAACTTAGAATCTACTGCGGCTAGGACTCAACTCGGAATCTACTGCGGCAACGACTCAACTCGGAATCTACTGCTACAACGACTCAACTCGGAATCTACTGCGGCTACGTCTCAACTCGGAATCTACTGCGGCTACGTCTCAACTCGGAATCTACTGCGGCTACGTCTCAACTCGGAATCTACTGCGGCTACGACTCAACTCGGAATCTACAGCGGCTACGTCTCAACTCGGAATCTACATTGGCTACGTCTCAACTCGGAATCTACAGTGGCTACGTCTCAACTCGGAATCTACTGCGGCTAGGACTCAACTCGAAATCTACTGCGGCTACGTCTCAACTCAGAATCTACTGCGGCTACGTCTCAACTCGGAATCTACAGCGGCAACAACTCAACTCGGAATCTACTGCGGCTACGTCTCAACTCGGAATCTGCAGCGGCTACGTCTCAACTCGGAATCTACTGCGGCTAGGACTCAACTCGGAATCTACTGCGGCTACGTCTCAGCTCGGAATCTTCTGCGGCTACGTCTCAACTCGGAAACTACAGCGGCTACGTCTCAACTCGAAATCTACTGCGGCTACGTCTCAACTCGGAATCTACTGCGGCTACGACTCAACTCGGAATCTACAGCGCCAAGGACTCAACTCGGAATCTACTGCGGCTACGTCTCAACTCGGAATCTACTGTGGCTACGTCTCAACTCGGAATCTACTGCGGCTACGACTCAACTCGGAATCTACTGCTGCTACGTCTCAACTCGGAATCTACTGCGGCTACGTCTCAACTCGGAATCTACAGCGGCTACATCTCAACTCGGAATATACTGCGGCTACGACTCAACTCGGAATCTACTGCTGCTACGTCTCAGCTCGGAATCTACTGCGGCTACGTCTCAACTTGGAAACTACAGCGGCTACGTCTCAACTCGGAATCTACTGCGGCTACGTCTCAACTCGGAATCTACTGCGGCTAAGTCTAACTCGGAATCTACTGCGGCTACGACTCAACTCGGAATCTACTGCGGCTACGTCTCAACTCGGAAACTACAGCGGCTACGTCTCAACTCGGAATCTACTGCGGCTACGTCTCAACTCGGAATCTACTGCGGCTACGTCTCGGAATCTACTGCGGCTACGTCTCAACTCGGAATCTACTGCGGCAACGACTCAACTCAGAATCTACTGCTGCTAGGACTCAACTCGGAATCTACTGCGGCTACATCTCAACTCGGAATCTACTGCGGCTGCATCTCGGAATCTACTGTAGCTATGTCTCAACTCGGAATCTACTGCAGCTACGTCTCAACTCAGAATCTACTGCGGCTAGGACTCAACTCAGAATCTACAGCGGCTAGGACTCAACTCGGAATCTAATGCAGCTACGTCTCAACTCGGAATCTACTGCGGCTACGTCTCAACTCGGAATCTACTGCGGCTACGTCTCAACTCGGAATCTACTGCGGCTAGGACTCAACTCGGAATCTACTGCGGCTACGTCTCAACTCGGAATCTACTGCGGCTACGTCTCAACTCGGAATCTACCGCGGCAACGACTCAACTCGGAATCTACTGCGGCTACGACTCAACTCGGAATCTACTGCCGCTACGTCTCAACTCGGAATCGACTGCGGCTATGTCTCAACTCGGAATCTACTGCTGCTACGTCTCAACTCGGAATCTACTGCGGCTACGTCTAAACTCGGAATCTACAGCGCCAAGGACTCAACTCGTAATCTACAGCGGCTACGTATCAACTCGGAATCTACAGCGGCAACGACTCAACTCGGAATCTACTGCGGCTACGTCTCAACTCGGAATCTACTGCGGCTACGTCTCAACTCGGAATCTACCGCGGCAACGACTCAACTCGGAATCTGCTGCGGCTACGACTCAACTCAGAATCTACTGCCGCTACGTCTCAACTCGGAATCTACTGAGGCTGTGTCTCAACTCGGAATCTACTGCTGCTACGTCTCGGAATCTACTGCGGCTACGTCTCAACTCGGAATCTACTGCGGCAACGACTCAACTTAGAATCTACTGCGGCTAGGACTCAACTCGGAATCTACTGCGGCAACGACTCAACTCGGAATCTACTGCTACAACGACTCAACTCGGAATCTACTGCGGCTACGTCTCAACTCGGAATCTACAGCGGCTACGTCTCAACTCGGAATATACTGCGGCTACGTCTCAACTCGGAATCTACTGCGGCTACGACTCAACTCGGAATCTACAGCGCCAAGGACTCAACTCGGAATCTACAGTGGCTACGTCTCAACTCGGAATCTACAGTGGCTACGTCTCAACTCGGAATCTACTGCGGCTAGGACTCAACTCGGAATCTACTACGGCTACGTCTCAACTCGGAATCTACTGCGGCTACGTCTCAACTCGGAATCTACAACGGCAACGACTCAACTCGGAATCTACTGCGGCTACGTCTCAACTCGGAATCTACTGCGGCTACGTCTCAACTTGGAAACTACAGCGGCTACGTCTCAACTCGGAATCTACTGCGGCTACGTCTCAACTCGGAATCTACTGCGGCTAAGTCTAACTCGGAATCTACTGCGGCTACGACTCAACTCGGAATCTACTGCGGCTACGTCTCAACTCGGAAACTACAGCGGCTACGTCTCAACTCGGAATCTACTGCGGCTACGTCTCAACTCGGAATCTACTGCGGCTACGTCTCGGAATCTACTGCGGCTACGTCTCAACTCGGAATCTACTGCGGCAACGACTCAACTCAGAATCTACTGCTGCTAGGACTCAACTCGGAATCTACTGCGGCTACATCTCAACTCGGAATCTACTGCGGCTGCATCTCGGAATCTACTGTAGCTATGTCTCAACTCGGAATCTACTGCAGCTACGTCTCAACTCAGAATCTACTGCGGCTAGGACTCAACTCAGAATCTACAGCGGCTAGGACTCAACTCGGAATCTAATGCAGCTACGTCTCAACTCGGAATCTACTGCGGCTACGTCTCAACTCGGAATCTACTGCGGCTACGTCTCAACTCGGAATCTACTGCGGCTAGGACTCAACTCGGAATCTACTGCGGCTACGTCTCAACTCGGAATCTACTGCGGCTACGTCTCAACTCGGAATCTACCGCGGCAACGACTCAACTCGGAATCTACTGCGGCTACGACTCAACTCAGAATCTACTGCCGCTACGTCTCAACTCGGAATCGACTGCGGCTATGTCTCAACTCGGAATCTACTGCTGCTACGTCTCAACTCGGAATCTACTGCGGCTACGTCTCAACTCGGAATCTACAGCGCCAAGGACTCAACTCGTAATCTACAGCGGCTACGTATCAACTCGGAATCTACAGCGGCAACGACTCAACTCGGAATCTACTGCGGCTACGTCTCAACTCGGAATCTACTGCGGCTACGTCTCAACTCGGAATCTACCGCGGCAACGACTCAACTCGGAATCTGCTGCGGCTACGACTCAACTCAGAATCTACTGCCGCTACGTCTCAACTCGGAATCTACTGAGGCTGTGTCTCAACTCGGAATCTACTGCTGCTACGTCTCGGAATCTACTGCGGCTACGTCTCAACTCGGAATCTACTGCGGCAACGACTCAACTTAGAATCTACTGCGGCTAGGACTCAACTCGGAATCTACTGCGGCAACGACTCAACTAGGAATCTACTGCTACAACGACTCAACTCGGAATCTACTGCGGCTACGTCTCAACTCGGAATCTACAGCGGCTACGTCTCAACTCGGAATATACTGCGGCTACGTCTCAACTCGGAATCTACTGCGGCTACGACTCAACTCGGAATATTCAGCGCCAAGGACTCAACTCGGAATCTACAGTGGCTACGTCTCAACTCGGAATCTACAGTGGCTACGTCTCAACTCGGAATCTACTGCGGCTAGGACTCAACTCGGAATCTACTACGGCTACGTCTCAACTCGGAATCTACTGCGGCTACGTCTCAACTCGGAATCTACAGCGGCAACGACTCAACTCGGAATCTACTGCGGCTACGTCTCAACTCGGAATCTACTGCTGCTACATCTCAACTCGGAATCTACTGCAGCTACGTCTCAACTCGGAATCTACTGCGGCTAAAACTCAACTCGGAATCTACTGCGGCTACGTCTCAACTCGGAATCTACTGCGGCTAGGACTCAACTCGGAATCTACTGCGGCAACGACTAAACTCGGAATCTACTGCGGCAACGACTAAACCTGGAATCTACTGCGGCTACGTCTCAACTCGGAATCTACTGCGGTTAGGACTCAACTCGGAATCTACTGCGGCTACGTCTCAACTCGGAATCTACTGCGGCTACGTCTCAACTCGGAATCTACTGCGGTTTGGACTCAACTCGGAATCTACTGCGGCTAGGACTCAACTCGGAATCTACTGCTGCTACGTCTCAACTCGGAATCTACTGCGGCTACGACTCAACTCGGAATCTACTGTGGCTACGTCTCAACTCGGAATCTACTGTGGCTACGTCTCAACTCGGAATCTACTGCAGCTATGACTCAACTCGGAATCTACTGCAGCTACGTCTCAACTCGGAATCTACTGCGGCTAGGACTCAACTCGGAATCTACTGCGGCTACGTCTCAACTCGGAATCTACTGCGGCTACGTCTCAACTCGGAATCTACTGCGGCAACGACTAAACTCGGAATCTACTGCGGCAACGACTAAACCTGGAATCTACTGCGGCTACGCCTCAACTCGGAATCTACTGCGGTTAGGACTCAACTCGGAATCTACTGCGGCTACGTCTCAACTCGGAATCTACTGCGGCTACGTCTCAACTCGGAATCTACTGCGGTTTGGACTCAACTCGGAATCTACTGCGGCTAGGACTCAACTCGGAATCTACTGCTGCTACGTCTCAACTCGGAATCTACTGCGGCTACGACTCAACTCGGAATCTACTGTGGCTACGTCTCAACTCGGAATCTACTGTGGCTACGTCTCAACTCGGAATCTACTGCAGCTACGACTCAACTCGGAATCTACTGCTGCTACGTCTGAACTCGGAATCTACTGCGGCTACGTCTCAACTCGGAATCTACTGCGGCTACGTCTCAACTCGGAATCTACTGCGGCTAAGTCTCAACTCGGAATCTACTGCGGCTACGACTCAACGCGGAATCTACTGCGGATACGTCTCAACTCGGAATCTACTGCAGCTACGTCTCAACTTGGAATCTACTGCGGCTACGTCTCAACTCGAAATATATTGCGGCTACGTCTCAACTCGGAATCTACAGCGGCTACATCTCAACTCGGAATCTACTGCGGCTAGGACTCAACTCGGAATCTACTGCGGCAACGACTCAACTCGGAATCTACTGCTGCTACGTCTAAACTCTGAATCTACTGCGGCTACGTCTCAAATCGGAATCTACTGCGGCTACGACTCAACTCGGAATCTACTGCGGCTAGGACTCAACTCGGAATCTACTGCGGCTAGGACTCAACTCGGAATCTACTGCAGCTACGTCTCAACTCGGAATCTACTGCAGCTAGGACTCAACTCAGAATCTACTGCGGCTACGTCTCAACTCGGAATCTACTGCAGCTACGTCTCAACTCGGAATCTACTGCGGCTATGTCTCAACTCTTAATCTACTGCGGCTACGTCTCAACTCGGAATCTACTGCGGCTACGTCTCAACTCGGAATCTACAGCGGCAACGACTCAACTCGGAATCTACTGCGGCAACGACTCAACTCGAAATCTATTGCGGCTACGTCTCAACTCGGAATCTACTGCAGCTAGGACTCAACTCGGAATCTACTGCGGCAACGACTCAACTCGGAATCTACTGCGGCTACGTCTCAACTCGGAATCTACTGCGGCTAGGACTCAACTCGGAATCTACTGCTGCTACGTCTCAACTCGGAATCTACTGCGGCTACGACTCAACTCGGAATCTACTGTGGCTACGTCTCAACTCGGAATCTACTGTGGCTACGTCTCAACTCGGAATCTACTGCAGCTACGACTCAACTCGGAATCTACTGCTGCTACGTCTCAACTCGGAATCTACTGCGGCTACGTCTCAACTCGGAATCTACTGCGGCTACGACTCAACTCGGAATCTACTGCGGCTAAGTCTCAACTCGGAATCTACTGCGGCTACGACTCAACGCGGAATCTACTGCGGATACGTCTCAACTCGGAATCTACTGCAGCTACGTCTCAACTTGGAATCTACTGCGGCTACTTCTCAACTCGAAATCTACTGCGGCTACGTCTCAACTCGGAATCTACTGCGGCTACATCTCAACTCGGAATCTACTGCGGCTAGGACTCAACTCGGAATCTACTGCGGCAACGACTCAACTCGGAATCTACTGCTGCTACGTCTAAACTCGGAATCTACTGCGGCTACGTCTCAACTCGGAATCTACTGCGGCTACGACTCAACTCGGAATCTACTGCGGCTAGGACTCAACTCGGAATCTACTGCGGCTAGGACTCAACTCGGAATCTACTGCAGCTACGTCTCAACTCGGAATCTACTGCAGCTAGGACTCAACTCGGAATCTACTGCAGCTACGTCTCAACTCGGAATCTACTGCAGCTACGTCTCAACTCAGAATCTACTGCGGCTAGGACTCAACTCAGAATCTACTGCGGCTACGTCTCAACTCGGAATCTACTGCGGCTACGTCTCAACTCGGAATCTACTGCAGCTACTTCTCAACTCGGAATCTACTGCGGCTATGTCTCAACTCTTAATCTACTGCGGCTACGTCTCAACTCGGAATCTACTGCGGCTAGGACTCAACTCGGAATCTAATGCGGCAACGACTCAACTCGGAATCTACTGCGGCTACGTCTCAACTCGGAATCTACTGCGGCTAGGACTCAACTCGGAATCTACTGCTGCTACGTCTCAACTCGGAATCTACTGCGGCTACGACTCAACTCGGAATCTACTGTGGCTACGTCTCAACTCGGAATCTACTGTGGCTACGTCTCAACTCGGAATCTACTGCAGCTACGACTCAACTCGGAATCTACTGCTGCTACGTCTCAACTCGGAATCTACTGCGGCTACGTCTCAACTCGGAATCTACTGCGGCTACGACTCAACTCGGAATCTACTGCGGCTAAGTCTCAACTCGGAATCTACTGCGGCTACGACTCAACGCGGAATCTACTGCGGATACGTCTCAACTCGGAATCTACTGCAGCTACGTCTCAACTTGGAATCTACTGCGGCTACTTCTCAACTCGAAATCTACTGCGGCTACGTCTCAACTCGGAATCTACTGCGGCTACATCTCAACTCGGAATCTACTGCGGCTAGGACTCAACTCGGAATCTACTGCGGCAACGACTCAACTCGGAATCTACTGCTGCTACGTCTAAACTCGGAATCTACTGCGGCTACGTCTCAACTCGGAATCTACTGCGGCTACGACTCAACTCGGAATCTACTGCGGCTAGGACTCAACTCGGAATCTACTGCGGCTAGGACTCAACTCGGAATCTACTGCAGCTACGTCTCAACTCGGAATCTACTGCAGCTAGGACTCAACTCGGAATCTACTGCAGCTACGTCTCAACTCGGAATCTACTGCAGCTACGTCTCAACTCAGAATCTACTGCGGCTAGGACTCAACTCAGAATCTACTGCGGCTACGTCTCAACTCGGAATCTACTGCGGCTACGTCTCAACTCGGAATCTACTGCAGCTACTTCTCAACTCGGAATCTACTGCGGCTATGTCTCAACTCTTAATCTACTGCGGCTACGTCTCAACTCGGAATCTACTGCGGCTACGTCTCAACTCGGAATCTACAGCGGCAACGACTCAACTCGGAATCTACTGCGGCAACGACTCAACTCGAAATCTACTGCGGCTACGTCACAACTCGGAATCTACTGCGGCTAGGACTCAACTCGGAATCTACTGCGGCTAGGACTCAACTCGGAATCTACTGCGGCTACGTCTCAACTCGGAATCTACTGCGGCTACGTCTCAACTCGGAATCTACAGCGGCTACGTCTCAACTCGGAATCTACTGCGGCTACGTCTCAACTCGGAACCTACTGCGGCAACGACTCAACTCGGAATCTACTGCGGCTACGTCTCAACTTGGAAACTACAGCGGCTACGTCTCAACTCGGAATCTACTGCGGCTACGTCTCAACTCGGAATCTACTGCAGCTACGACTCAACTCGGAATCTACAGCGCCAAGGACTCAACTCGGAATCTACTGCGGCTACGTCTCAACTCGGAATCTTCAGCGGCTATGTCTCAACTCGGAATCTACTGCGGCTAGGACTCAACTCGGAATCTACTGCGGCTACGTCTCAACTCGGAATCTACAGCGCCATGGACTCAACTCGTAATCTACAGCGGCTACGTATCAACTCGGAATCTACAGCGGCAACGACTCAACTCGGAATCTACTGCGGCTACGTCTCAACTCGGAATCTACTGCGGCTACGTCTCAACTCGGAATCTACAGCGGCTACGTCTCAACTCGGAATCTACTGCGGCTACGACTCAACTCGGAATCTACTGCGGCTACGTCTCAACTTGGAAACTACAGCGGCTACGTCTCAACTCGGAATCTACTGCGGCTACGTCTCAACTCGGAATCTTCTGCGGCTACGACTCAACTCGGAATCTACAGCGCCAAGGACTCAACTCGGAATCTACTGCGGCTACGTCTCAACTCGGAATCTACAGCGCCAAGGACTCAACTCGGAATCTACTGCGGCTACGTCTCAACTCGGAATCTACTGCGGCTACGTCTCAACTCGGAATCTACTGCGGCTACGTCTCAACTCGGAATCTACTGCGGCAACGACTCAACTCGGAATCTACTGCGGCTACAACTCAACTCAGAATCTACTGCCGCTACGTCTCAACTCGGAATCGACTGCGGCTACGTCTCAACTCGGAATCTACTGCTGCTACGTCTCGGAATCTACTGCGGCTACGTCTCAACTCGGAATCTACTGCGGCAACGACTCAACTTAGAATCTACTGCGGCTAGGACTCAACTCAAAATCTACTGCGGCAACGACTCAACTCGGAATCTACTGCTACAACGACTCAACTCGGAATCTACTGCGGCTACGTCTCAACTCGGAATCTACAGCGGCTACGTCTCAACTCGGAATCTACTGCGGCTACGTCTCAACTCGGAATCTACTGCGGCTACGACTCAACTCGGAATCTACAGCGGCTACGTCTCAACTCGGAATCTACAGTGGCTACGTCTCAACTCGGAATCTACAGTGGCTACGTCTCAACTCGGAATCTACTGCGGCTAGGACTCAACTCGGAATCTACTGCGGCTACGTCTCAACTCGGAATCTACTGCGGCTACGACTCAACTCGGAATCTACAGCGGCAACGACTCAACTCGGAATCTACTGCGGCTACGTCTCAACTCGGAATCTGCAGCGGCTACGTCTCAACTCGGAATCTACTGCGGCTAGGACTCAACTCGGAATCTACTGCGGCTACGTCTCAGCTCGGAATCTTCTGCGGCTACGTCTCAACTCGGAAACTACAGCGGCTACGTCTCAACTCGAAATCTACTGCGGCTACGTCTCAACTCGGAATCTACTGCGGCTACGACTCAACTCGGAATCTACAGCGCCAAGGACTCAACTCGGAATCTACTGCGGCTACGTCTCAACTCGGAATCTACTGTGGCTACGTCTCAACTCGGAATCTACTGCGGCTACGACTCAACTCGGAATCTACTGCTGCTACGTCTCAACTCGGAATCTACTGCGGCTACGTCTCAACTCGGAATCTACTGCGGCTACGTCTCAACTCGGAATCTACAGCGCCAAGGACTCAACTCGGAATCTACTGCGGCTACGTCTCAACTCGGAATCTACAGCGCCAAGGACTCAACTCGGAATCTACTGCGGCTACGTCTCAACTCGGAATCTACTGCGGCTACGTCTCAACTCGGAATCTACTGCGGCTTCGACTCAACTCGGAATCTACTGCGGCTACGTCTCAACTCGGAATCGACTGCGGCTACGTCTCAACTCGGAATCTACTGCTGCTACGTCTCGGAATCTACTGCGGCTACGTCTCAACTCGGAATCTACTGCGGCAACGACTCAACTTAGAATCTACTGCGGCTAGGACTCAACTCGGAATCTACTGCGGCAACGACTCAACTCGGAATCTACTGCTACAACGACTCAACTCGGAATCTACTGCGGCTACGTCTCAACTCGGAATCTACAGCGGCTACGTCTCAACTCGGAATCTACTGCGGCTACGTCTCAACTCGGAATCTACTGCGGCTACGACTCAACTCGGAATCTACAGCGGCTACTTCTCAACTCGGAATCTACATTGGCTACGTCTCAACTCGGAATCTACAGTGGCTACGTCTCAACTCGGAATCTACTGCGGCTAGGACTCAACTCGAAATCTACTGCGGCTACGTCTCAACTCGGAATCTACTGCGGCTACGTCTCAACTCGGAATCTACAGCGGCAACGACTCAACTCGGAATCTACTGCGGCTACGTCTCAACTCGGAATCTGCAGCGGCTACGTCTCAACTCGGAATCTACTGCGGCTAGGACTCAACTCGGAATCTACTGCGGCTACGTCTCAGCTCGGAATCTTCTGCGGCTACGTCTCAACTCGGAAACTACAGCGGCTACGTCTCAACTCGAAATCTACTGCGGCTACGTCTCAACTCGGAATCTACTGCGGCTACGACTCAACTCGGAATCTACAGCGCCAAGGACTCAACTCGGAATCTACTGCGGCTACGTCTCAACTCGGAATCTACTGTGGCTACGTCTCAACTCGGAATCTACTGCGGCTACGACTCAACTCGGAATCTACTGCTGCTACGTCTCAACTCGGAATCTACTGCGGCTACGTCTCAACTCGGAATCTACAGCGGCTACATCTCAACTCGGAATATACTGCGGCTACGACTCAACTCGGAATCTACTGCTGCTACGTCTCAGCTCGGAATCTACTGCGGCTACGTCTCAACTTGGAAACTACAGCGGCTACGTCTCAACTCGGAATCTACTGCGGCTACGTCTCAACTCGGAATCTACTGCGGCTAAGTCTAACTCGGAATCTACTGCGGCTACGACTCAACTCGGAATCTACTGCGGCTACGTCTCAACTCGGAAACTACAGCGGCTACGTCTCAACTCGGAATCTACTGCGGCTACGTCTCAACTCGGAATCTACTGCGGCTACGTCTCGGAATCTACTGCGGCTACGTCTCAACTCGGAATCTACTGCGGCAACGACTCAACTCAGAATCTACTGCTGCTAGGACTCAACTCGGAATCTACTGCGGCTACATCTCAACTCGGAATCTACTGCGGCTGCATCTCGGAATCTACTGTAGCTATGTCTCAACTCGGAATCTACTGCAGCTACGTCTCAACTCAGAATCTACTGCGGCTAGGACTCAACTCAGAATCTACAGCGGCTAGGACTCAACTCGGAATCTAATGCAGCTACGTCTCAACTCGGAATCTACTGCGGCTACGTCTCAACTCGGAATCTACTGCGGCTACGTCTAAACTCGGAATCTACTGCGGCTAGGACTCAACTCGGAATCTACTGCGGCTACGTCTCAACTCGGAATCTACTGCGGCTACGTCTCAACTCGGAATCTACCGCGGCAACGACTCAACTCGGAATCTACTGCGGCTACGACTCAACTCGGAATCTACTGCCGCTACGTCTCAACTCGGAATCGACTGCGGCTATGTCTCAACTCGGAATCTACTGCTGCTACGTCTCAACTCGGAATCTACTGCGGCTACGTCTCAACTCGGAATCTACAGCGCCAAGGACTCAACTCGTAATCTACAGCGGCTACGTATCAACTCGGAATCTACAGCGGCAACGACTCAACTCGGAATCTACTGCGGCTACGTCTCAACTCGGAATCTACTGCGGCTACGTCTCAACTCGGAATCTACCGCGGCAACGACTCAACTCGGAATCTGCTGCGGCTACGACTCAACTCAGAATCTACTGCCGCTACGTCTCAACTCGGAATCTACTGAGGCTGTGTCTCAACTCGGAATCTACTGCTGCTACGTCTCGGAATCTACTGCGGCTACGTCTCAACTCGGAATCTACTGCGGCAACGACTCAACTTAGAATCTACTGCGGCTAGGACTCAACTCGGAATCTACTGCGGCAACGACTCAACTCGGAATCTACTGCTACAACGACTCAACTCGGAATCTACTGCGGCTACGTCTCAACTCGGAATCTACAGCGGCTACGTCTCAACTCGGAATATACTGCGGCTACGTCTCAACTCGGAATCTACTGCGGCTACGACTCAACTCGGAATCTACAGCGCCAAGGACTCAACTCGGAATCTACAGTGGCTACGTCTCAACTCGGAATCTACAGTGGCTACGTCTCAACTCGGAATCTACTGCGGCTAGGACTCAACTCGGAATCTACTACGGCTACGTCTCAACTCGGAATCTACTGCGGCTACGTCTCAACTCGGAATCTACAACGGCAACGACTCAACTCGGAATCTACTGCGGCTACGTCTCAACTCGGAATCTACTGCGGCTACGTCTCAACTTGGAAACTACAGCGGCTACGTCTCAACTCGGAATCTACTGCGGCTACGTCTCAACTCGGAATCTACTGCGGCTAAGTCTAACTCGGAATCTACTGCGGCTACGACTCAACTCGGAATCTACTGCGGCTACGTCTCAACTCGGAAACTACAGCGGCTACGTCTCAACTCGGAATCTACTGCGGCTACGTCTCAACTCGGAATCTACTGCGGCTACGTCTCGGAATCTACTGCGGCTACGTCTCAACTCGGAATCTACTGCGGCAACGACTCAACTCAGAATCTACTGCTGCCAGGACTCAACTCGGAATCTACTGCGGCTACATCTCAACTCGGAATCTACTGCGGCTGCATCTCGGAATCTACTGTAGCTATGTCTCAACTCGGAATCTACTGCAGCTACGTCTCAACTCAGAATCTACTGCGGCTAGGACTCAACTCAGAATCTACAGCGGCTAGGACTCAACTCGGAATCTAATGCAGCTACGTCTCAACTCGGAATCTACTGCGGCTACGTCTCAACTCGGAATCTACTGCGGCTACGTCTCAACTCGGAATCTACTGCGGCTAGGACTCAACTCGGAATCTACTGCGGCTACGTCTCAACTCGGAATCTACTGCGGCTACGTCTCAACTCGGAATCTACCGCGGCAACGACTCAACTCGGAATCTACTGCGGCTACGACTCAACTCAGAATCTACTGCCGCTACGTCTCAACTCGGAATCGACTGCGGCTATGTCTCAACTCGGAATCTACTGCTGCTACGTCTCAACTCGGAATCTACTGCGGCTACGTCTCAACTCGGAATCTACAGCGCCAAGGACTCAACTCGTAATCTACAGCGGCTACGTATCAACTCGGAATCTACAGCGGCAACGACTCAACTCGGAATCTACTGCGGCTACGTCTCAACTCGGAATCTACTGCGGCTACGTCTCAACTCGGAATCTACCGCGGCAACGACTCAACTCGGAATCTGCTGCGGCTACGACTCAACTCAGAATCTACTGCCGCTACGTCTCAACTCGGAATCTACTGAGGCTGTGTCTCAACTCGGAATCTACTGCTGCTACGTCTCGGAATCTACTGCGGCTACGTCTCAACTCGGAATCTACTGCGGCAACGACTCAACTTAGAATCTACTGCGGCTAGGACTCAACTCGGAATCTACTGCGGCAACGACTCAACTAGGAATCTACTGCTACAACGACTCAACTCGGAATCTACTGCGGCTACGTCTCAACTCGGAATCTACAGCGGCTACGTCTCAACTCGGAATATACTGCGGCTACGTCTCAACTCGGAATCTACTGCGGCTACGACTCAACTCGGAATCTACAGCGCCAAGGACTCAACTCGGAATCTACAGTGGCTACGTCTCAACTCGGAATCTACAGTGGCTACGTCTCAACTCGGAATCTACTGCGGCTAGGACTCAACTCGGAATCTACTACGGCTACGTCTCAACTCGGAATCTACTGCGGCTACGTCTCAACTCGGAATCTACAGCGGCAACGACTCAACTCGGAATCTACTGCGGCTACGTCTCAACTCGGAATCTACTGCTGCTACATCTCAACTCGGAATCTACTGCAGCTACGTCTCAACTCGGAATCTACTGCGGCTAGGACTCAACTCGGAATCTACTGCGGCTACGTCTCAACTCGGAATCTACTGCGGCTAGGACTCAACTCGGAATCTACTGCGGCAACGACTAAACTCGGAATCTACTGCGGCAACGACTAAACCTGGAATCTACTGCGGCTACGTCTCAACTCGGAATCTACTGCGGTTAGGACTCAACTCGGAATCTACTGCGGCTACGTCTCAACTCGGAATCTACTGCGGCTACGTCTCAACTCGGAATCTACTGCGGTTTGGACTCAACTCGGAATCTACTGCGGCTAGGACTCAACTCGGAATCTACTGCTGCTACGTCTCAACTCGGAATCTACTGCGGCTACGACTCAACTCGGAATCTACTGTGGCTACGTCTCAACTCGGAATCTACTGTGGCTACGTCTCAACTCGGAATCTACTGCAGCTATGACTCAACTCGGAATCTACTGCAGCTACGTCTCAACTCGGAATCTACTGCGGCTAGGACTCAACTCGGAATCTACTGCGGCTACGTCTCAACTCGGAATCTACTGCGGCTACGTCTCAACTCGGAATCTACTGCGGCAACGACTAAACTCGGAATCTACTGCGGCAACGACTAAACCTGGAATCTACTGCGGCTACGCCTCAACTCGGAATCTACTGCGGTTAGGACTCAACTCGGAATCTACTGCGGCTACGTCTCAACTCGGAATCTACTGCGGCTACGTCTCAACTCGGAATCTACTGCGGTTTGGACTCAACTCGGAATCTACTGCGGCTAGGACTCAACTCGGAATCTACTGCTGCTACGTCTCAACTCGGAATCTACTGCGGCTACGACTCAACTCGGAATCTACTGTGGCTACGTCTCAACTCGGAATCTACTGTGGCTACGTCTCAACTCGGAATCTACTGCAGCTACGACTCAACTCGGAATCTACTGCTGCTACGTCTGAACTCGGAATCTACTGCGGCTACGTCTCAACTCGGAATCTACTGCGGCTACGTCTCAACTCGGAATCTACTGCGGCTAAGTCTCAACTCGGAATCTACTGCGGCTACGACTCAACGCGGAATCTACTGCGGATACGTCTCAACTCGGAATCTACTGCAGCTACGTCTCAACTTGGAATCTACTGCGGCTACGTCTCAACTCGAAATCTATTGCGGCTACGTCTCAACTCGGAATCTACAGCGGCTACATCTCAACTCGGAATCTACTGCGGCTAGGACTCAACTCGGAATCTACTGCGGCAACGACTCAACTCGGAATCTACTGCTGCTACGTCTAAACTCGGAATCTACTGCGGCTACGTCTCAAATCGGAATCTACTGCGGCTACGACTCAACTCGGAATCTACTGCGGCTAGGACTCAACTCGGAATCTACTGCGGCTAGGACTCAACTCGGAATCTACTGCAGCTACGTCTCAACTCGGAATCTACTGCAGCTAGGACTCAACTCAGAATCTACAGCGGCTACGTCTCAACTCGGAATCTACTGCAGCTACGTCTCAACTCGGAATCTACTGCGGCTATGTCTCAACTCTTAATCTACTGCGGCTACGTCTCAACTCGGAATCTACTGCGGCTACGTCTCAACTCGGAATCTACAGCGGCAACGACTCAACTCGGAATCTACTGCGGCAACGACTCAACTCGAAATCTATTGCGGCTACGTCTCAACTCGGAATCTACTGCGGCTAGGACTCAACTCGGAATCTACTGCGGCAACGACTCAACTCGGAATCTACTGCGGCTACGTCTCAACTCGGAATCTACTGCGGCTAGGACTCAACTCGGAATCTACTGCTGCTACGTCTCAACTCGGAATCTACTGCGGCTACGACTCAACTCGGAATCTACTGTGGCTACGTCTCAACTCGGAATCTACTGTGGCTACGTCTCAACTCGGAATCTACTGCAGCTACGACTCAACTCGGAATCTACTGCTGCTACGTCTCAACTCGGAATCTACTGCGGCTACGTCTCAACTCGGAATCTACTGCGGCTACTACTCAACTCGGAATCTACTGCGGCTAAGTCTCAACTCGGAATCTACTGCGGCTACGACTCAACGCGGAATCTACTGCGGATACGTCTCAACTCGGAATCTACTGCAGCTACGTCTCAACTTGGAATCTACTGCGGCTACTTCTCAACTCGAAATCTACTGCGGCTACGTCTCAACTCGGAATCTACTGCGGCTACATCTCAACTCGGAATCTACTGCGGCTAGGACTCAACTCGGAATCTACTGCGGCAACGACTCAACTCGGAATCTACTGCTGCTACGTCTAAACTCGGAATCTACTGCGGCTACGTCTCAACTCGGAATCTACTGCGGCTACGACTCAACTCGGAATCTACTGCGGCTAGGACTCAACTCGGAATCTACTGCGGCTAGGACTCAACTCGGAATCTACTGCAGCTACGTCTCAACTCGGAATCTACTGCAGCTAGGACTCAACTCGGAATCTACTGCAGCTACGTCTCAACTCGGAATCTACTGCAGCTACGTCTCAACTCAGAATCTACTGCGGCTAGGACTCAACTCAGAATCTACTGCGGCTACGTCTCAACTCGGAATCTACTGCGGCTACGTCTCAACTCGGAATCTACTGCAGCTACTTCTCAACTCGGAATCTACTGCGGCTATGTCTCAACTCTTAATCTACTGCGGCTACGTCTCAACTCGGAATCTACTGCGGCTAGGACTCAACTCGGAATCTACTGCGGCAACGACTCAACTCGGAATCTACTGCGGCTACGTCTCAACTCGGAATCTACTGCGGCTAGGACTCAACTCGGAATCTACTGCTGCTACGTCTCAACTCGGAATCTACTGCGGCTACGACTCAACTCGGAATCTACTGTGGCTACGTCTCAACTCGGAATCTACTGTGGCTACGTCTCAACTCGGAATCTACTGCAGCTACGACTCAACTCGGAATCTACTGCTGCTACGTCTCAACTCGGAATCTACTGCGGCTACGTCTCAACTCGGAATCTACTGCGGCTACGACTCAACTCGGAATCTACTGCGGCTAAGTCTCAACTCGGAATCTACTGCGGCTACGACTCAACGCGGAATCTACTGCGGATACGTCTCAACTCGGAATCTACTGCAGCTACGTCTCAACTTGGAATCTACTGCGGCTACTTCTCAACTCGAAATCTACTGCGGCTACGTCTCAACTCGGAATCTACTGCGGCTACATCTCAACTCGGAATCTACTGCGGCTACGTCTCAACTCGGAATCTACTGCGGCAACGACTCAACTCGGAATCTACTGCTGCTACGTCTAAACTCGGAATCTACTGCGGCTACGTCTCAACTCGGAATCTACTGCGGCTACGACTCAACTCGGAATCTACTGCGGCTAGGACTCAACTCGGAATCTACTGCGGCTAGGACTCAACTCGGAATCTACTGCAGCTACGTCTCAACTCGGAATCTACTGCAGCTAGGACTCAACTCGGAATCTACTGCAGCTACGTCTCAACTCGGAATCTACTGCAGCTACGTCTCAACTCAGAATCTACTGCGGCTAGGACTCAACTCAGAATCTACTGCGGCTACGTCTCAACTCGGAATCTACTGCGGCTACGTCTCAACTCGGAATCTACTGCAGCTACTTCTCAACTCGGAATCTACTGCGGCTATGTCTCAACTCTTAATCTACTGCGGCTACGTCTCAACTCGGAATCTACTGCGGCTACGTCTCAACTCGGAATCTACAGCGGCAACGACTCAACTCGGAATCTACTGCGGCAACGACTCAACTCGAAATCTACTGCGGCTACGTCACAACTCGGAATCTACTGCGGCTAGGACTCAACTCGGAATCTACTGCGGCTAGGACTCAACTCGGAATCTACTGCGGCTACGTCTCAACTCGGAATCTACTGCGGCTACGTCTCAACTCGGAATCTACAGCGGCTACGTCTCAACTCGGAATCTACTGCGGCTACGTCTCAACTCGGAATCTACTGCGGCTACGTCTCAACTCGGAATCTACTGCGGCAACGACTCAACTCGGAATCTACTGCGGCTACGTCTCAACTTGGAAACTACAGCGGCTACGTCTCAACTCGGAATCTACTGCGGCTACGTCTCAACTCGGAATCTACTGCAGCTACGACTCAACTCGGAATCTACAGCGCCAAGGACTCAACTCGGAATCTACTGCGGCTACGTCTCAACTCGGAATCTTCAGCGGCTATGTCTCAACTCGGAATCTACTGCGGCTAGGACTCAACTCGGAATCTACTGCGGCTACTTCTCAACTCGGAATCTACAGCGCCATGGACTCAACTCGGAATCTACTGCGGCTACGTATCAACTCGGAATCTACAGCGGCAACGACTCAACTCGGAATCTACTGCGGCTACGTCTCAACTCGGAATCTACTGCGGCTACGTCTCAACTCGGAATCTACCGCGGCAACGACTCAACTCGGAATCTACTGCGGCTACGACTCAACTCAGAATCTACTGCTGCTACGTCTCAACTCGGAATCGACTGCGGCTATGTCTCAACTCGGAATCTACTGCTGCTACGTCTCGGAATCTACTGCGGCTACGTCTCAACTCGGAATCTACTGCAGCAACGACTCAACTTAGAATCTACTGCGGCTAGGACTCAACTCGGAATCTACTGCGGCAACGACTCAACTCGGAATCTACTGCTACAACGACTCAACTCGGAATCTACTGCGGCTACGTCTCAACTCGGAATCTACAGCGGCTACGTCTCAACTCGGAATCTACTGCGGCTACGTCTCAACTCGGAATCTACTGCGGCTACGACTCAACTCGGAATCTACAGCAGCTACGTCTCAACTCGGAATCTACAGTGGCTACGTCTCAACTCGGAATCTATAGTGGCTACGTCTCAACTCGGAATCTACTGCGGCTAGGACTCAACTCGGAATCTACTGCGGCTACGTCTCAACTCGGAATCTACTGCGGCTACGTCTCAACTCGGAATCTACAGCGGCAACGACTCAACTCGGAATCTACTGCGGCTACGTCTCAACTCGGAATCTACTGCGGCTACGTCTCAACTCGGAATCTACAGCGGCTACGTCTCAACTCGGAATCTACTGCGGCTACGTCTCAACTCGGAATCTACTGCGGCTACGTCTCAACTCGGAATCTACTGCGGCAACGACTCAACTCGGAATCTACTGCGGCTACGTCTCAACTTGGAAACTACAGCGGCTACGTCTCAACTCGGAATCTACTGCGGCTACGTCTCAACTCGGAATCTACTGCAGCTACGACTCAACTCGGAATCTACAGCGCCAAGGACTCAACTCGGAATCTACTGCGGCTACGTCTCAACTCGGAATCTTCAGCGGCTATGTCTCAACTCGGAATCTACTGCGGCTAGGACTCAACTCGGAATCTACTGCGGCTACGTCTCAACTCGGAATCTACAGCGCCATGGACTCAACTCGTAATCTACAGCGGCTACGTATCAACTCGGAATCTACAGCGGCAACGACTCAACTCGGAATCTACTGCGGCTACGTCTCAACTCGGAATCTACTGCGGCTACGTCTCAACTCGGAATCTACCGCGGCAACGACTCAACTCGGAATCTACTGCGGCTACGACTCAACTCAGAATCTACTGCTGCTACGTCTCAACTCGGAATCGACTGCGGCTATGTCTCAACTCGGAATCTACTGCTGCTACGTCTCGGAATCTACTGCGGCTACGTCTCAACTCGGAATCTACTGCAGCAACGACTCAACTTAGAATCTACTGCGGCTAGGACTCAACTCGGAATCTACTGCGGCAACGACTCAACTCGGAATCTACTGCTACAACGACTCAACTCGGAATCTACTGCGGCTACGTCTCAACTCGGAATCTACAGCGGCTACGTCTCAACTCGGAATCTACTGCGGCTACGTCTCAACTCGGAATCTACTGCGGCTACGACTCAACTCGGAATCTACAGCAGCTACGTCTCAACTCGGAATCTACAGTGGCTACGTCTCAACTCGGAATCTATAGTGGCTACGTCTCAACTCGGAATCTACTGCGGCTAGGACTCAACTCGGAATCTACTGCGGCTACGTCTCAACTCGGAATCTACTGCGGCTACGTCTCAACTCGGAATCTACAGCGGCAACGACTCAACTCGGAATCTACTGCGGCTACGTCTCAACTCGGAATCTGCAGCGGCTACGTCTCAACTCGGAATCTACTGCGGCTAGGACTCAACTCGGAATCTACTGCGGCTACGTCTCAGTTCGGAATCTTCTGCGGCTACGTCTCAACTCGGAAACTACAGCGGCTACGTCTCAACTCGAAATCTACTGCGGCTACGTCTCAACTCGGAATCTACTGCGGCTACGACTCAACTCGGAATCTACTGCGGCAACGACTCAACTCGGAATCTACAGCGGCTACGTCTCAACTCGGAATCTACGGCGGCTACGTCTCAACTCGGAATCTACTGCGGCTACGTCTCAACTCGGAATCTACAGCGGCAACGACTCAACTCGGAATCTACTGCGGCTACGTCTCAACTCGGAATCTGCAGCGGCTACGTCTCAACTCGGAATCTACTGCGGCTAGGACTCAACTCGGAATCTACTGCGGCTACGTCTCAGCTCGGAATCTTCTGCGGCTACGTCTCAACTCGGAAACTACAGCGGCTACGTCTCAACTCGAAATCTACTGCGGCTACGTCTCAACTCGGAATCTACTGCGGCTACGACTCAACTCGGAATCTACTGCTGCTACGTCTCAACTCGGAATCTACTGCGGCTACGTCTCAGCTCGGAATCTACAGTGGCTACGTCTCAACTTGGAAACTACAGCGGCTACGTCTCAACTCGGAATCTACTGCGGCTACGTCTCAACTCGGAATCTACTGCGGCTAAGTCTAACTCGGAATCTACTGCGGCTACGACTCAACTCGGAATCTACTGCGGCTACGTCTCAACTCGGAAACTGCAGCGGCTACGTCTCAACTCGGAATCTACTGCGGCTACGTCTCAACTCGGAATCTACTGCGGCTACGTCTCGGAATCTACTGCGGCTACGTCTCAACTCGGAATCTACTGCGGCAACGACTCAACTCAGAATCTACTGCTGCTAGGACTCAACTCGGAATCTACTGCGGCTACATCTCAACTCGGAATCTACTGCGGCTGCATCTCGGAATCTACTGCTGCTACGTCTCAACTCGGAATCTTCTGCGGCTACGACTCAATTCATAATCTACTGCGGCTAGGACTCAACTCAGAATCTACAGCGGCTAGGACTCAACTCGGAATCTAATGCAGCTACGTCTCAACTCGGAATCTACTGCGGCTACGTCTCAACTCGGAATCTACTGCGGCTAGGACTCAACTCGGAATCTACTGCGGCTACGTCTCAACTCGGAATCTACAGCGCCATGGACTCAACTCGTAATCTACAGCGGCTACGTATCAACTCGGAATCTACAGCGGCAACGACTCAACTCGGAATCTACTGCGGCTACGTCTCAACTCGGAATCTACTGCGGCTACGTCTCAACTCGGAATCTACCGCGGCAACGACTCAACTCGGAATCTACTGCGGCTACGACTCAACTCAGAATCTACTGCTGCTACGTCTCAACTCGGAATCGACTGCGGCTATGTCTCAACTCGGAATCTACTGCTGCTACGTCTCGGAATCTACTGCGGCTACGTCTCAACTCGGAATCTACTGCAGCAACGACTCAACTTAGAATCTACTGCGGCTAGGACTCAACTCGGAATCTACTGCGGCAACGGCTCAACTCGGAATCTACTGCTACAACGACTCAACTCGGAATCTACAGCGGCTACGTCTCAACTCGGAATCTACTGCGGCTACGTCTCAACTCGGAATCTACTGCGGCTACGACTCAACTCGGAATCTACAGCAGCTACGTCTCAACTCGGAATCTACAGTGGCTACGTCTCAACTCGGAATCTATAGTGGCTACGTCTCAACTCGGAATCTACTGCGGCTAGGACTCAACTCGGAATCTACTGCGGCTACGTCTCAACTCGGAATCTACTGCGGCTACGTCTCAACTCGGAATCTACAGCGGCTACGTCTCAACTCGGAATCTACAGCGGCAACGACTCAACTCGGAATCTACTGCGGCTACGTCTCAACTCGGAATCTGCAGCGGCTACGTCTCAACTCGGAATCTACTGCGGCTAGGACTCAACTCGGAATCTTCTGCGGCTACGTCTCAACTCGGAAACTACAGCGGCTACGTCTCAACTCGGAAACTACAGCGGCTACGTCTCAACTCGAAATCTACTGCGGCTACGTCTCAACTCGGAATCTACTGCGGCTACGACTCAACTCGGAATCTACTGCGGCAACGACTCAACTCGGAATCTACAGCGGCTACGTCTCAACTCGGAATCTACGGCGGCTACGTCTCAACTCGGAATCTACTGCGGCTACGTCTCAACTCGGAATCTACAGCGGCAACGACTCAACTCGGAATCTACTGCGGCTACGTCTCAACTCGGAATCTGCAGCGGCTACGTCTCAACTCGGAATCTACTGCGGCTAGGACTCAACTCGGAATCTACTGCGGCTACGTCTCAGCTCGGAATCTTCTGCGGCTACGTCTCAACTCGGAAACTACAGCGGCTACGTCTCAACTCGAAATCTACTGCGGCTACGTCTCAACTCGGAATCTACTGCGGCTACGACTCAACTCGGAATCTACTGCTGCTACGTCTCAACTCGGAATCTACTGCGGCTACGTCTCAACTCGGAATCTACAGCGGCTACGTCTCAACTCGGAATATACTGCGGCTACGACTCAACTCGGAATCTACTGCTGCTACGTCTCAGCTCGGAATCTACAGTGGCTACGTCTCAACTTGGAAACTACAGCGGCTACGTCTCAACTCGGAATCTACTGCGGCTACGTCTCAACTCGGAATCTACTGCGGCTAAGTCTAACTCGGAATCTACTGCGGCTACGACTCAACTCGGAATCTACTGCGGCTACGTCTCAACTTGGAAACTGCAGCGGCTACGTCTCAACTCGGAATCTACTGCGGCTACGTCTCAACTCGGAATCTACTGCGGCTACGTCTCGGAATCTACTGCGGCTACGTCTCAACTCGGAATCTACTGCGGCAACGACTCAACTCAGAATCTACTGCTGCTAGGACTCAACTCGGAATCTACTGCGGCTACATCTCAACTCGGAATCTACTGCGGCTGCATCTCGGAATCTACTGCTGCTACGTCTCAACTCGGAATCTTCTGCGGCTACGACTCAACTCAGAATCTACTGCGGCTAGGACTCAACTCAGAATCTACAGCGGCTAGGACTCAACTCGGAATCTAATGCAGCTACGTCTCAACTCGGAATCTACTGCGGCTACGTCTCAACTCGGAATCTACTGCGGCTAGGACTCAACTCGGAATCTACAGCTGCTACGTCTCAGCACGGAATCTACTGCGGCTAGGACTCAACTCGGAATCTACTGCGGCTACGTCTCAACTCGGAATCTACCGCGGCAACGACTCAACTCGGAATCTACTGCGGCTACGACTCAACTCAGAATCTACTGCCGCTACGTCTCAACTCGGAATCGACTGCGGCTATGTCTCAACTCGGAATCTACTGCTGCTACTTCTCAACTCGGAATCTACTGCAGCTACGTCTCAACTCGTAATCTACAGCGCCAAGGACTCAACTCGTAATCTACAGCGGCTACGTATCAACTCGGAATCTACTGCGGCTAAGTCTAACTCGGAATCTACTGCGGCTACGACTCAACTCGGAATCTACTGCGGCTACGTCTCAACTCGGAAACTGCAGCGGCTACGTCTCAACTCGGAATCTACTGCGGCTACGTCTCAACTCGGAATCTACTGCGGCTACGTCTCGGAATCTACTGCGGCTACGTCTCAACTCGGAATCTACTGCGGCAACGACTCAACTCAGAATCTACTGCTGCTAGGACTCAACTCGGAATCTACTGCGGCTACATCTCAACTCGGAATCTACTGCGGCTGCATCTCGGAATCTACTGCTGCTACGTCTCAACTCGGAATCTTCTGCGGCTACGACTCAATTCATAATCTACTGCGGCTAGGACTCAACTCAGGATCTACAGCGGCTAGGACTCAACTCGGAATCTAATGCAGCTACGTCTCAACTCGGAATCTACTGCGGCTACGTCTCAACTCGGAATCTACTGCGGCTAGGACTCAACTCGGAATCTACTGCGGCTACGTCTCAACTCGGAATCTACAGCGCCATGGACTCAACTCGTAATCTACAGCGGCTACGTATCAACTCGGAATCTACAGCGGCAACGACTCAACTCGGAATCTACTGCGGCTACGTCTCAACTCGGAATCTACTGCGGCTACGTCTCAACTCGGAATCTACCGCGGCAACGACTCAACTCGGAATCTACTGCGGCTACGACTCAACTCAGAATCTACTGCTGCTACGTCTCAACTCGGAATCGACTGCGGCTATGTCTCAACTCGGAATCTACTGCTGCTACGTCTCGGAATCTACTGCGGCTACGTCTCAACTCGGAATCTACTGCAGCAACGACTCAACTTAGAATCTACTGCGGCTAGGACTCAACTCGGAATCTACTGCGGCAACGGCTCAACTCGGAATCTACTGCTACAACGACTCAACTCGGAATCTACAGCGGCTACGTCTCAACTCGGAATCTACTGCGGCTACGTCTCAACTCGGAATCTACTGCGGCTACGACTCAACTCGGAATCTACAGCAGCTACGTCTCAACTCGGAATCTACAGTGGCTACGTCTCAACTCGGAATCTATAGTGGCTACGTCTCAACTCGGAATCTACTGCGGCTAGGACTCAACTCGGAATCTACTGCGGCTACGTCTCAACTCGGAATCTACTGCGGCTACGTCTCAACTCGGAATCTACAGCGGCTACGTCTCAACTCGGAATCTACAGCGGCAACGACTCAACTCGGAATCTACTGCGGCTACGTCTCAACTCGGAATCTGCAGCGGCTACGTCTCAACTCGGAATCTACTGCGGCTAGGACTCAACTCGGAATCTTCTGCGGCTACGTCTCAACTCGGAAACTACAGCGGCTACGTCTCAACTCGGAAACTACAGCGGCTACGTCTCAACTCGAAATCTACTGCGGCTACGTCTCAACTCGGAATCTACTGCGGCTACGACTCAACTCGGAATCTACTGCGGCAACGACTCAACTCGGAATCTACAGCGGCTACGTCTCAACTCGGAATCTACGGCGGCTACGTCTCAACTCGGAATCTACTGCGGCTACGTCTCAACTCGGAATCTACAGCGGCAACGACTCAACTCGGAATCTACTGCGGCTACGTCTCAACTCGGAATCTGCAGCGGCTACGTCTCAACTCGGAATCTACTGCGGCTAGGACTCAACTCGGAATCTACTGCGGCTACGTCTCAGCTCGGAATCTTCTGCGGCTACGTCTCAACTCGGAAACTACAGCGGCTACGTCTCAACTCGAAATCTACTGCGGCTACGTCTCAACTCGGAATCTACTGCGGCTACGACTCAACTCGGAATCTACTGCTGCTACGTCTCAACTCGGAATCTACTGCGGCTACGTCTCAACTCGGAATCTACAGCGGCTACGTCTCAACTCGGAATATACTGCGGCTACGACTCAACTCGGAATCTACTGCTGCTACGTCTCAGCTCGGAATCTACAGTGGCTACGTCTCAACTTGGAAACTACAGCGGCTACGTCTCAACTCGGAATCTACTGCGGCTACGTCTCAACTCGGAATCTACTGCGGCTAAGTCTAACTCGGAATCTACTGCGGCTACGACTCAACTCGGAATCTACTGCGGCTACGTCTCAACTTGGAAACTGCAGCGGCTACGTCTCAACTCGGAATCTACTGCGGCTACGTCTCAACTCGGAATCTACTGCGGCTACGTCTCGGAATCTACTGCGGCTACGTCTCAACTCGGAATCTACTGCGGCAACGACTCAACTCAGAATCTACTGCTGCTAGGACTCAACTTGGAATCTACTGCGGCTACATCTCAACTTGGAATCTACTGCGGCTGCATCTCGGAATCTACTGCTGCTACGTCTCAACTCGGAATCTTCTGCGGCTACGACTCAACTCAGAATCTACTGCGGCTAGGACTCAACTCAGAATCTACAGCGGCTAGGACTCAACTCGGAATCTAATGCAGCTACGTCTCAACTCGGAATCTACTGCGGCTACGTCTCAACTCGGAATCTACTGCGGCTAGGACTCAACTCGGAATCTACAGCTGCTACGTCTCAGCACGGAATCTACTGCGGCTAGGACTCAACTCGGAATCTACTGCGGCTACGTCTCAACTCGGAATCTACCGCGGCAACGACTCAACTCGGAATCTACTGCGGCTACGACTCAACTCAGAATCTACTGCCGCTACGTCTCAACTCGGAATCGACTGCGGCTATGTCTCAACTCGGAATCTACTGCTGCTACTTCTCAACTCGGAATCTACTGCAGCTACGTCTCAACTCGTAATCTACAGCGCCAAGGACTCAACTCGTAATCTACAGCGGCTACGTATCAACTCGGAATCTACAGCGGCAACGACTCAACTCGGAATCTACTGCGGCTACGTCTCAACTCGGAATCTACTGCGGCTACGTCTCAACTCGGAATCTACCGCGGCAACGACTCAACTCGGAATCTACTGCGGCTACGACTCAACTCAGAATCTACTGCCGCTACGTCTCAACTCGGAATCGACTGCGGCTATGTCTCAACTCGGAATCTACTGCTGCTACGTCTCGGAATCTACTGCGGCTACGTCTCAACTCGGAATCTACTGCGGCAACGACTCAACTTAGAATCTACTGCGGCTAGGACTCAACTCGGAATCTACTGCGGCAACGACTCAACTCGGAATCTACTGCTACAACGACTCAACTCGGAATCTACTGCGGCTACGTCTCAACTCGGAATCTACAGCGGCTACGTCTCAACTCGGAATATACTGCGGCTACGTCTCAACTCGGAATCTACTGCGGCTACGACTCAACTCGGAATCTACAGCGCCAAGGACTCAACTCGGAATCTACAGTGGCTACGTCTCAACTCGGAATCTACAGTGGCTACGTCTCAACTCGGAATCTACTGCGGCTAGGACTCAACTCGGAATCTACTGCGGCTACGTCTCAACTCGGAATCTACTGCGGCTACGTCTCAACTCGGAATCTACAGCGGCAACGACTCAACTCGGAATCTACTGCGGCTACGTCTCAACTCGGAATCTACTGCTGCTACGTCTCAACTCGGAATCTACTGCAGCTACGTCTCAACTCGGAATCTACTGCGGCTAGGACTCAACTCGGAATCTACTGCGGCTACGTCTCAACTCGGAATCTACTGCGGCTACGTCTCAACTCGGAATCTACTGCGGCAACGACTAAACCTGGAATCTACTGCGGCTACGTCTCAACTCGGAATCTGCTGCGGTTAGGACTCAACTCGGAATCTACTGCGGCTACGTCTCAACTCGGAATCTACTGCGGCTACGTCTCAACTCGGAATCTACTGCGGTTTGGACTCAACTCGGAATCTACTGCGGCTAGGACTCAACTCGGAATCTACTGCTGCTACGTCTCAACTCGGAATCTACTGCGGCTACGACTCAACTCGGAATCTACTGTGGCTACGTCTCAACTCGGAATCTACTGTGGCTACGTCTCAACTCGGAATCTACTGCAGCTACGACTCAACTCGGAATCTACTGCTGCTACGTCTCAACTCGGAATCTACTGCGGCTACGTCTCAACTTGGAATCTACTGCGGCTACGTCTCAACTCGAAATCTACTGCGGCTACGTCTCAACTCGGAATCTACTGCGGCTACATCTCAACTCGGAATCTACTGCGGCTAGGACTCAACTCGGAATCTACTGCGGCAACGACTCAACTCGGAATCTACTGCTGCTACGTCTAAACTCGGAATCTACTGCGGCTACGTCTCAAATCGGAATCTACTGCGGCTACGACTCAACTCGGAATCTACTGCGGCTAGGACTCAACTCGGAATCTACTGCGGCTAGGACTCAACTCGGAATCTACTGCAGCTACGTCTCAACTCGGAATCTACTGCAGCTAGGACTCAACTCGGAATCTACTGTAGCTACGTCTCAACTCGGAATCTACTGCAGCTACGTCTCAACTCGGAATCTACTGCGGCTAGGACTCAACTCAGAATCTACTGCGGCTACGTCTCAACTCGGAATCTACTGCGGCTACGTCTCAACTCGGAATCTACTGCAGCTACGTCTCAACTCGGAATCTACTGCGGCTATGTCTCAACTCTTAATCTACTGCGGCTACGTCTCAACTCGGAATCTGCTGCGGCTACGTCTCAACTCGGAATCTACAGCGGCAACGACTCAACTCGGAATCTACTGCGGCAACGACTCAACTCGAAATCTACTGCGGCTACGTCTCAACTCGGAATCTACTGCGGCTAGGACTGAACTCGGAATCTACTGCGGCAACGACTCAACTCGGAATCTACTGCGGCTACGTCTCAACTCGGAATCTACTGCGGCTAGGACTCAACTCGGAATCTACTGCTGCTACGTCTCAACTCGGAATCTACTGCGGCTACGACTCAACTCGGAATCTACTGCGGCTACGACTCAACTCAGAATCTACTGCCGCTACGTCTCAACTCGGAATCGACTGCGGCTATGTCTCAACTCGGAATCTACTGCTGCTACGTCTCAACTCGGAATCTACTGCAGCTACGTCTCAACTCGTAATCTACAGCGCCAAGGACTCAACTCGTAATCTACAGCGGCTACGTATCAACTCGGAATCTACAGCGGCAACGACTCAACTCGGAATCTACTGCGGCTACGTCTCAACTCGGAATCTACTGCGGCTACGTCTCAACTCGGAATCTACCGCGGCAACGACTCAACTCGGAATCTACTGCGGCTACGACTCAACTCAGAATCTACTGCCGCTACGTCTCAACTCGGAATCGACTGCGGCTATGTCTCAACTCGGAATCTACTGCTGCTACGTCTCGGAATCTACTGCGGCTACGTCTCAACTCGGAATCTACTGCGGCAACGACTCAACTTAGAATCTACTGCGGCTAGGACTCAACTCGGAATCTACTGCGGCAACGACTCAACTCAGAATCTACTGCTACAACGACTCAACTCGGAATCTACTGCGGCTACGTCTCAACTCGGAATCTACAGCGGCTACGTCTCAACTCGGAATATACTGCGGCTACGTCTCAACTCGGAATCTACTGCGGCTACGACTCAACTCGGAATCTACAGCGCCAAGGACTCAACTCGGAATCTACAGTGGCTACGTCTCAACTCGGAATCTACAGTGGCTACGTCTCAACTCGGAATCTACTGCGGCTACGTCTCAACTCGGAATCTACTGCTGCTACGTCTCAACTCGGAATCTACTGCAGCTACGTCTCAACTCGGAATCTACTGCGGCTAGGACTCAACTCGGAATCTACTGCGGCTACGTCTCAACTCGGAATCTACTGCGGCTACGTCTCAACTCGGAATCTACTGCGGCAACGACTAAACCTGGAATCTACTGCGGCTACGTCTCAACTCGGAATCTACTGCGGTTAGGACTCAACTCGGAATCTACTGCGGCTACGTCTCAACTCGGAATCTACTGCGGCTACGTCTCAACTCGGAATCTACTGCGGTTTGGACTCAACTCGGAATCTACTGCGGCTAGGACTCAACTCGGAATCTACTGCTGCTACGTCTCAACTCGGAATCTACTGCGGCTACGACTCAACTCGGAATCTACTGTGGCTACGTCTCAACTCGGAATCTACTGTGGCTACGTCTCAACTCGGAATCTACTGCAGCTACGACTCAACTCGGAATCTACTGCTGCTACGTCTCAACTCGGAATCTACTGCGGCTACGTCTCAACTTGGAATCTACTGCGGCTACGTCTCAACTCGAAATCTACTGCGGCTACGTCTCAACTCGGAATCTACTGCGGCTACATCTCAACTCGGAATCTACTGCGGCTAGGACTCAACTCGGAATCTACTGCGGCAACGACTCAACTCGGAATCTACTGCTGCTACGTCTAAACTCGGAATCTACTGCGGCTACGTCTCAAATCGGAATCTACTGCGGCTACGACTCAACTCGGAATCTACTGCGGCTAGGACTCAACTCGGAATCTACTGCGGCTAGGACTCAACTCGGAATCTACTGCAGCTACGTCTCAACTCGGAATCTACTGCAGCTAGGACTCAACTCGGAATCTACTGTAGCTACGTCTCAACTCGGAATCTACTGCAGCTACGTCTCAACTCGGAATCTACTGCGGCTAGGACTCAACTCAGAATCTACTGCGGCTACGTCTCAACTCGGAATCTACTGCGGCTACGTCTCAACTCGGAATCTACTGCAGCTACGTCTCAACTCGGAATCTACTGCGGCTATGTCTCAACTCTTAATCTACTGCGGCTACGTCTCAACTCGGAATCTGCTGCGGCTACGTCTCAACTCGGAATCTACAGCGGCAACGACTCAACTCGGAATCTACTGCGGCAACGACTCAACTCGAAATCTACTGCGGCTACGTCTCAACTCGGAATCTACTGCGGCTAGGACTGAACTCGGAATCTACTGCGGCAACGACTCAACTCGGAATCTACTGCGGCTACGTCTCAACTCGGAATCTACTGCGGCTAGGACTCAACTCGGAATCTACTGCTGCTACGTCTCAACTCGGAATCTACTGCGGCTACGACTCAACTCGGAATCTACTGCGGCTACGACTCAACTCAGAATCTACTGCCGCTACGTCTCAACTCGGAATCGACTGCGGCTATGTCTCAACTCGGAATCTACTGCTGCTACGTCTCAACTCGGAATCTACTGCAGCTACGTCTCAACTCGTAATCTACAGCGCCAAGGACTCAACTCGTAATCTACAGCGGCTACGTATCAACTCGGAATCTACAGCGGCAACGACTCAACTCGGAATCTACTGCGGCTACGTCTCAACTCGGAATCTACTGCGGCTACGTCTCAACTCGGAATCTACCGCGGCAACGACTCAACTCGGAATCTACTGCGGCTACGTCTCAACTCAGAATCTACTGCCGCTACGTCTCAACTCGGAATCGACTGCGGCTATGTCTCAACTCGGAATCTACTGCTGCTACGTCTCGGAATCTACTGCGGCTACGTCTCAACTCGGAATCTACTGCGGCAACGACTCAACTTAGAATCTACTGCGGCTAGGACTCAACTCGGAATCTACTGCGGCAACGACTCAACTCAGAATCTACTGCTACAACGACTCAACTCGGAATCTACTGCGGCTACGTCTCAACTCGGAATCTACAGCGGCTACGTCTCAACTCGGAATATACTGCGGCTACGTCTCAACTCGGAATCTACTGCGGCTACGACTCAACTCGGAATCTACAGCGCCAAGGACTCAACTCGGAATCTACAGTGGCTACGTCTCAACTCGGAATCTACAGTGGCTACGTCTCAACTCGGAATCTACTGCGGCTAGGACTCAACTCGGAATCTACTACGGCTACGTCTCAACTCGGAATCTACTGCGGCTACGTCTCAACTCGGAATCTACAGCGGCAACGACTCAACTCGGAATCTACTGCGGCTACGTCTCAACTCGGAATCTACTGCTGCTACGTCTCAACTCGGAATCTACTGCAGCTACGTCTCAACTCGGAATCTACTGCGGCTAGGACTCAACTCGGAATCTACTGCGGCTACGTCTCAACTCGGAATCTACTGCGGCTACGTCTCAACTCGGAATCTACTGCGGCAACGACTAAACCTGGAATCTACTGCGGCTACGTCTCAACTCGGAATCTACTGCGGTTAGGACTCAACTCGGAATCTACTGCGGCTACGTCTCAACTCGGAATCTACTGCGGCTACGTCTCAACTCGGAATCTACTGCGGTTTGGACTCAACTCGGAATCTACTGCGGCTAGGACTCAACTCGGAATCTACTGCTGCTACGTCTCAACTCGGAATCTACTGCGGCTACGACTCAACTCGGAATCTACTGTGGCTACGTCTCAACTCGGAATCTACTGTGGCTACGTCTCAACTCGGAATCTACTGCAGCTACGACTCAACTCGGAATCTACTGCTGCTACGTCTCAACTCGGAATCTACTGCGGCTACGTCTCAACTTGGAATCTACTGCGGCTACGTCTCAACTCGAAATCTACTGCGGCTACGTCTCAACTCGGAATCTACTGCGGCTACATCTCAACTCGGAATCTACTGCGGCTAGGACTCAACTCGGAATCTACTGCGGCAACGACTCAACTCGGAATCTACTGCTGCTACGTCTAAACTCGGAATCTACTGCGGCTACGTCTCAAATCGGAATCTACTGCGGCTACGACTCAACTCGGAATCTACTGCGGCTAGGACTCAACTCGGAATCTACTGCGGCTAGGACTCAACTCGGAATCTACTGCAGCTACGTCTCAACTCGGAATCTACTGCAGCTAGGACTCAACTCGGAATCTACTGTAGCTACGTCTCAACTCGGAATCTACTGCAGCTACGTCTCAACTCGGAATCTACTGCGGCTAGGACTCAACTCAGAATCTACTGCGGCTACGTCTCAACTCGGAATCTACTGCGGCTACGTCTCAACTCGGAATCTACTGCAGCTACGTCTCAACTCGGAATCTACTGCGGCTATGTCTCAACTCTTAATCTACTGCGGCTACGTCTCAACTCGGAATCTGCTGCGGCTACGTCTCAACTCGGAATCTACAGCGGCAACGACTCAACTCGGAATCTACTGCGGCAACGACTCAACTCGAAATCTACTGCGGCTACGTCTCAACTCGGAATCTACTGCGGCTAGGACTGAACTCGGAATCTACTGCGGCAACGACTCAACTCGGAATCTACTGCGGCTACGTCTCAACTCGGAATCTACTGCGGCTAGGACTCAACTCGGAATCTACTGCTGCTACGTCTCAACTCGGAATCTACTGCGGCTACGACTCAACTCGGAATCTACTGTGGCTACGTCTCAACTCGGAATCTACTGTGGCTACGTCTCAACTCGGAATCTAGTGCAGCTACGACTCAACTCGGAATCTACTGCTGCTACGTCTCAACTCGGAATCTACTGCGGCTACGTCTCAACTCGGAATCTACTGCGGCTACGTCTCAACTCGGAATCTACTGCGGCTAAGTCTCAACTCGGAATCTACTGCGGCTACGACTCAACGCGGAATCTACTGCGGATACGTCTCAACTCGGAATCTACTGCAGCTACGTCTCAACTTGGAATCTACTGCGGCTACGTCTCAACTCGAAATCTACTGCGGCTACGTCTCAACTCGGAATCTACTGCGGCTACATCTCAACTCGGAATCTACTGCGGCTAGGACTCAACTCGGAATCTACTGCGGCAACGACTCAACTCGGAATCTACTGCTGCTACGTATAAACTCGGAATCTACTGCGGCTACGTCTGAACTCGGAATCTACTGCGGCTACGACTCAACTCGGAATCTACTGCGGCTAGGACTCAACTCGGAATCTACTGCGGCTAGGACTCAACTCGGAATCTACTGCAGCTACGTCTCAACTCGGAATCTACTGCAGCTAGGACTCAACTCGGAATCTACTGCAGCTACGTCTCAACTCGGAATCTACTGCAGCTACGTCTCAACTCAGAATCTACTGCGGCTAGGACTCAACTCAGAATCTACTGCGGCTACGTCTCAACTCGGAATCTACTGCAGCTACGTCTCAACTCGGAATCTACTGCGGCTATGTCTCAACTCTTAATCTACTGCGGCTACGTCTCAACTCGGAATCTACTGCGGCTACGTCTCAACTCGGAATCTACAGCGGCAACGACTCAACTCGGAATCTACTGCGGCAACGACTCAACTCGAAATCTACTGCGGCTACGTCTCAACTCGGAATCTACTGCGGCTAGGACTCAACTCGGAATCTACTGCGGCAACGACTCAACTCGGAATCTACTGCGGCTACGTCTCAACTCGGAATCTACTGCGGCTACTTCTCAACTCGGAATCTACAGCGGCTACGTCTGAACTCGGAATCTACTGCGGCTACGTCTCAACTCGGAATCTACTGCGGCTACGTCTCAACTCGGAATCTACCGCGGCAACGACTCAACTCGGAATCTACTGCGGCTACTTCTCAACTTGGAAACTACAGCGGCTACGTCTCAACTCGGAATCTACTGTGGCTACGTCTCAACTCGGAATCTACTGCGGCTACGACTCAACTTGGAATCTACAGCGCCAAGGACTCAACTCGAAATCTACTGCGGCTACGTCTCAACTCGGAATCTACAGCGGCTATGTCTCAACTCGGAATCTACTGCGGCTAGGACTCAACTCGGAATCTACAGCGGCTACGTATCAACTCGGAATCTACAGCGGCAACGACTCAACTCGGAATCTACTGCGGCTACGTCTCAACTCGGAATCTACTGCGGCTACGTCTCAACTCGGAATCTACCGCGGCAACGACTCAACTCGGAATCTACTGCGGCTACGACTCAACTCAGAATCTACTGCCGCTACGTCTCAACTCGGAATCGACTGCGGCTATGTCTCAACTCGGAATCTACTGCTGCTACGTCTCGGAATCTACTGCGGCTACGTCTCAACTCGGAATCTACTGCGGCAACGACTCAACTTAGAATCTACTGCGGCTAGGACTCAACTCGGAATCTACTGCGGCAACGACTCAACTCGGAATCTACTGCTACAACGACTCAACTCGGAATCTACTGCGGCTACGTCTCAACTCGGAATCTACAGCGGCTACGTCTCAACTCGGAATCTACTGCTGCTACGTATAAACTCGGAATCTACTGCGGCTACGTCTGAACTCGGAATCTACTGCGGCTACGTCTGAACTCGGAATCTACTGCGGCTACGACTCAACTCGGAATCTACTGCGGCTAGGACTCAACTCGGAATCTACTGCGGCTAGGACTCAACTCGGAATCTACTGCAGCTACGTCTCAACTCGGAATCTACTGCAGCTAGGACTCAACTCGGAATCTACTGCAGCTACGTCTCAACTCGGAATCTACTGCAGCTACGTCTCAACTCAGAATCTACTGCGGCTAGGACTCAACTCAGAATCTACTGCGGCTACGTCTCAACTCGGAATCTACTGCAGCTACGTCTCAACTCGGAATCTACTGCGGCTATGTCTCAACTCTTAATCTACTGCGGCTACGTCTCAACTCGGAATCTACTGCGGCTACGTCTCAACTCGGAATCTACAGCGGCAACGACTCAACTCGGAATCTACTGCGGCAACGACTCAACTCGAAATCTACTGCGGCTACGTCTCAACTCGGAATCTACTGCGGCTAGGACTCAACTCGGAATCTACTGCGGCAACGACTCAACTCGGAATCTACTGCGGCTACGTCTCAACTCGGAATCTACTGCGGCTACTTCTCAACTCGGAATCTACAGCGGCTACGTCTCAACTCGGAATCTACTGCGGCTACGTCTCAACTCGGAATCTACTGCGGCTACGTCTCAACTCGGAATCTACCGCGGCAACGACTCAACTCGGAATCTACTGCGGCTACTTCTCAACTTGGAAACTACAGCGGCTACGTCTCAACTCGGAATCTACTGTGGCTACGTCTCAACTCGGAATCTACTGCGGCTACGACTCAACTTGGAATCTACAGCGCCAAGGACTCAACTCGGAATCTACTGCGGCTACGTCTCAACTCGGAATCTACAGCGGCTATGTCTCAACTCGGAATCTACTGCGGCTAGGACTCAACTCGGAATCTACAGCGGCTACGTATCAACTCGGAATCTACAGCGGCAACGACTCAACTCGGAATCTACTGCGGCTACGTCTCAACTCGGAATCTACTGCGGCTACGTCTCAACTCGGAATCTACCGCGGCAACGACTCAACTCGGAATCTACTGCGGCTACGACTCAACTCAGAATCTACTGCCGCTACGTCTCAACTCGGAATCGACTGCGGCTATGTCTCAACTCGGAATCTACTGCTGCTACGTCTCGGAATCTACTGCGGCTACGTCTCAACTCGGAATCTACTGCGGCAACGACTCAACTTAGAATCTACTGCGGCTAGGACTCAACTCGGAATCTACTGCGGCAACGACTCAACTCGGAATCTACTGCTACAACGACTCAACTCGGAATCTACTGCGGCTACGTCTCAACTCGGAATCTACAGCGGCTACGTCTCAACTCGGAATATACTGCGGCTACGTCTCAGCTCGGAATCTACTGCGGCTACGACTCAACTCGGAATCTACAGCGCCAAGGACTCAACTCGGAATCTACAGTGGCTACGTCTCAACTCGGAATCTACTGCGGCTAGGACTCAACTCGGAATCTACTACGGCTACGTCTCAACTCGGAATCTACTGCGGCTACGTCTCAACTCGGAATCTACAGCAGCAACGACTCAACTCGGAATCTACTGCGGCTACGTCTCAACTCGGAATCTACTGCTGCTACGTCTCAACTCGGAATCTACTGCAGCTACGTCTCAACTCGGAATCTACTGCGGCTAGGACTCAACTCGGAATCTACTGCGGCTACGTCTCAACTTGGAAACTACAGCGGCTACGTCTCAACTCGGAATCTACTGCGGCTACGTCTCAACTCGGAATCTACTGCGGCTACGACTCAACTTGGAATCTACAGCGCCAAGGACTCAACTCGGAATCTACTGCGGCTACGTCTCAACTCGGAATCTACAGCGGCTATGTCTCAACTCGGAATCTACTGCGGCTAGGACTCAACTCGGAATCTACAGCGGCTACATATCAACTCGGAATCTACAGCGGCAACGACTCAACTCGGAATCTACTGCGGCTACGTCTCAACTCGGAATCTACTGCGGCTACGTCTCAACTCGGAATCTACCGCGGCAACGACTCAACTCGGAATCTACTGCGGCTACGACTCAACTCAGAATCTACTGCCGCTACGTCTCAACTCGGAATCGACTGCGGCTATGTCTCAACTCGGAATCTACTGCTGCTACGTCTCGGAATCTACTGCGGCTACGTCTCAACTCGGAATCTACTGCGGCAACGACTCAACTTAGAATCTACTGCGGCTAGGACTCAACTCGGAATCTACTGCGGCAACGACTCAACTCGGAATCTACTGCTACAACGACTCAACTCGAAATCTACTGCGGCTACGTCTCAACTCGGAATCTACAGCGGCTACGTCTCAACTCGGAATATACTGCGGCTACGTCTCAACTCGGAATCTACTGCGGCTACGACTCAACTCGGAATCTACAGCGCCAAGGACTCAACTCGGAATCTACAGTGGCTACGTCTCAACTAGGAATCTACAGTGGCTACGTCTCAACTCGGAATCTACTGCGGCTAGGACTCAACTCGGAATCTACTACGGCTACGTCTCAACTCGGAATCTACTGCGGCAACGACTAAACTCGGAATCTACTGCGGCAACGACTAAACCTGGAATCTACTGCGGCTACGTCTCAACTCGGAATCTACTGCCGTTAGGACTCAACTCGGAATCTACTGCGGCTACGTCTCAACTCGGAATCTACTGCGGCTACGTCTCAACTCGGAATCTACTGCGGTTTGGACTCAACTCGGAATCTACTGCGGCTAGGACTCAACTCGGAATCTACTGCTGCTACGTCTCAACTCGGAATCTACTGCGGCTACGTCTCAACTCGGAATCTACTGTGGCTACGTCTCAACTCGGAATCTACTGCGGCTACGTCTCAACTCGGAATCTACTGCGGCTACGTCTCAACTCGGAATCTACTGCGGCTAAGTCTCAACTCGGAATCTACTGCGGCTACGACTCAACGCGGAATCTACTGCGGATACGTCTCAACTCGGAATCTACTGCGGCTACGACTCATCTCGGAATCTACAGCAGCTACGTCTCAACTCGGAATCTACAGTGGCTACGTCTCAACTCGGAATCTATAGTGGCTACGTCTCAACTCGGAATCTACTGCGGCTAGGACTCAACTCGGAATCTACTGCGGCTACGTCTCAACTCGGAATCTACTGCGGCTACGTCTCAACTCGGAATCTACAGCGGCAACGACTCAACTCGGAATCTACTGCGGCTACGTCTCAACTCGGAATCTGCAGCGGCTACGTCTCAACTCGGAATCTACTGCGGCTAGGACTCAACTCGGAATCTACTGCGGCTACGTCTCAGTTCGGAATCTTCTGCGGCTACGTCTCAACTCGGAAACTACTGCGGCTAGGACTCAACTCGGAATCTACTGCAGCTACGTCTCAACTCGGAATCTACTGCAGCTAGGACTCAACTCGGAATCTACTGTAGCTACGTCTCAACTCGGAATCTACTGCAGCTACGTCTCAACTCGGAATCTACTGCGGCTTGGACTCAACTCAGAATCTACTGCGGCTACGTCTCAACTCGGAATCTACTGCTACAACGACTCAACTCGAAATCTACTGCGGCTACGTCTCAACTCGGAATCTACAGCGGCTACGTCTCAACTCGGAATATACTGCGGCTACGTCTCAACTCGGAATCTACTGCGGCTACGACACAACTCGGAATCTACAGCGCCAAGGACTCAACTCGGAATCTACAGTGGCTACGTCTCAACTAGGAATCTACAGTGGCTACGTCTCAACTCGGAATCTACTGCGGCTAGGACTCAACTCGGAATCTACTACGGCTACGTCTCAACTCGGAATCTACTGCGGCAACGACTAAACTCGGAATCTACTGCGGCAACGACTAAACCTGGAATCTACTGCGGCTACGTCTCAACTCGGAATCTACTGCCGTTAGGACTCAACTCGGAATCTACTGCGGCTACGTCTCAACTCGGAATCTACTGCGGCTACGTCTCAACTCGGAATCTACTGCGGTTTGGACTCAACTCGGAATCTACTGCGGCTAGGACTCAACTCGGAATCTACTGCTGCTACGTCTCAACTCGGAATCTACTGCGGCTACGTCTCAACTCGGAATCTACTGTGGCTACGTCTCAACTCGGAATCTACTGCGGCTACGTCTCAACTCGGAATCTACTGCGGCTAAGTCTCAACTCGGAATCTACTGCGGCTACGACTCAACGCGGAATCTACTGCGGATACGTCTCAACTCGGAATCTACTGCGGCTACTTCTCAACTTGGAAACTACAGCGGCTACGTCTCAACTCGGAATCTACTGTGGCTACGTCTCAACTCGGAATCTACTGCGGCTACGACTCAACTTGGAATCTACAGCGCCAAGGACTCAACTCGGAATCTACTGCGGCTACGTCTCAACTCGGAATCTACAGCGGCTATGTCTCAACTCGGAATCTACTGCGGCTAGGACTCAACTCGGAATCTACAGCGGCTACGTATCAACTCGGAATCTACAGCGGCAACGACTCAACTCGGAATCTACTGCGGCTACGTCTCAACTCGGAATCTACTGCGGCTACGTCTCAACTCGGAATATACTGCGGCTACGTCTCAACTCGGAATCTACTGCGGCTACGACACAACTCGGAATCTACAGCGCCAAGGACTCAACTCGGAATCTACAGTGGCTACGTCTCAACTAGGAATCTACAGTGGCTACGTCTCAACTCGGAATCTACTGCGGCTAGGACTCAACTCGGAATCTACTACGGCTACGTCTCAACTCGGAATCTACTGCGGCAACGACTAAACTCGGAATCTACTGCGGCAACGACTAAACCTGGAATCTACTGCGGCTACGTCTCAACTCGGAATCTACTGCCGTTAGGACTCAACTCGGAATCTACTGCGGCTACGTCTCAACTCGGAATCTACTGCGGCTACGTCTCAACTCGGAATCTACTGCGGTTTGGACTCAACTCGGAATCTACTGCGGCTAGGACTCAACTCGGAATCTACTGCTGCTACGTCTCAACTCGGAATCTACTGCGGCTACGTCTCAACTCGGAATCTACTGTGGCTACGTCTCAACTCGGAATCTACTGCGGCTACGTCTCAACTCGGAATCTACTGCGGCTAAGTCTCAACTCGGAATCTACTGCGGCTACGACTCAACGCGGAATCTACTGCGGATACGTCTCAACTCGGAATCTACTGCGGCTACTTCTCAACTTGGAAACTACAGCGGCTACGTCTCAACTCGGAATCTACTGTGGCTACGTCTCAACTCGGAATCTACTGCGGCTACGACTCAACTTGGAATCTACAGCGCCAAGGACTCAACTCGGAATCTACTGCGGCTACGTCTCAACTCGGAATCTACAGCGGCTATGTCTCAACTCGGAATCTACTGCGGCTAGGACTCAACTCGGAATCTACAGCGGCTACGTATCAACTCGGAATCTACAGCGGCAACGACTCAACTCGGAATCTACTGCGGCTACGTCTCAACTCGGAATCTACTGCGGCTACGTCTCAACTCGGAATCTACCGCGGCAACGACTCAACTCGGAATCTACTGCGGCTACGACTCAACTCAGAATCTACTGCCGCTACGTCTCAACTCGGAATCGACTGCGGCTATGTCTCAACTCGGAATCTACTGCTGCTACGTCTCGGAATCTACTGCGGCTACGTCTCAACTCGGAATCTACTGCGGCAACGACTCAACTTAGAATCTACTGCGGCTAGGACTCAACTCGGAATCTACTGCGGCAACGACTCAACTCGGAATCTACTGCTACAACGACTCAACTCGGAATCTACTGCGGCTACGTCTCAACTCGGAATCTACAGCGGCTACGTCTCAACTCGGAATATACTGCGGCTACGTCTCAGCTCGGAATCTACTGCGGCTACGACTCAACTCGGAATCTACAGCGCCAAGGACTCAACTCGGAATCTACAGTGGCTACGTCTCAACTCGGAATCTACAGTGGCTACGTCTCAACTCGGAATCTACTGCGGCTAGGACTCAACTCGGAATCTACTACGGCTACGTCTCAACTCGGAATCTACTGCGGCTACGTCTCAACTCGGAATCTACAGCAGCAACGACTCAACTCGGAATCTACTGCGGCTACGTCTCAACTCGGAATCTACTGCTGCTACGTCTCAACTCGGAATCTACTGCAGCTACGTCTCAACTCGGAATCTACTGCGGCTAGGACTCAACTCGGAATCTACTGCGGCTACGTCTCAACTTGGAAACTACAGCGGCTACGTCTCAACTCGGAATCTACTGCGGCTACGTCTCAACTCGGAATCTACTGCGGCTACGACTCAACTTGGAATCTACAGCGCCAAGGACTCAACTCGGAATCTACTGCGGCTACGTCTCAACTCGGAATCTACAGCGGCTATGTCTCAACTCGGAATCTACTGCGGCTAGGACTCAACTCGGAATCTACAGCGGCTACATATCAACTCGGAATCTACAGCGGCAACGACTCAACTCGGAATCTACTGCGGCTACGTCTCAACTCGGAATCTACTGCGGCTACGTCTCAACTCGGAATCTACCGCGGCAACGACTCAACTCGGAATCTACTGCGGCTACGACTCAACTCAGAATCTACTGCCGCTACGTCTCAACTCGGAATCGACTGCGGCTATGTCTCAACTCGGAATCTACTGCTGCTACGTCTCGGAATCTACTGCGGCTACGTCTCAACTCGGAATCTACTGCGGCAACGACTCAACTTAGAATCTACTGCGGCTAGGACTCAACTCGGAATCTACTGCGGCAACGACTCAACTCGGAATCTACTGCTACAACGACTCAACTCGAAATCTACTGCGGCTACGTCTCAACTCGGAATCTACAGCGGCTACGTCTCAACTCAGAATATACTGCGGCTACGTCTCAACTCGGAATCTACTGCGGCTACGACTCAACTCGGAATCTACAGCGCCAAGGACTCAACTCGGAATCTACAGTGGCTACGTCTCAACTAGGAATCTACAGTGGCTACGTCTCAACTCGGAATCTACTGCGGCTAGGACTCAACTCGGAATCTACTACGGCTACGTCTCAACTCGGAATCTACTGCGGCAACGACTAAACTCGGAATCTACTGCGGCAACGACTAAACCTGGAATCTACTGCGGCTACGTCTCAACTCGGAATCTACTGCCGTTAGGACTCAACTCGGAATCTACTGCGGCTACGTCTCAACTCGGAATCTACTGCGGCTACGTCTCAACTCGGAATCTACTGCGGTTTGGACTCAACTCGGAATCTACTGCGGCTAGGACTCAACTCGGAATCTACTGCTGCTACGTCTCAACTCGGAATCTACTGCGGCTACGTCTCAACTCGGAATCTACTGTGGCTACGTCTCAACTCGGAATCTACTGCGGCTACGTCTCAACTCGGAATCTACTGCGGCTACGTCTCAACTCGGAATCTACTACGGCTAAGTCTCAACTCGGAATCTACTGCGGCTACGACTCAACGCGGAATCTACTGCGGATACGTCTCAACTCGGAATCTACTGCGGCTACGACTCAACTCGGAATCTACAGCAGCTACGTCTCAACTCGGAATCTACAGTGGCTACGTCTCAACTCGGAATCTATAGTGGCTACGTCTCAACTCGGAATCTACTGCGGCTAGGACTCAACTCGGAATCTACTGCGGCTACGTCTCAACTCGGAATCTACTGCGGCTACGTCTCAACTCGGAATCTACAGCGGCAACGACTCAACTCGGAATCTACTGCGGCTACGTCTCAACTCGGAATCTGCAGCGGCTACGTCTCAACTCGGAATCTACTGCGGCTAGGACTCAACTCGGAATCTACTGCGGCTACGTCTCAGTTCGGAATCTTCTGCGGCTACGTCTCAACTCGGAAACTACTGCGGCTAGGACTCAACTCGGAATCTACTGCAGCTACGTCTCAACTCGGAATCTACTGCAGCTAGGACTCAACTCGGAATCTACTGTAGCTACGTCTCAACTCGGAATCTACTGCAGCTACGTCTCAACTCGGAATCTACTGCGGCTAGGACTCAACTCAGAATCTACTGCGGCTACGTCTCAACTCGGAATCTACTGCTACAACGACTCAACTCGAAATCTACTGCGGCTACGTCTCAACTCGGAATCTACAGCGGCTACGTCTCAACTCGGAATATACTGCGGCTACGTCTCAACTCGGAATCTACTGCGGCTACGACTCAACTCGGAATCTACAGCGCCAAGGACTCAACTCGGAATCTACAGTGGCTACGTCTCAACTAGGAATCTACAGTGGCTACGTCTCAACTCGGAATCTACTGCGGCTAGGACTCAACTCGGAATCTACTACGGCTACGTCTCAACTCGGAATCTACTGCGGCAACGACTAAACTCGGAATCTACTGCGGCAACGACTAAACCTGGAATCTACGGCGGCTACGTCTCAACTCGGAATCTACTGCCGTTAGGACTCAACTCGGAATCTACTGCGGCTACGTCTCAACTCGGAATCTACTGCGGCTACGTCTCAACTCGGAATCTACTGCGGTTTGGACTCAACTCGGAATCTACTGCGGATAGGACTCAACTCGGAATCTACTGCTGCTACGTCTCAACTCGGAATCTACTGCGGCTACGTCTCAACTCGGAATCTACTGTGGCTACGTCTCAACTCGGAATCTACTGCGGCTACGTCTCAACTCGGAATCTACTGCGGCTACGTCTCAACTGGGAATCTACTGCGGCTAAGTCTCAACTCGGAATCTACTGCGGCTACGACTCAACGCGGAATCTACTGCGGATACGTCTCAACTCGGAATCTACTGCGGCTACGACTCAACTCGGAATCTACAGCAGCTACGTCTCAACTCGGAATCTACAGTGGCTACGTCTCAACTCGGAATCTATAGTGGCTACGTCTCAACTCGGAATCTACTGCGGCTAGGACTCAACTCGGAATCTACTGCGGCTACGTCTCAACTCGGAATCTACTGCGGCTACGTCTCAACTCGGAATTTACAGCGGCAACGACTCAACTCGGAATCTACTGCGGCTACGTCTCAACTCGGAATCTGCAGCGGCTACGTCTCAACTCGGAATCTACTGCGGCTAGGACTCAACTCGGAATCTACTGCGGCTACGTCTCAGTTCGGAATCTTCTGCGGCTACGTCTCAACTCGGAAACTACTGCGGCTAGGACTCAACTCGGAATCTACTGCAGCTACGTCTCAACTCGGAATCTACTGCAGCTAGGACTCAACTCGGAATCTACTGTAGCTACGTCTCAACTCGGAATCTACTGCAGCTACGTCTCAACTCGGAATCTACTGCGGCTAGGACTCAACTCAGAATCTACTGCGGCTACGTCTCAACTCGGAATCTACTGCGGCTACGTCTCAACTCGGAATCTACTGCAGCTACGTCTCAACTCGGAATCTACTGCGGCTATGTCTCAACTCTTAATCTACTGCGGCTACGTCTCAGCTCGGAATCTACTGCGGCTACGTCTCAACTCGGAATCTACAGCGGCAACGACTCAACTCGGAATCTACTGCGGCAACGACTCAACTCGAAATCTACTGCAGCTACGACTCAACTCGGAATCTACTGCGGCTAGGACTCAACTCGGAATCTACTGCGGCAACGACTCAACTCGGAATCTACTGCGGCTACGTCTCAACTCGGAATCTACTGCGGCTAGGACTCAACTCGGAATCTACTGCTGCTACGTCTCAACTCGGAATCTACTGCGGCTACGACTCAACTCGTAATCTACTGTGGCTACGTCTCAACTCGGAATCTACTATGGCTACGTCTCAACTCGGAATCTACTGCAGCTACGACTCAACGCGGAATCTACTGCGGATACGTCTCAACTCGGAATCTACTGCAGCTACGTCTCAACTTGGAATCTACTGCGGCTACGTCTCAACTCGAAATCTACTGCGGCTACGTCTCAACTCGGAATCTACTGCGGCTACATCTCAACTCGGAATCTACTGCGGCTAGGACTCAACTCGGAATCTACTGCGGCAACGACTCAACTCGGAATCTACTGCTGCTACGTCTAAACTCGGAATCTACTGCGGCTACGTCTCAACTCGGAATCTACTGCGGCTACGACTCAACTCGGAATCTACTGCGGCTAGGACTCAACTCGGAATCTACTGCGGCTAGGACTCAACTCGGAATCTACTGCAGCTACGTCTCAACTCGGAATCTACTGCAGCTAGGACTCAACTCGGAATCTACTGCAGCTACGTCTCAACTCGGAATCTACTGCAGCTACGTCTCAACTCAGAATCTACTGCGGCTAGGACTCAACTCAGAATCTACTGCGGCTACGTCTCAACTCGGAATCTACTGCGGCTACGTCTCAACTCGGAAACTATTGCAGCTACGTATCAACTCGGAATCTACTGCGGATATGTCTCAACTCTTAATCTACTGCGGCTACGTCTCAACTCGGAATCTACTGCGGCTACGTCTCAACTCGGAATCTACTGCGGCAACGACTCAACTCGAAATCTACTGCGGCTACGTCTCAACTCGGAATCTACTGCGGCTAGGACTCAACTCGGAATCTACTGCGGCAACGACTCAACTCGGAATCTACTGCGGCTACGTCTCAACTCGGAATCTACTGCGGCTACGTCTCAACTCGGAATCTACTGCGGCTACATCTCAACTCGGAATCTACTGCGGCTAGGACTCAACTCGGAATCTACTGCGGCAACGACTCAACTCGGAATCTACTGCTGCTACGTCTAAACTCGGAATCTACTGCGGCTACGTCTCAACTCGGAATCTACTGCGGCTACGACTCAACTCGGAATCTACTGCGGCTAGGACTCAACTCGGAATCTACTGCGGCTAGGACTCAACTCGGAATCTACTGCAGCTACGTCTCAACTCGGAATCTACTGCAGCTAGGACTCAACTCGGAATCTACTGCAGCTACGTCTCAACTCGGAATCTACTGCAGCTACGTCTCAACTCAGAATCTACTGCGGCTAGGACTCAACTCAGAATCTACTGCGGCTACGTCTCAACTCGGAATCTACTGCGGCTACGTCTCAACTCGGAATCTACTGCAGCTACGTCTCAACTCGGAATCTACTGCGGCTATGTCTCAACTCTTAATCTACTGCGGCTACGTCTCAACTCGGAATCTACTGCGGCTACGTCTCAACTCGGAATCTACAGCGGCAACGACTCAACTCGGAATCTACTGCGGCAACGACTCAACTCGAAATCTACTGCGGCTACGTCTCAACTCGGAATCTACTGCGGCTAGGACTCAACTCGGAATCTACTGCGGCAACGACTCAACTCGGAATCTACTGCGGCTACGTCTCAACTCGGAATCTACTGCGGCTACGTCTCAACTCGGAATCTACAGCGGCTACGTCTCAACTCGGAATCTACTGTGGCTACGTCTCAACTCGGAATCTACTGCGGCTACGTCTCAACTCAGAATCTACCGCGGCAACGACTCAACTCGGAATCTACTGCGGCTACGTCTCAACTTGGAAACTACAGCGGCTACGTCTCAACTCGGAATCTACTGCGGCTACGTCTCAACTCGGAATCTACTGCGGCTACGACTCAACTTGGAATCTACAGCGCCAAGGACTCAACTCGGAATCTACTGCGGCTACGTCTCAACTCGGAATCTACAGCGGCTATGTCTCAACTCGGAATCTACTGCGGCTAGGACTCAACTCGGAATCTACTGCGGCTACGTCTCAACTCGGAATCTACAGCGCCAAGGACTCAACTCGTAATCTACAGCGGCTACGTATCAACTCGGAATCTACAGCGGCAACGACTCAACTCGGAATCTACTGCGGCTACGTCTCAACTCGGAATCTACTGCGGCTACGTCTCAACTCGGAATCTACCGCGGCAACGACTCAACTCGGAATCTACTGCGGCTACGACTCAACTCAGAATCTACTGCTGCTACGTCTCAACTCGGAATCGACTGCGGCTATGTCTCAACTCGGAATCTCCTGCTGCTACGTCTCGGAATCTACTGCGGCTACGTCTCAACTCGGAATCTACTGCGGCAACGACTCAACTCGGAATCTACTGCTGCTACGTCTAAACTCGGAATCTACTGCGGCTACGTCTCAACTCGGAATCTACTGCGGCTACGACTCAACTCGGAATCTACTGCGGCTAGGACTCAACTCGGAATCTACTGCGGCTAGGACTCAACTCGGAATCTACTGCAGCTACGTCTCAACTCGGAATCTACTGCAGCTAGGACTCAACTCGGAATCTACTGCAGCTACGTCTCAACTCGGAATCTACTGCAGCTACGTCTCAACTCAGAATCTACTGCGGCTAGGACTCAACTCAGAATCTACTGCGGCTACGTCTCAACTCGGAATCTACTGCGGCTACGTCTCAACTCGGAATCTACTGCAGCTACGTCTCAACTCGGAATCTACTGCGGCTATGTCTCAACTCTTAATCTACTGCGGCTACGTCTCAACTCGGAATCTACTGCGGCTACGTCTCAACTCGGAATCTACTGCGGCAACGACTCAACTCGGAATCTACTGCGGCAACGACTCAACTCGAAATCTACTGCGGCTACGTCTCAACTCGGAATCTACTGCGGCTAGGACTCAACTCGGAATCTACTGCGGCAACGACTCAACTCGGAATCTACTGCGGCTACGTCTCAACTCGGAATCTACTGCGGCTACGTCTCAACTCGGAATCTACAGCGGCTACGTCTCAACTCGGAATCTACTGTGGCTACGTCTCAACTCGGAATCTACTGCGGCTACGTCTCAACTCAGAATCTACCGCGGCAACGACTCAACTCGGAATCTACTGCGGCTACGTCTCAACTTGGAAACTATAGCGGCTACGTCTCAACTTGGAATCTACTGCGGCTACGTCTCAACTTGGAATCTACTGCGGCTACGACTCAACTTGGAATCTACAGCGCCAAGGACTCAACTCGGAATCTACTGCGGCTACGTCTCAACTCGGAATCTACAGCGGCTATGTCTCAACTCGGAATCTACTGCGGCTAGGACTCAACTCGGAATCTACTGCGGCTACGTCTCAACTCGGATTCTACAGCGCCAAGGACTCAACTCGTAATCTACAGCGGCTACGTATCAACTCGGAATCTACAGCGGCAACGACTCAACTCTGAATCTACTGCGGCTACGTCTCAACTCGGAATCTACTGCGGCTACGTCTCAACTCGGAATCTACCGCGGCAACGACTCAACTCGGAATCTACTGCGGCTACGACTCAACTCAGAATCTACTGCTGCTACGTCTCAACTCGGAATCGACTGCGGCTATGTCTCAACTCGGAATCTACTGCTGCTACGTCTCGGAATCTACTGCGGCTACGTCTCAACTCGGAATCTACTGCGGCAACGACTCAACTCGGAATCTACTGCTGCTACGTCTAAACTCGGAATCTACTGCGGCTACGTCTCAACTCGGAATCTACTGCGGCTACGACTCAACTCGGAATCTACTGCGGCTAGGACTCAACTCGGAATCTACTGCGGCTAGGACTCAACTCGGAATCTACTGCAGCTACGTCTCAACTCGGAATCTACTGCAGCTAGGACTCAACTCGGAATCTACTGCAGCTACGTCTCAACTCGGAATCTACTGCAGCTACGTCTCAACTCAGAATCTACTGCGGCTAGGACTAAACTCAGAATCTACTGCGGCTACGTCTCAACTCGGAATCTACTGCGGCTACGTCTCAACTCGGAATCTACTGCAGCTACGTCTCAACTCGGAATCTACTGCGGCTATGTCTCAACTCTTAATCTACTGCGGCTACGTCTCAACTCGGAATCTACTGCGGCTACGTCTCAACTCGGAATCTACTGCGGCAACGACTCAACTCGGAATCTACTGCGGCAACGACTCAACTCGAAATCTACTGCGGCTACGTCTCAACTCGGAATCTACTGCGGCTAGGACTCAACTCGGAATCTACTGCGGCAACGACTCAACTCGGAATCTACTGCGGCTACGTCTCAACTCGGAATCTACTGCGGCTACGTCTCAACTCGGAATCTACAGCGGCTACGTCTCAACTCGGAATCTACTGTGGCTACGTCTCAACTCGGAATCTACTGCGGCTACGTCTCAACTCAGAATCTACCGCGGCAACGACTCAACTCGGAATCTACTGCGGCTACGTCTCAACTTGGAAACTACAGCGGCTACGTCTCAACTCGGAATCTACTGCGGCTACGTCTCAACTCGGAATCTACTGCGGCTACGACTCAACTTGGAATCTACAGCGCCAAGGACTCAACTCGGAATCTACTGCGGCTACGTCTCAACTCGGAATCTACAGCGGCTATGTCTCAACTCGGAATCTACTGCGGCTAGGACTCAACTCGGAATCTACTGCGGCTACGTCTCAACTCGGAATCTACAGCGCCAAGGACTCAACTCGTAATCTACAGCGGCTACGTATCAACTCGGAATCTACAGCGGCAACGACTCAACTCGGAATCTACTGCGGCTACGTCTCAACTCGGAATCTACTGCGGCTAGGACTCAACTCGGAATCTACTGCGGCAACGACTCAACTCGGAATCTACTGCGGCTACGTCTCAACTCGGAATCTACTGCGGCTACGTCTCAACTCGGAATCTACAGCGGCTACGTCTCAACTCGGAATCTACCGCGGCAACGACTCAACTCGGAATCTACTGCGGCTACGACTCAACTCAGAATCTACTGCTGCTACGTCTCAACTCGGAATCGACTGCGGCTATGTCTCAACTCGGAATCTACTGCTGCTACGTCTCGGAATCTACTGCGGCTACGTCTCAACTCGGAATCTACTGCGGCAACGACTCAACTCGGAATCTACTGCTGCTACGTCTAAACTCGGAATCTACTGCGGCTACGTCTCAACTCGGAATCTACTGCGGCTACGACTCAACTCGGAATCTACTGCGGCTAGGACTCAACTCGGAATCTACTGCGGCTAGGACTCAACTCGGAATCTACTGCAGCTACGTCTCAACTCGGAATCTACTGCAGCTAGGACTCAACTCGGAATCTACTGCAGCTACGTCTCAACTCGGAATCTACTGCAGCTACGTCTCAACTCAGAATCTACTGCGGCTAGGACTAAACTCAGAATCTACTGCGGCTACGTCTCAACTCGGAATCTACTGCGGCTACGTCTCAACTCGGAATCTACTGCAGCTACGTCTCAACTCGGAATCTACTGCGGCTATGTCTCAACTCTTAATCTACTGCGGCTACGTCTCAACTCGGAATCTACTGCGGCTACGTCTCAACTCGGAATCTACTGCGGCAACGACTCAACTCGGAATCTACTGCGGCAACGACTCAACTCGAAATCTACTGCGGCTACGTCTCAACTCGGAATCTACTGCGGCTAGGACTCAACTCGGAATCTACTGCGGCAACGACTCAACTCGGAATCTACTGCGGCTACGTCTCAACTCGGAATCTACTGCGGCTACGTCTCAACTCGGAATCTACAGCGGCTACGTCTCAACTCGGAATCTACTGTGGCTACGTCTCAACTCGGAATCTACTGCGGCTACGTCTCAACTCAGAATCTACCGCGGCAACGACTCAACTCGGAATCTACTGCGGCTACGTCTCAACTTGGAAACTACAGCGGCTACGTCTCAACTCGGAATCTACTGCGGCTACGTCTCAACGCGGAATCTACTGCGGCTACGACTCAACTTGGAATCTACAGCGCCAAGGACTCAACTCGGAATCTACTGCGGCTACGTCTCAACTCGGAATCTACAGCGGCTATGTCTCAACTCGGAATCTACTGCGGCTAGGACTCAACTCGGAATCTACTGCGGCTACGTCTCAACTCGGAATCTACAGCGCCAAGGACTCAACTCGTAATCTACAGCGGCTACGTATCAACTCGGAATCTACAGCGGCAACGACTCAACTCGGAATCTACTGCGGCTACGTCTCAACTCGGAATCTACTGCGGCTACGTCTCAACTCGGAATCTACAGCGGCAACGACTCAACTCGGAATCTACTGCGGCTACGTCTCAACACGGAATCTGCAGCGGCTACGTCTCAACTCGGAATCTACTGCGGCTAGGACTCAACTCGGAATCTACTGCGGCTACGTCTCAGCTCGGAATCTTCTGCGGCTACGTCTCAACTCGGAAACTACAGCGGCTACGTCTCAACTCGAAATCTACTGCGGCTACGTCTCAACTCGGAATCTACTGCGGCTACGACTCAACTCGGAATCTACAGCGCCAAGGACTCAACTCGGAATCTACTCGGCTACGTCTCAACTCGGAATCTACTGTGGCTACGTCTCAACTCGGAATCTACTGCGGCTACGACTCAACTCGGAATCTACTGCTGCTACGTCTCAACTCGGAATCTACTGCGGCTACGTCTCAACTCGGAATCTACAGCGGCTACGTCTCAACTCGGAATATACTGTGGCTACGACTCAACTCGGAATCTACTGCTGCTACGTCTCAGCTCGGAATCTACTGCGGCTACGTCTCAACTTGGAAACTACAGCGGCTACGTCTCAACTCGGAATCTACTGCGGCTACGTCTCAACTCGGAATCTACTGCGGCTAAGTCTAACTCGGAATCTACTGCGGCTACGTCTCAACTCGGAATCTACTGCGGCTACGTCTCAACTCGGAATCTACTGCGGCTAAGTCTCAACTCGGAATCTACTGCGGCTACGACTCAACGCGGAATCTACTGCGAATACGTCTCAACTCGGAATCTACTGCAGCTACGTCTCAACTCGGAATCTACTGCAGCGAGGACTCAACTCGGAATCTACTGCAGCTACGTCTCAACTCGGAATCTACTGCAGCTACGTCTCAACTCAGAATCTACTGCGGCTAGGACTCAACTCGGAATCTACTACGGCTACGCCTCAACTCGGAATCTACTGCGGCTACGTCTCAACTCGGAATCTACTGCGGCAACGACTCAACTCGGAATCTACTGCGGCTACGTCTCAACTTGGAAACTACAGCGGCTACGTCTCAACTCGGAATCTACTGCGGCTACGTCTCAACTCGGAATCTACTGCGGCTACGACTCAACTTGGAATCTACAGCGCCAAGGACTCAACTCGGAATCTACTGCGGCTACGTCTCAACTCGGAATCTACAGCGGCTATGTCTCAACTCGGAATCTACTGCGGATAGGACTCAACTCGGAATCTACTGCGGCTACGTCTCAACTCGGAATCTACAGCGCCAAGGACTCAACTCGTAATCTACAGCGGCTACGTATCAACTCGGAATCTACAGCGGCAACGACTCAACTCGGAATCTACTGCGGCTACGTCTCAACTCGGAATCTACTGCGGCTACGTCTCAACTCGGAATCTACCGCGGCAACGACTCAACTCGGAATCTACTGCGGCTACGACTCAACTCAGAATCTACTGCTGCTACGTCTCAACTCGGAATCTACTGCGGCTATGTCTCAACTCGGAATCTACTGCTGCTACGTCTCGGAATCTACTGCGGCTACGTCTCAACTCGGAATCTACTGCGGCAACGACTCAACTCGGAATCTACTGCGGCTAGGACTCAACTCGGAATCTACTGCGGCAACGACTCAACTCGGAATCTACTGCTACAACGACTCAACTCGGAATCTACTGCGGCTACGTCTCAACTCGGAATCTACTGCGGCTACGTCTCAACTCGGAATCTACTGCGGCTACGTCTCAACTTGGAAACTACAGCGGCTACGTCTCAACTCGGAATCTACTGCGGCTACGTCTCAACTCGGAATCTACTGCGGCTAAGTCTAACTCGGAATCTACTGCGGCTACGACTCAACTCGGAATCTACTGCGGCTACGTCTCAACTCGGAATCTACTGCGGCTACGTCTCAACTCGGAATCTACTGCGGCTACGTCTCAACTCGGAATCTACTGCGGCTAAGTCTCAACTCGGAATCTACTGCGGCTACGACTCAACGCGGAATCTACTGCGGATACGTCTCAACTCGGAATCTACTGCAGCTACGTCTCAACTGGGAATCTACTGCGGCTACGTCTCAACTCGAAATCTACTGCGGCTACGTCTCAACTCGGAATCTACTGCGGCTACATCTCAACTCGGAATCTACTGCGGCTAGGACTCAACTCGGAATCTACTACAGCAACGACTCAACTCGGAATCTACTGCTGCTACGTCTAAACTCGGAATCTACTGCGGCTACGTCTCAACTCGGAATCTACTGCGGCTACGACTCAACTCGGAATCTACTGCGGCTAGGACTCAACTCGGAATCTACTGCGGCTAGGACACAACTCGGAATCTACTGCAGCTACGTCTCAACTCGGAATCTACTGCAGCTAGGACTCAACTCGGAATCTACTGCAGCTACGTCTCAACTCAGAATCTACTGCAGCTACGTCTCAACTCAGAATCTACTGCGGCTAGGACTCAACTCAGAATCTACTGCGGCTACGTCTCAACTCGGAATCTACTGCGGCTACGTCTCAACTCGGAATCTACTGCAGCTACGTCTCAACTCGGAATCTACTGCGGCTATGTCTCAACTCTTAATCTACTGCGGCTACGTCTCAACTCGGAATCTACTGCGGCTACGTCTCAACTCGGAATCTACAGCGGCAACGACTCCACTCGGAATCTACTGCGGCAACGACTCAACTCGAAATCTACTGCGGCTACGTCTCAACTCGGAATCTACTGCGGCTAGGACTCAACTCGGAATCTACTGCGGCAACGACTCAACTCGGAATCTACTGCGGCTACGTCTCAACTCGGAATCTACTGCGGCTACGTCTCAACTCGGAATCTACAGCGGCTACGTCTCAACTCGGAATCTACTGCGGCTACGTCTCAACTCGGAATCTACTGCGGCTACGTCTCAACTCGGAATCTACCGCGGCAACGACTCAACTCGGAATCTACTGCGGCTACGTCTCAACTTGGAAACTACAGCGGCTACGTCTCAACTCGGAATCTACTGCGGCTACGTCTCAACTCGGAATCTACTGCGGCTACGACTCAACTTGGAATCTACAGCGCCAAGGACTCAACTCGGAATCTACTGCGGCTACGTCTCAACTCGGAATCTACAGCGGCTATGTCTCAACTCGGAATCTACTGCGGCTAGGACTCAACTCGGAATCTACAGCGGCTACGTATCAACTCGGAATCTACAGCGGCAACGACTCAACTCGGAATCTACTGCGGCTACGTCTCAACTCGGAATCTACTGCGGCTACGTCTCAACTCGGAATCTACCGCGGCAACGACTCAACTCGGAATCTACTGCGGCTACGACTCAACTCAGAATCTACTGCCGCTACGTCTCAACTCGGAATCGACTGCGGCTATGTCTCAACTCGGAATCTACTGCTGCTACGTCTCGGAATCTACTGCGGCTACGTCTCAACTCGGAATCTACTGCGGCAACGACTCAACTTAGAATCTACTGCGGCTAGGACTCAACTCGGAATCTACTGCGGCAACGACTCAACTCGGAATCTACTGCTACAACGACTCAACTCAGAATCTACTGCGGCTACGTCTCAACTCGGAATCTACAGCGGCTACGTCTCAACTCGGAATATACTGCGGCTACGTCTCAACTCGGAATCTACTGCGGCTACGACTCAACTCGGAATCTACTGCGCCAAGGACTCAACTCGGAATCTACAGTGACTACGTCTCAACTCGGAATCTACAGTGGCTACGTCTCAACTCGGAATCTACTGCGGCTAGGACTCAACTCGGAATCTACTACGGCTACGTCTCAACTCGGAATCTACTGCGGCTACGTCTCAACTCGGAATCTACTGCGGCAACGACTCAAATTAGAATCTACTGCGGCTAGGACTCAACTCGGAATCTACTGCGGCAACGACTCAACTCGGAATCTACTGCTACAACGACTCAACTCGGAATCTACTGCGGCTACGTCTCAACTCGGAATCTACAGCGGCTACGTCTCAACTCGGAATCTACTGCGGCTACGTCTCAACTCGGAATCTACTGCGGCTACGTCTCAACTTGGAAACTACTGCGGCTATGTCTCAACTCTTAATCTACTGCGGCTACGTCTCAACTCGGAATCTACTGCAGCTACGTCTCAACTCGGAATCTACAGCGGCAACGACTCAACTCGGAATCTACTGCGGCAACGACTCAACTCGAAATCTACTGCGGCTACGTCTCAACTCGGAATCTACTGCGGCTAGGACTCAGCTCGGAATCTACTGCGGCAACGACTCAACTCGGAATCTACTGCGGCTACGTCTCAACTCGGAATCTACTGCGGCTACGTCTCAACTGGGAATCTACAGCGGCTACGTCTCAACTCGGAATCTACTGCGGCTACGTCTCAACTCGGAATCTACTGCGGCTACGTCTCAACTCGGAATCTACCGCGGCAACGACTCAACTCGGAATCTACTGCGGCTACGTCTCAACTTGGAAACTACAGCGGCTACGTCTCAACTCGGAATCTACTGCGGCTACGTCTCAACTCGGAATCTACTGCGGCTACGACTCAACTTGGAATCTACAGCGCCAAGGACTCAACTCGGAATCTACTGCGGCTACGTCTCAACTCGGAATCTACAGCGGCTATGTCTCAACTCGGAATCTACTGCGGCTAGGACTCAACTCGGAATCTACAGCGGCTACGTATCAACTCGGAATCTACAGCGGCAACGACTCAACTCGGAATCTACTGCGGCTACGTCTCAACTCGGAATCTACTGCGGCTACGTCTCAACTCGGAATCTACCGCGGCAACGACTCAACTCGGAATCTACTGCGGCTACGACTCAACTCAGAATCTACTGCCGCTACGTCTCAACTCGGAATCGACTGCGGCTATGTCTCAACTCGGAATCCACTGCTGCTACGTCTCGGAATCTACTGCGGCTACGTCTCAACTCGGAATCTACTGCGGCAACGACTCAACTTAGAATCTACTGCGGCTAGGACTCAACTCGGAATCTACTGCGGCAACGACTCAACTCGGAATCTACTGCTACAACGACTCAACTCAGAATCTACTGCGGCTACGTCTCAACTCGGAATCTACAGCGGCTACGTCTCAACTCGGAATTTACTGCGGCTACGTCTCAACTCGGAATCTACTGCGGCTACGACTCAACTCGGAATCTACAGCGGCTACGTCTCAACTCGGAATCTACTGCGGCTACGTCTCAACTCGGAATCTACTGCGGCTACGTCTCAACTCGGAATCTACCGCGGCAACGACTCAACTCGGAATCTACTGCGGCTACGTCTCAACTTGGAAACTACAGCGGCTACGTCTCAACTCGGAATATACTGCGGCTACGTCTCAACTCGGAATCTACTGCGGCTACGACTCAACTTGGAATCTACAGCGCCAAGGACTCAACTCGGAATCTACTGCGGCTACGTCTCAACTCGGAATCTACAGCGGCTATGTCTCAACTCGGAATCTACTGCGGCTAGGACTCAACTCGGAATCTACAGCGGCTACGTATCAACTCGGAATCTACAGCGGCAACGACTCAACTCGGAATCTACTGCGGCTACGTCTCAACTCGGAATCTACTGCGGCTACGTCTCAACTCGGAATCTACCGCGGCAACGACTCAACTCGGAATCTACTGCGGCTACGACTCAACTCAGAATCTACTGCCGCTACGTCTCAACTCGGAATCGACTGCGGCTATGTCTCAACTCGGAATCTACTGCTGCTACGTCTCGGAATCTACTGCGGCTACGTCTCAACTCGGAATCTACTGCGGCAACGACTCAACTTAGAATCTACTGCGGCTAGGACTCAACTCGGAATCTACTGCGGCAACGACTCAACTCGGAATCTACTGCTACAACGACTCAACTCAGAATCTACTGCGGCTACGTCTCAACTCGGAATCTACAGCGGCTACGTCTCAACTCGGAATATACTGCGGCTACGTCTCAACTCGGAATCTACTGCGGCTACGACTCAACTCGGAATCTACTGTGCCAAGGACTCAACTCGGAATCTACAGTGGCTACGTCTCAACTCGGAATCTACAGTGGCTACGTCTCAACTCGGAATCTACTGCGGCTAGGACTCAACTCGGAATCTACTACGGCTACGTCTCAACTCGGAATCTACTGCGGCTACGTCTCAACTCGGAATCTACTGCGGCAACGACTCAAATTAGAATCTACTGCGGCTAGGACTCAACTCGGAATCTACTGCGGCAACGACTCAACTCGGAATCTACTGCTACAACGACTCAACTCGGAATCTACTGCGGCTACGTCTCAACTCGGAATCTACAGCGGCTACGTCTCAACTCGGAATCTACTGCGGCTACGTCTCAACTCGGAATCTACTGCGGCTACGTCTCAACTTGGAAACTACTGCGGCTATGTCTCAACTCTTAATCTACTGCGGCTACGTCTCAACTCGGAATCTACTGCAGCTACGTCTCAACTCGGAATCTACAGCGGCAACGACTCAACTCGGAATCTACTGCGGCAACGACTCAACTCGAAATCTACTGCGGCTACGTCTCAACTCGGAATCTACTGCGGCTAGGACTCAGCTCGGAATCTACTGCGGCAACGACTCAACTCGGAATCTACTGCGGCTACGTCTCAACTCGGAATCTACTGCGGCTACGTCTCAACTGGGAATCTACAGCGGCTACGTCTCAACTCGGAATCTACTGCGGCTACGTCTCAACTCGGAATCTACTGCGGCTACGTCTCAACTCGGAATCTACTGCGGCTACGACTCAACTTGGAATCTACAGCGCCAAGGACTCAACTCGGAATCTACTGCGGCTACGTCTCAACTCGGAATCTACAGCGGCTATGTCTCAACTCGGAATCTACTGCGGCTAGGACTCAACTCGGAATCTACAGCGGCTACGTATCAACTCGGAATCTACAGCGGCAACGACTCAACTCGGAATCTACTGCGGCTACGTCTCAACTCGGAATCTACTGCGGCTACGTCTCAACTCGGAATCTACCGCGGCAACGACTCAACTCGGAATCTACTGCGGCTACGACTCAACTCAGAATCTACTGCCGCTACGTCTCAACTCGGAATCGACTGCGGCTATGTCTCAACTCGGAATCCACTGCTGCTACGTCTCGGAATCTACTGCGGCTACGTCTCAACTCGGAATCTACTGCGGCAACGACTCAACTTAGAATCTACTGCGGCTAGGACTCAACTCGGAATCTACTGCGGCAACGACTCAACTCGGAATCTACTGCTACAACGACTCAACTCAGAATCTACTGCGGCTACGTCTCAACTCGGAATCTACAGCGGCTACGTCTCAACTCGGAATATACTGCGGCTACGTCTCAACTCGGAATCTACTGCGGCTACGACTCAACTCGGAATCTACAGCGCCAAGGACTCAACTCGGAATCTACAGTGGCTACGTCTCAACTCGGAATCTACAGTGGCTACGTCTCAACTCGGAATCTACTGCGGCTAGGACTCAACTCGGAATCTACTACGGCTACGTCTCAACTTGGAATCTACTGCGGCTACGTCTCAACTCGGAATCTACCGCGGCAACGACTCAACTCGGAATCTACTGCGGCTACGTCTCAACTTGGAAACTACAGCGGCTACGTCTCAACTCGGAATCTACTGCGGCTACGTCTCAACTCGGAATCTACTGCGGCTACGACTCAACTTGGAATCTACAGCGCCAAGGACTCAACTCGGAATCTACTGCGGCTACGTCTCAACTCGGAATCTACAGCGGCTATGTCTCAACTCGGAATCTACTGCGGCTAGGACTCAACTCGGAATCTACTGCGGCTACGTCTCAACTCGGAATCTACAGCGCCAAGGACTCAACTCGTAATCTACAGCGGCTACGTATCAACTCGGAATCTACAGCGGCAACGACTCTACTCGGAATCTACTGCGGCTACGTCTCAACTCGGAATCTACTGCGGCTACGTCTCAACTCGGAATCTACAGCGGCAACGACTCAACTCGGAATCTACTGCGGCTACGTCTCAACTCGGAATCTGCAGCGGCTACGTCTCAACTCGGAATCTACTGCGGCTAGGACTCAACTCGGAATCTACTGCGGCTACGTCTCAGTTCGGAATCTTCTGCGGCTACGTCTCAACTCGGAAACTACAGCGGCTACGTCTCAACTCGAAATCTACTGCGGCTACGTCTCAACTCGGAATCTACTGCGGCTACGACTCAACTCGGAATCTACTGCGGCAACGACTCAACTCGGAATCTACAGCGGCTACGTCTCAACTCGGAATCTACTGCGGCTACGTCTCAACTCGGAATCTACTGCGGCTACGTCTCAACTCGGAATCTACAGCGGCAACGACTCAACTCGGAATCTACTGCGGCTACGTCTCAACACGGAATCTGCAGCGGCTACGTCTCAACTCGGAATCTACTGCGGCTAGGACTCAACTCGGAATCTACTGCGGCTACGTCTCAGCTCGGAATCTTCTGCGGCTACGTCTCAACTCGGAAACTACAGCGGCTACGTCTCAACTCGAAATCTACTGCGGCTACGTCTCAACTCGGAATCTACTGCGGCTACGACTCAACTCGGAATCTACAGCGCCAAGGACTCAACTCGGAATCTACTCGGCTACGTCTCAACTCGGAATCTACTGTGGCTACGTCTCAACTCGGAATCTACTGCGGCTACGACTCAACTCGGAATCTACTGCTGCTACGTCTCAACTCGGAATCTACTGCGGCTACGTCTCAACTCGGAATCTACTGCGGCTACGTCTCAACTCGGAATATACTGCGGCTACGACTCAACTCGGAATCTACTGCTGCTACGTCTCAGCTCGGAATCTACTGCGGCTACGTCTCAACTTGGAAACTACAGCGGCTACGTCTCAACTCGGAATCTACTGCGGCTACGTCTCAACTCGGAATCTACTGCGGCTAAGTCTAACTCGGAATCTACTGCGGCTACGTCTCAACTCGGAATCTACTGCGGCTACGTCTCAACTCGGAATCTACTGCGGCTACGTCTCAACTCGGAATCTACTGCGGCTAAGTCTCAACTCGGAATCTACTGCGGCTACGACTCAACGCGGAATCTACTGCGAATACGTCTCAACTCGGAATCTACTGCAGCTACGTCTCAACTTGGAATCTACTGCGGCTACGTCTCAACTCGAAATCTACTGCGGCTACGTCTCAACTCGGAATCTACTGCGGCTACATCTCAACTCGGAATCTACTGCGGCTAGGACTCAACTCGGAATCTACTGCGGCAACGACTCAACTCGGAATCTACTGCTGCTACGTCTAAACTCGGAATCTACTGCGGCTACGTCTCAACTCGGAATCTACTGCGGCTACGACTCAACTCGGAATCTACTGCGGCTAGGACTCAACTCGGAATCTACTGCGGCTAGGACTCAACTCGGAATCTACTGCAGCTACGTCTCAACTCGGAATCTACTGCAGCTAGGACTCAACTCGGAATCTACTGCAGCTACGTCTCAACTCGGAATCTACTGCAGCTACGTCTCAACTCAGAATCTACTGCGGCTAGGACTCAACTCGGAATCTACTACGGCTACGTCTCAACTCGGAATCTACTGCGGCTACGTCTCAACTCGGAATCTACTGCGGCAACGACTCAACTCGGAATCTACTGCGGCTACGTCTCAACTTGGAAACTACAGCGGCTACGTCTCAACTCGGAATCTACTGCGGCTACGACTCAACTTGGAATCTACAGCGCCAAGGACTCAACTCGGAATCTACTGCGGCTACGTCTCAACTCGGAATCTACAGCGGCTATGTCTCAACTCGGAATCTACTGCGGCTAGGACTCAACTCGGAATCTACTGCGGCTACGTCTCAACTCGGAATCTACAGCGCCAAGGACTCAACTCGTAATCTACAGCGGCTACGTATCAACTCGGAATCTACAGCGGCAACGACTCAACTCGGAATCTACTGCGGCTACGTCTCAACTCGGAATCTACTGCGGCTACGTCTCAACTCGGAATCTACCGCGGCAACGACTCAACTCGGAATCTACTGCGGCTACGACTCAACTCAGAATCTACTGCTGCTACGTCTCAACTCGGAATCTACTGCGGCTATGTCTCAACTCGGAATCTACTGCTGCTACGTCTCGGAATCTACTGCGGCTACGTCTCAACTCGGAATCTACTGCGGCAACGACTCAACTCGGAATCTACTGCGGCTAGGACTCAACTCGGAATCTACTGCGGCAACGACTCAACTCGGAATCTACTGCTACAACGACTCAACTCGGAATCTACTGCGGCTACGTCTCAACTCGGAATCTACTGCGGCTACGTCTCAACTCGGAATCTACTGCGGCTACGTCTCAACTTGGAAACTACAGCGGCTACGTCTCAACTCGGAATCTACTGCGGCTACGTCTCAACTCGGAATCTACTGCGGCTAAGTCTAACTCGGAATCTACTGCGGCTACGACTCAACTCGGAATCTACTGCGGCTACGTCTCAACTCGGAATCTACTGCGGCTACGTCTCAACTCGGAATCTACTGCGGCTACGTCTCAACTCGGAATCTACTGCGGCTAAGTCTCAACTCGGAATCTACTGCGGCTACGACTCAACGCGGAATCTACTGCGGATATGTCTCAACTCGGAATCTACTGCAGCTACGTCTCAACTTGGAATCTACTGCGGCTACGTCTCAACTCGAAATCTACTGCGGCTACGTCTCAACTCGGAATCTACTGCGGCTACATCTCAACTCGGAATCTACTGCGGCTAGGACTCAACTCGGAATCTACTGCGGCAACGACTCAACTCGGAATCTACTGCTGCTACGTCTAAACTCGGAATCTACTGCGGCTACGTCTCAACTCGGAATCTACTGCGGCTACGACTCAACTCGGAATCTACTGCGGCTAGGACTCAACTCGGAATCTACTGCGGCTAGGACACAACTCGGAATCTACTGCAGCTACGTCTCAACTCGGAATCTACTGCAGCTAGGACTCAACTCGGAATCTACTGCAGCTACGTCTCAACTCAGAATCTACTGCAGCTACGTCTCAACTCAGAATCTACTGCGGCTAGGACTCAACTCAGAATCTACTGCGGCTACGTCTCAACTCGGAATCTACTGCGGCTACGTCTCAACTCGGAATCTACTGCAGCTACGTCTCAACTAGGAATCTACTGCGGCTATGTCTCAACTCTTAATCTACTGCGGCTACGTCTCAACTCGGAATCTACTGCGGCTACGTCTCAACTCGGAATCTACAGCGGCAACGACTAAACTCGGAATCTACTGCGGCAACAACTCAACTCGAAATCTACTGCGGCTACGTCTCAACTCGGAATCTACTGCGGCTAGGACTCAACTCGGAATCTACTGCGGCAACGACTCAACTCGGAATCTACTGCGGCTACGTCTCAACTCGGAATCTACTGCGGCTACGTCTCAACTCGGAATCTACAGCGGCTACGTCTCAACTCGGAATCTACTGCGGCTACGTATCAACTCGGAATCTACAGCGGCAACGACTCAACTCGGAATCTACTGCGGCTACGTCTCAACTCGGAATCTACTGCGGCTACGTCTCAACTCGGAATCTACCGCGGCAACGACTCAACTCGGAATCTACTGCGGCTACGACTCAACTCAGAATCTACTGCCGCTACGTCTCAACTCGGAATCGACTGCGGCTATGTCTCAACTCGGAATCTACTGCTTCTACGTCTCGGAATCTACTGCGGCTACGTCTCAACTCGGAATCTACTGCGGCAACGACTCAACTTAGAATCTACTGCGGCTAGGACTCAACTCGGAATCTACTGCGGCAACGACTCAACTCGGAATCTGCTGCTACAACGACTCAACTCAGAATCTACTGCGGCTACGTCTCAACTCGGAATCTACAGCGGCTACGTCTCAACTCGGAATATACTGCGGCTACGTCTCAACTCGGAATATACTGCGGCTACGACTCAACTCGGAATCTACTGCGGCAAGGACTCAACTCGGAATCTACAGTGGCTACGTCTCAACTCGGAATCTACAGTGGCTACGTCTCAACTCGGAATCTACTGCGGCTAGGACTCAACTCGGAATCTACTACGGCTACGTCTCAACTCGGAATCTACTGCGGCTACGTCTCAACTCGGAATCTACTGCGGCAACGACTCAAATTAGAATCTACTGCGGCTAGGACTCAACTCGGAATCTACTGCGGCAACGACTCAACTCGGAATCTACTGCTACAACGACTCAACTCGGAATCTACTGCGGCTACGTCTCAACTCGGAATCTACAGCGGCTACGTCTCAACTCGGAATCTACTGCGGCTACGTCTCAACTCGGAATCTATTGCGGCTACGTCTCAACTTGGAAACTACAGAGGCTACGTCTCAACTCGGAATCTACTGCGGCTACGTCTCAACTCGGAATCTACTGCGGCTAAGTCTAACTCGGAATCTACTGCGGCTACGTCTCAACTCGGAATCTACTGCGGCTACGTCTCAACTCGGAATCTACTGCGGCTACGTCTCAACTCGGAATCTACTGCGGCTAAGTCTCAACTCGGAATCTACTGCGGCTACGACTCAACGCGGAATCTACTGCGGATACGTCTCAACTCGGAATCTACTGCAGCTACGTCTCAACTTGGAATCTACTGCGGCTACGTCTCAACTCGAAATCTACTGCGGCTACGTCTCAACTCGGAATCTACTGCGGCTACATCTCAACTCGGAATCTACTGCGGCTAGGACTCAACTCGGAATCTACTGCGGCAACGACTCAACTCGGAATCTACTGCTGCTACGTCTAAACTCGGAATCTACTGCTGCTACGTCTCGGAATCTACTGCGGCTACGTCTCAACTCGGAATCTACTGCGGCAACGACTCAACTTAGAATCTACTGCGGCTAGGACTCAACTCGGAATCTACTGCGGCAACGACTCAACTCGGAATCTACTGCTACAACGACTCAACTCAGAATCTACTGCGGCTACGTCTCAACTCGGAATCTACAGCGGCTACGTCTCAACTCGGAATATACTGCGGCTACGTCTCAACTCGGAATCTACTGCGGCTACGACTCAACGCGGAATCTACTGCGCCAAGGACTCAACTCGGAATCTACAGTGGCTACGTCTCAACTCGGAATCTACTGCGGCTACGTCTCAACTCGGAATCTACTGCGGCTAGGACTCAACTCGGAATCTACTACGGCTACGTCTCAACTCGGAATCTACTGCGGCTACGTCTCAACTCGGAATCTACCGCGGCAACGACTCAACTCGGAATCTACTGCGGCTACGTCTCAACTTGGAAACTACAGCGGCTACGTCTCAACTCGGAATCTACTGCGGCTACGTCTCAACTCGGAATCTACTGCGGCTACGACTCAACTTGGAATCTACAGCGCCAAGGACTCAACTCGGAATCTACTGCGGCTACGTCTCAACTCGGAATCTACAGCGGCTATGTCTCAACTCGGAATCTACTGCGGCTAGGACTCAACTCGGAATCTACTGCGGCTACGTCTCAACTCGGAATCTACAGCGCCAAGGACTCAACTCGTAATCTACAGCGGCTACGTATCAACTCGGAATCTACAGCGGCAACGACTCAACTCGGAATCTACTGCGGCTACGTCTCAACTCGGAATCTACTGCGGCTACGTCTCAACTCGGAATCTACCGCGGCAACGACTCAACTCGGAATCTACTGCGGCTACGACTCAACTCAGAATCTACTGCTGCTACGTCTCAACTCGGAATCGACTGCGGCTATGTCTCAACTCGGAATCTACTGCTGCTACGTCTCGGAATCTACTGCGGCTACGTCTCAACTCGGAATCTACTGCGGCAACGACTCAAATTAGAATCTACTGCGGCTAGGACTCAACTCGGAATCTACTGCGGCAACGACTCAACTCGGAATCTACTGCTACAACGACTCAACTCGGAATCTACTGCGGCTACGTCTCAACTCGGAATCTACAGCGGCTACGTCTCAACTCGGAATCTACTGCGGCTACGTCTCAACTCGGAATCTACTGCGGCTACGTCTCAACTTGGAAACTACAGCGGCTACGTCTCAACTCGGAATCTACTGCGGCTACGTCTCAACTCGGAATCTACTGCGGCTAAGTCTAACTCGGAATCTACTGCGGCTACGACTCAACTCGGAATCTACTGCGGCTACGTCTCAACTCGGAATCTACTGCGGCTACGTCTCAACTCGGAATCTACTGCGGCTAAGTCTCAACTCGGAATCTACTGCGGCTACGACTCAACGCGGAATCTACTGCGGATACGTCTCAACTCGGAATCTACTGCAGCTACGTCTCAACTTGGAATCTACTGCGGCTACGTCTCAACTCGAAATCTACTGCGGCTACGTCTCAACTCGGAATCTACTGCGGCTACATCTCAACTCGGAATCTACTGCGGCTAGGACTCAACTCGGAATCTACTGCGGCAACGACTCAACTCGGAATCTACTGCTGCTACGTCTAAACTCGGAATCTACTGCGGCTACGTCTCAACTCGGAATCTACTGCGGCTACGACTCAACTCGGAATCTACTGCGGCTAGGACTCAACTCGGAATCTACTGCGGCTAGGACTCAACTCGGAATCTACTGCAGCTACGTCTCAACTCGGAATCTACTGCAGCTAGGACTCAACTCGGAATCTACTGCAGCTACGTCTCAACTCGGAATCTACTGCAGCTACGTCTCAACTCAGAATCTACTGCGGCTAGGACTCAACTCAGAATCTACTGCGGCTACGTCTCAACTCGGAATCTACTGCGGCTACGTCTCAACTCGGAATCTACTGCAGCTACGTCTCAACTCGGAATCTACTGCGGCTATGTCTCAACTCTTAATCTACTGCGGCTACGTCTCAACTCGGAATCTACTGCAGCTACGTCTCAACTCGGAATCTACAGCGGCAACGACTCAACTCGGAATCTACTGCGGCAACGACTCAACTCGAAATCTACTGCGGCTACGTCTCAACTCGGAATCTACTGCGGCTAGGACTCAGCTCGGAATCTACTGCGGCAACGACTCAACTCGGAATCTACTGCGGCTACGTCTCAACTCGGAATCTACTGCGGCTACGTCTCAACTCGGAATCTACAGCAGCTACGTCTCAACTCGGAATCTACTGCGGCTACGTCTCAACTCGGAATCTACTGCGGCTACGTCTCAACTCGGAATCTACCGCGGCAACGACTCAACTCGGAATCTACTGCGGCTACGTCTCAACTTGGAAACTACAGCGGCTACGTCTCAACTCGGAATCTACTGCGGCTACGTCTCAACTCGGAATCTACTGCGGCTACGACTCAACTTGGAATCTACAGCGCCAAGGACTCAACTCGGAATCTACTGCGGCTACGTCTCAACTCGGAATCTACAGCGGCTATGTCTCAACTCGGAATCTACTGCGGCTAGGACTCAACTCGGAATCTACAGCGGCTACGTATCAACTCGGAATCTACAGCGGCAACGACTCAACTCGGAATCTACTGCGGCTACGTCTCAACTCGGAATCTACTGCGGCTACGTCTCAACTCGGAATCTACCGCGGCAACGACTCAACTCGGAATCTACTGCGGCTACGACTCAACTCAGAATCTACTGCCGCTACGTCTCAACTCGGAATCGACTGCGGCTATGTCTCAACTCGGAATCCACTGCTGCTACTTCTCGGAATCTACTGCGGCTACGTCTCAACTCGGAATCTACTGCGGCAACGACTCAACTTCGAATCTACTGCGGCTAGGACTCAACTCGGAATCTACTGCGGCAACGACTCAACTCGGAATCTACTGCTACAACGACTCAACTCAGAATCTACTGCGGCTACGTCTCAACTCGGAATCTACAGCGGCTACGTCTCAACTCGGAATATACTGCGGCTACGTCTCAACTCGGAATCTACTGCGGCTACGACTCAACTCGGAATCTACTGCGCCAAGGACTCAACTCGGAATCTACAGTGGCTACGTCTCAACTCGGAATCTACAGTGGCTACGTCTCAACTCGGAATCTACTGCGGCAACGACTCAACTCGGAATCTACTACGGCTACGTCTCAACTCGGAATCTACTGCGGCTACGTCTCAACTCGGAATCTACCGCGGCAACGACTCAACTCGGAATCTACTGCGGCTACGTCTCAACTTCGAAACTACAGCGGCTACGTCTCAACTCGGAATCTACTGCGGCTACGTCTCAACTCGGAATCTACTGCGGCTACGACTCAACTTGGAATCTACAGCGCCAAGGACTCAACTCGGAATCTACTGCGGCTACGTCTCAACTCGGAATCTACAGCGGCTATGTCTCAACTCGGAATCTACTGCGGCTAGGACTCAACTCGGAATCTACTGCGGCTACGTCTCAACTCGGAATCTACAGCGCCAAGGACTCAACTCGTAATCTACAGCGGCTACGTATCAACTCGGAATCTACAGCGGCAACGACTCTACTCGGAATCTACTGCGGCTACGTCTCAACTCGGAATCTACTGCGGCTACGTCTCAACTCGGAATCTACCGCGGCAACGACTCAACTCGGAATCTACTGCGGCTACGACTCAACTCAGAATCTACTGCTGCTACGTCTCAACTCGGAATCGACTGCGGCTATGTCTCAACTCGGAATCTACTGCTGCTACGTCTCGGAATCTACTGCGGCTACGTCTCAACTCGGAATCTACTGCGGCAACGACTCAAATTAGAATCTACTGCGGCTAGGACTCAACTCGGAATCTACTGCGGCAACGACTCAACTCGGAATCTACTGCTACAACGACTCAACTCGGAATCTACTGCGGCTAGGACTCAACTCGGAATCTACTGCGGCAACGACTCAACTCGGAATCTACTGCTACAACGACTCAACTCGGAATCTACTGCGGCTACGTCTCAACTCGGAATCTACAGCGGCTACGTCTCAACTCGGAATCTACTGCGGATACGTCTCAACTCGGAATCTACTGCGGCTACGACTCAACTCGGAATCTACAGCAGCTACGTCTCAACTCGGAATCTACAGTGGCTACGTCTCAACTCGGAATCTATAGTGGCTACGACTCAACTCGGAATCTACTGCAGCTACGTCTCAACTCGGAATCTACAGCGGCAACGACTCAACTCGGAATCTACTGCGGCAACGACTCAACTCGAAATCTACTGCGGCTACGTCTCAACTCGGAATCTACTGCGGCTAGGACTCAGCTCGGAATCTACTGCGGCAACGACTCAACTCGGAATCTACTGCGGCTACGTCTCAACTCGGAATCTACTGCGGCTACGTCTCAACTCGGAATCTACTGCGGCTACGTCTCAACTCGGAATCTACCGCGGCAACGACTCAACTCGGAATCTACTGCGGCTACGTCTCAACTTGGAAACTACAGCGGCTACGTCTCAACTCGGAATCTACTGCGGCTACGTCTCAACTCGGAATCTACTGCGGCTACGACTCAACTTGGAATCTACAGCGCCAAGGACTCAACTCGGAATCTTCTGCGGCTACGTCTCAACTCGGAATCTACAGCGGCTATGTCTCAACTCGGAATCTACTGCGGCTAGGACTCAACTCGGAATCTACAGAGGCTACGTATCAACTCGGAATCTACAGCGGCAACGACTCAACTCGGAATCTACTGCGGCTACGTCTCAACTCGGAATCTACTGCGGCTACGTCTCAACTCGGAATCTAACGCGGCAACGACTCAACTCGGAATCTACTGCGGCTACGACTCAACTCAGAATCTACTGCCGCTACGTCTCAACTCGGAATCGACTGCGGCTATGTCTCAACTCGGAATCCACTGCTGCTACGTCTCGGAATCTACTGCGGCTACGTCTCAACTCGGAATCTACTGCGGCAACGACTCAACTTAGAATCTACTGCGGCTAGGACTCAACTCGGAATCTACTGCGGCAACGACTCAACTCGGAATCTACTGCTACAACGACTCAACTCAGAATCTACTGCGGCTACGTCTCAACTCGGAATCTACAGCGGCTACGTCTCAACTCGGAATATACTGCGGCTACGTCTCAACTCGGAATCTACTGCGGCTACGACTCAACTCGGAATCTACTGCGCCAAGGACTCAACTCGGAATCTACAGTGGCTACGTCTCAACTCGGAATCTACAGTGGCTACGTCTCAACTCGGAATCTACTGCGGCTAGGACTCAACTCGGAATCTACTACGGCTACGTCTCAACTCGGAATCTACTGCGGCTACGTCTCAACTCGGAATCTACCGCGGCAACGACTCAACTCGGAATCTACTGCGGCTACGTCTCAACTTGGAAACTACAGCGGCTACGTCTCAACTCGGAATCTACTGCGGCTACGTCTCAACTCGGAATCTACTGCGGCTACGACTCAACTTGGAATCTACAGCGCCAAGGACTCAACTCGGAATCTACTGCGGCTACGTCTCAACTCGGAATCTACAGCGGCTATGTCTCAACTCGGAATCTACTGCGGCTAGGACTCAACTCGGAATCTACTGCGGCTACGTCTCAACTCGGAATCTACAGCGCCAAGGACTCAACTCGTAATCTACAGCGGCTACGTATCAACTCGGAATCTACAGCGGCAACGACTCTACTCGGAATCTACTGCGGCTACGTCTCAACTCGGAATCTACTGCGGCTACGTCTCAACTCGGAATCTACCGCGGCAACGACTCAACTCGGAATCTACTGCGGCTACGACTCAACTCAGAATCTACTGCTGCTACGTCTCAACTCGGAATCGACTGCGGCTATGTCTCAACTCGGAATCTACTGCTGCTACGTCTCGGAATCTACTGCGGCTACGTCTCAACTCGGAATCTACTGCGGCAACGACTCAAATTAGAATCTACTGCGGCTAGGACTCAACTCGGAATCTACTGCGGCAACGACTCAACTCGGAATCTACTGCTATAACGACTCAACTCGGAATCTACTGCGGCTACGTCTCAACTCGGAATCTACAGCGGCTACGTCTCAACTCGGAATCTACTGCGGCTACATCTCAACTCGGAATCTACTGCGGCTACGACTCAACTCGGAATCTACAGCAGCTACGTCTCAACTCGGAATCTACTGCGGCTACGTCTCAACTCGGAATCTACTGCGGCTAAGTCTCAACTCGGAATCTACTGCGGCTACGACTCAACGCGGAATCTACTGCGGATACGTCTCAACTCGGAATCTACTGCAGCTACGTCTCAACTTGGAATCTACTGCGGCTACGTCTCAACTCGAAATCTACTGCGGCTACGTCTCAACTCGGAATCTACTGCGGCTACATCTCAACTCGGAATCTACTGCGGCTAGGACTCAACTCGGAATCTACTGCGGCAACGACTCAACTCGGAATCTACTGCTGCTACGTCTAAACTCGGAATCTACTGCGGCTACGTCTCAACTCGGAATCTACTGCGGCTACGACTCAACTCGGAATCTACTGCCGCTACGTCTCAACTCGGAATCGACTGCGGCTATGTCTCAACTCGGAATCCACTGCTGCTACGTCTCGGAATCTACTGCGGCTACGTCTCAACTCGGAATCTACTGCGGCAACGACTCAACTTAGAATCTACTGCGGCTAGGACTCAACTCGGAATCTACTGCGGCAACGACTCAACTCGGAATCTACTGCTACAACGACTCAACTCAGAATCTACTGCGGCTACGTCTCAACTCGGAATCTACAGCGGCTACGTCTCAACTCGGAATATACTGCGGCTACGTCTCAACTCGGAATCTACTGCGGCTACGACTCAACTCGGAATCTACTGCGCCAAGGACTCAACTCGGAATCTACAGTGGCTACGTCTCAACTCGGAATCTACAGTGGCTACGTCTCAACTCGGAATCTACTGCGGCTAGGACTCAACTCGGAATCTACTACGGCTACGTCTCAACTCGGAATCTACTGCGGCTACGTCTCAACTCGGAATCTACCGCGGCAACGACTCAACTCGGAATCTACTGCGGCTACGTCTCAACTTGGAAACTACAGCGGCTACGTCTCAACTCGGAATCTACTGCGGCTACGTCTCAACTCGGAATCTACTGCGGCTACGACTCAACTTGGAATCTACAGCGCCAAGGACTCAACTCGGAATCTACTGCGGCTACGTCTCAACTCGGAATCTACAGCGGCTATGTCTCAACTCGGAATCTACTGCGGCTAGGACTCAACTCGGAATCTACTGCGGCTACGTCTCAACTCGGAATCTACAGCGCCAAGGACTCAACTCGTAATCTACAGCGGCTACGTATCAACTCGGAATCTACAGCGGCAACGACTCTACTCGGAATCTACTGCGGCTACGTCTCAACTCGGAATCTACTGCGGCTACGTCTCAACTCGGAATCTACCGCGGCAACGACTCAACTCGGAATCTACTGCGGCTACGACTCAACTCAGAATCTACTGCTGCTACGTCTCAACTCGGAATCGACTGCGGCTATGTCTCAACTCGGAATCTACTGCTGCTACGTCTCGGAATCTACTGCGGCTACGTCTCAACTCGGAATCTACTGCGGCAACGACTCAAATTAGAATCTACTGCGGCTAGGACTCAACTCGGAATCTACTGCGGCAACGACTCAACTCGGAATCTACTGCTACAACGACTCAACTCGGAATCTACTGCGGCTACGTCTCAACTCGGAATCTACAGCGGCTACGTCTCAACTCGGAATCTACTGCGGCTACATCTCAACTCGGAATCTACTGCGGCTACGACTCAACTCGGAATCTACAGCAGCTACGTCTCAACTCGGAATCTACTGCGGCTACGTCTCAACTCGGAATCTACTGCGGCTAAGTCTCAACTCGGAATCTACTGCGGCTACGACTCAACGCGGAATCTACTGCGGATACGTCTCAACTCGGAATCTACTGCAGCTACGTCTCAACTTGGAATCTACTGCGGCTACGTCTCAACTCGAAATCTACTGCGGCTACGTCTCAACTCGGAATCTACTGCGGCTACATCTCAACTCGGAATCTACTGCGGCTAGGACTCAACTCGGAATCTACTGCGGCAACGACTCAACTCGGAATCTACTGCTGCTACGTCTAAACTCGGAATCTACTGCGGCTACGTCTCAACTCGGAATCTACTGCGGCTACGACTCAACTCGGAATCTACTGCGGCTAGGACTCAACTCGGAATCTACTGCGGCTAGGACTCAACTCGGAATCTACTGCAGCTACGTCTCAACTCGGAATCTACTGCAGCTAGGACTCAACTCAGAATCTACTGCAGCTACGTCTCAACTCGGAATCTACTGCAGCTACGTCTCAACTCAGAATCTACTGCGGCTAGGACTCAACTCAGAATCTACTGCGGCTACGTCTCAACTCGGAATCTACTGCGGCTACGTCTCAACTCGGAATCTACTGCAGCTACGTCTCAACTCGGAATCTACTGCGGCTATGTCTCAACTCTTAATCTACTGCGGCTACGTCTCAACTCAGAATCTACTGCGGCTACGACTCAACTCGGAATCTTCAGCGGCAACGACTCAACTCGGAATCTACTGCGGCAACGACTCAACTCGAAATCAACTGCGGCTACGTCTCAACTCGGAATCTACTGCGGCTAGGACTCAACTCGGAATCTACTGCGGCAACGACTCAACTCGGAATCTACTGCGGCTACGTCTCAACTCGGAATCTACTGCGGCTACGTCTCAACTCGGAATCTACAGCGGCTACGTCTCAACTCGGAATCTACTGCGGCTACGTCTCAACTCGGAATCTACTGCGGCTACGTCTCAACTCGGAATCTACCGCGGCAACGACTCAACTCGGAATCTACTGCGGCTACGTCTCAACTTGGAAACTACAGCGGCTACGTCTCAACTCGGAATCTACTGCGGCTACGTCTCAACTCGGAATCTACTGCGGCTACGACTCAACTTGGAATCTACAGCGCCAAGGACTCAACTCGGAATCTACTGCGGCTACGTCTCAACTCGGAATCTACAGCGGCTATGTCTCAACTCGGAATCTTCTGCGGCTAGGACTCAACTCGGAATCTACAGCGGCTACGTATCAACTCGGAATCTACAGCGGCAACGACTCAACTCGGAATCTACTGCGGCTACGTCTCAACTCGGAATCTACTGCGGCTACGTCTCAACTCGGAATCTACCGCGGCAACGACTCAACTCGGAATCTACTGCGGCTACGACTCAACTCAGAATCTACTGCCGCTACGTCTCAACTCGGAATCGACTGCGGCTATGTCTCAACTCGGAATCTACTGCTGCTACGTCTCGGAATCTACTGCGGCTACGTCTCAACTCGGAATCTACTGCGGCAACGACTCAACTTAGAATCTACTGCGGCTAGGACTCAACTCGGAATCTACTGCGGCAACGACTCAACTCGGAATCTACTGCTACAACGACTCAACTCAGAATCTACTGCGGCTACGTCTCAACTCGGAATCTACAGCGGCTACGTCTCAACTCGGAATATACTGCGGCTACGTCTCAACTCGGAATCTACTGCGGCTACGACTCAACTCGGAATCTACAGCGCCAAGGACTCAACTCGGAATCTACAGTGGCTACGTCTCAACTCGGAATCTACAGTGGCTACGTCTCAACTCGGAATCTACTGCGGCTAGGACTCAGCTCGGAATCTACTGCGGCAACGACTCAACTCGGAATCTACTGCGGCTACGTCTCAACTCGGAATCTACTGCGGCTACGTCTCAACTCGGAATCTACTGCGGCTACGTCTCAACTCGGAATCTACCGCGGCAACGACTCAACTCGGAATCTACTGCGGCTACGTCTCAACTTGGAAACTACAGCGGCTACGTCTCAACTCGGAATCTACTGCGGCTACGTCTCAACTCGGAATCTACTGCGGCTACGACTCAACTTGGAATCTACAGCGCCAAGGACTCAACTCGGAATCTTCTGCGGCTACGTCTCAACTCGGAATCTACAGCGGCTATGTCTCAACTCGGAATCTACTGCGGCTAGGACTCAACTCGGAATCTACAGAGGCTACGTATCAACTCGGAATCTACAGCGGCAACGACTCAACTCGGAATCTACTGCGGCTACGTCTCAACTCGGAATCTACTGCGGCTACGTCTCAACTCGGAATCTAACGCGGCAACGACTCAACTCGGAATCTACTGCGGCTACGACTCAACTCAGAATCTACTGCCGCTACGTCTCAACTCGGAATCGACTGCGGCTATGTCTCAACTCGGAATCCACTGCTGCTACGTCTCGGAATCTACTGCGGCTACGTCTCAACTCGGAATCTACTGCGGCAACGACTCAACTTAGAATCTACTGCGGCTAGGACTCAACTCGGAATCTACTGCGGCAACGACTCAACTCGGAATCTACTGCTACAACGACTCAACTCAGAATCTACTGCGGCTACGTCTCAACTCGGAATCTACAGCGGCTACGTCTCAACTCGGAATCTACTGCGGCTACGACTCAACTCGGAATCTACTGCGCCAAGGACTCAACTCGGAATCTACAGTGGCTACGTCTCAACTCGGAATCTACAGTGGCTACGTCTCAACTCGGAATCTACTGCGGCTAGGACTCAACTCGGAATCTACTACGGCTACGTCTCAACTCGGAATCTACTGCGGCTACGTCTCAACTCGGAATCTACCGCGGCAACGACTCAACTCGGAATCTACTGCGGCTACGTCTCAACTTGGAAACTACAGCGGCTACGTCTCAACTCGGAATCTACTGCGGCTACGTCTCAACTCGGAATCTACTGCGGCTACGACTCAACTTGGAATCTACAGCGCCAAGGACTCAACTCGGAATCTACTGCGGCTACGTCTCAACTCGGAATCTACAGCGGCTATGCCTCAACTCGGAATCTACTGCGGCTAGGACTCAACTCGGAATCTACTGCGGCTACGTCTCAACTCGGAATCTACAGCGCCAAGGACTCAACTCGTAATCTACAGCGGCTACGTATCAACTCGGAATCTACAGCGGCAACGACTCTACTCGGAATCTACTGCGGCTACGTCTCAACTCGGAATCTACTGCGGCTACGTCTCAACTCGGAATCTACCGCGGCAACGACTCAACTCGGAATCTACTGCGGCTACGACTCAACTCAGAATCTACTGCTGCTACGTCTCAACTCGGAATCGACTGCGGCTATGTCTCAACTCGGAATCTACTGCTGCTACGTCTCGGAATCTACTGCGGCTACGTCTCAACTCGGAATCTACTGCGGCAACGACTCAAATTAGAATCTACTGCGGCTAGGACTCAACTCGGAATCTACTGCGGCAACGACTCAACTCGGAATCTACTGCTACAACGACTCAACTCGGAATCTACTGCGGCTACGTCTCAACTCGGAATCTACAGCGGCTACGTCTCAACTCGGAATCTACTGCGGCTACATCTCAACTCGGAATCTACTGCGGCTACGACTCAACTCGGAATCTACAGCAGCTACGTCTCAACTCGGAATCTACTGCGGCTACGTCTCAACTCGGAATCTACTGCGGCTAAGTCTCAACTCGGAATCTACTGCGGCTACGACTCAACGCGGAATCTACTGCGGATACGTCTCAACTCGGAATCTACTGCAGCTACGTCTCAACTTGGAATCTACTGCGGCTACGTCTCAACTCGAAATCTACTGCGGCTACGTCTCAACTCGGAATCTACTGCGGCTACATCTCAACTCGGAATCTACTGCGGCTAGGACTCAACTCGGAATCTACTGCGGCAACGACTCAACTCGGTATCTACTGCTGCTACGTCTAAACTCGGAATCTACTGCGGCTACGTCTCAACTCGGAATCTACTGCGGCTACGTCTCAACTCGGAATCTACTGCGGCTAGGACTCAACTCGGAATCTACTGCGGCTAGGACTCAACTCGGAATCTACTGCAGCTACGTCTCAACTCGGAATCTACTGCAGCTAGGACTCAACTCGGAATCTACTGCAGCTACGTCTCAACTCGGAATCTACTGCAGCTACGTCTCAACTCAGAATCTACTGCGGCTAGGACTCAACTCAGAATCTACTGCGGCTACGTCTCAACTCGGAATCTACTGCGGCTACGTCTCAACTCGGAATCTACTGCAGCTACGTCTCAACTCGGAATCTACTGCGGCTATGTCTCAACTCTTAATCTACTGCGGCTACGTCTCAACTCAGAATCTACTGCGGCTACGACTCAACTCGGAATCTTCAGCGGCAACGACTCAACTCGGAATCTACTGCGGCAACGACTCAACTCGAAATCAACTGCGGCTACGTCTCAACTCGGAATCTACTGCGGCTAGGACTCAACTCGGAATCTACTGCGGCAACGACTCAACTCGGAATCTACTGCGGCTACGTCTCAACTCGGAATCTACTGCGGCTACGTCTCAACTCGGAATCTACAGCGGCTACGTCTCAACTCGGAATCTACTGCGGCTACGTCTCAACTCGGAATCTACTGCGGCTACGTCTCAACTCGGAATCTACCGCGGCAACGACTCAACTCGGAATCTACTGCGGCTACGTCTCAACTTGGAAACTACAGCGGCTACGTCTCAACTCGGAATCTACTGCGGCTACGTCTCAACTCGGAATCTACTGCGGCTACGACTCAACTTGGAATCTACAGCGCCAAGGACTCAACTCGGAATCTACTGCGGCTACGTCTCAACTCGGAATCTACAGCGGCTATGTCTCAACTCGGAATCTTCTGCGGCTAGGACTCAACTCGGAATCTACAGCGGCTACGTATCAACTCGGAATCTACAGCGGCAACGACTCAACTCGGAATCTACTGCGGCTACGTCTCAACTCGGAATCTACTGCGGCTACGTCTCAACTCGGAATCTACCGCGGCAACGACTCAACTCGGAATCTACTGCGGCTACGACTCAACTCAGAATCTACTGCCGCTACGTCTCAACTCGGAATCGACTGCGGCTATGTCTCAACTCGGAATCTACTGCTGCTACGTCTCGGAATCTACTGCGGCTACGTCTCAACTCGGAATCTACTGCGGCAACGACTCAACTTAGAATCTACTGCGGCTAGGACTCAACTCGGAATCTACTGCGGCAACGACTCAACTCGGAATCTACTGCTACAACGACTCAACTCAGAATCTACTGCGGCTACGTCTCAACTCGGAATCTACAGCGGCTACGTCTCAACTCGGAATATACTGCGGCTACGTCTCAACTCGGAATCTACTGCGGCTACGACTCAACTCGGAATCTACAGCGCCAAGGACTCAACTCGGAATCTACAGTGGCTACGTCTCAACTCGGAATCTACAGTGGCTACGTCTCAACTCGGAATCTACTGCGGCTAGGACTCAACTCGGAATCTACTACGGCTACGTCTCAACTCGGAATCTACTGCGGCTACGTCTCAACTCGGAATCTACAGCGGCAACGACTCAACTCGGAATCGACTGCGGCTACGTCTCAACTCGGAATCTACTGCTGCTACGTCTCAACTCGGAATCTACTGCAGCTACGTCTCAACTCGGAATCTACTGCGGCTAGGACTCAACTCGGAATCTACTGCGGCTACGTCTCAACACGGAATCTACTGCGGCTACGTCTCAACTCGGAATCTACTGCGGCAACGACTAAACTCGGAATCTACTGCGGCAACGACTAAACCTGGAATCTACTGCGGCTACGTCTCAACTCGGAATCTACTGCGGTTAGGACTCAACTCGGAATCTACTGCGGCTACGTCTCAACTCGGAATCTACTGCGGCTACGTCTCAACTCGGAATCTACTGCGGTTTGGACTCAACTCGGAATCTACTGCGGCTAGGACTCAACTCGGAATCTACTGCTGCTACGTCTCAACTCGGAATCTACTGCGGCTACGACTCAACTCGGAATCTACTGTGGCTACGTCTCAACTCGGAATCTACTGTGGCTACGTCTCAACTCGGAATCTACTGCAGCTACGACTCAACTCGGAATCTACTGCTGCTACGTCTCAACTCGGAATCTACTGCGGATACGTCTCAACTCGGAATCTACTGCGGCTACGTCTCAACTCGGAATCTACTGCGGCTAAGTCTCAACTCGGAATCTACTGCGGCTACGACTCAACGCGGAATCTACTGCGGCTACGTCTCAACTCGGAATCTACTGCAGCTACGTCTCAACTTGGAATCTACTGCGGCTACGTCTCAACTCGAAATCTACTGCGGCTACGTCTCAACTCGGAATCTACTGCGGCTACATCTCAACTCGGAATCTACTGCGGCTAGGACTCAACTCGGAATCTACTGCGGCAACGACTCAACTCGGAATCTACTGCTGCTACGTCTAAACTCGGAATCTACTGCGGCTACGTCTCAACTCGGAATCTACTGCGGCTAAGTCTCAACTCGGAATCTACTGCGGCTACGACTCAACGCGGAATCTACTGCGGATACGTCTCAACTCGGAATCTACTGCAGCTACGTCTCAACTTGGAATCTACTGCGGCTACGTCTCAACTCGAAATCTACTGCGGCTACGTCTCAACTCGGAATCTACTGCGGCTACATCTCAACTCGGAATCTACTGCGGCTAGGACTCAACTCGGAATCTACTGCAGCTACGTCTCAACTCGGAATCTACTGCAGCTAGGACTCAACTCGGAATCTACTGTAGCTACGTCTCAACTCGGAATCTACTGCAGCTACGTCTCAACTCGGAATCTACTGCGGCTAGGACTCAACTCAGAATCTACTGCGGCTACGTCTCAACTCGGAATCTACTGCGGCTACGTCTCAACTCGGAATCTACTGCAGCTACGTCTCAACTCGGAATCTACTGCGGCTATGTCTCAACTCTTAATCTACTGCGGCTACGTCTCAACTCGGAATCTACTGCGGCTACGTCTCAACTCGGAATCTACAGCGGCTAGGACTCAACTCGGAATCTACTGCTGCTACGTCTCGGAATCTACTGCGGCTACGTCTAAACTCGGAATCTACTGCGGCAACGACTCAACTTAGAATCTACTGCGGCTAGGACTCAACTCGGAATCTACTGCGGCAACGACTCAACTCGGAATCTACTGCTACAACGACTCAACTCAGAATCTACTGCGGCTACGTCTCAACTCGGAATCTACAGCGGCTACGTCTCAACTCGGAATATACTGCGGCTACGTCTCAACTCGGAATCTACTGCGGCTACGACTCAACTCGGAATCTACAGCGCCAAGGACTCAACTCGGAATCTACAGTGGCTACGTCTCAACTCGGAATCTACAGTGGCTACGTCTCAACTCGGAATCTACTGCGGCTATGTCTCAACTCTTAATCTACTGCGGCTACGTCTCAACTCGGAATCTACTGCGGCTACGTCTCAACTCGGAATCTACAGCGGCAACGACTCAACTCGGAATCTACTGCGGCAACGACTCAACTCGAAATCTACTGCGGCTACGTCTCAACTCGGAATCTACTGCGGCTAGGACTCAACTCGGAATCTACTGCGGCAACGACTCAACTCGGAATCTACTGCGGCTACGTCTCAACTCGGAATCTACTGCGGCTACGTCTCAACTCGGAATCTACAGCGGCTACGTCTCAACTCGGAATCTACTGCGGCTACGTCTCAACTCGGAATCTACCGCGGCAACGACTCAACTCGGAATCTACTGCGGCTACATCTCAACTTGGAAACTACAGCGGCTACGTTTCAACTCGGAATCTACTGCGGCTACGTCTCAACTCGGAATCTACTGCGGCTAGGACTCAACTCGGAATCTACTGCGGCTACGTCTCAGCTCGGAATCTTCTGCGGCTACGTCTCAACTAGGAAACTACAGCGGCTACGTCTCAACTCGAAATCTACTGCGGCTACGTCTCAACTCGGAATCTACTGCGGCTACGACTCCACTCGGAATCTACAGCGCCAAGGACTCAACTCGTAATCTACAGCGGCTACGTATCAACTCGGAATCTACAGCGGCAATGACTCAACTCGGAATCTACTGCGGCTACGTCTCAACTCGGAATCTACTGCGGCTACGTCTCAACTCGGAATCTACCGCGGCAACGACTCAACTCGGAATCTACTGCGGCTACGACTCAACTCAGAATCTACTGCTGCTACGTCTCAACTCGGAATCGACTGCGGCTATGTCTCAACTCGGAATCTACTGCTGCTACGTCTCGGAATCTACTGCGGCTACGTCTCAACTCGGAATCTACTGCGGCAACGACTCAAATTAGAATCTACTGCGGCTAGGACTCAACTCGGAATCTACTGCGGCAACGACTCAACTCGGAATCTACTGCTACAACGACTCAACTCGGAATCTACTGCGGCTACGTCTCAACTCGGAATCTACAGCGGCTACGTCTCAACTCGGAATCTACTGCGGCTACGTCTCAACTCGGAATCTACTGCGGCTACGACTCAACTCGGAATCTACAGCAGCTACGTCTCAACTCGGAATCTACGGTGGCTACGTCTCAACTCGGAATCTATAGTGGCTACGTCTCAACTCGGAATCTACTGCGGCTAGGACTCAACTCGGAATCTACTGCGGCTACGTCTCAACTCGGAATCTACTGCGGCTACGTCTCAACTCGGAATCTACAGCGGCAACGACTCAACTCGGAATCTACTGCGGCTACGTCTCAACTCGGAATCTGCAGCGGCTACGTCTCAACTCGGAATCTACTGCGGCTAGGACTCAACTCGGAATCTACTGCGGCTACGTCTCAGTTCGGAATCTTCTGCGGCTACGTCTCAACTCGGAAACTACAGCGGCTACGTCTCAACTCGAAATCTACTGCGGCTACGTCTCAACTCGGAATCTACTGCGGCTACGACTCAACTCGGAATCTACTGCGGCAACGACTCAACTCGGAATCTACAGCGGCTACGTCTCAACTCGGAATCTACTGCGGCTACGTCGCAACTCGGAATCTACTGCGGCTACGTCTCAACTCGGAATCTACAGCGGCAACGACTCAACTCGGAATCTACTGCGGCTACGTCTCAACTCGGAATCTGCAGCGGCTACGTCTCAACTCGGAATCTACTGCGGCTAGGACTCAACTCGGAATCTACTGCGGCTACGTCTCAGCTCGGAATCTTCTGCGGCTACGTCTCAACTCGGAAACTACAGCGGCTACGTCTCAACTCGAAATCTACTGCGGCTACGTCTCAACTTGGAATCTACTGCGGCTACGACACAACTCGGAATCTACAGCGCCAAGGACTCAACTCGGAATCTACTGAGGCTACGTCTCAACTCGGAATCTACTGTGGCTACGTCTCAACTCGGAATCTACTGCGGCTACGACTCAACTCGGAATCTACTGCTGCTACGTCTCAACTCGGAATCTACTGCGGCTACGTCTCAACTCGGAATCTACAGCGGCTACGTCTCAACTCGGAATATACTGCGGCTACGACTCAACTCGGAATCTACTGCTGCTACGTCTCAGCTCGGAATCTACTGCGGCTACGTCTCAACTTGGAAACTACAGCGGCTACGTCTCAACTCGGAATCTACTGCGGCTACGTCTCAACTCGGAATCTACTGCGGCTAAGTCTAACTCGGAATCTACTGCGGCTACGACTCAACTCGGAATCTACTGCGGCTACGTCTCAACTCGGAAACTGCAGCGGCTACGTCTCAACTCGGAATCTACTGCGGCTACGTCTCAACTCGGAATCTACTGCGGCTACGTCTCGGAATCTACTGCGGCTACGTCTCAACTCGGAATCTACTGCGGCAACGACTCAACTCAGAATCTACTGCTGCTAGGACTCAACTCGGAATCTACTGCGGTTACATCTCAACTCGGAATCTACTGCGGCTGCATCTCGGAATCTACTGCTGCTACGTCTCAACTCGGAATCTTCTGCGGCTACGACTCAACTCAGAATCTACTGCGGCTAGGACTCAACTCAGAATCTACAGCGGCTAGGACTCAACTCGGAATCTAATGCAGCTACGTCTCAACTCGGAATCTACTGCGGCTAGGACTCAACTCGGAATCTACAGCTGCTACGTCTCAGCACGGAATCTACTGCGGCTAGGACTCAACTCGGAATCTACTGCGGCTACGTCTCAACTCGGAATCTACCGCGGCAACGACTCAACTCGGAATCTACTGCGGCTACGACTCAACTCAGAATCTACTGCCGCTACGTCTCAACTCGGAATCGACTGCGGCTATGTCTCAACTCGGAATCTATTGCTGCTACGTCTCAACTCGGAATCTACTGCGGCTACGTCTCAACTCGTAATCTACAGCGCCAAGGACTCAACTCGTAATCTACAGCGGCTACGTATCAACTCGGAATCTACAGCGGCAACGACTCAACTCGGAATCTACTGCGGCTACGTCTCAACTCGGAATCTACTGCGGCTACGTCTCAACTCGGAATCTACTGCGACAACGACTCAACTCGGAATCTACTGCGGCTACGACTCAACTCAGAATCTACTGCAGCTACGTCTCAACTCGGAATCTACTGCGGCTATGTCTCAACTCGGAATCTACTGCTGCTACGTCTCGGAATCTACTGCGGCTACGTCTCAACTCGGAATCTACTGCGGCAACGACTCAACTTAGAATCTACTGCGGCTAGGACTCAACTCGGAATCTACTGCGGCAACGGCTCAACTCGGAATCTACTGCTACAACGACTCAACTCGGAATCTACTGCGGCTACGTCTCAACTCGGAATCTACAGCGGCTACGTCTCAACTCGGAATCTACTGCGGCTACGTCTCAACTCGGAATCTACTGCGGCTACGACTCAACTCGGAATCTACAGCGGCTACGTCTCAACTCGGAATCTACAGTGGCTACGTCTCAACTCGGAATCTACAGTGGCTACGTCTCAACTCGAAATCTACTGCGGCTAGGACTCAACTCGGAATCTACTGCGGCTACGTCTCAACTCGGAATCTACTGCGGCTACGTCTCAACTCGGAATCTACAGCGGCAACGACAACTCGGAATCTACTGCGGCTACGTCTCAACTCGGAATCTGCAGCGGCTACGTCTCAACTCGGAATCTACTGCGGCTAGGACTCAACTCGGAATCTACTGCGGCTACGTCTCAGCTCGGAATCTTCTGCGGCTACGTCTCAACTCGGAAACTACAGCGGCTACGTCTCAACTCGAAATCTACTGCGGCTACGTCTCAACTCGGAATCTACAGCGCCAAGGACTCAACTCGGAATCTACTGCGGCTACGTCTCAACTCGGAATCTACAGCGGCTACGTCTCAACTCGGAATATACTGCGGCTACGACTCAACTCGGAATCTACTGCTGCTACGTCTCAGCTCGGAATCTACTGCGGCTACGTCTCAACTTGGAAACTACAGCGGCTACGTCTCAACTCGGAATCTACTGCGGCTACGCATCAACTCGGAATCTACTGCGGCTAAGTCTAACTCGGAATCTACTGCGGCTACGACTCAACTCGGAATCTACTGCGGCTACGTCTCAACTCGGAAACTACAGCGGCTACGTCTCAACTCGGAATCTACTGCGGCTACGTCTCGGAATCTACTGCGGCTACGTCTCAACTCGGAATCTACTGCGGCAACGACTCAACTCAGAATCTACTGCTGCTAGGACTCAACTCGGAATCTACTGCGGCTACATCTCAACTCGGAATCTACTGCGGCTGCATCTCGGAATCTACTGCGGCTACGTCTCAACTCGGAATCTTCTGCGGCTACGTCTCAACTCGGAATCTACTGCGGCTAGGACTCAACTCGGAATCTACTGCGGCTACGTCTCAACTCGGAATCTACTGCGGCTACGTCTCAACTCGGAATCTACCGCGGCAACGACTCAACTCGGAATCTACTGCGGCTACGACTCAACTCAGAATCTACTGCCGCTACGTCTCAACTCGGAATCGACTGCGGCTACGTCTCAACTCGGAATCTACTGCTGCTACGTCTCGGAATCTACTGCGGCTACGTCTCAACTCGGAATCTACTGCGGCAAAGACTCAACTCGGAATCGACTGCGGCTAGGACTCAACTCGGAATCTACTGCGGCAGCGACTCAACTCGGAATCTACTGCTACAACGACTCAACTCGGAATCTACTGCGGCTACGTCTCAACTCGGAATCTACAGTGGCTACGTCTCAACTCGGAATCTACTGCGGCTACGTCTCAACTCGGAATCTACTGCGGCTACGACTCAACTCGGAATCTACAGCGGCTACGTCTCAACTCGGAATCTACAGCGGCTACGTCTCAACTCGGAATCTACAGTGGCTACGTCTCAACTTGGAATCTACTGCGGCTAGGACTCAACTCGGAATCTACTGCGGCTACGTCTCAACTCGGAATCTACTGCGGCTACGTCTCAACTCGGAATCTACAGCGGCAACGACTCAACTCGGAATCTACTGCGGCTACGTCTCAACTCGGAATCTGCAGCGGCTACGTCTCAACTCGGAATCTACTGCGGCTAGGACTCAACTCGGAATCTACTGCGGCTACGTCTCAGCTCGGAATCTTCTGCGGCTACGTCTCAACTCGGAAACTACAGCGGCTACGTCTCAACTCGAAATCTACTGCGGCTACGTCTCAACTCGGAATCTACTGCGGCTACGACTCCACTCGGAATCTACAGCGCCAAGGACTCAACTCGGAATCTACTGCGGCTACGTCTCAACTCGGAATCTACTGTGGCTACGTCTCAACTCGGAATCTACTGCGGGTACGACTCAACTCGGAATCTACTGCTGCTACGTCTCAACTCGGAATCTACTGCGGCTACGTCTCAACTCGGAATCTACAGCGGCTACGTCTCAACTCGGAATATACTGCGGCTACGACTCAACTCGGAATCTACTGCTGCTACGTCTCAGCTCGGAATCTACTGCGGCTACGTCTCAACTTGGAAACTACAGCGGCTACGTCTCAACTCGGAATCTACTGCGGCTACGTCTCAACTCGGAATCTACTGCGGCTACGACTCAACTCGGAATCTACAGCGCCAAGGACTCAACTCGGAATCTACTGCGGCTACGTATCAACTCGGAATCTACAGCGGCTATGTCTCAACTCGGAATCTACTGCGGCTAGGACTCAACTCGGAATCTACTGCGGCTACGTCTCAACTCGGAATCTACAGCGGCTACGTCTCAACTCGGAATCTACTGCAGCTGCATCTCGGAATCTACTGCGGCTACGTCTCAACTCGGAATCTACTGCGGAAACGTCTCAACTCGGAATCTACTGCGGCTAGGACTCAACTCGGAATCTACTGCGGCTACGACTCAACTCGGAATCTACTGCTGCTACGTCTCAACTCGGAATCTACTGCGGCTACGTCTCAACTCGGAATCTACAGCGGCTACGTCTCAACTCGGAATCTCCTGCGGCTACGTCTCAACTCGGAATCTACTGCGGCTACGTCTCATATCGGAATCTACTGCGGCTACGTCTCAACTCGGAATCTACCGCGGCAACGACTCAACACGGAATCTACTGCTGCTACGTCTCAGCTCGGAATCTACTGCGGCTACGTCTCAACTTGGAAACTACAGCGGCTACGTCTCAACTCGGAATCTACTGCGGCTACGTCTCAACTCGGAATCTACTGCGGCTACGACTCAACTCGGAATCTACAGCGCCAAGGACTCAACTCGGAATCTACTGCGGCTACGTATCAACTCGGAATCTACAGCGGCTATGTCTCAACTCAGATTCTACTGCGGCTAGGACTCAACTCGGAATCTACTGCGGCAACGACTCAACTCAGAATCTACTGCGGCAACGACTCAACTCGGAATCTACTGCGGCTACGTCTCAACTCGGAATCTACAGTGGCTACGTCTCAACTCGGAATCTACTGCGGCTACATCTCAACTCGGAATCTACTGCGGCTAGGACTCAACTCGGAATCTACTGCGGCAATGACTCAACTCGGAATCTACTGCTGCTACGTCTAAACTCGGAATCTACTGCGGCTACGTCTCAAATCGGAATCTACTGCGGCTACGACTCAACTCGGAATCTACTGCGGCTAGGACTCAACTCGGAATCTACTGCGGCTAGGACTCAACTCGGAATCTACTGCAGCTATGTCTCAACTCGGAATCTACTGCAGCTAGGACTCAACTCGGAATCTACTGCAGCTACGTCTCAACTCGGAATCTACTGCAGCTACGTCTCAACTCGGAAACTACTACGGCTACGTCTCAACTCGGAATCTACTGCGGCTATGTCACAACTCGGAATCTACTGCAGCTACGTCTCAACTCGGAATCTACTGCGGCTACGTCTCAACTCTTAATCTACTGCGGCTACGTCTCAACTCGGAATCTACTGCGGCTATGTCTCAACTCGGAAACTACAGCGGCAACGACTCAACTCGGAATCTACTGCGGCAACGACTATACTCGGAATCTACTGCGGCTAAGTCTCAACTCGGAATCTACTGCGGCTAGGACTCAACTCGGAATCTACTGCGGCTACGTCTCAACTCGGAATCTACTGCGGCTACGTCTCAACTCGGAATCTAGAGCGGCAACGACTCAACTCGGAATCTACTGCGGCTACGTCTCAACTCGGAAACTACTGCGGCTACGTCTCAACTTGGAATCTACTGCGGCTACGTCTCAACTCGGAATCTACTGCGGCTACGACTCAACTCGGAATCTACAGCGCCAAGGACTCAACTCGAAATCTACTGCGGCTACGTCTCAACTCGGAATCTACTGCGGCTACGACTCAACTCGGAATCTACAGCGCCAAGGACTCAACTCGAAATCTACTGCGGCTACGTCTCAACTCGGAATCTACAGCGGCTCCGTATCAACTCGGAATTTTCAGCGGCAACGACTCAACTCAGAATCAACTGCGGCTACGTCTCAACTCGGAATCTACAGCGGCTACGTCTCAACTCGGAATCTACTGCGGCTACGTCACGGAATCTACTGCGGCTATGTCTCAACTCGGAATCTACTGCGGCAACGACTCAACTCAGAATCTACTGCGTCTAGGACTCAACTCAGAATCTACTGCTGCTACGTCTCAACTCGGAATCTACTGCGGCTACGTCTCAACTCGGAAACTACAGCGGCTACGTCTCAACTCGGAATCTACTGCGGCTACGTCTCAACTCGGAATCTACTGCGGCTACGTCTCGGAATCTACTGCGGCTACGTCTCAACTCGGAATCTACTGCGGCAACGACTCAACTCAGAATCTACTGCTGCTAGGACTCAACTCGGAATCTACTGCGGCTACATCTCAACTCGGAATCTACTGCAGCTGCATCTCGGAATCTACTGCGGCTACGTCTCAACTCGGAATCTACTGCGGAAACGTCTCAACTCGGAATCTACTGCGGCTAGGACTCAACTCGGAATCTACTGCGGCTACGACTCAACTCGGAATCTACTGCTGCTACGTCTCAACTCGGAATCTACTGCGGCTACGTCTCAACTCGGAATCTACAGCGGCTACGTCTCAACTCGGAATCTCCTGCGGCTACGTCTCAACTCGGAATCTACTGCGGCTACGTCTCATATCGGAATCTACTGCGGCTACGTCTCAACTCGGAATCTACCGCGGCAACGACTCAACACGGAATCTACTGCTGCTACGTCTCAGCTCGGAATCTACTGCGGCTACGTCTCAACTTGGAAACTACAGCGGCTACGTCTCAACTCGGAATCTACTGCGGCTACGTCTCAACTCGGAATCTACTGCGGCTACGACTCAACTCGGAATCTACAGCGCCAAGGACTCAACTCGGAATCTACTGCGGCTACGTCTCAACTCGGAATCTACTGCTGCTACGTCTCGGAATCTACTGCGGCTACGTCTCAACTCGGAATCTACTGCGGCAAAGACTCAACTCGGAATCGACTGCGGCTAGGACTCAACTCGGAATCTACTGCGGCAGCGACTCAACTCGGAATCTACTGCTACAACGACTCAACTCGGAATCTACTGCGGCTACGTCTCAACTCGGAATCTACAGTGGCTACGTCTCAACTCGGAATCTACTGCGGCTACGTCTCAACTCGGAATCTACTGCGGCTACGACTCAACTCGGAATCTACAGCGGCTACGTCTCAACTCGGAATCTACAGCGGCTACGTCTCAACTCGGAATCTACAGTGGCTACGTCTCAACTTGGAATCTACTGCGGCTAGGACTCAACTCGGAATCTACTGCGGCTACGTCTCAACTCGGAATCTACTGCGGCTACGTCTCAACTCGGAATCTACAGCGGCAACGACTCAACTCGGAATCTACTGCGGCTACGTCTCAACTCGGAATCTGCAGCGGCTACGTCTCAACTCGGAATCTACTGCGGCTAGGACTCAACTCGGAATCTACTGCGGCTACGTCTCAGCTCGGAATCTTCTGCGGCTACGTCTCAACTCGGAAACTACAGCGGCTACGTCTCAACTCGAAATCTACTGCGGCTACGTCTCAACTCGGAATCTACTGCGGCTACGACTCCACTCGGAATCTACAGCGCCAAGGACTCAACTCGGAATCTACTGCGGCTACGTCTCAACTCGGAATCTACTGTGGCTACGTCTCAACTCGGAATCTACTGCGGGTACGACTCAACTCGGAATCTACTGCTGCTACGTCTCAACTCGGAATCTACTGCGGCTACGTCTCAACTCGGAATCTACAGCGGCTACGTCTCAACTCGGAATCTACTGCGGCTACGTCTCAACTCGGAATCTACAGCGGCAACGACTCAACTCGGAATCTACTGCGGCTACGTCTCAACTCGGAATCTGCAGCGGCTACGTCTCAACTCGGAATCTACTGCGGCTACGACTCAACTCGGAATCTACTGCTGCTACGTCTCAGCTCGGAATCTACTGCGGCTACGTCTCAACTTGGAAACTACAGCGGCTACGTCTCAACTCGGAATCTACTGCGGCTACGTCTCAACTCGGAATCTACTGCGGCTACGACTCAACTCGGAATCTACAGCGCCAAGGACTCAACTCGGAATCTACTGCGGCTACGTATCAACTCGGAATCTACAGCGGCTATGTCTCAACTCGGAATCTACTGCGGCTAGGACTCAACTCGGAATCTACTGCGGCTACGTCTCAACTCGGAATCTACAGCGGCTACGTCTCAACTCGGAATCTACTGCGGCTACGTCTCAACTCGGAATCTACTGCGGCTACGTCTCATATCGGAATCTACTGCGGCTACGTCTCAACTCGGAATCTACCGCGGCAACGACTCAACACGGAATCTACTGCGGCTACGACTCAACTCAGAATCTACTGCCGCTACGTCTCAACTCGGAATCGACTGCGGCTACGTCTCAACTCGGAATCTACTGCTGCTACGTCTCGGAATCTACTGCGGCTACGTCTCAACTCGGAATCTACTGCGGCAACGATTCAACTCAGATTCTACTGCGGCTAGGACTCAACTCGGAATCTACTGCGGCAACGACTCAACTCAGAATCTACTGCGGCAACGACTCAACTCGGAATCTACTGCGGCTACGTCTCAACTCGGAATCTACAGTGGCTACGTCTCAACTCGGAATCTACTGCGGCTACATCTCAACTCGGAATCTACTGCGGCTGGGACTCAACTCGGAATCTACTGCGGCAATGACTCAACTCGGAATCTACTGCTGCTACGTCTAAACTCGGAATCTACTGCGGCTACGTCTCAAATCGGAATCTACTGCGGCTACGACTCAACTCGGAATCTACTGCGGCTAGGACTCAACTCGGAATCTACTGCGGCTAGGACTCAACTCGGAATCTACTGCAGCTATGTCTCAACTCGGAATCTACTGCAGCTAGGACTCAACTCGGAATCTACTGCAGCTACGTCTCAACTCGGAATCTACTGCAGCTACGTCTCAACTCGGAAACTACTACGGCTACGTCTCAACTCGGAATCTACTGCGGCTATGTCACAACTCGGAATCTACTGCAGCTACGTCTCAACTCGGAATCTACTGCGGCTACGTCTCAACTCTTAATCTACTGCGGCTACGTCTCAACTCGGAATCTACTGCGGCTATGTCTCAACTCGGAAACTACAGCGGCAACGACTCAACTCGGAATCTACTGCGGCAACGACTATACTCGGAATCTACTGCGGCTAAGTCTCAACTCGGAATCTACTGCGGCTAGGACTCAACTCGGAATCTACTGCGGCTACGTCTCAACTCGGAATCTACTGCGGCTACGTCTCAACTCGGAATCTAGAGCGGCAACGACTCAACTCGGAATCTACTGCGGCTACGTCTCAACTCGGAAACTACTGCGGCTACGTCTCAACTTGGAATCTACTGCGGCTACGTCTCAACTCGGAATCTACTGCGGCTACGACTCAACTCGGAATCTACAGCGCCAAGGACTCAACTCGAAATCTACTGCGGCTACGTCTCAACTCGGAATCTACTGCGGCTACGACTCAACTCGGAATCTACAGCGCCAAGGACTCAACTCGAAATCTACTGCGGCTACGTCTCAACTCGGAATCTACAGCGGCTCCGTATCAACTCGGAATTTTCAGCGGCAACGACTCAACTCAGAATCAACTGCGGCTACGTCTCAACTCGGAATCTACAGCGGCTACGTCTCAACTCGGAATCTACTGCGGCTACGTCACGGAATCTACTGCGGCTATGTCTCAACTCGGAATCTACTGCGGCAACGACTCAACTCAGAATCTACTGCGTCTAGGACTCAACTCAGAATCTACTGCTGCTACGTCTCAACTCGGAATCTACTGCGGCTACGTCTCAACTCGGAAACTACAGCGGCTACGTCTCAACTCGGAATCTACTGCGGCTACGTCTCAACTCGGAATCTACTGCGGCTACGTCTCGGAATCTACTGCGGCTACGTCTCAACTCGGAATCTACTGCGGCAACGACTCAACTCAGAATCTACTGCTGCTAGGACTCAACTCGGAATCTACTGCGGCTACATCTCAACTCGGAATCTACTGCAGCTGCATCTCGGAATCTACTGCGGCTACGTCTCAACTCGGAATCTACTGCGGAAACGTCTCAACTCGGAATCTACTGCGGCTAGGACTCAACTCGGAATCTACTGCGGCTACGACTCAACTCGGAATCTACTGCTGCTACGTCTCAACTCGGAATCTACTGCGGCTACGTCTCAACTCGGAATCTACAGCGGCTACGTCTCAACTCGGAATCTCCTGCGGCTACGTCTCAACTCGGAATCTACTGCGGCTACGTCTCATATCGGAATCTACTGCGGCTACGTCTCAACTCGGAATCTACCGCGGCAACGACTCAACACGGAATCTACTGCGGCTACGACTCAACTCAGAATCTACTGCCGCTACGTCTCAACTCGGAATCGACTGCGGCTACGTCTCAACTCGGAATCTACTGCTGCTACGTCTCGGAATCTACTGCGGCTACGTCTCAACTCGGAATCTACTGCGGCAACGATTCAACTCAGATTCTACTGCGGCTAGGACTCAACTCGGAATCTACTGCGGCAACGACTCAACTCAGAATCTACTGCGGCAACGACTCAACTCGGAATCTACTGCGGCTACGTCTCAACTCGGAATCTACAGTGGCTACGTCTCAACTCGGAATCTACTGCGGCTACATCTCAACTCGGAATCTACTGCGGCTAGGACTCAACTCGGAATCTACTGCGGCAATGACTCAACTCGGAATCTACTGCTGCTACGTCTAAACTCGGAATCTACTGCGGCTACGTCTCAAATCGGAATCTACTGCGGCTACGACTCAACTCGGAATCTACTGCGGCTAGGACTCAACTCGGAATCTACTGCGGCTAGGACTCAACTCGGAATCTACTGCAGCTATGTCTCAACTCGGAATCTACTGCAGCTAGGACTCAACTCGGAATCTACTGCAGCTACGTCTCAACTCGGAATCTACTGCAGCTACGTCTCAACTCGGAAACTACTACGGCTACGTCTCAACTCGGAATCTACTGCGGCTATGTCACAACTCGGAATCTACTGCAGCTACGTCTCAACTCGGAATCTACTGCGGCTACGTCTCAACTCTTAATCTACTGCGGCTACGTCTCAACTCGGAATCTACTGCGGCTATGTCTCAACTCGGAAACTACAGCGGCAACGACTCAACTCTGAATCTACTGCGGCAACGACTATACTCGGAATCTACTGCGGCTACGTCTCAACTCGGAATCTACTGCGGCTAGGACTCAACTCGGAATCTACTGCGGCTACGTCTCAACTCGGAATCTACTGCGGCTACGTCTCAACTCGGAATCTAGAGCGGCAACGACTCAACTCGGAATCTACTGCGGCTACGTCTCAACTCGGAAACTACTGCGGCTACGTCTCAACTTGGAATCTACTGCGGCTACGTCTCAACTCGGAATCTACTGCGGCTACGACTCAACTCGGAATCTACAGCGCCAAGGACTCAACTCGAAATCTACTGCGGCTACGTCTCAACTCGGAATCTACTGCGGCTACGACTCAACTCGGAATCTACAGCGCCAAGGACTCAACTCGAAATCTACTGCGGCTACGTCTCAACTCGGAATCTACAGCGGCTCCGTATCAACTCGGAATTTACAGCGGCAACGACTCAACTCAGAATCAACTGCGGCTACGTCTCAACTCGGAATCTACAGCGGCTACGTCTCAACTCGGAATCTACTGCGGCTACGTCACGGAATCTACTGCGGCTATGTCTCAACTCGGAATCTACTGCGGCAACGACTCAACTCAGAATCTACTGCGTCTAGGACTCAACTCAGAATCTACTGCTGCTACGTCTCAACTCGGAATCTACTGCGGCTACGTCTCAACTCGGAAACTACAGCGGCTACGTCTCAACTCGGAATCTACTGCGGCTACGTCTCAACTCGGAATCTACTGCGGCTACGTCTCGGAATCTACTGCGGCTACGTCTCAACTCGGAATCTACTGCGGCAACGACTCAACTCAGAATCTACTGCTGCTAGGACTCAACTCGGAATCTACTGCGGCTACATCTCAACTCGGAATCTACTGCAGCTGCATCTCGGAATCTACTGCGGCTACGTCTCAACTCGGAATCTACTGCGGAAACGTCTCAACTCGGAATCTACTGCGGCTAGGACTCAACTCGGAATCTACTGCGGCTACGACTCAACTCGGAATCTACTGCTGCTACGTCTCAACTCGGAATCTACTGCGGCTACGACTCAACTCGGAATTTACTGCGGCTACTTCTCAACTCGGAATCTACTGCGGCTACGTCTCAACTCGGAATCTACTGCAGCAACGTTTCAACTCAGAATCTACTGCGGCTAGGACTCAACTCGGAATCTACTGCGGCTAGGACTCAACTCGGAATCTACTGCGGCTACATCTCAACTCGGAATCTACTGCGGCTAGCACTCAACTCGGAATCTACTGCAGCTACGTCTCAACTCGGAATCTACTGCAGGTACGTCTCAACTCGGAATCTACTGCGGCTATGTCTCAACTCTTAATCTACTGCGGCTACGTCTCAACTCGGAATCTACTGCGGCTACGTCTCAACTCGGAATCTACAGCGGCAACGACTCAACTCGGAATCTACTGCGGCAACGACTATACTCGGAATCTACTGCGGCTACGTCTCAACTCGGAATCTACTGCGGCTACGTCTCAACTCGGAATCTACAGCGGCAATGACTCAACTCGGAATCTACTGCGGCTACGTCTCAACTCGGAATCTGCAGCGGCTACGTCTCAACTCGGAATCTACTGCGGCTAGGACTCAACACGGAATCTACTGCGGCTACGTCTCAGCTCGGAATCTTCTGCGGCTACGTCTCAACTCGGAAACTACAGCGGCTACGTCTCAACTTGGAATCTACTGTGGCTACGTCTCAACTCGGAATCTACTGCGGATACGACTCAACTCGGAATCTACAGCGCCAAGGACTCAACTCGAAATCTACTGCGGCTACGTCTCAACTCGGAAACTACAGCGGCTACGTATCAACTCGGAATCTACGGCGGCAACGACTCAACTCAGAATCTACTGCGGCTACGTCTCAACTCGGAATCTACTGCGGCTACGTCTCAACTCGGAATCTACTGCGGCTATGTCTCAACTCGGAATCTACTGCGGCTACGTCTCGGAATCTACAGCGGCAACGACTCAACTCGGAATCTACTGCAGCAACGACTCAACTCAGAATCTACTGCGTCTAGGACTCAACTCAGAATCTACTGCTGCTACGTCTCAACTCGGAATCTCCTGCGGCTACGACTCAACTCGGAAACTACAGCGGCTACGTCTCAACTCGGAATCTACAGCGCCTATGTCTCAACTCGGAATCTACTGCGGCTAGGACTCAACTCGGAATCTACTGCGGCTACGTCTCAACTCGGAATCTACAGCGCCAAGGACTCAACTCGTAATCTACAGCGGCTACGTATCAACTCGGAATCTACAGCAGCAACGACTCAACTCGGAATCTACTGCGGCTACGTCTCAACTCGGAATCTACTGCGGCTACGACTCAACTCAGAATCTACTGCGGCTAGGACTCAACTCGGAATCTACTGCGGCTACGTCTCAACTCGGAATCTACAGCAGCTACGTCTCAACTCGGAATCTACAGCGGCTACGACTCAACTCGGAATCTACTGCGGCTACGTCTCAACTCGGAATCTACTGCGGCTACGTCTCAACTCGGAATCTACTGCAGCAACGTTTCAACTCAGAATCTACTGCGGCTAGGACTCAACTCGGAATCTACTGCGGCTAGGACTCAACTCGGAATCTACTGCGGCTAGGACACAACTCGGAATCTACTGCGGCTACGTCTCAACTCGGAAACTACAGCGGCTACGTCTCAACTCGAAATCTACTGCGGCTACGTCTCAACTCGGAATCTACTGCGGCTACGACTCAACTCGGAATCTACTGCGGCAACGACTCAACTCGGAATCTACAGCGGCTACGTCTCAACTCGGAATCTACTGCGGCTACGTCGCAACTCGGAATCTACTGCGGCTACGTCTCAACTCGGAATCTACAGCGGCAACGACTCAACTCGGAATCTACTGCGGCTACGTCTCAACTCGGAATCTGCAGCGGCTACGTCTCAACTCGGAATCTACTGCGGCTAGGACTCAACTCGGAATCTACTGCGGCTACGTCTCAGCTCGGAATCTTCTGCGGCTACGTCTCAACTCGGAAACTACAGCGGCTACGTCTCAACTCGAAATCTACTGCGGCTACGTCTCAACTTGGAATCTACTGCGGCTACGACACAACTCGGAATCTACAGCGCCAAGGACTCAACTCGGAATCTACTGAGGCTACGTCTCAACTCGGAATCTACTGTGGCTACGTCTCAACTCGGAATCTACTGCGGCTACGACTCAACTCGGAATCTACTGCTGCTACGTCTCAACTCGGAATCTACTGCGGCTACGTCTCAACTCGGAATCTACAGCGGCTACGTCTCAACTCGGAATATACTGCGGCTACGACTCAACTCGGAATCTACTGCTGCTACGTCTCAGCTCGGAATCTACTGCGGCTACGTCTCAACTTGGAAACTACAGCGGCTACGTCTCAACTCGGAATCTACTGCGGCTACGTCTCAACTCGGAATCTACTGCGGCTAAGTCTAACTCGGAATCTACTGCGGCTACGACTCAACTCGGAATCTACTGCGGCTACGTCTCAACTCGGAAACTGCAGCGGCTACGTCTCAACTCGGAATCTACTGCGGCTACGTCTCAACTCGGAATCTACTGCGGCTACGTCTCGGAATCTACTGCGGCTACGTCTCAACTCGGAATCTACTGCGGCAACGACTCAACTCAGAATCTACTGCTGCTAGGACTCAACTCGGAATCTACTGCGGTTACATCTCAACTCGGAATCTACTGCGGCTGCATCTCGGAATCTACTGCTGCTACGTCTCAACTCGGAATCTTCTGCGGCTACGACTCAACTCAGAATCTACTGCGGCTAGGACTCAACTCAGAATCTACAGCGGCTAGGACTCAACTCGGAATCTAATGCAGCTACGTCTCAACTCGGAATCTACTGCGGCTAGGACTCAACTCGGAATCTACAGCTGCTACGTCTCAGCACGGAATCTACTGCGGCTAGGACTCAACTCGGAATCTACTGCGGCTACGTCTCAACTCGGAATCTACCGCGGCAACGACTCAACTCGGAATCTACTGCGGCTACGACTCAACTCAGAATCTACTGCCGCTACGTCTCAACTCGGAATCGACTGCGGCTATGTCTCAACTCGGAATCTATTGCTGCTACGTCTCAACTCGGAATCTACTGCGGCTACGTCTCAACTCGTAATCTACAGCGCCAAGGACTCAACTCGTAATCTACAGCGGCTACGTATCAACTCGGAATCTACAGCGGCAACGACTCAACTCGGAATCTACTGCGGCTACGTCTCAACTCGGAATCTACTGCGGCTACGTCTCAACTCGGAATCTACTGCGACAACGACTCAACTCGGAATCTACTGCGGCTACGACTCAACTCAGAATCTACTGCAGCTACGTCTCAACTCGGAATCTACTGCGGCTATGTCTCAACTCGGAATCTACTGCTGCTACGTCTCGGAATCTACTGCGGCTACGTCTCAACTCGGAATCTACTGCGGCAACGACTCAACTTAGAATCTACTGCGGCTAGGACTCAACTCGGAATCTACTGCGGCAACGGCTCAACTCGGAATCTACTGCTACAACGACTCAACTCGGAATCTACTGCGGCTACGTCTCAACTCGGAATCTACAGCGGCTACGTCTCAACTCGGAATCTACTGCGGCTACGTCTCAACTCGGAATCTACTGCGGCTACGACTCAACTCGGAATCTACAGCGGCTACGTCTCAACTCGGAATCTACAGTGGCTACGTCTCAACTCGGAATCTACAGTGGCTACGTCTCAACTCGAAATCTACTGCGGCTAGGACTCAACTCGGAATCTACTGCGGCTACGTCTCAACTCGGAATCTACTGCGGCTACGTCTCAACTCGGAATCTACAGCGGCAACGACAACTCGGAATCTACTGCGGCTACGTCTCAACTCGGAATCTGCAGCGGCTACGTCTCAACTCGGAATCTACTGCGGCTAGGACTCAACTCGGAATCTACTGCGGCTACGTCTCAGCTCGGAATCTTCTGCGGCTACGTCTCAACTCGGAAACTACAGCGGCTACGTCTCAACTCGAAATCTACTGCGGCTACGTCTCAACTCGGAATCTACAGCGCCAAGGACTCAACTCGGAATCTACTGCGGCTACGTCTCAACTCGGAATCTACAGCGGCTACGTCTCAACTCGGAATATACTGCGGCTACGACTCAACTCGGAATCTACTGCTGCTACGTCTCAGCTCGGAATCTACTGCGGCTACGTCTCAACTTGGAAACTACAGCGGCTACGTCTCAACTCGGAATCTACTGCGGCTACGCATCAACTCGGAATCTACTGCGGCTAAGTCTAACTCGGAATCTACTGCGGCTACGACTCAACTCGGAATCTACTGCGGCTACGTCTCAACTCGGAAACTACAGCGGCTACGTCTCAACTCGGAATCTACTGCGGCTACGTCTCGGAATCTACTGCGGCTACGTCTCAACTCGGAATCTACTGCGGCAACGACTCAACTCAGAATCTACTGCTGCTAGGACTCAACTCGGAATCTACTGCGGCTACATCTCAACTCGGAATCTACTGCGGCTGCATCTCGGAATCTACTGCTGCTACGTCTCAACTCGGAATCTTCTGCGGCTACGACTCAACTCAGAATCTACTGCGGCTAGGACTCAACTCAGAATCTACAGCGGCTAGGACTCAACTCGGAATCTAATGCAGCTACGTCTCAACTCGGAATCTACTGCGGCTACGTCTCAACTCGGAATCTTCTGCGGCTACGTCTCAACTCGGAATCTACTGCGGCTAGGACTCAACTCGGAATCTACTGCGGCTACGTCTCAACTCGGAATCTACTGCGGCTACGTCTCAACTCGGAATCTACCGCGGCAACGACTCAACTCGGAATCTACTGCGGCTACGACTCAACTCAGAATCTACTGCCGCTACGTCTCAACTCGGAATCGACTGCGGCTACGTCTCAACTCGGAATCTACTGCTGCTACGTCTCGGAATCTACTGCGGCTACGTCTCAACTCGGAATCTACTGCGGCAAAGACTCAACTCGGAATCTACTGCGGCTAGGACTCAACTCGGAATCTACTGCGGCAGCGACTCAACTCGGAATCTACTGCTACAACGACTCAACTCGGAATCTACTGCGGCTACGTCTCAACTCGGAATCTACAGTGGCTACGTCTCAACTCGGAATCTACTGCGGCTACGTCTCAACTCGGAATCTACTGCGGCTACGACTCAACTCGGAATCTACAGCGGCTACGTCTCAACTCGGAATCTACAGCGGCTACGTCTCAACTCGGAATCTACAGTGGCTACGTCTCAACTTGGAATCTACTGCGGCTAGGACTCAACTCGGAATCTACTGCGGCTACGTCTCAACTCGGAATCTACTGCGGCTACGTCTCAACTCGGAATCTACAGCGGCAACGACTCAACTCGGAATCTACTGCGGCTACGTCTCAACTCGGAATCTGCAGCGGCTACGTCTCAACTCGGAATCTACTGCGGCTAGGACTCAACTCGGAATCTACTGCGGCTACGTCTCAGCTCGGAATCTTCTGCGGCTACGTCTCAACTCGGAAACTACAGCGGCTACGTCTCAACTCGAAATCTACTGCGGCTACGTCTCAACTCGGAATCTACTGCGGCTACGACTCCACTCGGAATCTACAGCGCCAAGGACTCAACTCGGAATCTACTGCGGCTACGTCTCAACTCGGAATCTACTGTGGCTACGTCTCAACTCGGAATCTACTGCGGGTACGACTCAACTCGGAATCTACTGCTGCTACGTCTCAACTCGGAATCTACTGCGGCTACGTCTCAACTCGGAATCTACAGCGGCTACGTCTCAACTCGGAATATACTGCGGCTACGACTCAACTCGGAATCTACTGCTGCTACGTCTCAGCTCGGAATCTACTGCGGCTACGTCTCAACTTGGAAACTACAGCGGCTACGTCTCAACTCGGAATCTACTGCGGCTACGTCTCAACTCGGAATCTACTGCGGCTACGACTCAACTCGGAATCTACAGCGCCAAGGACTCAACTCGGAATCTACTGCGGCTACGTATCAACTCGGAATCTACAGCGGCTATGTCTCAACTCGGAATCTACTGCGGCTAGGACTCAACTCGGAATCTACTGCGGCTACGTCTCAACTCGGAATCTACAGCGGCTACGTCTCAACTCGGAATCTACTGCGGCTACGTCTCAACTCGGAATCTACTGCGGCTACGTCTCATATCGGAATCTACTGCGGCTACGTCTCAACTCGGAATCTACCGCGGCAACGACTCAACACGGAATCTACTGCGGCTACGACTCAACTCAGAATCTACTGCCGCTACGTCTCAACTCGGAATCGACTGCGGCTACGTCTCAACTCGGAATCTACTGCTGCTACGTCTCGGAATCTACTGCGGCTACGTCTCAACTCGGAATCTACTGCGGCAACGATTCAACTCAGATTCTACTGCGGCTAGGACTCAACTCGGAATCTACTGCGGCAACGACTCAACTCAGAATCTACTGCGGCAACGACTCAACTCGGAATCTACTGCGGCTACGTCTCAACTCGGAATCTACAGTGGCTACGTCTCAACTCGGAATCTACTGCGGCTACATCTCAACTCGGAATCTACTGCGGCTAGGACTCAACTCGGAATCTACTGCGGCAATGACTCAACTCGGAATCTACTGCTGCTACGTCTAAACTCGGAATCTACTGCGGCTACGTCTCAAATCGGAATCTACTGCGGCTACGACTCAACTCGGAATCTACTGCGGCTAGGACTCAACTCGGAATCTACTGCGGCTAGGACTCAACTCGGAATCTACTGCAGCTATGTCTCAACTCGGAATCTACTGCAGCTAGGACTCAACTCGGAATCTACTGCAGCTACGTCTCAACTCGGAATCTACTGCAGCTACGTCTCAACTCGGAAACTACTACGGCTACGTCTCAACTCGGAATCTACTGCGGCTATGTCACAACTCGGAATCTACTGCAGCTACGTCTCAACTCGGAATCTACTGCGGCTACGTCTCAACTCTTAATCTACTGCGGCTACGTCTCAACTCGGAATCTACTGCGGCTATGTCTCAACTCGGAAACTACAGCGGCAACGACTCAACTCGGAATCTACTGCGGCAACGACTATACTCGGAATCTACTGCGGCTAAGTCTCAACTCGGAATCTACTGCGGCTAGGACTCAACTCGGAATCTACTGCGGCTACGTCTCAACTCGGAATCTACTGCGGCTACGTCTCAACTCGGAATCTAGAGCGGGAACGACTCAACTCGGAATCTACTGCGGCTACGTCTCAACTCGGAAACTACTGCGGCTACGTCTCAACTTGGAATCTACTGCGGCTACGTCTCAACTCGGAATCTACTGCGGCTACGACTCAACTCGGAATCTACAGCGCCAAGGACTCAACTCGAAATCTACTGCGGCTACGTCTCAACTCGGAATCTACTGCGGCTACGACTCAACTCGGAATCTACAGCGCCAAGGACTCAACTCGAAATCTACTGCGGCTACGTCTCAACTCGGAATCTACAGCGGCTCCGTATCAACTCGGAATTTACAGCGGCAACGACTCAACTCAGAATCAACTGCGGCTACGTCTCAACTCGGAATCTACAGCGGCTACGTCTCAACTCGGAATCTACTGCGGCTACGTCACGGAATCTACTGCGGCTATGTCTCAACTCGGAATCTACTGCGGCAACGACTCAACTCAGAATCTACTGCGTCTAGGACTCAACTCAGAATCTACTGCTGCTACGTCTCAACTCGGAATCTACTGCGGCTACGTCTCAACTCGGAAACTACAGCGGCTACGTCTCAACTCGGAATCTACTGCGGCTACGTCTCAACTCGGAATCTACTGCGGCTACGTCTCGGAATCTACTGCGGCTACGTCTCAACTCGGAATCTACTGCGGCAACGACTCAACTCAGAATCTACTGCTGCTAGGACTCAACTCGGAATCTACTGCGGCTACATCTCAACTCGGAATCTACTGCAGCTGCATCTCGGAATCTACTGCGGCTACGTCTCAACTCGGAATCTACTGCGGAAACGTCTCAACTCGGAATCTACTGCGGCTAGGACTCAACTCGGAATCTACTGCGGCTACGACTCAACTCGGAATCTACTGCTGCTACGTCTCAACTCGGAATCTACTGCGGCTACGTCTCAACTCGGAATCTACAGCGGCTACGTCTCAACTCGGAATCTCCTGCGGCTACGTCTCAACTCGGAATCTACTGCGGCTACGTCTCATATCGGAATCTACTGCGGCTACGTCTCAACTCGGAATCTACCGCGGCAACGACTCAACACGGAATCTACTGCGGCTACGACTCAACTCAGAATCTACTGCCGCTACGTCTCAACTCGGAATCGACTGCGGCTACGTCTCAACTCGGAATCTACTGCTGCTACGTCTCGGAATCTACTGCGGCTACGTCTCAACTCGGAATCTACTGCGGCAACGATTCAACTCAGATTCTACTGCGGCTAGGACTCAACTCGGAATCTACTGCGGCAACGACTCAACTCAGAATCTACTGCGGCAACGACTCAACTCGGAATCTACTGCGGCTACGTCTCAACTCGGAATCTACAGTGGCTACGTCTCAACTCGGAATCTACTGCGGCTACATCTCAACTCGGAATCTACTGCGGCTAGGACTCAACTCGGAATCTACTGCGGCAATGACTCAACTCGGAATCTACTGCTGCTACGTCTAAACTCGGAATCTACTGCGGCTACGTCTCAAATCGGAATCTACTGCGGCTACGACTCAACTCGGAATCTACTGCGGCTAGGACTCAACTCGGAATCTACTGCGGCTAGGACTCAACTCGGAATCTACTGCAGCTATGTCTCAACTCGGAATCTACTGCAGCTAGGACTCAACTCGGAATCTACTGCAGCTACGTCTCAACTCGGAATCTACTGCAGCTACGTCTCAACTCGGAAACTACTACGGCTACGTCTCAACTCGGAATCTACTGCGGCTATGTCACAACTCGGAATCTACTGCAGCTACGTCTCAACTCGGAATCTACTGCGGCTACGTCTCAACTCTTAATCTACTGCGGCTACGTCTCAACTCGGAATCTACTGCGGCTATGTCTCAACTCGGAAACTACAGCGGCAACGACTCAACTCTGAATCTACTGCGGCAACGACTATACTCGGAATCTACTGCGGCTACGTCTCAACTCGGAATCTACTGCGGCTAGGACTCAACTCGGAATCTACTGCGGCTACGTCTCAACTCGGAATCTACTGCGGCTACGTCTCAACTCGGAATCTAGAGCGGCAACGACTCAACTCGGAATCTACTGCGGCTACGTCTCAACTCGGAAACTACTGCGGCTACGTCTCAACTTGGAATCTACTGCGGCTACGTCTCAACTCGGAATCTACTGCGGCTACGACTCAACTCGGAATCTACAGCGCCAAGGACTCAACTCGAAATCTACTGCGGCTACGTCTCAACTCGGAATCTACTGCGGCTACGACTCAACTCGGAATCTACAGCGCCAAGGACTCAACTCGAAATCTACTGCGGCTACGTCTCAACTCGGAATCTACAGCGGCTCCGTATCAACTCGGAATTTACAGCGGCAACGACTCAACTCAGAATCAACTGCGGCTACGTCTCAACTCGGAATCTACAGCGGCTACGTCTCAACTCGGAATCTACTGCGGCTACGTCACGGAATCTACTGCGGCTATGTCTCAACTCGGAATCTACTGCGGCAACGACTCAACTCAGAATCTACTGCGTCTAGGACTCAACTCAGAATCTACTGCTGCTACGTCTCAACTCGGAATCTACTGCGGCTACGTCTCAACTCGGAAACTACAGCGGCTACGTCTCAACTCGGAATCTACTGCGGCTACGTCTCAACTCGGAATCTACTGCGGCTACGTCTCGGAATCTACTGCGGCTACGTCTCAACTCGGAATCTACTGCGGCAACGACTCAACTCAGAATCTACTGCTGCTAGGACTCAACTCGGAATCTACTGCGGCTACATCTCAACTCGGAATCTACTGCAGCTGCATCTCGGAATCTACTGCGGCTACGTCTCAACTCGGAATCTACTGCGGAAACGTCTCAACTCGGAATCTACTGCGGCTAGGACTCAACTCGGAATCTACTGCGGCTACGACTCAACTCGGAATCTACTGCTGCTACGTCTCAACTCGGAATCTACTGCGGCTACGACTCAACTCGGAATTTACTGCGGCTACTTCTCAACTCGGAATCTACTGCGGCTACGTCTCAACTCGGAATCTACTGCAGCAACGTTTCAACTCAGAATCTACTGCGGCTAGGACTCAACTCGGAATCTACTGCGGCTAGGACTCAACTCGGAATCTACTGCGGCTACATCTCAACTCGGAATCTACTGCGGCTAGCACTCAACTCGGAATCTACTGCAGCTACGTCTCAACTCGGAATCTACTGCAGCTAGGACTCTACTCGGAATCTACTGCAGCTACGTCTCAACTCGGAATCTACTGCAGCTACGTCTCAACTCGGAATCTACTGCGGCTAGGACTCAACTCGGAATCTACTGCGGCTATGTCACAACTCGGAATCTACTGCAGGTACGTCTCAACTCGGAATCTACTGCGGCTATGTCTCAACTCTTAATCTACTGCGGCTACGTCTCAACTCGGAATCTACTGCGGCTACGTCTCAACTCGGAATCTACAGCGGCAACGACTCAACTCGGAATCTACTGCGGCAACGACTATACTCGGAATCTACTGCGGCTACGTCTCAACTCGGAATCTACTGCGGCTACGTCTCAACTCGGAATCTACAGCGGCAATGACTCAACTCGGAATCTACTGCGGCTACGTCTCAACTCGGAATCTGCAGCGGCTACGTCTCAACTCGGAATCTACTGCGGCTAGGACTCAACACGGAATCTACTGCGGCTACGTCTCAGCTCGGAATCTTCTGCGGCTACGTCTCAACTCGGAAACTACAGCGGCTACGTCTCAACTTGGAATCTACTGTGGCTACGTCTCAACTCGGAATCTACTGCGGATACGACTCAACTCGGAATCTACAGCGCCAAGGACTCAACTCGAAATCTACTGCGGCTACGTCTCAACTCGGAAACTACAGCGGCTACGTATCAACTCGGAATCTACGGCGGCAACGACTCAACTCAGAATCTACTGCGGCTACGTCTCAACTCGGAATCTACTGCGGCTACGTCTCAACTCGGAATCTACTGCGGCTATGTCTCAACTCGGAATCTACTGCGGCTACGTCTCGGAATCTACAGCGGCAACGACTCAACTCGGAATCTACTGCAGCAACGACTCAACTCAGAATCTACTGCGTCTAGGACTCAACTCAGAATCTACTGCTGCTACGTCTCAACTCGGAATCTCCTGCGGCTACGACTCAACTCGGAAACTACAGCGGCTACGTCTCAACTCGGAATCTACAGCGCCTATGTCTCAACTCGGAATCTACTGCGGCTAGGACTCAACTCGGAATCTACTGCGGCTACGTCTCAACTCGGAATCTACAGCGCCAAGGACTCAACTCGTAATCTACAGCGGCTACGTATCAACTCGGAATCTACAGCAGCAACGACTCAACTCGGAATCTACTGCGGCTACGTCTCAACTCGGAATCTACTGCGGCTACGACTCAACTCAGAATCTACTGCGGCTAGGACTCAACTCGGAATCTACTGCGGCTACGTCTCAACTCGGAATCTACAGCAGCTACGTCTCAACTCGGAATCTACAGCGGCTACGACTCAACTCGGAATCTACTGCGGCTACGTCTCAACTCGGAATCTACTGCGGCTACGTCTCAACTCGGAATCTACTGCAGCAACGTTTCAACTCAGAATCTACTGCGGCTAGGACTCAACTCGGAATCTACTGCGGCTAGGACTCAACTCGGAATCAACTGCGGCTAGGACACAACTCGGAATCTACTGCGGCTACGTCTCAACTCGGAAACTACAGCGGCTACGTCTCAACTCGAAATCTACTGCGGCTACGTCTCAACTCGGAATCTACTGCGGCTACGACTCAACTCGGAATCTACTGCGGCAACGACTCAACTCGGAATCTACAGCGGCTACGTCTCAACTCGGAATCTACTGCGGCTACGTCGCAACTCGGAATCTACTGCGGCTACGTCTCAACTCGGAATCTACAGCGGCAACGACTCAACTCGGAATCTACTGCGGCTACGTCTCAACTCGGAATCTGCAGCGGCTACGTCTCAACTCGGAATCTACTGCGGCTAGGACTCAACTCGGAATCTACTGCGGCTACGTCTCAGCTCGGAATCTTCTGCGGCTACGTCTCAACTCGGAAACTACAGCGGCTACGTCTCAACTCGAAATCTACTGCGGCTACGTCTCAACTTGGAATCTACTGCGGCTACGACACAACTCGGAATCTACAGCGCCAAGGACTCAACTCGGAATCTACTGAGGCTACGTCTCAACTCGGAATCTACTGTGGCTACGTCTCAACTCGGAATCTACTGCGGCTACGACTCAACTCGGAATCTACTGCTGCTACGTCTCAACTCGGAATCTACTGCGGCTACGTCTCAACTCGGAATCTACAGCGGCTACGTCTCAACTCGGAATATACTGCGGCTACGACTCAACTCGGAATCTACTGCTGCTACGTCTCAGCTCGGAATCTACTGCGGCTACGTCTCAACTTGGAAACTACAGCGGCTACGTCTCAACTCGGAATCTACTGCGGCTACGTCTCAACTCGGAATCTACTGCGGCTAAGTCTAACTCGGAATCTACTGCGGCTACGACTCAACTCGGAATCTACTGCGGCTACGTCTCAACTCGGAAACTGCAGCGGCTACGTCTCAACTCGGAATCTACTGCGGCTACGTCTCAACTCGGAATCTACTGCGGCTACGTCTCGGAATCTACTGCGGCTACGTCTCAACTCGGAATCTACTGCGGCAACGACTCAACTCAGAATCTACTGCTGCTAGGACTCAACTCGGAATCTACTGCGGTTACATCTCAACTCGGAATCTACTGCGGCTGCATCTCGGAATCTACTGCTGCTACGTCTCAACTCGGAATCTTCTGCGGCTACGACTCAACTCAGAATCTACTGCGGCTAGGACTCAACTCAGAATCTACAGCGGCTAGGACTCAACTCGGAATCTAATGCAGCTACGTCTCAACTCGGAATCTACTGCGGCTAGGACTCAACTCGGAATCTACAGCTGCTACGTCTCAGCACGGAATCTACTGCGGCTAGGACTCAACTCGGAATCTACTGCGGCTACGTCTCAACTCGGAATCTACCGCGGCAACGACTCAACTCGGAATCTACTGCGGCTACGACTCAACTCAGAATCTACTGCCGCTACGTCTCAACTCGGAATCGACTGCGGCTATGTCTCAACTCGGAATCTATTGCTGCTACGTCTCAACTCGGAATCTACTGCGGCTACGTCTCAACTCGTAATCTACAGCGCCAAGGACTCAACTCGTAATCTACAGCGGCTACGTATCAACTCGGAATCTACAGCGGCAACGACTCAACTCGGAATCTACTGCGGCTACGTCTCAACTCGGAATCTACTGCGGCTACGTCTCAACTCGGAATCTACTGCGACAACGACTCAACTCGGAATCTACTGCGGCTACGACTCAACTCAGAATCTACTGCAGCTACGTCTCAACTCGGAATCTACTGCGGCTATGTCTCAACTCGGAATCTACTGCTGCTACGTCTCGGAATCTACTGCGGCTACGTCTCAACTCGGAATCTACTGCGGCAACGACTCAACTTAGAATCTACTGCGGCTAGGACTCAACTCGGAATCTACTGCGGCAACGGCTCAACTCGGAATCTACTGCTACAACGACTCAACTCGGAATCTACTGCGGCTACGTCTCAACTCGGAATCTACAGCGGCTACGTCTCAACTCGGAATCTACTGCGGCTACGTCTCAACTCGGAATCTACTGCGGCTACGACTCAACTCGGAATCTACAGCGGCTACGTCTCAACTCGGAATCTACAGTGGCTACGTCTCAACTCGGAATCTACAGTGGCTACGTCTCAACTCGAAATCTACTGCGGCTAGGACTCAACTCGGAATCTACTGCGGCTACGTCTCAACTCGGAATCTACTGCGGCTACGTCTCAACTCGGAATCTACAGCGGCAACGACAACTCGGAATCTACTGCGGCTACGTCTCAACTCGGAATCTGCAGCGGCTACGTCTCAACTCGGAATCTACTGCGGCTAGGACTCAACTCGGAATCTACTGCGGCTACGTCTCAGCTCGGAATCTTCTGCGGCTACGTCTCAACTCGGAAACTACAGCGGCTACGTCTCAACTCGAAATCTACTGCGGCTACGTCTCAACTCGGAATCTACAGCGCCAAGGACTCAACTCGGAATCTACTGCGGCTACGTCTCAACTCGGAATCTACAGCGGCTACGTCTCAACTCGGAATATACTGCGGCTACGACTCAACTCGGAATCTACTGCTGCTACGTCTCAGCTCGGAATCTACTGCGGCTACGTCTCAACTTGGAAACTACAGCGGCTACGTCTCAACTCGGAATCTACTGCGGCTACGCATCAACTCGGAATCTACTGCGGCTAAGTCTAACTCGGAATCTACTGCGGCTACGACTCAACTCGGAATCTACTGCGGCTACGTCTCAACTCGGAAACTACAGCGGCTACGTCTCAACTCGGAATCTACTGCGGCTACGTCTCGGAATCTACTGCGGCTACGTCTCAACTCGGAATCTACTGCGGCAACGACTCAACTCAGAATCTACTGCTGCTAGGACTCAACTCGGAATCTACTGCGGCTACATCTCAACTCGGAATCTACTGCGGCTGCATCTCGGAATCTACTGCTGCTACGTCTCAACTCGGAATCTTCTGCGGCTACGACTCAACTCAGAATCTACTGCGGCTAGGACTCAACTCAGAATCTACAGCGGCTAGGACTCAACTCGGAATCTAATGCAGCTACGTCTCAACTCGGAATCTACTGCGGCTACGTCTCAACTCGGAATCTTCTGCGGCTACGTCTCAACTCGGAATCTACTGCGGCTAGGACTCAACTCGGAATCTACTGCGGCTACGTCTCAACTCGGAATCTACTGCGGCTACGTCTCAACTCGGAATCTACCGCGGCAACGACTCAACTCGGAATCTACTGCGGCTACGACTCAACTCAGAATCTACTGCCGCTACGTCTCAACTCGGAATCGACTGCGGCTACGTCTCAACTCGGAATCTACTGCTGCTACGTCTCGGAATCTACTGCGGCTACGTCTCAACTCGGAATCTACTGCGGCAAAGACTCAACTCGGAATCTACTGCGGCTAGGACTCAACTCGGAATCTACTGCGGCAGCGACTCAACTCGGAATCTACTGCTACAACGACTCAACTCGGAATCTACTGCGGCTACGTCTCAACTCGGAATCTACAGTGGCTACGTCTCAACTCGGAATCTACTGCGGCTACGTCTCAACTCGGAATCTACTGCGGCTACGACTCAACTCGGAATCTACAGCGGCTACGTCTCAACTCGGAATCTACAGCGGCTACGTCTCAACTCGGAATCTACAGTGGCTACGTCTCAACTTGGAATCTACTGCGGCTAGGACTCAACTCGGAATCTACTGCGGCTACGTCTCAACTCGGAATCTACTGCGGCTACGTCTCAACTCGGAATCTACAGCGGCAACGACTCAACTCGGAATCTACTGCGGCTACGTCTCAACTCGGAATCTGCAGCGGCTACGTCTCAACTCGGAATCTACTGCGGCTAGGACTCAACTCGGAATCTACTGCGGCTACGTCTCAGCTCGGAATCTTCTGCGGCTACGTCTCAACTCGGAAACTACAGCGGCTACGTCTCAACTCGAAATCTACTGCGGCTACGTCTCAACTCGGAATCTACTGCGGCTACGACTCCACTCGGAATCTACAGCGCCAAGGACTCAACTCGGAATCTACTGCGGCTACGTCTCAACTCGGAATCTACTGTGGCTACGTCTCAACTCGGAATCTACTGCGGGTACGACTCAACTCGGAATCTACTGCTGCTACGTCTCAACTCGGAATCTACTGCGGCTACGTCTCAACTCGGAATCTACAGCGGCTACGTCTCAACTCGGAATATACTGCGGCTACGACTCAACTCGGAATCTACTGCTGCTACGTCTCAGCTCGGAATCTACTGCGGCTACGTCTCAACTTGGAAACTACAGCGGCTACGTCTCAACTCGGAATCTACTGCGGCTACGTCTCAACTCGGAATCTACTGCGGCTACGACTCAACTCGGAATCTACAGCGCCAAGGACTCAACTCGGAATCTACTGCGGCTCTGTATCAACTCGGAATCTACAGCGGCTATGTCTCAACTCGGAATCTACTGCGGCTAGGACTCAACTCGGAATCTACTGCGGCTACGTCTCAACTCGGAATCTACAGCGGCTACGTCTCAACTCGGAATCTACTGCGGCTACGTCTCAACTCGGAATCTACTGCGGCTACGTCTCATATCGGAATCTACTGCGGCTACGTCTCAACTCGGAATCTACCGCGGCAACGACTCAACACGGAATCTACTGCGGCTACGACTCAACTCAGAATCTACTGCCGCTACGTCTCAACTCGGAATCGACTGCGGCTACGTCTCAACTCGGAATCTACTGCTGCTACGTCTCGGAATCTACTGCGGCTACGTCTCAACTCGGAATCTACTGCGGCAACGATTCAACTCAGATTCTATTGCGGCTAGGACTCAACTCGGAATCTACTGCGGCAACGACTCAACTCAGAATCTACTGCGGCAACGACTCAACTCGGAATCTACTGCGGCTACGTCTCAACTCGGAATCTACAGTGGCTACGTCTCAACTCGGAATCTACTGCGGCTACATCTCAACTCGGAATCTACTGCGGCTAGGACTCAACTCGGAATCTACTGCGGCAATGACTCAACTCGGAATCTACTGCTGCTACGTCTAAACTCGGAATCTACTGCGGCTACGTCTCAAATCGGAATCTACTGCGGCTACGACTCAACTCGGAATCTACTGCGGCTAGGACTCAACTCGGAATCTACTGCGGCTAGGACTCAACTCGGAATCTACTGCAGCTATGTCTCAACTCGGAATCTACTGCAGCTAGGACTCAACTCGGAATCTACTGCAGCTACGTCTCAACTCGGAATCTACTGCAGCTACGTCTCAACTCGGAAACTACTACGGCTACGTCTCAACTCGGAATCTACTGCGGCTATGTCACAACTCGGAATCTACTGCAGCTACGTCTCAACTCGGAATCTACTGCGGCTACGTCTCAACTCTTAATCTACTGCGGCTACGTCTCAACTCGGAATCTACTGCGGCTATGTCTCAACTCGGAAACTACAGCGGCAACGACTCAACTCGGAATCTACTGCGGCAACGACTATACTCGGAATCTACTGCGGCTAAGTCTCAACTCGGAATCTACTGCGGCTAGGACTCAACTCGGAATCTACTGCGGCTACGTCTCAACTCGGAATCTACTGCGGCTACGTCTCAACTCGGAATCTAGAGCGGCAACGACTCAACTCGGAATCTACTGCGGCTACGTCTCAACTCGGAAACTACTGCGGCTACGTCTCAACTTGGAATCTACTGCGGCTACGTCTCAACTCGGAATCTACTGCGGCTACGACTCAACTCGGAATCTACAGCGCCAAGGACTCAACTCGAAATCTACTGCGGCTACGTCTCAACTCGGAATCTACTGCGGCTACGACTCAACTCGGAATCTACAGCGCCAAGGACTCAACTCGAAATCTACTGCGGCTACGTCTCAACTCGGAATCTACAGCGGCTCCGTATCAACTCGGAATTTACAGCGGCAACGACTCAACTCAGAATCAACTGCGGCTACGTCTCAACTCGGAATCTACAGCGGCTACGTCTCAACTCGGAATCTACTGCGGCTACGTCACGGAATCTACTGCGGCTATGTCTCAACTCGGAATCTACTGCGGCAACGACTCAACTCAGAATCTACTGCGTCTAGGACTCAACTCAGAATCTACTGCTGCTACGTCTCAACTCGGAATCTACTGCGGCTACGTCTCAACTCGGAAACTACAGCGGCTACGTCTCAACTCGGAATCTACTGCGGCTACGTCTCAACTCGGAATCTACTGCGGCTACGTCTCGGAATCTACTGCGGCTACGTCTCAACTCGGAATCTACTGCGGCAACGACTCAACTCAGAATCTACTGCTGCTAGGACTCAACTCGGAATCTACTGCGGCTACATCTCAACTCGGAATCTACTGCAGCTGCATCTCGGAATCTACTGCGGCTACGTCTCAACTCGGAATCTACTGCGGAAACGTCTCAACTCGGAATCTACTGCGGCTAGGACTCAACTCGGAATCTACTGCGGCTACGACTCAACTCGGAATCTACTGCTGCTACGTCTCAACTCGGAATCTACTGCGGCTACGTCTCAACTCGGAATCTACAGCGGCTACGTCTCAACTCGGAATCTCCTGCGGCTACGTCTCAACTCGGAATCTACTGCGGCTACGTCTCATATCGGAATCTACTGCGGCTACGTCTCAACTCGGAATCTACCGCGGCAACGACTCAACACGGAATCTACTGCGGCTACGACTCAACTCAGAATCTACTGCCGCTACGTCTCAACTCGGAATCGACTGCGGCTACGTCTCAACTCGGAATCTACTGCTGCTACGTCTCGGAATCTACTGCGGCTACGTCTCAACTCGGAATCTACTGCGGCAACGATTCAACTCAGATTCTACTGCGGCTAGGACTCAACTCGGAATCTACTGCGGCAACGACTCAACTCAGAATCTACTGCGGCAACGACTCAACTCGGAATCTACTGCGGCTACGTCTCAACTCGGAATCTACAGTGGCTACGTCTCAACTCGGAATCTACTGCGGCTACATCTCAACTCGGAATCTACTGCGGCTAGGACTCAACTCGGAATCTACTGCGGCAATGACTCAACTCGGAATCTACTGCTGCTACGTCTAAACTCGGAATCTACTGCGGCTACGTCTCAAATCGGAATCTACTGCGGCTACGACTCAACTCGGAATCTACTGCGGCTAGGACTCAACTCGGAATCTACTGCGGCTAGGACTCAACTCGGAATCTACTGCAGCTATGTCTCAACTCGGAATCTACTGCAGCTAGGACTCAACTCGGAATCTACTGCAGCTACGTCTCAACTCGGAATCTACTGCAGCTACGTCTCAACTCGGAAACTACTACGGCTACGTCTCAACTCGGAATCTACTGCGGCTATGTCACAACTCGGAATCTACTGCAGCTACGTCTCAACTCGGAATCTACTGCGGCTACGTCTCAACTCTTAATCTACTGCGGCTACGTCTCAACTCGGAATCTACTGCGGCTATGTCTCAACTCGGAAACTACAGCGGCAACGACTCAACTCTGAATCAACTGCGGCAAAGACTATACTCGGAATCTACTGCGGCTACGTCTCAACTCGGAATCTACTGCGGCTAGGACTCAACTCGGAATCTACTGCGGCTACGTCTCAACTCGGAATCTACTGCGGCTACGTCTCAACTCGGAATCTAGAGCGGCAACGACTCAACTCGGAATCTACTGCGGCTACGTCTCAACTCGGAAACTACTGCGGCTACGTCTCAACTTGGAATCTACTGCGGCTACGTCTCAACTCGGAATCTACTGCGGCTACGACTCAACTCGGAATCTACAGCGCCAAGGACTCAACTCGAAATCTACTGCGGCTACGTCTCAACTCGGAATCTACTGCGGCTACGACTCAACTCGGAATCTACAGCGCCAAGGACTCAACTCGAAATCTACTGCGGCTACGTCTCAACTCGGAATCTACAGCGGCTCCGTATCAACTCGGAATTTACAGCGGCAACGACTCAACTCAGAATCAACTGCGGCTACGTCTCAACTCGGAATCTACAGCGGCTACGTCTCAACTCGGAATCTACTGCGGCTACGTCACGGAATCTACTGCGGCTATGTCTCAACTCGGAATCTACTGCGGCAACGACTCAACTCAGAATCTACTGCGTCTAGGACTCAACTCAGAATCTACTGCTGCTACGTCTCAACTCGGAATCTACTGCGGCTACGTCTCAACTCGGAAACTACAGCGGCTACGTCTCAACTCGGAATCTACTGCGGCTACGTCTCAACTCGGAATCTACTGCGGCTACGTCTCGGAATCTACTGCGGCTACGTCTCAACTCGGAATCTACTGCGGCAACGACTCAACTCAGAATCTACTGCTGCTAGGACTCAACTCGGAATCTACTGCGGCTACATCTCAACTCGGAATCTACTGCAGCTGCATCTCGGAATCTACTGCGGCTACGTCTCAACTCGGAATCTACTGCGGAAACGTCTCAACTCGGAATCTACTGCGGCTAGGACTCAACTCGGAATCTACTGCGGCTACGACTCAACTCGGAATCTACTGCTGCTACGTCTCAACTCGGAATCTACTGCGGCTACGACTCAACTCGGAATTTACTGCGGCTACTTCTCAACTCGGAATCTACTGCGGCTACGTCTCAACTCGGAATCTACTGCAGCAACGTTTCAACTCAGAATCTACTGCGGCTAGGACTCAACTCGGAATCTACTGCGGCTAGGACTCAACTCGGAATCTACTGCGGCTACATCTCAACTCGGAATCTACTGCGGCTAGCACTCAACTCGGAATCTACTGCAGCTACGTCTCAACTCGGAATCTACTGCAGCTAGGACTCTACTCGGAATCTACTGCAGCTACGTCTCAACTCGGAATCTACTGCAGCTACGTCTCAACTCGGAATCTACTGCGGCTAGGACTCAACTCGGAATCTACTGCGGCTATGTCACAACTCGGAATCTACTGCAGGTACGTCTCAACTCGGAATCTACTGCGGCTATGTCTCAACTCTTAATCTACTGCGGCTACGTCTCAACTCGGAATCTACTGCGGCTACGTCTCAACTCGGAATCTACAGCGGCAACGACTCAACTCGGAATCTACTGCGGCAACGACTATACTCGGAATCTACTGCGGCTACGTCTCAACTCGGAATCTACTGCGGCTACGTCTCAACTCGGAATCTACAGCGGCAATGACTCAACTCGGAATCTACTGCGGCTACGTCTCAACTCGGAATCTGCAGCGGCTACGTCTCAACTCGGAATCTACTGCGGCTAGGACTCAACACGGAATCTACTGCGGCTACGTCTCAGCTCGGAATCTTCTGCGGCTACGTCTCAACTCGGAAACTACAGCGGCTACGTCTCAACTTGGAATCTACTGTGGCTACGTCTCAACTCGGAATCTACTGCGGATACGACTCAACTCGGAATCTACAGCGCCAAGGACTCAACTCGAAATCTACTGCGGCTACGTCTCAACTCGGAAACTACAGCGGCTACGTATCAACTCGGAATCTACGGCGGCAACGACTCAACTCAGAATCTACTGCGGCTACGTCTCAACTCGGAATCTACTGCGGCTACGTCTCAACTCGGAATCTACTGCGGCTATGTCTCAACTCGGAATCTACTGCGGCTACGTCTCGGAATCTACAGCGGCAACGACTCAACTCGGAATCTACTGCAGCAACGACTCAACTCAGAATCTACTGCGTCTAGGACTCAACTCAGAATCTACTGCTGCTACGTCTCAACTCGGAATCTCCTGCGGCTACGACTCAACTCGGAAACTACAGCGGCTACGTCTCAACTCGGAATCTACAGCGCCTATGTCTCAACTCGGAATCTACTGCGGCTAGGACTCAACTCGGAATCTACTGCGGCTACGTCTCAACTCGGAATCTACAGCGCCAAGGACTCAACTCGTAATCTACAGCGGCTACGTATCAACTCGGAATCTACAGCAGCAACGACTCAACTCGGAATCTACTGCGGCTACGTCTCAACTCGGAATCTACTGCGGCTACGACTCAACTCAGAATCTACTGCGGCTAGGACTCAACTCGGAATCTACTGCGGCTACGTCTCAACTCGGAATCTACAGCAGCTACGTCTCAACTCGGAATCTACAGCGGCTACGACTCAACTCGGAATCTACTGCGGCTACGTCTCAACTCGGAATCTACTGCGGCTACGTCTCAACTCGGAATCTACTGCAGCAACGTTTCAACTCAGAATCTACTGCGGCTAGGACTCAACTCGGAATCTACTGCGGCTAGGACTCAACTCGGAATCTACTGCGGCTAGGACACAACTCGGAATCTACTGCGGCTACGTCTCAACTCGGAATCTACTGCGGCTACGACTCAACTCGGAATCTACAGAGCCAAGGACTCAACTCGAAATCTACTGCGGCTACGTCTCAACTCGGAATCTACAGCGGCTACGTATCAACTCGGAATCTACAGCGGCAACGACTCAACTCAGAATCTACTGCGGCTAGGACTCAACTCTGAATCTACTGCTGCTACGTCTCAACACGGAATCTACTGCGGCTACGTCTCAACTCGGAATCTACCGCGGCAACGACTCAACTTGGAATCTACTGTGGCTACGTCTCAACTCGGAATCTACAGCGGCTACGTCTCAACTCGGAATCTACTGCGGCTACGACTCAACTCGGAATCTTTTGCTGCTACGTCTCAGCTTGGAATCTACTGCGGCTACGTCTCAACTTGGAAACTACTGCGGCTACGACTCAGCTCGGAATCTACTGCTGCTACGTCTCAACTCGGAATCTACTGCGGCTACGTCTCATCTTGGAAACTACAGCGGCTACGTCTCAACTCGGAATCTACTGCGGCTACGTCTCAACTCGGAATCTACTGCGGCTACGACTCAACTCGGAATCTACAGCGCCAAGGACTCAACTCGGAATCTATTGCGGCTACGTCTCAACTCGGAATCTACAGCGCCTATGTCTCAACTCGGAATCTACTGCGGCTAGGACTCAACTCGGAATCTACTGTGGTACGTCTCAACTCGGAATCTACAGCGCCAAGGACTCAACTCGTAATCTACAGCGGCTACGTATCAACTCGGAATCTACAGCAGCAACGACTCAACTCGGAATCTAATGCGGCTACGTCTCAACTCGGAATCTACTGCGGCTACGACTCAACTCAGAATCTACTGCGGCTAGGACTCAACTCGGAATCTACTGCGGCTACGTCTCAACTCGGAATCTACAGCAGCTACGTCTCAACTCGGAATCTACAGCGGCTACGACTCAACTCGGAATCTACTGCGGCTACGTCTCAACTCGGAATCTACTGCGGCTACGTCTCAACTCGGAATCTACTGCAGCAACGTTTCAACTCAGAATCTACTGCGGCTAGGACTCAACTCGGAATCTAGTGCGGCTAGGACTCAACTCGGAATCTACTGCGGCTAGGACTCAACTCGGAATCTACTGCGGCTAGGGCTCAACTCGGAATCTACTGCATCTACGTCTCAACTCGGAATCTACTGCAGCTAGGACTCAACTCGGAATCTACTGCAGCTACGTCTCAACTCGGAATCTACTGCAGCTACGTCTCAACTCGGAATCTACTGCGGCTAGGACTCAACTCGGAATCTACTGCGGCTATGTCACAACTCGGAATCTACTGCAGGTACGTATCAACTCGGAATCTACTGCGGCTATGTCTCAACTCTTAATCTACTGCGGCTACGTCTCAACTCGGAATCTACTGCGGCTACGTCTCAACTCGGAATCTACTGCGGCAACGACTCAACTCGGAATCTACTGCGGCAACGACTATACTCGGAATCTACTGCGGCTACGTCTCAACTCGGAATCTACTGCGGCTACGTCTCAACTCGGAATCTACAGCGGCAACTACTCAACTCAGAATCTACTGCGGCTACGTCTCAACTCGGAATCTACAGCGGCTACGTCTCAACTCGGAATCTACTGCGGCTACGTCTCGGAATCTACTGCGGCTACGTCTCAACTCGGAATCTACTGCGGCAACGACTCAACTCAGAATCTACTGCGTCTAGGACTCAACTCAGAATCTACTGCTGCTACGTCTCACCTCGGAATCTACTGCGGCTACGACTCAACTCGGACACTACAGCGGCTACGTCTCAACTCGGAATCTACTGCAGCTACGTCTCAACTCGGAATCTACTGCGGCTACGTCTCGGAATCTACTGCGGCTACGTCTCAACTCGGAATCTACTGCGGCAACGACTCAACTCAGAATCTACTGCTGCTAGGACTCAACTTGGAATCTACTGCGGCTACATCTCAATTCGGATTCTACTGCAGCTGCTTCTCGGAATCTACTGCGGCTACGTCTCAACTCGGAATCTACTGCGGAAACGTCTCAACTCGGAATCTGCTGCGGCTAGGACTCAACTCGGAATCTACTGCGGCTACGACTCAACTCGGAATCTACTGCTGCTACGTCTCAACTCGGAATCTACTGCGGCTACGACTCAACTCGGAATCTACTGCTGCTACGTTACAACTCGGAATCTACTGCGGCTACGTCTCAACTCGGAATCTACTGCAGCAACGTTTCAACTCAGAATCTACTGCGGCTAGGACTCAACTCGGAATCTACTGCGGCTAGGACTCAACTCTGAATCTACTGCTGCTACGTCTCAACACGGAATCTACTGCGGCTAGGACTCAACTCGGAATCTACTGCGGCTACATCTCAACTCGGAATCTACAGCGGCTACGTCTCAACTCGGAATCTACTGCGGCTACGTCTCAACTCGGAATCTACTGCGGCTACGACTCAACTCGGAATCTACAGCTGCTACGTCTCAGCTCGGAATCTACTGCGGCTACGACAACTCGGAATCTACTGCGGCTAGGACTCAACTCAAAATCTACTGCGGCTAGGACTCAACTCAGAATCTACTGCTGCTACGTCTCAACACGGAATCTACTGCAGCTAGGACTCAACACGGAATCTACAGCGGCTACGTCTCAACTCGGAATCTACTGCGGCTACGTCTCAACTCGGAATCTACAGCGCCAAGGACTCAACTCGAAATCTACTGCGGCTACGTCTCAACTCGGAATCTACAGCGGCTCCGTATCAACTCGGAATTTACAGCGGCAACGACTCAACTCAGAATCAACTGCGGCTACGTCTCAACTCGGAATCTACAGCGGCTACGTCTCAACTCGGAATCTACTGCGGCTACGTCACGGAATCTACTGCGGCTATGTCTCAACTCGGAATCTACTGCGGCAACGACTCAACTCAGAATCTACTGCGTCTAGGACTCAACTCAGAATCTACTGCTGCTACGTCTCAACTCGGAATCTACTGCGGCTACGTCTCAACTCGGAAACTACAGCGGCTACGTCTCAACTCGGAATCTACTGCGGCTACGTCTCAACTCGGAATCTACTGCGGCTACGTCTCGGAATCTACTGCGGCTACGTCTCAACTCGGAATCTACTGCGGCAACGACTCAACTCAGAATCTACTGCTGCTAGGACTCAACTCGGAATCTACTGCGGCTACATCTCAACTCGGAATCTACTGCAGCTGCATCTCGGAATCTACTGCGGCTACGTCTCAACTCGGAATCTACTGCGGAAACGTCTCAACTCGGAATCTACTGCGGCTAGGACTCAACTCGGAATCTACTGCGGCTACGACTCAACTCGGAATCTACTGCTGCTACGTCTCAACTCGGAATCTACTGCGGCTACGACTCAACTCGGAATTTACTGCGGCTACTTCTCAACTCGGAATCTACTGCGGCTACGTCTCAACTCGGAATCTACTGCAGCAACGTTTCAACTCAGAATCTACTGCGGCTAGGACTCAACTCGGAATCTACTGCGGCTAGGACTCAACTCGGAATCTACTGCGGCTACATCTCAACTCGGAATCTACTGCGGCTAGCACTCAACTCGGAATCTACTGCAGCTACGTCTCAACTCGGAATCTACTGCAGCTAGGACTCTACTCGGAATCTACTGCAGCTACGTCTCAACTCGGAATCTACTGCAGCTACGTCTCAACTCGGAATCTACTGCGGCTAGGACTCAACTCGGAATCTACTGCGGCTATGTCACAACTCGGAATCTACTGCAGGTACGTCTCAACTCGGAATCTACTGCGGCTATGTCTCAACTCTTAATCTACTGCGGCTACGTCTCAACTCGGAATCTACTGCGGCTACGTCTCAACTCGGAATCTACAGCGGCAACGACTCAACTCGGAATCTACTGCGGCAACGACTATACTCGGAATCTACTGCGGCTACGTCTCAACTCGGAATCTACTGCGGCTACGTCTCAACTCGGAATCTACAGCGGCAATGACTCAACTCGGAATCTACTGCGGCTACGTCTCAACTCGGAATCTGCAGCGGCTACGTCTCAACTCGGAATCTACTGCGGCTAGGACTCAACACGGAATCTACTGCGGCTACGTCTCAGCTCGGAATCTTCTGCGGCTACGTCTCAACTCGGAAACTACAGCGGCTACGTCTCAACTCGGAAACTACAGCGGCTACGTCTCAACTTGGAATCTACTGTGGCTACGTCTCAACTCGGAATCTACTGCGGATACGACTCAACTCGGAATCTACAGCGCCAAGGACTCAACTCGAAATCTACGGCGGCTACGTCTCAACTCGGAAACTACAGCGGCTACGTATCAACTCGGAATCTACGGCGGCAACGACTCAACTCAGAATCTACTGCGGCTACGTCTCAACTCGGAATCTACTGCGGCTACGTCTCAACTCGGAATCTACTGCGGCTATGTCTCAACTCGGAATCTACTGCGGCTACGTCTCGGAATCTACAGCGGCAACGACTCAACTCGGAATCTACTGCGGCAACGACTCAACTCAGAATCTACTGCGTCTAGGACTCAACTCAGAATCTACTGCTGCTACGTCTCAACTCGGAATCTCCTGCGGCTACGACTCAACTCGGAAACTACAGCGGCTACGTCTCAACTCGGAATCTACAGCGCCTATGTCTCAACTCGGAATCTACTGCGGCTAGGACTCAACTCGGAATCTACTGCGGCTACGTCTCAACTCGGAATCTACAGCGCCAAGGACTCAACTCGTAATCTACAGCGGCTACGTATCAACTCGGAATCTACAGCAGCAACGACTCAACTCGGAATCTACTGCGGCTACGTCTCAACTCGGAATCTACTGCGGCTACGACTCAACTCAGAATCTACTGCGGCTAGGACTCAACTCGGAATCTACTGCGGCTACGTCTCAACTCGGAATCTACAGCAGCTACGTCTCAACTCGGAATCTACAGCGGCTACGACTCAACTCGGAATCTACTGCGGCTACGTCTCAACTCGGAATCTACTGCGGCTACGTCTCAACTCGGAATCTACTGCAGCAACGTTTCAACTCAGAATCTACTGCGGCTAGGACTCAACTCGGAATCTACTGCGGCTAGGACTCAACTCGGAATCTACTGCGGCTAGGACACCACTCGGAATCTACTGCGGCTACGTCTCAACTCGGAATCTACTGCGGCTACGACTCAACTCGGAATCTACAGCGCCAAGGACTCAACTCGAAATCTACTGCGGCTACGTCTCAACTCGGAATCTACAGCGGCTACGTATCAACTCGGAATCTACAGCGGCAACGACTCAACTCAGAATCTACTGCGGCTAGGACTCAACTCTGAATCTACTGCTGCTACGTCTCAACACGGAATCTACTGCGGCTACGTCTCAACTCGGAATCTACCGCGGCAACGACTCAACTTGGAATCTACTGTGGCTACGTCTCAACTCGGAATCTACAGCGGCTACGTCTCAACTCGGAATCTACTGCGGCTACGACTCAACTCGGAATCTTTTGCTGCTACGTCTCAGCTTGGAATCTACTGCGGCTACGTCTCAACTTGGAAACTACTGCGGCTACGACTCAGCTCGGAATCTACTGCTGCTACGTCTCAACTCGGAATCTACTGCGGCTACGTCTCATCTTGGAAACTACAGCGGCTACGTCTCAACTCGGAATCTACTGCGGCTACGTCTCAACTCGGAATCTACTGCGGCTACGACTCAACTCGGAATCTACAGCGCCAAGGACTCAACTCGGAATCTATTGCGGCTACGTCTCAACTCGGAATCTACAGCGCCTATGTCTCAACTCGGAATCTACTGCGGCTAGGACTCAACTCGGAATCTACTGTGGTACGTCTCAACTCGGAATCTACAGCGCCAAGGACTCAACTCGTAATCTACAGCGGCTACGTATCAACTCGGAATCTACAGCAGCAACGACTCAACTCGGAATCTAATGCGGCTACGTCTCAACTCGGAATCTACTGCGGCTACGACTCAACTCAGAATCTACTGCGGCTAGGACTCAACTCGGAATCTACTGCGGCTACGTCTCAACTCGGAATCTACAGCAGCTACGTCTCAACTCGGAATCTACAGCGGCTACGACTCAACTCGGAATCTACTGCGGCTACGTCTCAACTCGGAATCTACTGCGGCTACGTCTCAACTCGGAATCTACTGCAGCAACGTTTCAACTCAGAATCTACTGCGGCTAGGACTCAACTCGGAATCTAGTGCGGCTAGGACTCAACTCGGAATCTACTGCGGCTAGGACTCAACTCGGAATCTACTGCGGCTAGGGCTCAACTCGGAATCTACTGCATCTACGTCTCAACTCGGAATCTACTGCAGCTAGGACTCAACTCGGAATCTACTGCAGCTACGTCTCAACTCGGAATCTACTGCAGCTACGTCTCAACTCGGAATCTACTGCGGCTAGGACTCAACTCGGAATCTACTGCGGCTATGTCACAACTCGGAATCTACTGCAGGTACGTATCAACTCGGAATCTACTGCGGCTATGTCTCAACTCTTAATCTACTGCGGCTACGTCTCAACTCGGAATCTACTGCGGCTACGTCTCAACTCGGAATCTACTGCGGCAACGACTCAACTCGGAATCTACTGCGGCAACGACTATACTCGGAATCTACTGCGGCTACGTCTCAACTCGGAATCTACTGCGGCTACGTCTCAACTCGGAATCTACAGCGGCAACTACTCAACTCAGAATCTACTGCGGCTACGTCTCAACTCGGAATCTACAGCGGCTACGTCTCAACTCGGAATCTACTGCGGCTACGTCTCGGAATCTACTGCGGCTACGTATCAACTCGGAATCTACTGCGGCAACGACTCAACTCAGAATCTACTGCGTCTAGGACTCAACTCAGAATCTACTGCTGCTACGTCTCACCTCGGAATCTACTGCGGCTACGACTCAACTCGGACACTACAGCGGCTACGTCTCAACTCGGAATCTACTGCAGCTACGTCTCAACTCGGAATCTACTGCGGCTACGTCTCGGAATCTACTGCGGCTACGTCTCAACTCGGAATCTACTGCGGCAACGACTCAACTCAGAATCTACTGCTGCTAGGACTCAACTTGGAATCTACTGCGGCTACATCTCAATTCGGATTCTACTGCAGCTGCTTCTCGGAATCTACTGCGGCTACGTCTCAACTCGGAATCTACTGCGGAAACGTCTCAACTCGGAATCTGCTGCGGCTAGGACTCAACTCGGAATCTACTGCGGCTACGACTCAACTCGGAATCTACTGCTGCTACGTCTCAACTCGGAATCTACTGCGGCTACGACTCAACTCGGAATCTACTGCTGCTACGTTACAACTCGGAATCTACTGCGGCTACGTCTCAACTCGGAATCTACTGCAGCAACGTTTCAACTCAGAATCTACTGCGGCTAGGACTCAACTCGGAATCTACTGCGGCTAGGACTCAACTCTGAATCTACTGCTGCTACGTCTCAACACGGAATCTACTGCGGCTAGGACTCAACTCGGAATCTACTGCGGCTACGTCTCAACTCGGAATCTACAGCGGCTACGTCTCAACTCGGAATCTACTGCGGCTACGTCTCAACTCGGAATCTACTGCGGCTACGACTCAACTCGGAATCTACAGCTGCTACGTCTCAGCTCGGAATCTACTGCGGCTACGACAACTCGGAATCTACTGCGGCTAGGACTCAACTCAAAATCTACTGCGGCTAGGACTCAACTCAGAATCTACTGCTGCTACGTCTCAACACGGAATCTACTGCAGCTAGGACTCAACACGGAATCTACAGCGGCTACGTCTCAACTCGGAATCTACTGCGGCTACGTCTCAACTCGGAATCTACAGCGCCAAGGACTCAACTCGGAATCTACTGCGGCTACGTCTCAACTTGGAAACTACTGCGGCTACGACTCAGCTCGGAATCTACTGCTGCTACGTCTCAGCTCGGAATCTACTGCGGCTACGTCTCAGCTCGGAATCTACTGCTGCTACGTCTCAGCTCGGAATCTACTGCGGCTACGTCTCAACTCCGAATCTACAGCGGCTACGTCTCAACTCGGAATCTACTGCGGCTACGTCTCAACTCGGAATCTACTGCGGCTACGACTCAACTCGGAATCTACAGCGCCAAGGACTCAACTCGGAATCTACAGCGGCTACGTCTCAACTCGGAATCTACTGCGGCTACGTCTCAACTCGGAATCTACTGCGGCTACGACTCAACTCGGAATCTACAGCGCCAAGGACTCAACTCGGAATCTACTGCGGCTACGTCTCAACTTGGAAACTACTGCGGCTACGACTCAGCTCGGAATCTACTGCTGCTACGTCTCAGCTCGGAATCTACTGCGGCTACGTCTCAACTCGGAATCTACAGCGGCTACATCTCAACTCGGAATCTACTGCGGCTACGTCTCAACTCGGAATCTACTGCGGCTACGACTCAACTCGGAATCTACAGCGCCAAGGACTCAACTCGGAATCTACTGCGGCTACGTCTCAACTCGGAATCTACAGCGGCTATGTCTCAACTCGGAATCTACTGCGGCTAGGACTCAACTCGGAATCTACTGCGGCTACGTCTCAACTCGGAATCTACAGCGCCAAGGACTCAACTCGTAATCTACAGCGGCTACGTATCAACTTGGAATCTACAGCAGCAACGACTCAACTCGGAATCTACTGCGGCTACGTCTCAACTCGGAATCTACTGCGCCTACGACTCAACTCAGAATCTACTGCGGCTACGTCTCAAATCGGAATCAACAGCAGCTACGTCTCAACTCGGAATCTACAGCGGCTACGTCTCAACTCGGAATCTACTGCGGCTAGGACTCAACTCGGAATCTACTGCGGCTAGGACTCAACTCGGAAACTACTGCTGCTACGTCTCAACACGGAATCTACTGCGGCTAGGACTCAACTCGGAATCTACTGCGGCTACGTCTCAACTCGGAATCTACAGCGGCTACGTCTCAACTCGGAATCTACTGCGGCTACGTCTCAACTCGGAATCTACTGCGACTACGTCTCAACTCGGAATCTACTGCGGCTACGTCTCAACTCGGAATCTACTGTGGCTATGTCTCAACTCTTAATCTACTGCGGCTACGTCTCAACTCGGAATCTACTGCGGCTACGTCTCAACTCGGAATCTACAGCGGCAACGACTCAACTCGGAATCTACTGCGCCAACGACTCAACTCGGAATCTACTGCGGCTACGTCTCAACTCGGAATCTACTGCGGCTACGTCTCAACTCGGAATCTACTGCGGCTACGTCTCAACTCGGAATCTACTGCGGCTAGGACTCAACTCGGAATCTACTGCTGCTACGTCTCAACACGGAATCTACTGCGGCTAGGACTCAACTCGGAATCTACTGCGGCTACGTCTCAACTCGGAATCTACAGCGGCTACGTCTCAACTCGGTATCTACTGCGGCTACGTCTCAACACGGAATCTACTGCGGCTACGTCTCAAATCGGAATCTACCGCGGCAACGACTCAACTCGGAATCTACTGCGGCTACGTCTCAACTCGGAATCTACAGCGGCTACGTCTCAACTCGGAATCTACTGCGGCTACGACTCAACTCGTAATCTACTGCTGCTACGTCTCAGCTCGGAATCTACGGCGGCTACGTCTCAACTTGGAAACTACTGCGGCTATGACTCAACTCGGAATCTACTGCTACTACGTCTCAGCTCGGAATCTACTGCGGCTACGTCTCAACTTGGAAACTACAGCGGCTACGTCTCAACTCGGAATCTACTGTGGCTACGTCTCAACTCGGAATCTACTGCGGCTACGACTCAACTCGGAATCTACAGCGCCAAGGACTCAACTCGGAATCTACTGCGGCTACGTCTCAACTCGGAATCTACAGCGGCTATGTCTCAACTCAGAATCTACTGCGGCTAGGACTCAACTCGGAATCTACTGTGGTACTTCTCAACTCGGAATCTACAGCGGCTACATCTCAACTCAGAATCTAGGGCGGCTACATCTCAACTCGTAATCTACTGCGGCTACGTCTCAACTCGGAATCTACAGTAGCTACGTCTCAACTCGGAATCTACTGCTGTTTCGTCGCAACTCGGAATCTACTGCGGCTACGTCTCAACTCGGAATCTACAGCGGCAACGACTCAACTCGTAATCTACTGCGGCTAGGTCTCAATTCGGAATCTACTGCGGCTACGTCTCAACTCGGAATCTACTGCGGCAACGACTCAACTCGGAATCTACTGCTGCTACGTCTCAACTCGGAATCTACTGCGGCTACGACTCAACTCGGAATCTACTGCTGCTACGTCTCAACTCGGAATCTACTGCGGCTACGTCTCAACTCGGAATATACTGCAGCTACGACTCAACTCGGAATCTACTGCTGCTACGTCTCAACTCGGAATCTACTGCGGCTACGTCTCAACTCGGAATCTACTGCGGCGACGTCTCAACTCGGAATCTACTGCGGCTAAGTCTAACTCGGAATCTACTGCGGCTACGACTCAACTCGGAATCTACTGCGGCTACGTCTCAACTCGGAAACTACAGCGGCTACGTCTCAACTCGGAATCTACTGCGGCTACGTCTCAACTCGGAATCTACTGCGGCTATGTCTCGGAATCTACTGCGGCTACGTCTCAACTCGGAATCTACTGCGGCAACGACTCAACTCAGAATCTACTGCTGCTAGGACTCAACTCGGAATCTACTGCGGCTACATCTTAACTCGTAATCTACTGCGGCTGCATCTCGGAATCTACTGCTGCTACGTCTCAACTCGGAATCTACTGCGGCTACGACTCAACTCAGAATCTACTGCGGCTAGGACTCAACTCGGAAACTACAGCGGCTAGGACTAAACTCGGAATCTAATGCAGCTACGTCTCAACTCGGAATCTACTGCGGCTACGTCTCAACTCGGAATCTACTGCGGCTACGTCTCAACTCGGAATCTACTGCGGCTTGGACTCAACTCGGAATCTACTGCGGCTACGACTCAACTCGGAATCTACTGCTGCTACGTCTCAACTCGGAATCTACTGCGGCTACGACTCAACTCGGAATCTACTGCTGCTACGTCTCAACTCGGAATCTACTGCGGCTACGTCTCAACTCGGAATCTACTGCAGCAACGTTTCAACTCAGAATCTACTGCGGCAACGTCTCAAATCGGAATCTACTGCGGCTACGACAACTCGGAATCTACTGCGGCTAGGACTCAACTCAAAATCTACTGCGGCTACGTCTCAACTCTTAATCTACTGCGGCTACGTCTCAACTCGGAATCTACTGCGGCTACGTCTCAACTCGGAATCTACAGCGGCAACGACTCAACTCGGAATCTACTGCGCCAACGACTCAACTCGGAATCTAATGCGGCTACATCTCAACTCGGAATCTACTGCGGCTACGTCTCAACTCGGAATCTACTGCGGCTACGTCTCAACTCGGAATCTACTGCGGCTAGGACTCAACTCGGAATCTACTGCTGCAACGTCTCAACACGGAATCTACTGCGGCTAGGACTCAACTCGGAATCTACTGCGGCTACGTCTCAACTCGGAATCTACAGCGGCTACGTCTCAACTCGGTATCTACTGCGGCTACGTCTCAACACGGAATCTACTGCGGCTACGTCTCAACTCGGAATCTACCGCGTCAACGACTCAACTCGGAATCTACTGCGGCTACGTCTCAACTCGGAATCTACAGCGGCTACGTCTCAACTCGGAATCTACTGCGGCTACGACTCAACTCGGAATCTACTGCTGCTATGTCTCAGCTCGGAATCTACGGCGGCTACGTCTCAACTTGGAAACTACTGCGGCTACGACTCAACTCGGAATCTACTGCTACTACGTCTCAGCTCGGAATCTACTGCGGCTACGTCTCAACTTGGAAACTACAGCGGCTACGTCTCAACTCGGAATCTACTGTGGCTACGTCTCAACTCGGAATCTACTGCGGCTACGACTCAACTCGGAATCTACAGCGCCAAGGACTCAACTCGGAATCTACTGCGGTTACGTCTCAACTCGGAATCCACAGCGGCTATGTCTCAACTCGGAATCTACTGCGGCTAGGACTCAACTCGGAATCTACTGTGGTACGTCTCAACTCGGAATCTACAGCGCCAAGGACTCAACTCGTAATCTACAGCGGCTACGTATCAACTCGGAATCTACAGCGGCAACGACTCAACTCGGAATCTACTGCGGCTACGTCTCAACTCGGAATCTACTGCGGCTACGACTCAACTCAGAATCTACAGCGGCTACATCTCAACTCGTAATCTATTGCGGCTACGTCTCCACTCGGAATCTACAGCAGCTACGTCTCAACTCGGAATATACCGCGGCTACGTCTCAACTCGGAATCTACTGCGGCTACGTCTCAATTCGGAATCTACTGCGGCTAGGACTCAACTCGGAATCTACTGCGGCAACGACTCAACTCGGAATCTACTGCTGCTACGTCTCAACTCGGAATCTACTGCGGCCACGACTCAACTCGGAATCTACTGCTGCTACGTCTCAACTCGGAATCTACTGCGGCTACGTCTCAACTCGGAATATACTGCAGCTACGACTCAACTCGGAATCTACTGCTGCTACGTCTCAACTCGGAATCTCCTGCGGCTACGTCTCAACTCGGAATCTACTGCGGCTACGTCTCAACTCGGAATCTACTGCGGCTAACTCTAACTCGGAATCTACTGCAGCTACGACTCAACTCGGAATCTACTGCGGCTACGTCTCAACTCGGAAACTACAGCGGCTACGTCTCAACTCGGAATCTACTGCGGCTACGTCTCAACTCGGAATCTACTGCGGCTATGTCTCGGAATCTACTGCGGCTACGTCTCAACTCAGAATCTACTGCGGAAACGACTCAACTCAGAATCTACTGCTGCTAGGACTCAACTCGGAATCTACTGGGGCTACATCTTAACTCGTAATCTACTGCGGCTGCATCTCGGAATCTACTGCTGCTACGTCTCAACTCGGAATCTACTGCGGCTACTACTCAACTCAGAATCTACTGCGGCTAGGACTCAACTCGGAAACTACAGCGGCTAGGACTAAACTCGGAATCTAATGCAGCTACATCTCAACTCGGAATCTACTGCGGCTACGTCTCAACTCGGAATCTACTGCGGCTTGGACTCAACTCGGAATCTACTGCGGCTACGACTCAACTCGGAATCTACTGCTGCTACCTCTCAACTCGGAATCTACTGCGGCTACGACTCAACTCGGAATCTACTGCTGCTACGTCTCAACACGGAATCTACTGCGGCTACGTCTCAACTCGGAATCTACTGCAGCAACGTTTCAACTCAGAATCTACTGCGGCAACGTCTCAAATCGGAATCTACAGCGGCTACGACAACTCGGAATCTACTGCGGCTAGGACTCAACTCAAAATCTACTGCGGCTAGGACTCAACTCGGAATCTACTGCTGCTACGTCTCAACACGGAATCTACTGCGGCTAGGACTCAACTCGGAATCAACAGCGGCTACGTCTCAACTCGGAATCTACTGCGGCTACGTCTCAACTCGGAATCTACTGCGGCTACGTCTCAACTCGGAATCTACTGCGGCTACGTCTCAACTCGGAATCTACCGCGGCAACGACTCAACTCGGAATCTACTGCGGCTACGACTCAACTCAGAATCTACTGCCGCTACGTCTCAACTCGGAATCGACTGCGGCTACGTCTCAACTCGGAATCTACTGCTGCTACGTCTCGGAATCTACTGCGGCTACGTCTCAACTCGGAATCTACTGCGGCAACGACTCAACTTAGAATCTACTGCGGCTAGGACTCAACTCGGAATCAACTGCTGCAACGACTCAACTCGGAATCTACTGCTGCTACGTCTCAACTCGGAATCTCCTGCGGCTACGTCTCAACTCGGAATCTACTGCGGCTACGTCTCAACTCGGAATCTACTGCGGCTAAGTCTAACTCGGAATCTACTGCGGCTACGACTCAACTCGGAATCTACTGCGGCTACGTCTCAACTCGGAAACTACAGCGGCTACGTCTCAACTCGGAATCTACTGCGGCTACGTCTCAACTCGGAATCTACTGCGGCTATGTCTCGGAATCTACTGCGGCTACGTCTCAACTCGGAATCTACTGCGGCAACGACTCAACTCAGAATCTACTGCTGCTAGGACTCAACTCGGAATCTACTGGGGCTACATCTTAACTCGTAATCTACTGCGGCTGCATCTCGGAATCTACTGCTGCTACGTCTCAACTCGGAATCTACTGCGGCTACGACTCAACTCAGAATCTACTGCGCCTAGGACTCAACTCGGAAACTACAGCGGCTAGGACTAAACTCGGAATCTAATGCAGCTACGTCTCAACTCGGAATCTACTGCGGCTACGTCTCAACTCGGAATCTACTGCGGCTTGGACTCAACTCGGAATCTACTGCGGCTACGACTCAACTCGGAATCTACTGCTGCTACCTCTCAACTCGGAATCTACTGCGGCTACGACTCAACTCGGAATCTACTGCTGCTACGTCTCAACACGGAATCTACTGCGGCTACGTCTCAACTCGGAATCTACTGCAGCAACGTTTCAACTCAGAATCTACTGCGGCAACGTCTCAAATCGGAATCTACAGCGGCTACGACAACTCGGAATCTACTGCGGCTAGGACTCAACTCAAAATCTACTGCGGCTAGGACTCAACTCGGAATCTACTGCTGCTACGTCTCAACACGGAATCTACTGCGGCTAGGACTCAACTCGGAATCAACAGCGGCTACGTCTCAACTCGGAATCTACTGCGGCTACGTCTCAACTCGGAATATACTGCGGCTACGTCTCAACTCGGAATCTACTGCGGCTACGTCTCAACTCGGAATCTACCGCGGCAACGACTCAACTCGGAATCTACTGCGGCTACGACTCAACTCAGAATCTACTGCTGCTAGGACTCAACTCGGAATCTACTGGGGCTACATCTTAACTCGTAATCTACTGCGGCTGCATCTCGGAATCTACTGCTGCTACGTCTCAACTCGGAATCTACTGCGGCTACTACTCAACTCAGAATCTACTGCGGCTAGGACTCAACTCGGAAACTACAGCGGCTAGGACTAAACTCGGAATCTAATGCAGCTACGTCTCAACTCGGAATCTACTGCGGCTACGTCTCAACTCGGAATCTACTGCGGCTTGGACTCAACTCGGAATCTACTGCGGCTACGACTCAACTCGGAATCTACTGCTGCTACTACTCAACTCAGAATCTACTGCGGCTAGGACTCAACTCGGAAACTACAGCGGCTAGGACTAAACTCGGAATCTAATGCAGCTACGTCTCAACTCGGAATCTACTGCGGCTACGTCTCAACTCGGAATCTACTGCGGCTTGGACTCAACTCGGAATCTACTGCGGCTACGACTCAACTCGGAATCTACTGCTGCTACCTCTCAACTCGGAATCTACTGCGGCTACGACTCAACTCGGAATCTACTGCTGCTACGTCTCAACACGGAATCTACTGCGGCTACGTCTCAACTCGGAATCTACTGCAGCAACGTTTCAACTCAGAATCTACTGCGGCAACGTCTCAAATCGGAATCTACAGCGGCTACGACAACTCGGAATCTACTGCGGCTAGGACTCAACTCAAAATCTACTGCGGCTAGGACTCAACTCGGAATCTACTGCTGCTACGTCTCAACACGGAATCTACTGCGGCTAGGACTCAACTCGGAATCAACAGCGGCTACGTCTCAACTCGGAATCTACTGCGGCTACGTCTCAACTCGGAATCTACTGCGGCTACGTCTCAACTCGGAATCTACTGCGGCTACGTCTCAACTCGGAATCTACCGCGGCAACGACTCAACTCGGAATCTACTGCGGCTACGACTCAACTCAGAATCTACTGCCGCTACGTCTCAACTCGGAATCGACTGCGGCTACGTCTCAACTCGGAATCTACTGCTGCTACGTCTCGGAATCTACTGCGGCTACGTCTCAACTCGGAATCTACTGCGGCAACGACTCAACTTAGAATCTACTGCGGCTAGGACTCAACTCGGAATCAACTGCTGCAACGACTCAACTCGGAATCTACTGCTGCTACGTCTCAACTCGGAATCTCCTGCGGCTACGTCTCAACTCGGAATCTACTGCGGCTACGTCTCAACTCGGAATCTACTGCGGCTAAGTCTAACTCGGAATCTACTGCGGCTACGACTCAACTCGGAATCTACTGCGGCTACGTCTCAACTCGGAAACTACAGCGGCTACGTCTCAACTCGGAATCTACTGCGGCTACGTCTCAACTCGGAATCTACTGCGGCTATGTCTCGGAATCTACTGCGGCTACGTCTCAACTCGGAATCTACTGCGGCAACGACTCAACTCAGAATCTACTGCTGCTAGGACTCAACTCGGAATCTACTGGGGCTACATCTTAACTCGTAATCTACTGCGGCTGCATCTCGGAATCTACTGCTGCTACGTCTCAACTCGGAATCTACTGCGGCTACGACTCAACTCAGAATCTACTGCGCCTAGGACTCAACTCGGAAACTACAGCGGCTAGGACTAAACTCGGAATCTAATGCAGCTACGTCTCAACTCGGAATCTACTGCGGCTACGTCTCAACTCGGAATCTACTGCGGCTTGGACTCAACTCGGAATCTACTGCGGCTACGACTCAACTCGGAATCTACTGCTGCTACCTCTCAACTCGGAATCTACTGCGGCTACGACTCAACTCGGAATCTACTGCTGCTACGTCTCAACACGGAATCTACTGCGGCTACGTCTCAACTCGGAATCTACTGCAGCAACGTTTCAACTCAGAATCTACTGCGGCAACGTCTCAAATCGGAATCTACTGCGGCTACGACAACTCGGAATCTACTGCGGCTAGGACTCAACTCAAAATCTACTGCGGCTAGGACTCTACTCGGAATCTACTGCTGCTACGTCTCAACACGGAATCTACTGCGGCTAGGACTCAACTCGGAATCTACAGCGGCTACGTCTCAACTGGGAATCTACTGCGGCTACGTCTCAACTCGGAATCTACTGCGGCTACGTCTCAACTCGGAATCTACTGCGGCTACGTCTCAACTCGGAATCTACCGCGGCAACGACTCAACTCGGAATCTACTGCGGCTACGACTCAACTCAGAATCTACTGCCGCTACGTCTCAACTCGGAATCGACTGCGGCTACGTCTCAACTCGGAATCTACTGCTGCTACGTCTCGGAATCTACTGCGGCTACGTCTCAACTCGGAATCTACTGCGGCAACGACTCAACTTAGAATCTACTGCGGCTAGGACTCAACTCGGAATCAACTGCGGCAACGACTCAACTCAGAATCTACTGCGGCAACGACTCAACTCGGAATCTACTGCGGCTACGACTCAACACAGAATCTACAGCGGCTACGTCTCAACTCGGAATCTACTGCGGCTACGTCTCAACTCGGAATCTACTGCGGCTACGACTCAACTCGGAATCTACAGCGGCTACGTCTCAACTCGGAATCTACAGTGGCTACATCTCAACTCGGAATCTACTGCGGCTACGTCTCAACTCGGAATCTACTGCGGCTAGGACTCAACTCGGAATCTACTGCGGCAACGACTCAACTCAGAATCTACTGCTGCTACGTCTCAACTCGGAATCTACTGCGGCTACGACTCAACTCGGAATCTACTGCTGCTACGTCTCAACTCGGAATCTCCTGCGGCTACGTCTCAACTCGGAATCTACTGCAGCAACGTCTCAACTCGGAATCTTCTGCGGCTACGTCTCAAATCGGAATACACTGCGGCTACGACTCAACTCGGAATCTACTGCGGCTAGGACTCAACTCGGAATCTACTGCGGCTAGGACTCAACTTGGAATCTACTGCAGCTACGTCTCAACTCGGAATCTACTGCAGCTAGGACTCAACTCGGAATCTACTGCAGCTACGTCTCAACTCGGAATCTACTGCAGCTACGTCTCAACTCGGAATCTACTGCGGCTAGGACTCAACTCGGAATCTACTGCGGCTATGTCACAGCTCGGAATCTACTGCAGCTACGTCTCAACTCGGAATCTACTGCGGCTATGTCTCAACTCTTAATCTACTGCGGCTACGTCTCAACTCGGAATCTTCTGCGGCTACGTCTCAAATCGGAATACACTGCGGCTACGACTCAACTCGGAATCTACTGTGGCTAGGACTCAACTCGGAATCTACTGCGGCTAGGACTCAACTTGGAATCTACTGCAGCTACGTCTCAACTCGGAATCTACTGCAGCTAGGACTCAACTCGGAATCTACTGCAGCTACGTCTCAACTCGGAATCTACTGCAGCTACGTCTCAACTCGGAATCTACTGCGGCTAGGACTCAACTCGGAATCTACTGCGGCTATGTCACAGCTCGGAATCTACTGCAGCTACGTCTCAACTCGGAATCTACTGCGGCTATGTCTCAACTCTTAATCTACTGCGGCTACGTCTCAACTCGGAATCTACTGCGGCTACGTCTCAACTCGGAATCTACAGCGGCAACGACTCAACTCGGAATCTACTGCGGCAACGACTCAACTCGGAATCTACTGCGGCAACGTCTCAAATCGGAATTTACTGCGGCTAGGACTCAACTCGGAATCTACTGCGGCAACGACTCAACTCGGAATCTACTGCGGCTACGTCTCAACTCGGAATCTACTGTGGCTACGTCTCAACTCGGAATCTACAGCGGCTACGTCTCAACTCGGAATCTACTGCGGCTACGACTCAACTCGGAATCTACTGCTGCTACGTCTCAGCTCGGAATCTACTGCGGCTACGTCTCAACTCGGAATCTACTGCGGCTACGTCTCAACTCGGAATCTACTGCGGCTACGACTCAACTCGGAATCTACAGCGCCAAGGACTCAACTCGGAATCTACAGCGGCTACGTCTCAACTCGGAATCTACAGCGGCTACGTCTCAACTCGGAATCTACAGTGGCTACGTCTCAACTCGGAATCTACTGCGGCTACGTCTCAACTCGGAATCTACTGCGGCTAGGACTCAACTCGGAATCTACTGCGGCTACGTCTCAACTCGGAATCTACTGCGGCTACGTCTCAACTCGGAATCTACAGCGGCAACTACTCAACTCGGAATCTACTGCGGCTACGTCTCAATTCGGAATCTACTGCGGCTAGGACTCAACTCGGAATCTACTGCGGCAACGACTCAACTCGGAATCTACTGCTGCTACGTCTCAACTCGGAATCTACTGCGGCTACGACTCAACTCGGAATCTACTGCTGCTACGTCTCAACTCGGAATCTACTGCGGCTACGTCTCAACTCGGAAAATACTGCAGCTACGACTCAACTCGGAATCTACTGCTGCTACGTCTCAACTCGGAATCTACTGCGGCTACGTCTCAACTCGGAATCTACTGCGGCGACGTCTCAACTCGGAATCTACTGCGGCTAAGTCTAACTCGGAATCTACTGCGGCTATGACTCAACTCGGAATCTACTGCGGCTACGTCTCAACTCGGAAACTACAGCGGCTACGTCTATACTCGGAATCTACTGCGGCTACGTCTCAACTCGGAATCTACTGCGGCTATGTCTCGGAATCTACTGCGGCTACGTCTCAACTCGGAATCTACTGCGGCAACGACTCAACTCAGAATCTACTGCTGCTACGTCTCAACTCGGAATCTACTGCGGCTACATCTTAACTCGTAATCTACTGCGGCTGCATCTCGGAATCTACTGCTGCTACGTCTCAACTCGGAATCTACTGCGGCTACGACTCAACTCAGAATCTACTGCGGCTAGGACTCAACTCGGAAACTACAGCGGCTAGGACTAAACTCGGAATCTAATGCAGCTACGTCTCAACTCGGAATCTACTGCGGCTACGTCTCAACTCGGAATCTACTGCGGCTACGTCTCAACTCGGAATCTACTGCGGCTTCGACTCAACTCGGAATCTACTGCGGCTACGACTCAACTCGGAATCTACTGCTGCTACGTCTCAACTCGGAATCTACTGCGGCTACGACTCAACTCGGAATCTACTGCTGCTACGTCTCAACTCGGAATCTACTGCGGCTACGTCTCAACTCGGAATCTACTGCAGCAACGTTTCAACTCAGAATCTACTGCGGCAACGTCTCAAATCGGAATCTACTGCGGCTACGACAACTCGGAATCTACTGCGGCTAGGACTCAACTCAAAATCTACTGCGGCTAGGACTCAACTCGGAATCTACTGCTGCTACGTCTCAACACGGAATCTACTGCGGCTAGGACTCAACACGGAATCTACAGCGGCTACGTCTCAACTCGGAATCTACTGCGGCTACGTCTCAACTCGGAATCTACTGCGCCTACGACTCAACTCAGAATCTACTGCGGCTACGTCTCAACTCGGAATCTACTGCGGCTACGTCTCAACTCGGAATCTACAGCGGCTACGTCTCAACTCGGAATCTACTGCGGCTAGGACTCAACTCGGAATCTACTGCGGCTAGGACTCAACTCGGAAACTACTGCTGCTACGTCTCAACACGGAATCTACTGCGGCTAGGACTCAACTCGGAATCTACTGCGGCTACGTCTCAACTCGGAATCTACAGCGGCTACGTCTCAACTCGGAATCTACTGCGGCTACGTCTCAACTCGGAATATACTGCAGCTACGACTCAACTCGGAATCTACTGCTGCTACGTCTCAACTCGGAATCTACTGCGGCTACGTCTCAACTCGGAATCTACTGCGGCGACGTCTCAACTCGGAATCTACTGCGGCTAAGTCTAACTCGGAATCTACTGCGGCTACGACTCAACTCGGAATCTACTGCGGCTACGTCTCAACTCGGAAACTACAGCGGCTACGTCTCAACTCGGAATCTACTGCGGCTACGTCTCAACTCGGTATCTACTGCGGCTATGTCTCGGAATCTACTGCGGCTACGTCTCAACTCGGAATCTACTGCGGCAACGACTCAACTCAGAATCTACTGCTGCTAGGACTCAACTCGGAATCTACTGCGGCTACATCTTAACTCGTAATCTACTGCGGCTGCATCTCGGAATCTACTGCTGCTACGTCTCAACTCGGAATCTACTGCGGCTACGACTCAACTCAGAATCTACTGCGGCTAGGACTCAACTCGGAAACTACAGCGGCTAGGACTAAACTCGGAATCTAATGCAGCTACGTCTCAACTCGGAATCTACTGCGGCTACGTCTCAACTCGGAATCTACTGCGGCTACGTCTCAACTCGGAATCTACTGCGGCTTGGACTCAACTCGGAATCTACTGCGGCTACGACTCAACTCGGAATCTACTGCTGCTACGTCTCAACTCGGAATCTACTGCGGCTACGACTCAACTCGGAATCTACTGCTGCTACGTCTCAACTCGGAATCTACAGCGGCTACGTCTCAACTCGGAATCTACTGCAGCAACGTTTCAACTCAGAATCTACTGCGGCAACGTCTCAAATCGGAATCTACTGCGGCTACGACAACTCGGAATCTACTGCGGCTAGGACTCAACTCAAAATCTACTGCGGCTAGGACTCAACTCGGAATCTACTGCTGCTACGTCTCAACACGGAATCTACTGCGGCTAGGACTCAACACGGAATCTACAGCGGCTACGTCTCAACTCGGAATCTACTGCGGCTACGTCTCAACTCGGAATCTACTGCGCCTACGACTCAACTCAGAATCTACTGCGGCTACGTCTCAACTCGGAATCTACTGCGGCTACGTCTCAACTCGGAATCTACAGCGGCTACGTCTCAACTCGGAATCTACTGCGGCTAGGACTCAACTCGGAATCTACTGCGGCTAGGACTCAACTCGGAAACTACTGCTGCTACGTCTCAACACGGAATCTACTGCGGCTAGGACTCAACTCGGAATCTACTGCGGCTACGTCTCAACTCGGAATCTACAGCGGCTACGTCTCAACTCGGAATCTACTGCGGCTACGTCTCAACTCGGAATCTACTGCGGCTACGTCTCAACTCGGAATCTACTGCGGCTATGTCTCAACTCTTAATCTACTGCGGCTACGTCTCAACTCGGAATCTACTGCGGCTACGTCTCAACTCGGAATCTACAGCGGCAACGACTCAACTCGGAATCTACTGCGCCAACGACTCAACTCGGAATCTACTGCGGCTACATCTCAACTCGGAATCTACTGCGGCTACGTCTCAACTCGGAATCTACTGCGGCTACGTCTCAACTCGGAATCTACTGCGGCTAGGACTCAACTTGGAATCTACTGCTGCTACGTCTCAACACGGAATCTACTGCGGCTAGGACTCAACTCGGAATCTACTGCGGCTACGTCTCAACTCGGAATCTACAGCGGCTACGTCTCAACTCGGTATCTACTGAGGCTACGTCTCAACACGGAATCTACTGCGGCTACGTCTCAACTCTGAATCTACCGCGGCAACGACTCAACTCGGAATCTACTGCGGCTACGTCTCAACTCGGAATCTACAGCGGCTACGTCTCAACTCGGAATCTACTGCGGCTACGACTCAACTCGGAATCTACTGCTGCTACGTCTCAGCTAGGAATCTACGGCGGCTACGTCTCAACTTGGAAACTACTGCGGCTACGACTCAACTCGGAATCTACTGCTACTACGTCTCAGCTCGGAATCTACTGCGGCTACGTCTCAACTTGGAAACTACAGCGGCTACGTCTCAACTCGGAATCTACTGTGGCTACGTCTCAACTCGGAATCTACTGCGGCTACGACTCAACTCGGAATCTACAGCGCCAAGGACTCAACTCGGAATCTACTGCGGCTATGTCTCAACTCTTAATCTACTGCGGCTACGTCTCAACTCGGAATCTTCTGCGGCTACGTCTCAAATCGGAATACACTGCGGCTACGACTCAACTCGGAATCTACTGTGGCTAGGACTCAACTCGGAATCTACTGCGGCTAGGACTCAACTTGGAATCTACTGCAGCTACGTCTCAACTCGGAATCTACTGCAGCTAGGTCTCAACTCGGAATCTACTGCAGCTACGTCTCAACTCGGAATCTACTGCAGCTACGTCTCAACTCGGAATCTACTGCGGCTAGGACTCAACTCGGAATCTACTGCGGCTATGTCACAGCTCGGAATCTACTGCAGCTACGTCTCAACTCGGAATTTACTGCGGCTATGTCTCAACTCTTAATCTACTGCGGCTACATCTCAACTCGGAATCTACTGCGGCTACGTCTCAACTCGGAATCTACAGCGGCAACGACTCAACTCGGAATCTACTGCGGCAACGACTCAACTCGGAATCTACTGCGGCAACGTCTCAAATCGGAATTTACTGCGGCTAGGACTCAACTCGGAATCTACTGCGGCAACGACTCAACTCGGAATCTACTGCGGCTACGTCTCAACTCGGAATCTACTGTGGCTACGTCTCAACTCGGAATCTACAGCGGCTACGTCTCAACTCGGAATCTACTGCGGCTACGACTCAACTCGGAATCTACTGCTGCTACGTCTCAGCTCGGAATCTACTGCGGCTACGTCTCAACTCGGAATCTACTGCGGCTACGTCTCAACTCGGAATCTACTGCGGCTACGACTCAACTCGGAATCTACAGCGCCAAGGACTCAACTCGGAATCTACAGCGGCTACGTCTCAACTCGGAATCTACAGCGGCTACGTCTCAACTCGGAATCTACAGTGGCTACGTCTCAACTCGGAATCTACTGCGGCTACGTCTCAACTCGGAATCTACTGCGGCTAGGACTCAACTCGGAATCTACTGCGGCTACGTCTCAACTCGGAATCTACTGCGGCTACGTCTCAACTCGGAATCTACAGCGGCAACTACTCAACTCGGAATCTACTGCGGCTACGTCTCAATTCGGAATCTACTGCGGCTACGACTCAACTCGGAATCTACTGCGGCAACGACTCAACTCGGAATCTACTGCTGCTACGTCTCAACTCGGAATCTACTGCGGCTACGACTCAACTCGGAATCTACTGCTGCTACGTCTCAACTCGGAATCTACTGCGGCTACGTCTCAACTCGGAAAATACTGCAGCTACGACTCAACTCGGAATCTACTGCTGCTACGTCTCAACTCGGAATCTACTGCGGCTACGTCTCAACTCGGAATCTACTGCGGCGACGTCTCAACTCGGAATCTACTGCGGCTAAGTCTAACTCGGAATCTACTGCGGCTATGACTCAACTCGGAATCTACTGCGGCTACGTCTCAACTCGGAAACTACAGCGGCTACGTCTATACTCGGAATCTACTGCGGCTACGTCTCAACTCGGAATCTACTGCGGCTATGTCTCGGAATCTACTGCGGCTACGTCTCAACTCGGAATCTACTGCGGCAACGACTCAACTCAGAATCTACTGCTGCTACGTCTCAACTCGGAATCTACTGCGGCTACATCTTAACTCGTAATCTACTGCGGCTGCATCTCGGAATCTACTGCTGCTACGTCTCAACTCGGAATCTACTGCGGCTACGACTCAACTCAGAATCTACTGCGGCTACGTCTCAACTCGGAATCTACTGCGGCTACGTCTCAACTCGGAATCTACTGCGGCTTGGACTCAACTCGGAAACTACAGCGGCTAGGACTAAACTCGGAATCTAATGCAGCTACGTCTCAACTCGGAATCTACTGCGGCTACGTCTCAACTCGGAATCTACTGCGGCTACGTCTCAACTCGGAATCTACTGCGGCTTGGACTCAACTCGGAATCTACTGCGGCTACGACTCAACTCGGAATCTACTGCTGCTACGTCTCAACTCGGAATCTACTGCGGCTACGACTCAACTCGGAATCTACTGCTGCTACGTCTCAACTCGGAATCTACTGCGGCTACGTCTCAACTCGGAATCTACTGCAGCAACGTTTCAACTCAGAATCTACTGCGGCAACGTCTCAAATCGGAATCTACTGCGGCTACGACAACTCGGAATCTACTGCGGCTAGGATTCAACTCAAAATCTACTGCGGCTAGGACTCAACTCGGAATCTACTGCTGCTACGTCTCAACACGGAATCTACTGCGGCTAGGACTCAACACGGAATCTACAGCGGCTACGTCTCAACTCGGAATCTACTGCGGCTACGTCTCAACTCGGAATCTACTGCGCCTACGACTCAACTCAGAATCTACTGCGGCTACGTCTCAACTCGGAATCTACTGCGGCTACGTCTCAACTCGGAATCTACAGCGGCTACGTCTCAACTCGGAATCTACTGCGGCTAGGACTCAACTCGGAATCTACTGCGGCTAGGACTCAACTCGGAAACTACTGCTGCTACGTCTCAACACGGAATCTACTGCGGCTAGGACTCAACTCGGAATCTACTGCGGCTACGTCTCAACTCGGAATCTACAGCGGCTACGTCTCAACTCGGAATCTACTGCGGCTACGTCTCAACTCGGAATATACTGCAGCTACGACTCAACTCGGAATCTACTGCTGCTACGTCTCAACTCGGAATCTACTGCGGCTACGTCTCAACTCGGAATCTACTGCGGCGACGTCTCAACTCGGAATCTACTGCGGCTAAGTCTAACTCGGAATCTACTGCGGCTACGACTCAACTCGGAATCTACTGCGGCTACGTCTCAACTCGGAAACTACAGCGGCTACGTCTCAACTCGGAATCTACTGCGGCTACGTCTCAACTCGGTATCTACTGCGGCTATGTCTCGGAATCTACTGCGGCTACGTCTCAACTCGGAATCTACTGCGGCAACGACTCAACTCAGAATCTACTGCTGCTAGGACTCAACTCGGAATCTACTGCGGCTACATCTTAACTCGTAATCTACTGCGGCTGCATCTCGGAATCTACTGCTGCTACGTCTCAACTCGGAATCTACTGCGGCTACGACTCAACTCAGAATCTACTGCGGCTAGGACTCAACTCGGAAACTACAGCGGCTAGGACTAAACTCGGAATCTAATGCAGCTACGTCTCAACTCGGAATCTACTGCGGCTACGTCTCAACTCGGAATCTACTGCGGCTACGTCTCAACTCGGAATCTACTGCGGCTTGGACTCAACTCGGAATCTACTGCGGCTACGACTCAACTCGGAATCTACTGCTGCTACGTCTCAACTCGGAATCTACTGCGGCTACGACTCAACTCGGAATCTACTGCTGCTACGTCTCAACTCGGAATCTACAGCGGCTACGTCTCAACTCGGAATCTACTGCAGCAACGTTTCAACTCAGAATCTACTGCGGCAACGTCTCAAATCGGAATCTACTGCGGCTACGACAACTCGGAATCTACTGCGGCTAGGACTCAACTCAAAATCTACTGCGGCTAGGACTCAACTCGGAATCTACTGCTGCTACGTCTCAACACGGAATCTACTGCGGCTAGGACTCAACACGGAATCTACAGCGGCTACGTCTCAACTCGGAATCTACTGCGGCTACGTCTCAACTCGGAATCTACTGCGCCTACGACTCAACTCAGAATCTACTGCGGCTACGTCTCAACTCGGAATCTACTGCGGCTACGTCTCAACTCGGAATCTACAGCGGCTACGTCTCAACTCGGAATCTACTGCGGTAGGACTCAACTCGGAATCTACTGCGGCTAGGACTCAACTCGGAAACTACTGCTGCTACGTCTCAACACGGAATCTACTGCGGCTAGGACTCAACTCGGAATCTACTGCGGCTACGTCTCAACTCGGAATCTACAGCGGCTACGTCTCAACTCGGAATCTACTGCGGCTACGTCTCAACTCGGAATCTACTGCGGCTACGTCTCAACTCAGAATCTACTGCGGCTATGTCTCAACTCTTAATCTACTGCGGCTACGTCTCAACTCGGAATCTACTGCGGCTACGTCTCAACTCGGAATCTACAGCGGCAACGACTCAACTCGGAATCTACTGCGCCAACGACTCAACTCGGAATCTACTGCGGCTACATCTCAACTCGGAATCTACTGCGGCTACGTCTCAACTCGGAATCTACTGCGGCTACGTCTCAACTCGGAATCTACTGCGGCTAGGACTCAACTTGGAATCTACTGCTGCTACGTCTCAACACGGAATCTACTGCGGCTAGGACTCAACTCGGAATCTACTGCGGCTACGTCTCAACTCGGAATCTACAGCGGCTACGTCTCAACTCGGTATCTACTGAGGCTACGTCTCAACACGGAATCTACTGCGGCTACGTCTCAACTCTGAATCTACTGCGGCTACGACTCAACTCGGAATCTACTGCTGCTACGTCTCAGCTCGGAATCTACGGCGGCTACGTCTCAACTTGGAAACTACTGCGGCTACGACTCAACTCGGAATCTACTGCTACTACGTCTCAGCTCGGAATCTACTGCGGCTACGTCTCAACTTGGAAACTACAGCGGCTACGTCTCAACTCGGAATCTACTGTGGCTACGTCTCAACTCGGAATCTACTGCGGCTACGACTCAACTCGGAATCTACAGCGCCAAGGACTCAACTCGGAATCTACTGCGGCTACGTCTCAACTCGGAATCCACAGCGGCTATGTCTCAACTCGGAATCTACTGCGGCTAGGACTCAACTCGGAATCTACTGTGGTACGTCTCAACTCGGAATCTACAGCGCCAAGGACTCAACTCGTAATCTACAGCGGCTACGTCTCAACTCGGAATCTACAGCGGCAACGACTCAACTCGGAATCTACTGCGGCTACGTCTCAACTCGGAATCTACTGCGGCTACGACTCAACTCAGAATCTACAGCGGCTACATCTCAACTCGTAATCTACTGCGGCTACGTCTCAACTCGGAATCTACAGCAGCTACGTCTCAACTCGGAATCTACCGCGGCTACGTCTCAACTCGGAATCTACTGCGGCTACGTATCAACTCGGAATCTACAGCGGCAACGACTCAACTCGGAATCTACTGCGGCTACGTCTCAATTCGGAATCTACTGCGGCTAGGACTCAACTCGGAATCTACTGCGGCAACGACTCAACTCGGAATCTACTGCTGCTACGTCTCAACTCGGAATCTACTGCGGCTACGACTCAACTCGGAATCTACTGCTGCTACGTCTCAACTCGGAATCTACTGCGGCTACGTCTCAACTCGGAATATACTGCAGCTACGACTCAACTCGGAATCTACTGCTGCTACGTCTCAACTCGGAATCTACTGCGGCTACGACTCAACTCGGAATCTACTGCGGCTACGTCTCAACTCGGAAACTACAGCGGCTACGTCTCAACTCGGAATCTACTGCGGCTAGGACTCAACTCGGAATCTACTGCGGCTACGTCTCAACTCGGAATCTACAGCGGCTACGTCTCAACTCGGAATCTACTGCGGCTACGTCTCAACTCGGAATCTACTGCGGCTATGTCTCAACTCTTAATCTACTGCGGCTACGTCTCAACTCGGAATCTACAGCGGCAACGACTCAACTCGGAATCTACTGCGCCAACGACTCAACTCGGAATCTACTGCGGCTACATCTCAACTCGGAATCTACCGCGGCAACGACTCAACTCGGAATCTACTGCGGCTACGTCTCAACTCGGAATCTACAGCGGCTACGTCTCAACTCGGAATCTACTGCGGCTACGACTCAACTCGGAATCTACTGCTGCTACGTCTCAGCTCGGAATCTACGGCGGCTACGTCTCAACTTGGAAACTACTGCGGCTACGACTCAACTCGGAATCCACTGCTACTACGTCTCAGCTCGGAATCTACTGCAGCTACGTCTCAACTTGGAAACTACAGCGGCTACGTCTCAACCTGGAATCTACTGTGGCTACGTCTCAACTCGGAATCTACTGCAGCTACGACTCAACTCGGAATCTACAACCCCAAGGACTCAACTCGGAATCTACTGCGGCTACGTCTCAACTCGGAATCCACAGCGGCTATGTCTCAACTCGGAATCTACTGCGGCTAGGACTCAACTCGGAATCTACTGTGGTACGTCTCAACTCGGAATCTACAGCGCCAAGGACTCAACTCGTAATCTACAGCGGCTACGTATCAACTCGGAATCTACAGCGGCAACGACTCAACTCGGAATCTACTGCGGCTACGTCTCAACTCGGAATCTACTGCGGCTACGACTCAACTCAGAATCTACAGCGGCTACATCTCAACTCGTAATCTACTGCGGCTACGTCTCAACTCGGAATCTACAGCAGCTACGTCTCAACTCGGAATCTACCGCGGCTACGTCTCAACTCGGAATCTACTGCGGCTACGTATCAACTCGGAATCTACAGCGGCAACGACTCAACTCGGAATCTACTGCGGCTACGTCTCAATTCGGAATCTACTGCGGCTAGGACTCAACTCGGAATCTACTGCGGCAACGACTCAACTCGGAATCTACTGCTGCTACGTCTCAACTCGGAATCTACTGCGGCTACGACTCAACTCGGAATCTACTGCTGCTACGTCTCAACTCGGAATCTACTGCGGCTACGTCTCAACTCGGAATATACTGCAGCTACGACTCAACTCGGAATCTACTGCTGCTACGTCTCAACTCGGAATCTCCTGCAGCTACGTCTCAACTCGGAATCTACTGCGGCTACGTCTCAACTCGGAATCTACTGCGGCTAAGTCTAACTCGGAATCTACTGCGGCTACGACTCAACTCGGAATCTACTGCGGCTACGTCTCAACTCGGAAACTACAGCGGCTACGTCTCAACTCGGAATCTACTGCGGCTACGACTCAACTCGGAATCTACTGCGGCTACGTCTCAACTCGGAATCTACAGCGGCTACGTCTCAACTCGGAATCTACTGCGGCTACGTCTCAACTCGGAATCTACTGCGGCTACGTCTCAACTCGGAATCTACTGCGGCTACGTCTCAACTCGGAATCTACTGCGGCTATGTCTCAACTCTTAATCTACTGCGGCTACGTCTCAACTCGGAATCTACTGCGGCTACGTCTCAACTCGGAATCTACAGCGGCAACGACTCAACTCGGAATCTACTGCGCCAACGTCTCAACTCGGAATCTACTGCGGCTACATCTCAACTCGGAATCTACTGCGGCTACGTCTCAACTCGGAATCTACTGCGGCTACGTCTCAACTCGGAATCTACTGCGGCTAGGATTCAACTCGGAATCTACTGCTGCTACGTCTCAACACGGAATCTACTGCGGCTAGGACTCAACTCGGAATCTACTGCGGCTACGTCTCAACTCGGAATCTACAGCGGCCACGTCTCAACTCGGTATCTACTGCGGCTACGTCTCAACACGGAATCTACTGCGGCTACGTCTCAACTCGGAATCTACCGCGGCAACGACTCAACTCGGAATCTACTGCGGCTACGTCTCAACTCGGAATCTACAGCGGCTACGTCTCAACTCGGAATCTACTGCGGCTACGACTCAACTCGGAATCTACTGCTGCTACGTCTCAGCTCGGAATCTACGGCGGCTACGTCTCAACTCGGAAACTACTGCGGCTACGACTCAACTCGGAATCTACTGCTACTACGTCTCAGCTCGGAATCTACTGCGGCTACGTCTCAACTTGGAAACTACAGCGGCTACGTCTCAACTCGGAATCTACTGTGGCTACGTCTCAACTCGGAATCTACTGCGGCTACGACTCAACTCGGAATCTACAGCGCCAAGGACTCAACTCGGAATCTACTGCGGCTACGTCTCTACTCAGAATCTACAGCGGCTATGTCTCAACTCGGAATCTACTGCGGGTAGGACTCAACTCGGAATCTACTGTGGTACGTCTCAACTCGGAATCTACAGCGCCAAGGACTCAACTCGTAATCTACAGCGGCTACGTATCAACTCGGAATCTACAGCGGCAACGACTCAACTCGGAATCTACTGCGGCTACGTCTCAACTCGGAATCTACTGCGGCTACGACTCAACTCAGAATCTACAGCGGCTACATCTCAACTCGTAATCTACTGCGGTTACGTCTCAACTCGGAATCTACAGCAGCTACGTCTCAACTCGGAATCTACCGCGGCTACGTCTCAACTCGGAATCTACTGCGGCTACATCTCAACTCGGAATCTACAGCGGCCACGTCTCAACTCGGTATCTACTGCGGCTACGTCTCAACACGGAATCTACTGCGGCTACGTCTCAACTCGGAATCTACCGCGGCAACGACTCAACTCAGAATCTACTGCTGCTAGGACTCAACTCGGAATCTACTGCGGCTACATCTTAACTCGTAATCTACTGCTGCTGCATCTCGGAATCTACTGCTGCTACGTCTCAACTCGGAATCTACTGCGGCTACGACTCAACTCAGAATCTACTGCGGCTAGGACTCAACTCGGAAACTACAGCGGCTAGGACTAAACTCGGAAGCTAATGCAGCTACGTCTCAACTCGGAATCTACTGCGGCTACGTCACAACTCGGAATCTACTGCGGCTACGACTCAACTCGGAATCTACTGCGGCTACGTCTCAACTCGGAAACTACAGCGGCTACGTCTCAACTCGGAATCTACTGCGGCTAGGACTCAACTCGGAATCTACTGCGGCTACGTCTCAACTCGGAATCTACAGCGGCTACGTCTCAACTCGGAATCTACTGCGGCTACGTCTCAACTCGGAATCTACTGCGGCTACGTCTCAACTCGGAATCTACTGCGGCTACGTCTCAACTCGGAATCTACTGCGGCTATGTCTCAACTCTTAATCTACTGCGGCTACGTCTCAACTCGGAATCTACTGCGGCTACGTCTCAACTCGGAATCTACAGCGGCAACGACTCAACTCGGAATCTACTGCGCCAACGACTCAGCTCGGAATCTACTGCGGCTACATCTCAACTCGGAATCTACTGCGGCTACGTCTCAACTCGGAATCTACTGCGGCTACGTCTCAACTCGGAATCTACTGCGGCTAGGACTCAACTCGGATTCTACTGCTGCTACGTCTCAACTTGGAAACTACTGCGGCTACAACTCAACTCGGAATCTACTGCGGCTACGTCTCAACTCGGAATCTACAGCGGCCACGTCTCAACTCGGTATCTACTGCGGCTACGTCTCAACACGGAATCTACTGCGGCTACGTCTCAACTCGGAATCTACCGCGGCAACGACTCAACTCGGAATCTACTGCGGCTACTTCTCAACTCGGAATCTACAGCGGCTACGTCTCAACTCGGAATCTACTGCGGCTACGACTCAACTCGGAATCTACTGCTGCTACGTCTCAGCTCGGAATCTACGGCGGCTACGTCTCAACTTGGAAACTACTGCGGCTACAACTCAACTCGGAATCTACTGCTACTACGTCTCAGCTCGGAATCTACTGCGGCTACGTCTCAACTTGGAAACTACAGCGGCTACGTCTCAACTCGGAATCTACTGTGGCTACGTCTCAACTCGGAATCTACTGCGGCTACGACTCAACTCGGAATCTACAGCGCCAAGGACTCAACTCGGAATCTACTGCGGCTACGTCTCTACTCAGAATCCACAGCGGCTATGTCTCAACTCGGAATCTACTGCGGCTAGGACTCAACTCGGAATCTACTGTGGTACGTCTCAACTCGGAATCTACAGCGCCAAGGACTCAACTCGTAATCTACAGCGGCTACGTATCAACTCGGAATCTACAGCGGCAACGACTCAACTCGGAATCTACTGCGGCTACGTCTCAACTCGGAATCTACTGCGGCTACGACTCAACTCAGAATCTACAGCGGCTACATCTCAACTCGTAATCTACTGCGGCTACGTCTCAACTCGGAATCTACAGCAGCTACGTCTCAACTCGGAATCTACCGCGGCTACGTCTCAACTCGGAATCTACTGCGGCTACGTATCAACTCGGAATCTACAGCGGCAACGACTCAACTCGGAATCTACTGCGGCTACGTCTCAATTCGGAATCTACTGCGGCTAGGACTCAACACGGAATCTACTGCGGCAACGACTCAACTCGGAATCTACTGCTGCTACGTCTCAACTCGGAATCTACTGCGGCTACGACTCAACTCGGAATCTACTGCTGCTACGTCTCAACTCGGAATCTACTGCGGCTACGTCTCAACTCGGAATATACTGCAGCTACGACTCAACTCGGAATCTACTGCTGCTACGTCTCAACTCGGAATCTCCTGCGGCTACGTCTCAACTCGGAATCTACTGCGGCTACGTCTCAACTCGGAATCTACTGCGGCTACGACTCAACTCGGAATCTACTGCGGCAACGTCTCAACTCGGAAACTACAGCGGCTACGTCTCAACTCGGAATCTACTGCGGCTACGTCTCAACTCGGAATCTACTGCGGCTATGTCTCGGAATCTACTGCGGCTACGTCTCAACTCGGAATCTACTGCGGCAACGACTCAACTCAGAATCTACTGCTGCTAGGACTCAACTCGGAATCTACTGCGGCTACATCTTAACTCGTAATCTACTGCTGCTGCATCTCGGAATCTACTGCTGCTACGTCTCAACTCGGAATCTACTGCGGCTACGACTCAACTCAGAATCTACTGCGGCTAGGACTCAACTCGGAAACTACAGCGGCTAGGACTAAACTCGGAATCTAATGCAGCTACGTCTCAACTCGGAATCTACTGCGGCTACGTCACAACTCGGAATCTACTGCGGCTTGGACTCAACTCGGAATCTACTGCGGCTACGACTCAACTCGGAATCTACTGCTGCTACGTCTCAACTCGGAATCTACTGCGGCTACGACTCAACTCGGAATCTACTGCTGCTACGTCTCAACACGGAATCTACTGCGGCTACGTCTCAACTCGGAATCTACTGCAGCAACGTTTCAACTCAGAATCTACTGCGGCAACGTCTCAAATCGGAATCTACTGCGGCTACGACAACTCGGAATCTACTGCGGCTAGGACTCAACTCAAAATCTACTGCGGCTAGGACTCAACTCGGAATCTACTGCTGCTACGTCTCAACACGGAATCTACTGCGGCTAGGACTCAACTCAGAATCTACTGCGGCTACGTCTCAACTCGGAATCTACTGCGGCTACGTCTCAACTCGGAATCTACTGCGGCTACGTCTCAACTCGGAATCTACTGCGGCTACGTCTCAACTCGGAATCTACCGCGGCAACGACTCAACTCGGAATCTACTGCGGCTACGACTCAACTCAGAATCTACTGCCGCTACGTCTCAACTCGGAATCTACTGCGGCAAAGACTCAACTCGGAATCTACTGCTGCTACGTCTCGGAATCTACAGCGGCTACGTCTCAACTCGGAATCTACAGTGGCTACGTCTCAACTCGGAATCTACTGCGGCTACGTCTCAACTCGGAATCTACTGCGGCTAGGACTCAACTCGGAATCTACTGCGGCAACGACTCAACTCAGAATCTACTGCTGCTACGTCTCAACTCGGAATCTACTGCGGCTACGACTCAACTCGGAATCTACTGCTGCTACGTCTCAACTCGGAATCTCCTGCGGCTACGTCTCAACTCGGAATCTACTGCAGCAACGTCTCAACTTGGAATCTTCTGCGGCTACGTCTCAACTCGGAATCTACTGCGGCTACGTCTCAACTCGGAATCTACCGCGGCAACGACTCAACTCGGAATCTACTGCGGCTACGACTCAATTCAGAATCTACTGCTGCTACGTCTCAACTCGGAATCTACTGCGGCTAGGACTCAACACGGAATCTACAGCGGCTACGTCTCAACTCGGAATCTACTGCGGCTACGTCTCAACTCGGAATCTACTGCGCCTACGACTCAACTCAGAATCTACTGCGGCTACGTCTCAACTCGGAATCTACTGCGGCTACGTCTCAACTCGGAATCTACAGCAGCTACGTCTCAACTCGGAATCTACAGCGGCTACGTCTCAACTCGGAATCTACTGCGGCTAGGACTCAACTCGGAATCTACTGCGGCTAGGACTCAACTCGGAAACTACTGCTGCTACGTCTCAACACGGAATCTACTGCGGCTAGGACTCAACTCGGAATCTAATGCGGCTACGTCTCAACTCGGAATCTACTGCGGCTACGTCTCAACTCGGAATCTACTGCGGCTACGTCTCAACTCGGAATCTACTGCGGCTACGTCTCAACTCGGAATCTACTGCGGCTATGTCTCAACTCTTAATCTACTGCGGCTACGTCTCAACTCGGAATCTACTGCGGCTACGTCTCAACTCGGAATCTACAGCGGCAACGACTCAACTCGGAATCTACTGCGCCAACGACACAACTCGGAATCTACTGCGGCTACATCTCAACTCGGAATCTACTGCGGCTACGTCTCAACTCGGAATCTACTGCGGCTAGGACTCAACTCGGAATCTACTGCTGCTACGTCTCAACACGGAATCTACTGCGGCTAGGACTCAACTCGGAATCTACTGCGGCTACGTCTCAACTCGGAATCTACAGCGGCTACGTCTCAACTCGGTATCTACTGCGGCTACGTCTCAACACGGAATCTACTGCGGCTACGTCTCAACTCGGAATCTACCGCGGCAACGACTCAACTCGGAATCTACTGCGGCTACGTCTCAACTCGGAATCTACAGCGGCTACGTCTCAACTCGGAATCTACTGCGGCTACGACTCAACTCGGAATCTACTGCTGCTACGTCTCAGCTCGGAATCTACGGCGGCTACGTCTCATCTTGGAAACTACTGCGGCTACGACTCAACTCGGAATCTACTGCTACTACGTCTCAGCTCGGAATCTACTGCGGCTACGTCTCAACTTGGAAACTACAGCGGCTACGTCTCAACTCGGAATCTACTGTGGCTACGTCTCAACTCGGAATCTACTGCGGCTACGACTCAACTCGGAATCTACAGCGCCAAGGACTCAACTCGGAATCTACTGCGGCTACGTCTCAACTCGGAATCCACAGCGGCTATGTCTCAACTCGGAATCTACTGCGGCTAGGACTCAACTCGGAATCTACTGTGGTACGTCTCAACTCGGAATCTACAGCGCCAAGGACTCAACTCGTAATCTACAGCGGCTACGTATCAACTCGGAATCTACAGCGGCAACGACTCAACTCGGAATCTACTGCGGCTACGTCTCAACTCGGAATCTACTGCGGCTACGACTCAACTCAGAATCTACAGCGGCTACATCTCAACTCGTAATCTACTGCGGCTACGTCTCAACTCGGAATCTACAGCAGCTACGTCTCAACTCGGAATCTACCGCGGCTACGTCTCAACTCGGAATCTACTGCGGCTACGTATCAACTCGGAATCTACAGCGGCAACGACTCAACTCGGAATCTACTGCGGCTACGTCTCAATTCGGAATCTACTGCGGCTAGGACTCAACTCGGAATCTACTGCGGCAACGACTCAACTCGGAATCTACTGCTGCTACGTCTCAACTCGGAATCTACTGCGGCTACGACTCAACTCGGAATCTACTGCTGCTACGTCTCAACTCGGAATCTACTGCGGCTACATCTCAACTCGGAATATACTGCAGCTACGACTCAACTCGGAATCTACTGCTGCTACGTCTCAACTCGGAATCTCCTGCGGCTACGTCTCAACGCGGAATCTACTGCGGCTACGTCTCAACTCGGAATCTACTGCGGCTAAGTCTAACTCGGAATCTACTGCGGCTACGACTCAACTCGGAATCTACTGCGGCTACGTCACAACTCGGAAACTACAGCGGCTACGTCTCAACTCGGAATCTACTGCGGCTACGTCTCAACTCGGAATCTACTGCGGCTATGTCTCGGAATCTACTGCGGCTACGACTCAACTCGGAATCTACTGCTGCTACGTCTCAACTCGGAATCTACTGCGGCTACGACTCAACTCGGAATCTACTGCTGCTACGTCTCAACACGGAATCTACTGCGGCTACGTCTCAACTCGGAATCTACTGCAGCAACGTTTCAACTCAGAATCTACTGCGGCAACGTCTCAAATCGGAATCTACTGCGGCTACGACAACTCGGAATCTACTGCGGCTAGGACTCAACTCAAAATCTACTGCGGCTAGGACTCAACTCGGAATCTACTGCTGCTACGTCTCAACACGGAATCTACTGCGGCTAGGACTCAACTCGGAATCTACTGCGGCTACGTCTCAACTCGGAATCTACTGCGGCTACGTCTCAACTCGGAATCTACTGCGGCTACGTCTCAACTCGGAATCTACCGCGGCAACGACTCAACTCGGAATCTACTGCGGCTACGACTCAACTCAGAATCTACTGCCGCTACGTCTCAACTCGGAATCTACTGCGACAAAGACTCAACTCGGAATCTACTGCTGCTACGTCTCGGAATCTACTGCGGCTACGTCTCAACTCGGAATCTACTGCGGCAACGACTCAACTTAGAATCTACTGCGGCTAGGACTCAACTCGGAATCAACTGCGGCAACGACTCAACTCAGAATCTACTGCGGCAACGACTCAACTCGGAATCTACTGCGGCTACGACTCAACACAGAATCTACAGCGGCTACGTCTCAACTCAGAATCTACTGCGGCTACGTCTCAACTCGGAATCTACTGCGGCTACGACTCAACTCGGAATCTACTGCGGCTACGTCTCAACTCGGAATCTACAGTGGCTACGTCTCAACTCGGAATCTACTGCGGCTACGTCTCAACTCGGAATCTACTGCGGCTAGGACTCAACTCGGAATCTACTGCGGCAACGACTCAACTCAGAATCTACTGCTGCTACGTCTCAACTCGGAATCTACTGCGGCTACGACTCAACTCGGAATCTACTGCTGCTACGTCTCAACTCGGAATCTCCTGCGGCTACGTCTCAACTCGGAATCTACTGCAGCAACGTCTCAACTTGGAATCTTCTGCGGCTACGTCTCAAATCGGAATCTACTGCGGCTACGACTCAACTCGGAATCTACTGCGGCCAGGACTCAACTCGGAATCTACTGCGGCTAGGACTCAACTTGGAATCTACTGCTGCTACGTCTCAACACGGAATCTACTGCGGCTAGGACTCAACACGGAATCTACAGCGGCTACGTCTCAACTCGGAATCTACTGCGGCTACGTCTCAACTCGGAATCTACTGCGCCTACGACTCAACTCAGAATCTACTGCGGCTACGTCTCAACTCGGAATCTACTGCGGCTACGTCTCAACTCGGAATCTACAGCAGCTACGTCTCAACTCGGAATCTACAGCGGCTACGTCTCAACTCGGAATCTACTGCGGCTAGGACTCAACTCGGAATCTACTGCGGCTAGGACTCAACTCGGAAACTACTGCTGCTACGTCTCAACACGGAATCTACTGCGGCTAGGACTCAACTCGGAATCTAATGCGGCTACGTCTCAACTCGGAATCTACTGCGGCTACGTCTCAACTCGGAATCTACTGCGGCTAGGACTCAACACGGAATCTACAGCGGCTACGTCTCAACTCGGAATCTACTGCGGCTATGTCTCAACTCTTAACCTACTGCGGCTACGTCTCAACTCGGAATCTACTGCGGCTACGTCTCAACTCGGAATCTACAGCGGCAACGACTCAACTCGGAATCTACTGCGCCAACGACACTACTCGGAATCTACTGCGGCTACATCTCAACTCGGAATCTACTGCGGCTACGTCTCAACTCGGAATCTACTGCGGCTACGTCTCAACTCGGAATCTACTGCGGCTAGGACTCAACTCGGAATCTACTGCTGCTACGTCTCAACACGGAATCTACTGCGGCTAGGACTCAACTCGGAATCTACTGCGGCTACGTCTCAACTCGGAATCTACAGCGGCTACGTCTCAACTCGGTATCTACTGCGGCTACGTCTCAACACGGAATCTACTGCGGCTACGTCTCAACTCGGAATCTACCGCGGCAACGACTCAACTCGGAATCTACTGCGGCTACGTCTCAACTCGGAATCTACAGCGGCTACGTCTCAACTCGGAATCTACTGCGGCTACGACTCAACTCGGAATCTACTGCTGCTACGTCTCAGCTCGGAATCTACGGCGGCTACGTCTCATCTTGGAAACTACTGCGGCTACGACTCAACTCGGAATCTACTGCTACTACGTCTCAGCTCGGAATCTACTGCGGCTACGTCTCAACTTGGAAACTACAGCGGCTACGTCTCAACTCGGAATCTACTGTGGCTACGTCTCAACTCGGAATCTACTGCGGCTACGACTCAACTCGGAATCTACAGCGCCAAGGACTCAACTCGGAATCTACTGCGGCTACGTCTCAACTCGGAATCCACAGCGGCTATGTCTCAACTCGGAATCTACTGCGGCTAGGACTCAACTCGGAATCTACTGTGGTACGTCTCAACTCGGAATCTACAGCGCCAAGGACTCAACTCGTAATCTACAGCGGCTACGTATCAACTCGGGATCTACAGCGGCAACGACTCAACTCGGAATCTACTGCGGCTACGTCTCAACTCGGAATCTACTGCGGCTACGACTCAACTCAGAATCTACAGCGGCTACATCTCAACTCGTAATCTACTGCGGCTACGTCTCAACTCGGAATCTACAGCAGCTACGTCTCAACTCGGAATCTACCGCGGCTACGTCTCAACTCGGAATCTACTGCGGCTACGTATCAACTCGGAATCTACAGCGGCAACGACTCAACTCGGAATCTACTGCGGCCACGTCTCAATTCGGAATCTACTGCGGCTAGGACTCAACTCGGAATCTACTGCGGCAACGACTCAACTCGGAATCTACTGCTGCTACGTCTCAACTCGGAATCTACTGCGGCTACGACTCAACTCGGAATCTACTGCTGCTACGTCTCAACTCGGAATCTACTGCGGCTACGTCTCAACTCGGAATATACTGCAGCTACGACTCAACTCGGAATCTACTGCTGCTACGTCTCAACTCGGAATCTACCGCGGCTACGTCTCAACGCGGAATCTACTGCGGCTACGTCTCAACTCGGAATCTACTGCGGCTAAGTCTAACTCGGAATCTACTGCGGCTACGACTCAACTCGGAATCTACTGCGGCTACGTCACAACTCGGAAACTACAGCGGCTACGTCTCAACTCGGAATCTACTGCGGCTACGTCTCAACTCGGAATCTACTGCGGCTATGTCTCGGAATCTACTGCGGCTACGTCTCAACTCGGAATCTACTGCGGCAACGACTCAACTCAGAATCTACTGCTGCTAGGACTCAACTCGGAATCTACTGCGGCTACATCTTAACTCGTAATCTACTGCTGCTGCATCTCGGAATCTACTGCTGCTACGTCTCAACTCGGAATCTACTGCGGCTACGACTCAACTCAGAATCTACTGCGGCTAGGACTCAACTCGGAAACTACAGCGGCTAGGACTAAACTCGGAATCTAATGCAGCTACGTCTCAACTCGGAATCTACTGCGGCTACGTCACAACTCGGAATCTACTGCGGCTTGGACTCAACTCGGAATCTACTGCGGCTACGACTCAACTCGGAATCTACTGCTGCTACGTCTCAACTCGGAATCTACTGCGGCTACGACTCAACTCGGAATCTACTGCTGCTACGTCTCAACACGGAATCTACTGCGGCTTCGTCTCAACTCGGAATCTACTGCAGCAACGTTTCAACTCAGAATCTACTGCGGCAACGTCTCAAATCGGAATCTACTGCGGCTACGACAACTCGGAATCTACTGCGGCTAGGACTCAACTCAAAATCTACTGCGGCTAGGACTCAACTCGGAATCTACTGCTGCTACGTCTCAACACGGAATCTACTGCGGCTAGGACTCAACTCGGAATCTACAGCGGCTACGTCTCAACTCGGAATCTACTGCGGCTACGTCTCAACTCGGAATCTACTGCGGCTACGTCTCAACTCGGAATCTACTGCGGCTACGACTCAACTCGGAATCTACCACGGCAACGACTCAACTCGGAATCTACTGCGGCTACGACTCAACTCAGAATCTACTGCCGCTACGTCTCAACTCGGAATCGACTGCGGCTACGTCTCAACTCGGAATCTACTGCTGCTACGTCTCGGAATCTACTGCGGCTACTTCTCAACTCGGAATCTACTGCGGCAACGACTCAACTTAGAATCTACTGCGGCTGGACTCAACTCGGAATCAACTGCGGCAACGACTCAACTCAGAATCTACTGCGGCAACGACTCAACTCGGAATCTACTGCGGCTACGACTCAACACAGAATCTACAGCGGCTACGTCTCAACTCGGAATCTACTGCGGCTACGTCTCAACTCGGAATCTACTGCGGCTACGACTCAACTCGGAATCTACAGCGGCTACGTCTCAACTCGGAATCTACAGTGGCTACGTCTCAACTCGGTATCTACTGCGGCTACGTCTCAACTCGGAATCTACTGCGGCTAGGACTCAACTCGGAATCTACTGCGGCAACGACTCAACTCAGAATCTACTGCTGCTACGTCTCAACTCGGAATCTACTGCGGCTACGACTCAACTCGGAATCTACTGCTGCTACGTCTCAACTCGGAATCTCCTGCGGCTACGTCTCAACTCGGAATCTACTGCAGCAACGTCTCAACTCGGAATCTACTGCGGCTACGTCTCAACTCGGAATCTACTGCGGCTACGACTCAACTCGGAATCTACTGCGGCTAGGACTCAACTCGGAATCTACTGCGGCTAGGACTCAACTTGGAATCTACTGCAGCTACGTCTCAACTCGGAATCTACTGCAGCTAGGACTCAACTCGGAATCTACTGCAGCTACGTCTCAACTCGGAATCTACTGCAGCTACGTCTCAACTCGGAATCTACTGCGGCTAGGACTCAACTCGGAATCTACTGCGGCTATGTCACAGCTCGGAATCTACTGCAGCTACGTCTCAACTCGGAATCTACTGCGGCTATGTCTCAACTCTTAATCTACTGCGGCTACGTCTCAACTCGGAATCTACTGCGGCTACGTCTCAACTCGGAATCTACAGCGGCAACGACTCAACTCGGAATCTACTGCGGCAACGACTCAACTCGGAATCTACTGCGGCAACGTCTCAAATCGGAATCTACTGCGGCTAGGACTCAACTCGGAATCTACTGCGGCAACGACTCAACTCGGAATCTACTGCGGCTACGTCTCAACTCGGAATCTGCAGCGGCTACGTCTCAACTCGGAATCTAGTGCGGCTAGGACTCAACTCGGAATCTACTGCGGCTACGTCTCAGCTCGGAATCTTCTGCGGCTACGTCTCAACTCGGAAACTACAGCGGCTACGTCTCAACTCGGAATCTACTGCGGCTACGACTCAACTCGGAATCTACAGCGACAAGGACTCAACTCGGAATCTACTGCGGCTACGTCTCAACTCGGAATCTACAGCGGCTACGTCTCAACTCGGAATCTACTGCGGCTACGACTCAACTCGGAATCTACTGCTGCTACGTCTCAACTCGGAATCTACTGTGGCTACGTCTCAACTCGGAATCTACAGCGGCTACGTCTCAGCTCGGAATCTACTGCGGCTACGACTCAACTCGGAATCTACTGCTGCTACGTCTCAGCTCGGAATCTACTGCGGCTACGTCTCAACTTGGAAACTACAGCGGCTACGTCTCAACTCGGAATCTACTGCGGCTACGTCTCAACTCGGAATCTACTGCGGCTACGACTCAACTCGGAATCTACAGCGCCAAGGACTAAACTCGGAATCTACAGCGGCTACGTCTCAACTCGGAATCTACAGCGGCTACGTCTCAACTCGGAATCTACAGTGGCTACGTCTCAACTCGGAATCTACTGCGGCTACGTCTCAACTCGGAATCTACTGCGGCTAGGACTCAACTCGGAATCTACTGCGGCTACATATCAACTCGGAATCTACAGCGGCTATGTCTCAACTCGGAATCTACTGCGGTTACGTCTCAACTCGGAATCTACTGCGGCTACATCTCATCTCGGAATCTACTGCGGCTACGTCTCAACTCGGAATCTACCGCGGCAACGACTCAACTCGGAATCTACTGCGGCTACGACTCAACTCAGAATCTACTGCCGCTACGTCTCAACTTTGAATCGACTGCGGCTACGTCTCAACTCGGAATCTACTGCTGCTACGTCTCGGAATCTACTGCGGCTACGTCTCAACTCAGAATCTACTGCTGCTACGTCTCAACTCGGAATCTACTGCGGCTAGGACTCAACTCGGAATCTACTGCAGCTACGTCTCAACTCGGAATCTACTGCAGCTAGGACTCAACTCGGAATCTACTGCAGCTACGTCTCAACTCGGAATCTACTGCAGCTACGTCTCAACTCGGAATCTACTGCGGCTAGGACTCAACTCGGAATCTACTGCGGCTATGTCACAACTCGGAATCTACTGCAGCTACGTCTCAACTCGGAATCTACTGCGGCTATGTCTCAGCTCTTAATCTACTGCCGCTACGTCTCAAATCGGAATCTACTGCGGCTACGTCTCAACTCGGAATCTACAGCGGCAACGACTCAACTCGGAATCTACTGCGGCAACGACTATACTCGGAATCTACTGCAGCTACGTCTCAACTCGGAATCTACTGCGGCTAGGACTCAACTCGGAATCTACTGCGGCTACGTCTCAACTCGGAATCTACAGCGGCAACGACTCAACTCGGAATCTACTGCGGCTACGTCTCAACTCGGAAACTACAGCGGCTACGTCTCAACTTGGAATCTACTGCGGCTAGGTCTCAACTCGGAATCTACTGCGGATACGACTCAACTCGGAATCTACAGCGCCAAGGACTCAACTCGAAATCTACTGCGGCTACGTCTCGGAATCTACTGCGGCTACGTCTCAACTCGGAATCTACTGCAGCAACGACTCAACTCAGAATCTACTGCTGCTAGGACTCAACTCAGAATCTACTGCGGCTACATCTCAGCTCGGAATCTACTGCGGCTGCATCTCGGAATCTACTGCGGCTACGTCTCAACTCGGAATCTACTGCGGAAACGTCTAAACTCGGAATCTACTGAGGCTAGGACTCAACTCGGAATCTACTGCGGCTACGACTCAACTTGGAATCTACTGCTGCTACGTCTCAACTCGGAATCTACTGCGGCTACGACTCAACTCGGAATCTACTGCGGCTACGTCTCAACTCGGAATCTACTGCGGCTATGTCTCAACTCGGAATCTACTGCAGCAACGTTTCAACTCAGAATCTACTGCGGCTAGGACTCAACTCGGAATCTACTGCGGCTAGGACTCTACTCGGAATCTACTGCGGCTAGGACTCAACTCGGAATCTACTGCGGCTAGGACTCAACTCGGAATCTACTGCAGCTACGTCTCAACTCGGAATCTACTGCAGCTAGGACTCAACTCGGAATCTACTGCAGCTACGTCTCAACTCGGAATCTACTGCAGCTACGTCTCAACTCGGAATCTACTGCGGCTAGGACTCAACTTGGAATCTACTGCGGCTATGTCACAACTCGGAATCTACTGCAGCTACGTCTCAACTCGGAATCTACTGCGGCTACGTCTCAACTCGGAATCTACAGCGGCAACGACTCAACTCGGAATCTACTGCGGCAACGACTATACTCGGAATCTACTGCAGCTACGTCTCAACTCGGAATCTACTGCGGCTAGGACTCAACTCGGAATCTACATCGGCTACGTCTCAACTCGGAATCTACTGCGGCTACGTCTCATCTCGGAATCTACTGCGGCTACGTCTCAACTCGGAATCTACCGCGGCAACGACTCAACTCGGAATCTACTGCGGCAACGACTCAACTCGGAATCTACTGCGGCTACGTCTCAACTAGGAATCTACAGCTGCTACGTCTCAACTCGGAATCTACTGCGGCTAGGAATCAACTCGGAATCTACTGCGGCTACGTCTCAACTCGGAATCTACAGCGCCAAGGACTCAACTCGTAATCTACAGCGGCTACGTATCAACTCGGAATCTACAGCGGCAACGACTCAACTCGGAATCTACTGCTGCTACGTCTCAACTCGGAATCTACTGCGGCTACGACTCAACTCGGAATCTACTGCTGCTACGTCTCAACTCGGAATCTACTGCGGCTACGTCTCAACACGGAATCTACAGCAGCTTCGTCTCAACTCGGAATCTACAGCGGCTACGTCTCAACTCGGAATCTACTGCGGCTAGGACTCAACTCGGAATCTACTGCGGCTAGGACTCAACTCGGAATCTACTGCTGCTACGTCTCAACACGGAATCTACTGCGGCTAGGACTCAACTCGGAATCTACTGCGGCTACGTCTCAACTCGGAATCTACAGCGGCTATGTCTCAACTCGGAATCTACTGCGGCTACGTCTCAACTCGGAATCTACTGCGGCTACGTCTCAACTCGGAATCTACTGCGGCTACGTCTCAACTCTTAATCTACTGCGGCTACGTCTCAACTCGGAATCTACTGCGGCTACGTCTCAACTCGGAATCTACAGCGGCAACGACTCAACTCGGAATCTACTGCACCAACGACTCAACTCGGAATCTACTGCGGCTACGTCTCAACTCGGAATCTACTGCGGCTACGTCTCAACTCGGAATCTACTGCGGCTACGTCTCAACTCTTAATCTACTGCGGCTACGTCTCAACTCGGAATCTACAGCGGCTACGTCTCAACTCGGAATCTACTGCGGCTACGACTCAACTCGGAATCTACTGCTGCTACGTCTCAGCTCGGAATCTACTGCGGCTACGTCTCAACTTGGAAACTACTGCGGCTACGACTCAACTCGGAATCTACTGCTGCTACGTCTCAGCTCGGAATCTACTGCGGCTACGTCTCAACTTGGAAACTACAGCGGCTACGACTCAACTCGGAATCTACAGCGGCTACGTCTCAACTCGGAATCTACTGCAGCTACGTCTCAACTCGGAATCTACTGCGGCTACATCTCAACTCGGAATCTACTGCGGCTAGGACTCAACTCGGAATCTACTGCGGCAACGACTCAACTCAGAATCTACTGCTGCTACGTCTAAACTCGGAATCTACTGCGGCTACGACTCAACTCGGAATCTACTGCTGCTACGTCTCAACTCGGAATCTACTGCGGCTACGTCTCAACACGGAATCTACTGCAGCAACGTCTCAACTCGGAATCTACTGTGGCTACGTCTCAAATCGGAATGTACTGCGGCTACGACTCAACTCGGAATCTACTGCGGCTAGGACTCAACTCGTAATCTACTGCGGCTAGGACTCAACTCGGAATCTACTGCAGCTACGTCTCAACTCGGAATCTACTGCAGCTAGGACTCAACTCGGAATCTACTGCAGCTACGTCTCAACTCGGAATCTACTGCAGCTACGTCTCAACTCGGAATCTACTGCGGCTAGGACTCAACTCGGAATCTACTGCGGCTATGTCACAACTCGGAATCTACTGCAGCTACGTCTCAACTCATAATCTACTGCGGCTATGTCTCAACTCTTAATCTACTGCGGCTACGTCTCAAATCGGAATCTACTGCGGCTACGTCTCAACTCGGAATCTACAGCGGCAACGACTCAACTCGGAATCTACTGCGGCAACGACTATACTCGGAATCTACTGCAGCTACGTCTCAACTCGGAATCTACTGCGGCTAGGACTCAACTCGGAATCTACAGCGGGTACGTCTCAACTCGGAATCTACAGCGGCTACGTCTCAACTCGGAATCTACTGCGGCTACGTCTCATCTCGGAATCTACTGCGGCTACGTCTCAACTCGGAATCTACCGCGGCAACGACTCAACTCGGAATCTACTGCGGCTACGACTCAACTCAGAATCTACTGCCTCTACGTCTCAACTCGGAATCGACTGCGGCTACGTCTCAACTCGGAATCTACTGCTGCTACGTCTCGGAATCTACTGCGGCTACGTCTCAACTCGGAATCTACTGCGGCAACGACTCAACTCAGAATCTACTGCGGCTACGACTCAACTCAGAATCTACTGCGGCAACGACTCAACTCAGAATCTACTGCGGCAACGACTCAACTCGGAATCTACTGCGGCTACGACTCAACTCGGAATCTACAGCGGCTACGACTCAACTCGGAATCTACTGCTGCTACGTCTCAGCTCGGAATCTACTGCGGCTACGTCTCAACTTGGAAACTACTGCGGCTACGACTCAACTCGGAATCTACTGCTGCTACGTCTCAGCTCGGAATCTACTGCGGCTACGTCTCAACTTGGAAACTACAGCGGCTACGACTCAACTCGGAATCTACAGCGGCTACGTCTCAACTCGGAATCTACTGCAGCTACGTCTCAACTCGGAATCTACTGCGGCTACATCTCAACTCGGAATCTACTGCGGCTAGGACTCAACTCGGAATCTACTGCGGCAACGACTCAACTCAGAATCTACTGCTGCTACGTCTAAACTCGGAATCTACTGCGGCTACGACTCAACTCGGAATCTACTGCTGCTACGTCTCAACTCGGAATCTACTGCGGCTACGTCTCAACACGGAATCTACTGCAGCAACGTCTCAACTCGGAATCTACTGCGGCTACGTCTCAAATCGGAATGTACTGCGGCTACGACTCAACTCGGAATCTACTGCGGCTAGGACTCAACTCGTAATCTACTGCGGCTAGGACTCAACTCGGAATCTACTGCAGCTACGTCTCAACTCGGAATCTACTGCAGCTAGGACTCAACTCGGAATCTACTGCAGCTACGTCTCAACTCGGAATCTACTGCACCTACGTCTCAACTCGGAATCTACTGCGGCTAGGACTCAACTCGGAATCTACTGCGGCTATGTCACAACTCGGAATCTACTGCAGCTACGTCTCAACTCGGAATCTACTGCGGCTATGTCTCAACTCTTAATCTACTGCGGCTACGTCTCAAATCGGAATCTACTGCGGCTACGTCTCAACTCGGAATCTACAGCGGCAACGACTCAACTCGGAATCTACTGCGGCAACGACTATACTCGGAATCTACTGCAGCTACGTCTCAACTCGGAATCTACTGCGGCTAGGACTCAACTCGGAATCTACATCGGCTACGTCTCAACTCGGAATCTACTGCGGCTACGTCTCATCTCGGAATCTACTGCGGCTACGTCTCAACTCGGAATCTACCGCGGCAACGACTCAACTCGGAATCTACTGCGGCTACGACTCAACTCAGAATCTACTGCCTCTACGTCTCAACTCGGAATCGACTGCGGCTACGTCTCAACTCGGAATCTACTGCTGCTACGTCTCGGAATCTACTGCGGCTACGTCTCAACTCGGAATCTACTGCGGCAACGACTCAACTCAGAATCTACTGCGGCTACGACTCAACTCAGAATCTACTGCGGCAACGACTCAACTCAGAATCTACTGCGGCAACGACTCAACTCGGAATCTACTGCGGCTACGACTCAACTCGGAATCTACAGCGGCTACGTCTCAACTCGGAATCTACTGCAGCTACGTCTCAACTCGGAATCTACTGCGGCTACATCTCAACTCGGAATCTACTGCGGCTAGGACTCAACTCGGAATCTACTGCGGCAACGACTCAACTCAGAATCTACTGCTGCTACGTCTAAACTCGGAATCTACTGCGGCTACGACTCAACTCGGAATCTACTGCTGCTACGTCTCAACTCGGAATCTACTGCGGCTACGTCTCAACACGGAATCTACTGCAGCAACGTCTCAACTCGGAATCTACTGCGGCTACGTCTCAAATCGGAATGTACTGCGGCTACGACTCAACTCGGAATCTACTGCGGCTAGGACTCAACTCGTAAACTACTGCGGCTAGGACTCAACTCGGAATCTACTGCAGCTACGTCTCAACTCGGAATCTACTGCAGCTAGGACTCAACTCGGAATCTACTGCAGCTACGTCTCAACTCGGAATCTACTGCAGCTACGTCTCAACTCGGAATCTACTGCGGCTAGGACTCAACTCGGAATCTACTGCGGCTATGTCACAACTCGGAATCTACTGCAGCTAGGACTCAACTCGGAATCTACTGCGGCTATGTCTCAGCTCTTAATCTACTGCGGCTACGTCTCAAATCGGAATCTACTGCGGCTACGTCTCAACTCGGAATCTACAGCGGCAACGACTCAACTCGGAATCTACTGCGGCAACGACTATACTCGGAATCTACTGCAGCTACGTCTCAACTCGGAATCTACTGCGGCTAGGACTCAACTCGGAGTCTACTGCGGCTACGTCTCAACTCGGAATCTACAGCGGCAACGACTCAACTCGGAATCTACTGCGGCTACGTCTCAACTCAGAAACTACAGCGGCTACGTCTCAACTTGGAATCTACTGCGGCTAGGTCTCAACTCGGAATCTACTGCGGATACGACTCAACTCGGAATCTACAGCGCCAAGGACTCAACACGAAATCTACTGCGGCTACGTCTCACCTCGGAATCTACAGCGGCTACGTATCAACTCGGAATCTACAGCGGCAACGACTCAACTCAGAATCAACTGCGGCTACGTCTCAACTCGGAATCTACTGCGGCTACGTCTCAACTCGGAATCTACTGCGGCAACGACTCAACTCAGAATATTCTGCGTCTAGGACTCAACTCAGAATCTACTGCTGCTACGTCTCAACTCGGAATCTACTGCGGCTACGTCTCATCTCGGAAACTACAGCGGCTACGTCTCAACTCGGAATCTACTGCGGCTACGTCTCAACTCGGAATCTACTGCGGCTACGTCTCGGAATCTACTGCGGCTACGTCTCAACTCGGAATCTACTGCGGCAACGACTCAACTCAGAATCTACTGCTGCTAGGACTCAACTCAGAATCTACTGCGGCTACATCTCAACTCGGAATCTACTGCGGCTGCATCTCGGAATCTACTGCGGCTACGTCTCAACTCGGAATCTACTGCGGAAACGTCTAAACTCGGAATCTACTGAGGCTAGGACTCAACTCGGAATCTACTGCGGCTACGACTCAACTTGGAATCTACTGCTGCTACGTCTCAACTCGGAATCTACTGCGGCTAGGACTCAACTCGGAATCTACATCGGCTACGTCTCAACTCGGAATCTACTGCGGCTACGTCTCATCTCGGAATCTACTGCGGCTACGTCTCAACTCGGAATCTACCGCGGCAACGACTCAACTCGGAATCTACTGCGGCAACGACTCAACTCGGAATCTACTGCGGCTACGTCTCAACTAGGAATCTACAGCTGCTACGTCTCAACTCGGAATCTACTGCGGCTAGGACTCAACTCGGAATCTACTGCGGCTACGTCTCAACTCGGAATCTACAGCGCCAAGGACTCAACTCGTAATCTACAGCGGCTACGTATCAACTCGGAATCTACAGCGGCAACGACTCAACTCGGAATCTACTGCTGCTACGTCTCAACTCGGAATCTACTGCGGCTACGACTCAACTCGGAATCTACTGCTGCTACGTCTCAACTCGGAATCTACTGCGGCTACGTCTCAACACGGAATCTACAGCAGCTTCGTCTCAACTCGGAATCTGCAGCGGCTACGTCTCAACTCGGAATCTACTGCGGCTAGGACTCAACTCGGAATCTACTGCGGCTAGGACTCAACTCGGAATCTACTGCTGCTACGTCTCAACACGGAATCTACTGCGGCTAGGACTCAACTCGGAATCTACTGCGGCTACGTCTCAACTCGGAATCTACAGCGGCTATGTCTCAACTCGGAATCTACTGCGGCTACGTCTCAACTCGGAATCTACTGCGGCTACGTCTCAACTCGGAATCTACTGCGGCTACGTCTCAACTCTTAATCTACTGCGGCTACGTCTCAACTCGGAATCTACTGCGGCTACGTCTCAACTCGGAATCTACAGCGGCAACGACTCAACTCGGAATCTACTGCACCAACGACTCAACTCGGAATCTACTGCGGCTACGTCTCAACTCGGAATCTACTGCGGCTACGTCTCAACTCGGAATCTACTGCGGCTACGTCTCAACTCTTAATCTACTGCGGCTACGTCTCAACTCGGAATCTACAGCGGCTACGTCTCAACTCGGAATCTACTGCGGCTACGACTCAACTCGGAATCTACTGCTGCTACGTCTCAGCTCGGAATCTACTGCGGCTACGTCTCAACTTGGAAACTACTGCGGCTACGACTCAACTCGGAATCTACTGCTGCTACGTCTCAGCTCGGAATCTACTGCGGCTACGTCTCAACTTGGAAACTACAGCGGCTACGACTCAACTCGGAATCTACAGCGGCTACGTCTCAACTCGGAATCTACTGCAGCTACGTCTCAACTCGGAATCTACTGCGGCTACATCTCAACTCGGAATCTACTGCGGCTAGGACTCAACTCGGAATCTACTGCGGCAACGACTCAACTCAGAATCTACTGCTGCTACGTCTAAACTCGGAATCTACTGCGGCTACGACTCAACTCGGAATCTACTGCTGCTACGTCTCAACTCGGAATCTACTGCGGCTACGTCTCAACACGGAATCTACTGCAGCAACGTCTCAACTCGGAATCTACTGCGGCTACGTCTCAAATCGGAATGTACTGCGGCTACGACTCAACTCGGAATCTACTGCGGCTACGACTCAACTCGTAATCTACTGCGGCTAGGACTCAACTCGGAATCTACTGCAGCTACGTCTCAACTCGGAATCTACTGCAGCTAGGACTCAACTCGGAATCTACTGCAGCTACGTCTCAACTCGGAATCTACTGCAGCTACGTCTCAACTCGGAATCTACTGCGGCTAGGACTCAACTCGGAATCTACTGCGGCTATGTCACAACTCGGAATCTACTGCAGCTACGTCTCAACTCGGAATCTACTGCGGCTATGTCTCAACTCTTAATCTACTGCGGCTACGTCTCAAATCGGAATCTACTGCGGCTACGTCTCAACTCGGAATCTACAGCGGCAACGACTCAACTCGGAATCTACTGCGGCAACGACTATACTCGGAATCTACTGCAGCTACGTCTCAACTCAGAATCTACTGCGGCTAGGACTCAACTCGGAATCTACAGCGGGTACGTCTCAACTCGGAATCTACAGCGGCTACGTCTCAACTCGGAATCTACTGCGGCTACGTCTCATCTCGGAATCTACTGCGGCTACGTCTCAACTCGGAATCTACCGCGGCAACGACTCAACTCGGAATCTACTGCGGCTACGACTCAACTCAGAATCTACTGCCTCTACGTCTCAACTCGGAATCGACTGCGGCTACGTCTCAACTCGGAATCTACTGCTGCTACGTCTCGGAATCTACTGCGGCTACGTCTCAACTCGGAATCTACTGCGGCAACGACTCAACTCAGAATCTACTGCGGCTACGACTCAACTCAGAATCTACTGCGGCAACGACTCAACTCAGAATCTACTGCGGCAACGACTCAACTCGGAATCTACTGCGGCTACGACTCAACTCGGAATCTACAGCGGCTACGACTCAACTCGGAATCTACTGCTGCTACGTCTCAGCTCGGAATCTACTGCGGCTACGTCTCAACTTGGAAACTACTGCGGCTACGACTCAACTCGGAATCTACAGCTGCTACGTCTCAGCTCGGAATCTACTGCGGCTACGTCTCAACTTGGAAACTACAGCGGCTACGACTCAACTCGGAATCTACAGCGGCTACGTCTCAACTCGGAATCTACTGCAGCTACGTCTCAACTCGGAATCTACTGCGGCTACATCTCAACTCGGAATCTACTGCGGCTAGGACTCAACTCGGAATCTACTGCGGCAACGACTCAACTCAGAATCTACTGCTGCTACGTCTAAACTCGGAATCTACTGCGGCTACGACTCAACTCGGAATCTACTGCTGCTACGTCTCAACTCGGAATCTACTGCGGCTACGTCTCAACACGGAATCTACTGCAGCAACGTCTCAACTCGGAATCTACTGCGGCTACGTCTCAAATCGGAATGTACTGCGGCTACGACTCAACTCGGAATCTACTGCGGCTAGGACTCAACTCGTAATCTACTGCGGCTAGGACTCAACTCGGAATCTACTGCAGCTACGTCTCAACTCGGAATCTACTGCAGCTAGGACTCAACTCGGAATCTACTGCAGCTACGTCTCAACTCGGAATCTACTGCACCTACGTCTCAACTCGGAATCTACTGCGGCTAGGACTCAACTCGGAATCTACTGCGGCTATGTCACAACTCGGAATCTACTGCAGCTACGTCTCAACTCGGAATCTACTGCGGCTATGTCTCAACTCTTAATCTACTGCGGCTACGTCTCAAATCGGAATCTACTGCGGCTACGTCTCAACTCGGAATCTACAGCGGCAACGACTCAACTCGGAATCTACTGCGGCAACGACTATACTCGGAATCTACTGCAGCTACGTCTCAACTCGGAATCTACTGCGGCTAGGACTCAACTCGGAATCTACATCGGCTACGTCTCAACTCGGAATCTACTGCGGCTACGTCTCATCTCGGAATCTACTGCGGCTACGTCTCAACTCGGAATCTACCGCGGCAACGACTCAACTCGGAATCTACTGCGGCTACGACTCAACTCAGAATCTACTGCCTCTACGTCTCAACTCGGAATCGACTGCGGCTACGTCTCAACTCGGAATCTACTGCTGCTACGTCTCGGAATCTACTGCGGCTACGTCTCAACTCGGAATCTACTGCGGCAACGACTCAACTCAGAATCTACTGCGGCTACGACTCAACTCAGAATCTACTGCGGCAACGACTCAACTCAGAATCTACTGCGGCAACGACTCAACTCGGAATCTACTGCGGCTACGACTCAACTCGGAATCTACAGCGGCTACGTCTCAACTCGGAATCTACTGCAGCTACGTCTCAACTCGGAATCTACTGCGGCTACATCTCAACTCGGAATCTACTGCGGCTAAGACTCAACTCGGAATCTACTGCGGCAACGACTCAACTCAGAATCTACTGCTGCTACGTCTAAACTCGGAATCTACTGCGGCTACGACTCAACTCTGAATCTACTGCTGCTACGTCTCAACTCGGAATCTACTGCGGCTACGTCTCAACACGGAATCTACTGCAGCAACGTCTCAACTCGGAATCTACTGCGGCTACGTCTCAAATCGGAATGTACTGCGGCTACGACTCAACTCGGAATCTACTGCGGCTAGGACTCAACTCGTAAACTACTGCGGCTAGGACTCAACTCGGAATCTACTGCAGCTACGTCTCAACTCGGAATCTACTGCAGCTAGGACTCAACTCGGAATCTACTGCAGCTACGTCTCAACTCGGAATCTACTGCAGCTACGTCTCAACTCGGAATCTACTGCGGCTAGGACTCAACTCGGAATCTACTGCGGCTATGCCACAACTCGGAATCTACTGCAGCTACGTCTCAACTCGGAATCTACTGCGGCTATGTCTCAGCTCTTAATCTACTGCGGCTACGTCTCAAATCGGAATCTACTGCGGCTACGTCTCAACTCGGAATCTACAGCGGCAACGACTCAACTCGGAATCTACTGCGGCAACGACTATACTCGGAATCTACTGCAGCTACGTCTCAACTCGGAATCTACTGCGGCTAGGACTCAACTCGGAGTCTACTGCGGCTACGTCTCAACTCGGAATCTACAGCGGCAACGACTCAACTCGGAATCTACTGCGGCTACGTCTCAACTCAGAAACTACAGCGGCTACGTCTCAACTTGGAATCTACTGCGGCTAGGTCTCAACTCGGAATCTACTGCGGATACGACTCAACTCGGAATCTACAGCGCCAAGGACTCAACACGAAATCTACTGCGGCTACGTCTCACCTCGGAATCTACAGCGGCTACGTATCAACTCGGAATCTACAGCGGCAACGACTCAACTCAGAATCAACTGCGGCTACGTCTCAACTCGGAATCTACTGCGGCTACGTCTCAACTCGGAATCTACTGCGGCAACGACTCAACTCAGAATATTCTGCGTCTAGGACTCAACTCAGAATCTACTGCTGCTACGTCTCAACTCGGAATCTACTGCGGCTACGTCTCATCTCGGAAACTACAGCGGCTACGTCTCAACTCGGAATCTACTGCGGCTACGTCTCAACTCGGAATCTACTGCGGCTACGTCTCGGAATCTACTGCGGCTACGTCTCAACTCGGAATCTACTGCGGCAACGACTCAACTCAGAATCTACTGCTGCTAGGACTCAACTCAGAATCTACTGCGGCTACATCTCAACTCGGAATCTACTGCGGCTGCATCTCGGAATCTACTGCGGCTACGTCTCAACTCGGAATCTACTGCGGAAACGTCTAAACTCGGAATCTACTGAGGCTAGGACTCAACTCGGAATCTACTGCAGCTACGACTCAACTTGGAATCTACTGCTGCTACGTCTCAACTCGGAATCTACTGCGGCTACGACTCAACTCGGAATCTACTGCGGCTATGTCTCAACTCAGAATCTACTGCAGCAACGTTTCAACTCAGAATCTACTGTGGCTAGGACTCAACTCGGAATCTACTGCGGCTAGGACTCTACTCGGAATCTACTGCGGCTAGGACTCAACTCGGAATCTACTGCGGCTACGTCTCATCTCGGAATCTACTGCGGCTACGTCTCAACTCGGAATCTACCGCGGCAACGACTCAACTCGGAATCTACTGCGGCTACGACTCAACTCAGAATCTACTGCCTCTACGTCTCAACTCGGAATCGACAGCGGCTACGTCTCAACTCGGAATCTACTGCTGCTACGTCTCGGAATCTACTGCGGCTACGTCTCAACTCGGAATCTACTGCGGCAACGACTCAACTCAGAATCTACTGCGGCTACGACTCAACTCAGAATCTACTGCGGCAACGACTCAACTCAGAATCTACTGCGGCAACGACTCAACTCGGAATCTACTGCGGCTACGACTCAACTCGGAATCTACAGCGGCTACGTCTCAACTCGGAATCTACTGCAGCTACGTCTCAACTCGGAATCTACTGCGGCTACATCTCAACTCGGAATCTACTGCGGCAACGACTCAACTCAGAATATTCTGCGTCTAGGACTCAACTCAGAATCTACTGCTGCTACGTCTCAACTCGGAATCTACTGCGGCTACGTCTCATCTCGGAAACTACAGCGGCTACGTCTCAACTCGGAATCTACTGCGGCTACGTCTCAACTCGGAATCTACTGCGGCTACGTCTCAACTCGGAATCTACTGCGGCAACGACTCAACTCAGAATATTCTGCGTCTAGGACTCAACTCAGAATATACTGCTGCTACGTCTCAACTCGGAATCTACTGCGGCTACGTCTCATCTCGGAAACTACAGCGGCTACGTCTCAACTCGGAATCTACTGCGGCTACGTCTCAACTCGGAATCTACTGCGGCTACGTCTCGGAATCTACTGCGGCTACGTCTCAACTCGGAATCTACTGCGGCAACGACTCAACTCGGAATCTACTGCGGCTAGGACTCTACTCGGAATCTACTGCGGCTAGGACTCAACTCGGAATCTACTGCGGCTCGGACTCAACTCGGAATCTACTGCAGCTACGTCTCAACTCGGAATCTACTGCAGCTAGGACTCAACTCGGAATCTACTGCAGCTACGTCTCAACTCGGAATCTACTGCAGCTACGTCTCAACTCGGAATCTACTGCGGCTAGGACTCAACTTGGAATCTACTGCGGCTATGTCACAACTCGGAATCTACTGCAGCTACGTCTCAACTCGGAATCTACTGCGGCTATGTCTCAACTCTTAATCTACTGCGGCTACGTCTCAACTCGGAATCTACTGCGGCTACGTCTCAACTCGGAATCTACAGCGGCAACGACTCAACTCGGAATCTACTGCGGCAACGACTATACTCGGAATCTACTGCGGCTACGTCTCAACTCGGAATCTACTGCGGCTACGTCTCAACTCGGAATCTGCAGCGGCAACGACTCAACTCCGAATCTACTGCGGCTACGACTCAACTCGGAATCTACAGCGGCAACGACTCAACTCGGAATCTACTGCGGCTACGTCTCAACTAGGAATCTACAGCTGCTACGTCTCCACTCGGAATCTACTGCGGCTAGGACTCAACTCGGAATCTACTGCGGCTACGTCTCAACTCGGAATCTACAGCGCCAAGGACTCAACTCGTAATCTACAGCGGCTACGTATCAACTCGGAATCTACAGCGGCAACGACTCAACTCGGAATCTACTGCTGCTACGTCTCAACTCGGAATCTACTGCGGCTACGACTCAACTCGGAATCTACTGCTGCTACGTCTCAACTCGGAATCTACTGCGGCTACGTCTCAACACGGAATCTACAGCAGCTTCGTCTCAACTCGGAATCTACAGCGGCTACGTCTCAACTCGGAATCTACTGCGGCTAGGACTCAACTCGGAATCTACTGCGGCTAGGACTCAACTCGGAATCTACTGCTGCTACGTCTCAACACGGAATCTACTGCGGCTAGGACTCAACTCGGAATCTACTGCGGCTACGTCTCAACTCGGAATCTACAGCGGCTACGTCTCAACTCGGAATCTACTGCGGCTACGTCTCAACTCGGAATCTACTGCGGCTACGTCTCAACGCGGAATCTACTGCGGCGACGTCTCAACTCTTAATCTACTGCGGCTACGTCTCAACTCGGAATCTACTGCGGCTACGTCTCAACTCGGAATCTACAGCGGCAACGACTCAACTCGGAATCTACTGCACCAACGACTCAACTCGGAATCTACTGCGGCTACGTCTCAACTCGGAATCTACTGCGGCTACGTCTCAACTCGGAATCTACAGCGGCTACGTCTCAACTTGGAAACTACTGCGGCTACGACTCAACTCGGAATCTACTGCTGCTACGTCTCAACTCGGAATCTACTGCGGCTACGACTCAACTCGGAATCTACAGCGCCAAGGACTCAACTCGGAATCTACTGCGGCTACGTCTCAACTCGGAATCTACAGCGGCTATGTCTCAACTCGGAATCTACTGCGGCTAGGACTCAACTCGGAATCTACTGTGGCTACGTCTCAACTCGGAATCTACAGCGCCAAGGACTCAACTCGTAATCTACAGCGGCTACGTATCAACTCGGAATCTACAGCGCCAAGGACTCAACTCGTAATCTACAGCGGCTACGTATCAACTCGGAATCTACAGCGGCAACGACTCAACTCGGAATCTACAGCGCCAAGGACTCAACTCGGAATCTACTGCGGCTACGTCTCAACTCGGAATCTACAGCGCCAAGGACTCAACTCGTAATCTACAGCGGCTACGTATCAACTCGGAATCTACAGCGGCAACGACTCAACTCGGAATCTACTGCTGCTACGTCTCAACTCGGAATCTACTGCGGCTACGACTCAACTCGGAATCTACTGCTGCTACGTCTCAACTCGGAATCTACTGCGGCTACGTCTCAACACGGAATCTACAGCAGCTTCGTCTCAACTCGGAATCTACAGCGGCTACGTCTCAACTCGGAATCTACTGCGGCTAGGACTCAACTCGGAATCTACTGCGGCTAGGACTCAACTCGGAATCTACTGCTGCTACGTCTCAACACGGAATCTACTGCGGCTAGGACTCAACTCGGAATCTACTGCGGCTACGTCTCAACTCGGAATCTACAGCGGCTACGTCTCAACTCGGAATCTACTGCGGCTACGTCTCAACTCGGAATCTACTGCGGCTACGTCTCAACGCGGAATCTACTGCGGCGACGTCTCAACTCTTAATCTACTGCGGCTACGTCTCAACTCGGAATCTACTGCGGCTACGTCTCAACTCGGAATCTACAGCGGCAACGACTCAACTCGGAATCTACTGCACCAACGACTCAACTCGGAATCTACTGCGGCTACGTCTCAACTCGGAATCTACTGCGGCTACGTCTCAACTCGGAATCTACAGCGGCTACGTCTCAACTTGGAAACTACTGCGGCTACGACTCAACTCGGAATCTACTGCTGCTACCTCTCAACTCGGAATCTACTGCGGCTACGACTCAACTCGGAATCTACAGCGCCAAGGACTCAACTCGGAATCTACTGCGGCTACGTCTCAACTCGGAATCTACAGCGGCTATGTCTCAACTCGGAATCTACTGCGGCTACGTCTCAACTCGGAATCTACTGTGGCCACGTCTCAACTCGGAATCTACAGCGCCAAGGACTCAACTCGTAATCTACAGCGGCTACGTATCAACACGGAATCTACAGCGGCAACGACTCAACTCGGAATCTACTGCGGCTACGTTTCAACTCGGAATATACTGCGGCTACGACTCAACTCAGAATCTACAGCGGCTACATCTCAACTCGTAATCTACTGCGGCTACGTCTCAACTCGGAATCTACAGCAGCTACGTCTCAACTCGGAATCTACAGCGGCTACGTCTCAACTCGGAATCTACTGCAGCTACGACTCAACTCGGAATCTACTGCGGCTACGTCTCAATTCGGAATCTACTGCGGCTAGGACTCAACTGGGAATCTACTGCGGCAACGACTCAACTCGGAATCTACAGCGGCTACGTCTCAACTCGGAATCTACTGCGGCTACGACTCAACTCGGAATCTACTGCTGCTACGTCTCAACTCGGAATCTACTGCGGCTACGTCTCAACTCGGAATATACTGCAGCTACGACTCAACTCGGAATCTACTGCTTCTACGTCTCAACTCGGAATCTAGTGCGGCTACGTCTCAACTCGGAATCTACTGCGGCTACGTCTCAACTCGGAATCTACTGCGGCTACGTCTCAACTCGGAATCTACTGCGGCTACGTCTCAACTCGGAATCTACCGCGGCAACGACTCAACTCGGAATCTACTGCGGCTACGACTCAACTCAGAATCTACTGCCGCTACATCTCAACTCGGAATCGACTGCGGCTACGTCTCAACTCGGAATCTACTGCGGCTAGGACTCAACTCGGAATCTACTGCGGCTATGTCACAACTCGGAATCTACTGCAGCTACGTCTCAACTCGGAATCTACTGCGGCTATGTCTCAACTCTTAATCTACTGCGGCTACGTCTCAAATCGGAATCTACTGCGGCTACGTCTCAACTCGGAATCTACAGCGGCAACGACTCAACTCGGAATCTACTGCGGCAACGACTATACTCGGAATCTACTGCAGCTACGTCTCAACTCGGAATCTACTGCGGCTAGGACTCAACTCGGAATCTACTGCGGCTACGTCTCAACTCGGAATCTACTGCGGCAACGACTCAACTCGGAATCTACTGCGGCTACGTCTCAACTCGGAAACTACAGCGGCTACGTCTCAACTTGGAATCTACTGCGGCTAGGTCTCAACTCGGAATCTACTGCGGATACGACTCAACTCGGAATCTACAGCGCCAAGGACTCAACTCGAAATCTACTGCGGCTACATCTCACCTCGGAATCTACAGCGGCTACGTATCAACTCGGAATCTACAGCGGCAACGACTCAACTCAGAATCAACTGCGGCTACGTCTCAACTCGGAATCTACAGCGGCTACGTCTCAACTCGGAATCTACTGCGGCTACGTCTCAACTCGGAATCTACTGCGGCTACGTCTCGGAATCTACTGCGGCTACGTCTCAACTCGGAATCTACTGCGGCAACGACTCAACTCAGAATATTCTGCGTCTAGGACTCAACTCAGAATCTACTGCTGCTACGTCTCAACTCGGAATCTACTGCGGCTACGTCTCATCTCGGAAACTACAGCGGCTACGTCTCAACTCGGAATCTACTGCGGCTACGTCTCAACTCGGAATCTACTGCGGCTACGTCTCGGAATCTACTGCGGCTACGTCTCAACTCGGAATCTACTGCGGCAACGACTCAACTCAGAATCTACTGCTGCTAGGACTCAATTCAGAATCTACTGCGGCTACATCTCAACTCGGAATCTACTGCGGCTGCATCTCGGAATCTACTGCGGCTACGTCTCAACTCGGAATCTACAGCGGAAACGTCTAAACTAGGAATCTACTGAGGCTAGGACTCAACTCGGAATCTACTGCGGCTACGACTCAACTTGGAATCTACTGCTGCTACGTCTCAACTCGGAATCTACTGCGGCTACGACTCAACTCGGAATCTACTGCGGCTACGTCTCAACTCGGTATCTACTGCGGCTACGTCTCAACTCGGAATCTACTGCAGCAACGTTTCAACTCAGAATCTACTGCGGCTAGGACTCAACTCGGAATCTACTGCGGCTAGGACTCTACTCGGAATCTACTGCGGCTAGGACTCAACTCGGAATCTACTGCGGCTAGGACTCAACTCGGAATCTACTGCAGCTACGTCTCAACTCGGAATCTACTGCAGCTAGGACTCAACTCGGAATCTACTGCAGCTACGTCTCAACTCGGAATCTACTGCAGCTACGTCTCAACTCGGAATCTACTGCGGCTAGGACTCAACTCGGAATCTACTGCGGCTATGTCACAACCCGGAATCTACTGCAGCTACGTCTCAACTCGGAATCTACTGCGGCTATGTCTCAACTCTTAATCTACTGCGGCTACGTCTCAACTCGGAATCTACTGCGGCTACGTCTCAACTCGGAATCTACAGCGGCAACGACTCAACTCGGAATCTACTGCGGCAACGACTATACTCGGAATCTACTGCGGCTACGTCTCAACTCGGAATCTACTGCGGCTACGTCTCAACTCGGAATCTGCAGCGGCAACGACTCAACTCGGAATCTACTGCGGCTACGACTCAACTCGGAATCTACAGCGCCAAGGACTCAACTCGGAATCTACTGCGGCTACGTCTCAACTAGGAATCTACAGCTTCTACGTCTCAACTCGGAATCTACTGCGGCTAGGACTCAACTCGGAATCTACTGCGGCTACGTCTCAACTCGGAATCTACAGCGCCAAGGACTCAACTCGTAATCTACAGCGGCTACGTATCAACTCGGAATCTACAGCGGCAACGACTCAACTCGGAATCTACTGCTGCTACGTCTCAACTCGGAATCTACTGCGGCTACGTCTCAACTCGGAATCTACAGCAGCTACGTCTCAACTCGGAATCTACTGCGGCTACGACTCAACTCAGAATCTACTGCGGCTAGGACTCAACTCGGAATCTACTGCTGCTACGTCTCAACACGGAATCTACTGCGGCTAGGACTCAACTCGGAATCTACTGCGGCTACGTCTCAACTCGGAATCTACAGCGGCTACGTCTCAACTCGGAATCTACTGCGGCTACGTCTCAACTCGGAATCTACTGCGGCTAGGACTCAACTCGGAATCTACTGCGGCTAGGACTCAACTCGGAATCTACTGCTGCTACGTCTCAACACGGAATCTACTGCGGCTAGGACTCAACTCGGAATCTACTGCGGCTACGTCTCAACTCGGAATCTACAGCGGCTACGTCTCAACTCGGAATCTACTGCGGCTACGTCTCAACTCGGAATCTACTGCGGCTACGTCTCAACTCGGAATCTACTGCGGCTACGTCTCAACTCTTAATCTACTGCGGCTACGTCTCAACTCGGAATCTACTGCGGCTACGTCTCAACTCGGAATCTACAGCGGCAACGACTCAACTCGGAATCTACTGCACCAACGACTCAACTCGGAATCTACTGCGGCTACGTCTCAACTCGGAATCTACAGCGGCTACGTCTCAACTCGGAATCTACTGCGGCTACGTCTCAACTCGGAATCTACTGCGGCTATGTCTCAACTCGGAATCTACTGCGGCTACGTCTCAACTCTTAATCTACTGTGGCTACGTCTCAACTCGGAATCTACTGCGGCTACGACTCAACTCGGAATCTACTGCTGCTACGTCTCAGCTCGGAATCTACTGCGGCTACGTCTCAACTTGGAAACTACTGCGGCTACGACTCAACTCGGAATCTACTGCTGCTACGTCTCAGCTCGGAATCTACTGCGGCTACGTCTCAACTTGGAAACTACAGCGGCTACGTCTCAACTCGGAATCTACTGCGGCTACGTCTCAACTCGGAATCTACTGCGGCTACGACTCAACTCTGAATCTACAGCGCCAAGGACTCAACTCGGAATCTACTGCGGCTACGTCTCAACTCGGAATCTACAGCGGCTATGTCTCAACTCGGAATCTACTGCGGCTAGGACTCAACTCGGAATCTACTGTGGCTACGTCTCAACTCTAAATCTACAGCGCCAAGGACTCAACTCGTAATCTACAGCGGCTACGTATCAACACGGAATCTACAGCGGCAACGACTCAACTCGGAATCTACTGCTGCTACGTCTCAACTCGGAATCTACTGCGGCTACGTCTCAACTCGGAATCTACAGCAGCTACGTCTCAACTCGGAATCTACAGCGGCTACGTCTCAACTCGGAATCTACTGCGGCTACGTCTCAACTCGGAATCTACTGCGGCTACGTCTCAACTCGGAATCTACTGCGGCTACGTCTCAACTCTTAATCTACTGCGGCTACGTCTCAACTCGGAATCTACTGCGGCTACGTCTCAACTCGGAATCTACAGCGGCAACGACTCAACTCGGAATCTACTGCACCAACGACTCAACTCGGAATCTACTGCGGCTACGTCTCAACTCGGAATCTACTGCGGCTACGTCTCAACTCGGAATCTACTGCGGCTACGTCTCAACTCGGAATCTACTGCGGCTATGTCTCAACTCGGAATCTACTGCGGCTACGTCTCAACTCTTAATCTACTGTGGCTACGTCTCAACTCGGAATCTACTGCGGCTACGACTCAACTCGGAATCTACTGCTGCTACGTCTCAGCTCGGAATCTACTGCGGCTACGTCTCAACTTGGAAACTACTGCGGCTACGACTCAACTCGGAATCTACTGCTGCTACGTCTCAGCTCGGAATCTACTGCGGCTACGTCTCAACTTGGAAACTACAGCGGCTACGTCTCAACTCGGAATCTACTGCGGCTACGACTCAACTCTGAATCTACAGCGCCAAGGACTCAACTCGGAATCTACTGCGGCTACGTCTCAACTCGGAATCTACAGCGGCTATGTCTCAACTCGGAATCTACTGCGGCTATGTCTCAACTCGGAATCTACTGCGGCTAGGACTCAACTCGGAATCTACTGTGGCTACGTCTCAACTCGGAATCTACAGCGCCAAGGACTCAACTCGTAATCTACAGCGGCTACGTATCAACACGGAATCTACAGCGGCAACGACTCAACTCGGAATCTACTGCGGCTACGTCTCAACTCGGAATCTACTGCGGCTACGACTCAACTCAGAATCTACAGCGGCTACATCTCAACTCGTAATCTACTGCGGCTACGTCTCAACTCGGAATCTACAGCAGCTACGTCTCAACTCGGAATCTACAGCGGCTACGTCTCAACTCGGAATCTACTGCAGCTACGACTCAACTCGGAATCTACTGCGGCTACGTCTCAATTCGGAATCTACTGCGGCTAGGACTCAACTCGGAATCTACTGCGGCAACGACTCAACTCGGAATCTACAGCGGCTACGTCTCAACTCGGAATCTACTGCGGCTACGACTCAACTCGGAATCTACTGCTGCTACGTCTCAACTCGGAATCTACTGCGGCTACGTCTCAACTCGGAATATACTGCAGCTACGACTCAACTCGGAATCTACTGCGGCTACGTCTCAACTCGGAATCTACTGCGGCTACGTCTCAACTCGGAATCTACTGCGGCTACGTCTCAACTCGGAATCTACTGCGGCTACGTCTCAACTCGGAATCTACCGCGGCAACGACTCAACTCGGAATCTACTGCGGCTACGACTCAACTCAGAATCTACTGCCGCTACATCTCAACTCGGAATCGACTGCGGCTACGTCTCAACTCGGAATCTACTGCTGCTACGTCTCGGAATCTACTGCGGCTACGTCTCAACTCGGAATCTACTGCGGCAACGACTCAACTTAGAATCTACTGCGGCTAGGACTCAACTCGGAATCTACTGCGGCAACGACTCAACTCAGAATCTACTGCGGCAATGACTCAACTCGGAATCTACTGCGGCTACGACTCAACTCAGAATCTACAGCGGCTACGTCTCATCTCGGAATCTACTGCGTCTACGTCTCAACTCGGAATCTACTGCGGCTACGACTCAACTCGGAATCTACAGCGGCTACGTCTCAACTCGGAATCTACAGCGGCTACGTCTCAACTCGGAATCTACAGTGGCTACGTCTCAACTCGGAATCTACTGCGGCTACGTCTCAACTCGGAATCTACTGCGGCTAGGACTCAACTCGGAATCTACTGCGGCAACGACTCAACTCAGAATCTACTGCGGCGACGTCTCAACTCTTAATCTACTGCGGCTACGACTCAACTCGGAATCTACTGCTGCTACGTCTCAACTCAGAATCTACTGCGGCTACGTCTCAACTCGGAATCTCCTGCAGCAACGTCTCAACTCGGAATCTACTGCGGCTACGTCTCAAATCGATATCTACTGCGGCTACGAATCAACTCGTAATCTACTGCGGCTAGGACTCAACTCGGAATCTACTGCGGCTAGGACTCAACTCGGAATCTACTGCAGCTACGTCTCAACTCGGAATCTACAGCGCCAAGGACTCAACTCGTAATCTACAGCGGCTACGTATCAACTCGGAATCTACAGCGGCAACGACTCAACTCGGAATCTACTGCTGCTACGTCTCAACTCGGAATCTACTGCGGCTACGTCTCAACTCGGAATCTACAGCAGCTACGTCTCAACTCGGAATCTACTGCGGCTACGACTCAACTCAGAATCTTCTGCGGCTAGGACTCAACTCGGAATCTACTGCGGCTACGTCTCAACTCGGAATCTACAGCAGCTACGTCTCAACTCGGAATCTACAGCGGCTACGTCTCAACTCGGAATCTACTGCGGCTAGGACTCAACTCGGAATCTACTGCGGCTAGGACTCAACTCGGAATCTACTGCTGCTACGTCTCAACACGGAATCTACTGCGGCTAGGACTCAACTCGGAATCTACTGCGGCTACGTCTCAACTCGGAATCTACAGCGGCTACGTCTCAACTCGGAATCTACTGCGGCTACGTCTCAACTCGGAATCTACTGCGGCTACGTCTCAACTCTTAATCTACTGCGGCTACGTCTCAACTCGGAATCTACTGCGGCTACGTCTCAACTCGGAATCTACAGCGGCAACGACTCAACTCGGAATCTACTGCACCAACGACTCAACTCGGAATCTACTGCGGCTACGTCTCAACTCGGAATCTACTGCGGCTACGTCTCAACTCGGAATCTACTGCGGCTATGTCTCAACTCGGAATCTACTGCGGCTATGTCTCAACTCGGAATCTACTGCGGCTACGTCTCAACTCTTAATCTACTGCGGCTACGTCTCAACTCGGAATCTACAGCGGCTACGTCTCAACTCGGAATCTACTGCGGCTACGACTCAACTCGGAATCTACTGCTGCTACGTCTCAGCTCGGAATCTACTGCGGCTACGTCTCAACTTGGAAACTACTGCGGCTACGACTCAACTCGGAATCTACTGCTGCTACGTCTCAGCTCGGAATCTACTGCGGCTACGTCTCAACTTGGAAACTACAGCGGCTACGTCTCAACTCGGAATCTACTGCGGCTACGTCTCAACTCGGAATCTACTGCGGCTACGACTCAACTCGGAATCTACAGCGCCAAGGACTCAACTCGGAATCTACTGCGGCTACGTCTCAACTCGGAATCTACAGCGGCTATGTCTCAACTCGGAATCTACTGCGGCTAGGACTCAACTCGGAATCTACTGTGGCTACGTCTCAACTCGGAATCTACAGCGCCAAGGACTCAACTCGTAATCTACAGCGGCTACGTATCAACACGGAATCTACAGCGGCAACGACTCAACTCGGAATCTACTGCGGCTACGTCTCAACTCGGAATCTACTGCGGCTACGACTCAACTCAGAATCTACAGCGGCTACATCTCAACTCGTAATCTACTGCGGCTACGTCTCAACTCGGAATCTACAGCAGCTACGTCTCAACTCGGAATCTACAGCGGCTACGTCTCAACTCGGAATCTACTGCAGCTACGACTCAACTCGGAATCTACTGCGGCTACGTCTCAATTCGGAATCTACTGCGGCTAGGACTCAACTCGGAATCTACTGCGGCAACGACTCAACTCGGAATCTACAGCGGCTACGTCTCAACTCGGAATCTACTGCGGCTACGACTCAACTCGGAATCTACTGCTGCTACGTCAACTCGGAATCTACTGCGGCTACGTCTCAACTCGGAATATACTGCAGCTACGACTCAACTCGGAATCTACTGCGGCTACGTCTCAACTCGGAATCTACTGCGGCTACGTCTCAACTCGGAATCTACTGCGGCTACGTCTCAACTCGGAATCTACCGCGGCAACGACTCAACTCGGAATCTACTGCGGCTACGACTCAACTCAGAATCTACTGCCGCTACATCTCAACTCGGAATCGACTGCGGCTACGTCTCAACTCGGAATCTACTGCTGCTACGTCTCGGAATCTACTGCGGCTACGTCTCAACTCGGAATCTACTGCGGCAACGACTCAACTTAGAATCTACTGCGGCTAGGACTCAACTCGGAATCTACTGCGGCAACGACTCAACTCAGAATCTACTGCGGCAATGACTCAACTCGGAATCTACTGCGGCTACGACTCAACTCGGAATCTACAGCGGCTACGTCTCAACTCGGAATCTACAGCGGCTACGTCTCAACTCGGAATCTACAGTGGCTACGTCTCAACTCGGAATCTACTGCGGCTACGTCTCAACTCGGAATCTACTGCGGCTAGGACTCAACTCGGAATCTACTGCGGCAACGACTCAACTCAGAATCTACTGCTGCTACTTCTCAACTCGGAATCTACTGCGGCTACGACTCAACTCGGAATCTACTGCTGCTACGTCTCAACTCAGAATCTACTGCGGCTACGTCTCAACTCGGAATCTCCTGCAGCAACGTCTCAACTCGGAATCTACTGCGGCTAAGTCTCAAATCGATATCTACTGCGGCTACGACTCAACTCGTAATCTACTGCGGCTAGGACTCAACTCGGAATCTACTGCGGCTAGGACTCAACTCGGAATCTACTGCAGCTACGTCTCAACTGGGAATCTACTGCAGCTAGGACTCAACTCGGAATCTACTGCAGCTACGTCTCAACTCGGAATCTACTGCAGCTACGTCTCAACTCGGAAACTACTGCGGCTAGGACTCAACTCGGAGTCTACTGCGGCTATGTCACAGCTTGGAATCAACTGCAGCTACGTCTCAACTCGGAATCTACTGCGGCTATGTCTCAACTCTTAATCTACTGCGGCTACGTCTCAACTCGGAATCTACTGCGGCTACGTCTCAACTCGGAATCTACAGCGGCAACGACTCAACTCGGAATCTACTGCGGCAACGACTAAACTCGGAATCTACTGCGGCTACGTCTCAACTCGGAATCTACTGCGGCTACGTCTCAACTCGGAATCTACTGCGGCAACGACTCAACTCGTAATCTACTGCGGCTACGTCTCAACTCGGAATCTGCAGCGGCTACGTCTCAACTCGGAATCTACTGCGGCTAGGACTCAACTCGGAATCTACTGCGGCTACGTCTCAGCTCGGAATCTTCTGCGGCTACGTCTCAACTCGGAAACTACAGCGGCTACGTCTCAACTCGGAATCTACTGCGGCTACGTCTCAACTCGGAATCTACTGCGGCTACGACTCAACTCGGAATCTATAGCGCCAAGGACTCAACTCGGAATCTACTGCGGCTACGTCTCAACTTGGAATCTACTGCGGCTACGTCTCAACTCGGAATCTACTGCGGCTACGACTCAACTCGGAATCTACTGCTGCTACGTCTCAACTCGGAATCTACTGTGGCTATGTCTCAACTCGGAATCTACAGCGGCTACGTCTCAACTCGGAATCTAATGCGGCTACGACTCAACTCGGAATCTACTGCTGCTACGTCTCAGCTCGGAATCTACTGCGGCTACGTCTCAACTTGGAAACTACAGCGGCTACGTCTCAACTCGGAATCTACTGCGGCTACGTCTCAACTCGGAATCTACTGCGGCTACGACTCAACTCGGAATCTACAGCGCCAAGGACTCAACTCGGAATCTACTGCGGCTACGTATCAACTCGGAATCTACAGCGGCTATGTCTCAACTCGGAATCTTCTGCGGCTACGTCTCAACTCGGAATCTACTGCGGCTATGTCTCATCTCGGAATCTACTGCGGCTACGTCTCAACTCGGAATCTACCGCGGCAACGACTCAACTCGGAATCTACTGCGGCTACGACTCAACTCAGAATCTACTGCCGCTACGTCTCAACTCGGAATCGACTGCGGCTACGTCTCAACTAGGAATCTACTGATGCTACGTCTCGGAATCTACTGCGGCTACGTCTCAACTCGGAATCTACTGCGGCAACGACTCAACTCAGAATCTACTGCGGCTAGGACTCAACTCGGAATCTACTGCGGCAACGACTCAACTCAGAATCTACTGCGGCAATGACACAACTCGGAATCTACAGCGGCTACGTCTAAACTCGGAATCTACTGCGGCTACGTCTCAACTCGGAATCTACTGCGGCTACGTCTCAACTCGGAATCTACAGTGGCTACGTCTCAACTCGGAATCTACTGCAGCTACATCTCAACTCGGAATGTACAGCGGCAACGACTCAACTCGGAATTTACTGCGGCTACGTCTCAACTCGGAATCTACTGCGGCTACGACTCAACTCAGAATCTACAGCGGCTACATCTCAACTCGTAATCTACTGCGGCTACGTCTCAACTCGGAATCTACAGCAGCTACGTCTCAACTCGGAATCTACATCGGCTACGTCTCAACTCGGAATCTACTGCGGCTACGACTCAACTCGGAATCTACTGCTGCTACGTCTCAACTCGGAATCTACTGTGGCTACGTCTCAACTCGGAATCTACAGCGGCTACGTCTCAACTCGGAATCTAATGCGGCTACGACTCAACTCGGAATCTACTGCTGCTACGTCTCAGCTCGGAATCTACTGCGGCTACGTCTCAACTTGGAAACTACAGCGGCTACGTCTCAACTCGGAATCTACTGCGGTTACGTCTCAACTCGGAATCTACTGCGGCTACGACTCAACTCGGAATCTACAGCGCCAAGGACTCAACTCGGAATCTACTGCGGCTACGTATCCACTCGGAATCTACAGCGGCTATGTCTCAACTCGGAATCTTCTGCGGCTACGTCTCAACTCGGAATCTACTGCGGCTATGTCTCATCTCGGAATCTACTGCGGCTACGTCTCAACTCGGAATCTACTGCGGCAACGACTCAACTCGGAATCTACTGCGGCTACGACTCAACTCAGAATCTACTGCCGCTACGTCTCAACTCGGAATCGACTGCGGCTACGTCTCAACTAGGAATCTACTGCTGCTACGTCTCGGAATCTACTGCGGCTACGTCTCAACTCGGAATCTACTGCGGCAACGACTCAACTCAGAATCTACTGCGGCTAGGACTCAACTCGGAATCTACTGCGGCAACGACTCAACACAGAATCTACTGCGGCAATGACTCAACTCGGAATCTACTGCGGCTACGACTCAACTCGGAATCTACAGCGGCTACGTCTAAACTCGGAATCTACTGCGGCTACGTCTCAACTCGGAATCTACTGCGGCTACGTCTCAAATCGGAATCTACAGTGGCTACGTCTCAACTCGGAATCTACTGCGGCTACATCTCAACTCGGAATGTACAGCGGCAACGACTCAACTCGGAATCTACTGCGGCTACGTCTCAACTCGGAATCAACTGCGGCTACGACTCAACTCAGAATCTACAGCGGCTACATCTCAACTCGTAATCTACTGCGGCTACGTCTCAACTCGGAATCTACAGCAGCTACGTCTCAACTCGGAATCTACATCGGCTACGTCTCAACTCGGAATCTACTGCGGCTACGACTCAACTCGGAATCTACTGCGGCTACGTCTCAACTCGGAATCTACTGCAGCTACGTCTCAACTCGGTATCTACTGCGGCTAGGACTCAACTCGGAATCTACTGCGGCAACGACTCAACTCGGAATCTACTGCTGCTACGTCTCAATTCGGAATCTACTGCGGCTACGACTCAACTCGGAATCTACTGCTGCTACGTCTCAACTCGGAATCTACTGCGGCTACGTGTCAACTCGGAATATACTGCAGCTACGACTCAACTCGGAATCTACTGCGGCTACGTCTCAACTCGGAAACTACAGCGGCTACGTCTCAACTCGGAATCTACTGCGGCTACGTCTCAACTCGGAATCTACTGCGGCTATGTCTCGGAATCTACTGCGGCTACGTCTCAACTCGGAATCTACTGCGGCAACGACTCAACTCAGAATCTACTGCTGCTAGGACTCAACTAGGAATCTACTGCGGCTACATCTCAACTCGTAATCTACTGCGGCTGCATCTCGGAATCTACTGCTGCTACGTCTCAACTCGGAATCTACTGCGGCTACGACTCAACTCAGAATTTACTGCGGCTAGGACTCAACTCGGAAACTACAGCGGCTAGGACTAAACTCGGAATCTAATGCAGCTACGTCTCAACTCGGAATCTACTGCGGCTACGTCTCAACTCGGAATCTACTGCGGCTAGGACTCAACTCGGAATCTACTACGGCTACGACTCAACTCGGAATCTACTGCTGCTACGTCTCAACTCGGAATCTACTGCGGCTACGACTAACTAGGAATCTACTGCTGCTACGTCTCAACTCGGAATCTACTGCGGCTACGTCTCAACTCGGAATCTACTGCAGCAACGTTTCAACTCAGAATCTACTGCGGCTACATCTCAAATCGGAATCTACTGCGGCTACGACAACTCGGATTCTACTTCGGCTAGGACTCAACTCAAAATCTACTGCGGCTAGGACTCAACTCGGAATCTACTGCTGCTACGTCTCAACACGGAATCTACTGCGGCTAGGACTCAACACGGAATCTACAGCGGCTACGTCTCAACTCGGAATCTACTGCGGCTACGTCTCAACTCGGAATCTACCGCGGCAACGATTCAACTCGGAATCTACTGCGGCTACGACTCAACTCAGAATCTACTGCCGCTACGTCTCAACTCGGAATTGACTGCGGCTACGTCTCAACTCGGAATCTACAGCGGCTACGTCTCAACTCGGAATCTACAGCGGCTACGTCTCAACTCGGAATCTACTGCGGCAACGACTCAACTTAGAATCTACTGCGGCTAGGACTCAACTCTAAATCTACTGCGGCAACGACTCAACTCAGAATCTACTGCGGAAACGACTCAACTCGGAAACTACTGCGGCTACGACTCAACTCAGAATCTATAGCGGCTACGTCTCAACTCGGAATCTACTGCGGCTACGTGTCAACTCGGAATCTACTGCGGCTACGACTCAACTCGGAATCTACTGCGGCTACGTCTCAACTCGGAATCTACAGCGGCTACGTCTCAACTCGGAATCTACAGTGGCTACGTCTCAACTCGGAATCTACTGCGGCTACGTCTCAACTCGGAATCTACTGCGGCTAGGACTCAACTCGGAATCTACTGCGGCAACGACTCAACTCAGAATCTACTGCTGCTACGTCTCAACTCGGAATCTACTGCGGCTACGACTCAACTCGGAATCTACTGCTGCTACGTCTCAACTCGGAATCTACTGCGGCTACGTCTCAACTCGGAATCTACTGCAGCAACGTCTCAACTCGGAATCTACTGCGGCTACGTCTCAAATCGGAATCTACTGCGGCTACGACTCAACTCGGAATCTACTGCGGCTAGGACTCAACTCGGAATCTACTGCGGCTAGGACTCAACTCGGAATCTACTGCAGCTACGTCTCAACTCGGAATCTACTGCGGCTACGACTCAACTCGGAATCTACTGCTGCTACGTCTCAACTCGGAATCTACTGCGGCTACGTCTCAACTCGGAATCTACTGCAGCAACGTCTCAACTCGGAATCTACTGCGGCTACGTCTCAAATCGGAATCTACTGCGGCTACGACTCAACTCGGAATCTACTGCGGCTAGGACTCAACTCGGAATCTACTGCGGCTACGACTCAACTCGGAATCTACTGCAGCTACGTCTCAACTCGGAATCTACTGCAGCTAGGACTCAACTCGGAATCTACTGCAGCTACGTCTCAACTCGGAATCTACTGCGGCTACGACTCAACTCGGAATCTACTGCGGCTATGTCACAGCTCGGAATCTACTGCAGCTACATCTCAACTCGGAATCTACTGCGGCTATGTCTCAACTCTTAATCTACTGCGGCTACGTCTCAACTCGGAATCTACTGCGGCTACGTCTCAACTCGGAATCTACAGCGGCAACGACTCAACTCGGAATCTACTGCGGCAACGACTCAACTCGGAATCTACTGCGGCTACGTCTCAACTCGGAATCTACTGCGGCTACGTCTCAACTCGGAATCTACTGCGACAATGACTCAACTCGGAATCTACTGCGGCTACGTCTCAACTCGGAATATACAGCGGCTACGTCTCAACTCGGAATCTACTGCGGCTACGTCTCAACTCGGGATCTACTGCGGCTACGTCTCAACTCGGAATCTACTGCGGCTACGACTCAACTCGGAATCTACAGCGCCAAGGACTCAACTCGGAATCTACTGCGGCTACGTCTCAACTCGGAATCTGCAGCGGCTACGTCTCAACTCGGAATCTACTGCGGCGAGGACTCAACTCGGAATCTACTGCGGCTACGTCTCAACTCGGAATCTACAGCGCCAAGGACTCAACTCGGAATCTACAGCGGCTACGTATCAACTCGGAATCTACAGCGGCAACGACTCAACTCGGAATCTACTGCAGCTACGTCTCAACTCGGAATCTACAGCGGCTACGTCTCAACTCGGAATCTACTGCGGCTACGTCTCAACTTGGAATCTACTGCGGCTACGTCTCGGAATCTACTGCGGCAACGTTTCAACTCAGAATCTGCTGCGGCAAAGACTCAACTCAGAATCTACTGCGGCTAGGACTCAACTCAGAATCTACTGCTGCTACGTCTCAACTCGGAATCGACTGCGGCTACGTCTCAACTCGGAATCTACTGCTGCTACGTCTCGGAATCTACTGCGGCTAGGTCTCAACTCGGAATCTACTGCGGCAACGACTCAACTCGGAATCTACAGCGGCTACGTCTCAACTCGGAATCTACTGCTGCTACGTCTCAACTCGGAATCTACTGCGGCTACGACTCAACTCGGAATCTCCTGCGGCTACGTATCAACTCGGAATCTACTGCGGCTACGTCTCAACTCGGAATCTACTGCGGCTAGGACTCAACTCGGAATCTACTGTGGCTACGTCTCAACTCGGAATCTACAGCGCCAAGGACTCAACTCGTAATCTACAGCGGCTACGTATCAACACGGAATCTACAGCGGCAACGACTCAACTCGGAATCTACTGCGGCTACGTCTCAACTCGGAATCTACTGCGGCTACGACTCAACTCAGAATCTACAGCGGCTACATCTCAACTCGTAATCTACTGCGGCTACGTCTCAACTCGGAATCTACATCAGCTACGTCTCAACTCGGAATCTACAGCGGCTACGTCTCAACTCGGAATCTACTGCAGCTACGACTCAACTCGGAATCTACTGCGGCTACGTCTCAATTCGGAATCTACTGCGGCTAGGACTCAACTCGGAATCTACTGCGGCAACGACTCAACTCGGAATCTACAGCGGCTACGTCTCAACTCGGAATCTACTGCAGCTACGTCTCAACTCGGAATATACTGCAGCTACGACTCAACTCGGAATCTACTGCGGCTACGTCTCAACTCGGAATCGACTGCGGCTACGTCTCAACTCGGAATCTACTGCTGCTACGTCTCGGAATCTACTGCGGCTACATCTCAACTCGGAATCTACTGCGGCAACGACTCAACTTAGAATCTACTGCGGCTAGGACTCAACTCGGAATCTACTGCGGCAACGACTCAACTCAGAATCTACTGCGGCAATGACTCAACTCGGAATCTACTGCGGCTACGACTCAACTCAGAATCTACAGCGGCTACGTCTCATCTCGGAATCTACTGCGTCTACGTCTCAACTCGGAATCTACTGCGGCTACGACTCAACTCGGAATCTACAGCGGCTACGTCTCAACTCGGAATCTACAGCGGCTACGTCTCAACTCGGAATCTACAGTGGCTACGTCTCAACTCGGAATCTACTGCGGCTACGTCTCAACTCGGAATCTACTGCGGCTAGGACTCAACTCGGAATCTACTGCGGCAACGACTCAACTCAGAATCTACTGCTGCTACTTCTCAACTCGGAATCTACTGCGGCTACGACTCAACTCGGAATCTACTGCTGCTACGTCTCAACTCAGAATCTACTGCGGCTACGTCTCAACTCGGAATCTCCTGCAGCAACGTCTCAACTCGGAATCTACTGCGGCTACGTCTCAAATCGATATCTACTGCGGCTACGAATCAACTCGTAATCTACTGCGGCTAGGACTAAACTCGGAATCTACTGCGGCTAGGACTCAACTCGGAATCTACTGCAGCTACGTCTCAACTCGGAATCTACAGCGCCAAGGACTCAACTCGTAATCTACAGCGGCTACGTATCAACTCGGAATCTACAGCGGCAACGACTCAACTCGGAATCTACTGCTGCTACGTCTCAACTCGGAATCTACTGCGGCTACGTCTCAACTCGGAATCTACAGCAGCTACGTCTCAACTCGGAATCTACTGCGGCTACGACTCAACTCAGAATCTACAGCGGCTACATCTCAACTCGTAATCTACTGCGGCTACGTCTCAACTCGGAATCTACATCAGCTACGTCTCAACTCGGAATCTACAGCGGCTACGTCTCAACTCGGAATCTACTGCAGCTACGACTCAACTCGGAATCTACTGCGGCTACGTCTCAATTCGGAATCTACTGCGGCTAGGACTCAACTCGGAATCTACTGCGGCAACGACTCAACTCGGAATCTACAGCGGCTACGTCTCAACTCGGAATCTACTGCAGCTACGTCTCAACTCGGAATATACTGCAGCTACGACTCAACTCGGAATCTACTGCGGCTACGTCTCAACTCGGAATCTACTGCGGCTACGTCTCAACTCGGAATCTACTGCGGCTACGTCTCAACTCGGAATCTACCGCGGCAACGACTCAACTCGGAATCTACTGCGGCTACGACTCAACTCAGAATCTACTGCCGCTACATCTCAACTCGGAATCGACTGCGGCTACGTCTCAACTCGGAATCTACTGCTGCTACGTCTCGGAATCTACTGCGGCTACATCTCAACTCGGAATCTACTGCGGCTACATCTCAACTCGGAATCTACTGCGGCAACGACTCAACTTAGAATCTACTGCGGCTAGGACTCAACTCGGAATCTACTGCGGCAACGACTCAACTCAGAATCTACTGCGGCAATGACTCAACTCGGAATCTACTGCGGCTACGACTCAACTCAGAATCTACAGCGGCTACGTCTCATCTCGGAATCTACTGCGTCTACGTCTCAACTCGGAATCTACTGCGGCTACGACTCAACTCGGAATCTACAGCGGCTACGTCTCAACTCGGAATCTACAGCGGCTACGTCTCAACTCGGAATCTACAGTGGCTACGTCTCAACTCGGAATCTACTGCGGCTACGTCTCAACTCGGAATCTACTGCGGCTAGGACTCAACTCGGAATCTACTGCGGCAACGACTCAACTCAGAATCTACTGCTGCTACTTCTCAACTCGGAATCTACTGCGGCTACGACTCAACTCGGAATCTACTGCTGCTACGTCTCAACGCAGAATCTACTGCGGCTACGTCTCAACTCGGAATCTCCTGCAGCAACGTCTCAACTCGGAATCTACTGCGGCTACGTCTCAAATCGATATCTACTGCGGCTACGAATCAACTCGTAATCTACTGCGGCTAGGACTAAACTCGGAATCTACAGCGCCAAGGACTCAACTCGTAATCTACAGCGGCTACGTCTCAACTCGGAATCTACAGCGGCAACGACTCAACTCGGAATCTACTGCTGCTACGTCTCAACTCGGAATCTACTGCGGCTACGTCTCAACTCGGAATCTACAGCAGCTACGTCTCAACTCGGAATCTACTGCGGCTACGACTCAACTCAGAATCTACTGCGGCTAGGACTCAACTCGGAATCTACTGCGGCTACGTCTCAACTCGGAATCTACAGCAGCTACGTCTCAACTCGGAATCTACAGCGGCTACGTCTCAACTCGGAATCTACTGCGGCTAGGACTCAACTCGGAATCTACTGCGGCTAGGACTCAACTCGGAATCTACTGCTGCTACGTCTCAACTCGGAATCTACTGCGGCTACGACTCAACTCGGAATCTACAGCGGCTACGTCTCAACTCGGAATCTACAGCGGCTACGTCTCAACTCGGAATCTACAGTGGCTACGTCTCAACTCGGAATCTACTGCGGCTACGTCTCAACTCGGAATCTACTGCGGCTAGGACTCAACTCGGAATCTACTGCGGCAACGACTCAACTCAGAATCTACTGCTGCTACTTCTCAACTCGGAATCTACTGCGGCTACGACTCAACTCGGAATCTACTGCGGCTACGTCTCAACTCGGAATCTACTGCGGCTACGTCTCAACTCGGAATCTACTGCGGCTACGTCTCAACTCGGAATCTACTGCGGCTATGTCTCAACTCGGAATCTACTGCGGCTACGTCTCAACTCTTAATCTACTGCGGCTACGTCTCAACTCGGAATCTACAGCGGCTACGTCTCAACTCGGAATCTACTGCGGCTACGACTCAACTCGGAATCTACTGCTGCTTCGTCTCAGCTCGGAATCTACTGCGGCTACGTCTCAACTTGGAAACTACTGCGGCTACGACTCAACTCGGAATCTACTGCTGCTACGTCTCAGCTCGGAATCTACTGCGGCTACGTCTCAACTTGGAAACTACAGCGGCTACGTCTCAACTCGGAATCTACTGCGGCTACGTCTCAACTCGGAATCTACTGCGGCTACGACTCAACTCGGAATCTACAGCGCCAAGGACTCAACTCGGAATCTACTGCGGCTACGTCTCAACTCGGAATCTACAGCGGCTATGTCTCAACTCGGAATCTACTGCGGCTAGGACTCAACTCGGAATCTACTGTGGCTACGTCTCAACTCGGAATCTACAGCGCCAAGGACTCAACTCGTAATCTACAGCGGCTACGTATCAACACGGAATCTACAGCGGCAACGACTCAACTCGGAATCTACTGCGGCTACGTCTCAACTCGGAATCTACTGCGGCTACGACTCAACTCAGAATCTACAGCGGCTACATCTCAACTCATAATCTACTGCGGCTACGTCTCAACTCGGAATCTACAGCAGCTACGTCTCAACTCGGAATCTACAGCGGCTACGTCTCAACTCGGAATCTACTGCAGCTACGACTCAACTCGGAATCTACTGCGGCTACGTCTCAATTCGGAATCTACTGCGGCTAGGACTCAACTCGGAATCTACTGCGGCAACGACTCAACTCGGAATCTACAGCGGCTACGTCTCAACTCGGAATCTACTGCGGCTACGACTCAACTCGGAATCTACTGCTGCTACGTCTCAACTCGGAATCTACTGCGGCTACGTCTCAACTCGGAATATACTGCAGCTACGACTCAACTCGGAATCTACTGCGGCTACGTCTCAACTCGGAATCTACTGCGGCTACGTCTCAACTCGGAATCTACTGCGGCTACGTCTCAACTCGGAATCTACCGCGGCAACGACTCAACTCGGAATCTACTGCGGCTACGACTCAACTCGGAATCTACTGCCGCTACATCTCAACTCGGAATCGACTGCGGCTACGTCTCAACTCGGAAACTACTGCTGCTACGTCTCGGAATCTACTGCGGCTACGTCTCAACTCGGAATATACTGCGGCAACGACTCAACTTAGAATCTACTGCGGCTAGGACTCAACTCGGAATCTACTGCGGCAACGACTCAACTCAGAATCTACTGCGGCAATGACTCAACTCGGAATCTACTGCGGCTACGACTCTACTCAGAATCTACAGCGGCTACGTCTCATCTCGGAATCTACTGCGTCTACGTCTCAACTCGGAATCTACTGCGGCTACGACTCAACTCGGAATCTACAGCGGCTACGTCTCAACTCGGAATCTACAGCGGCTACGTCTCAACTCGGAATCTACAGTGGCTACGTCTCAACTCGGAATCTACTGCGGCTACGTCTCAACTCGGAATCTACTGCGGCTAGGACTCAACTCGGAATCTACTGCGGCAACGACTCAACTCAGAATCTACTGCTGCTACTTCTCAACTCGGAATCTACTGCGGCTACGACTCAACTCGGAATCTACTGCTGCTACGTCTCAACTCAGAATCTACTGCGGCTACGTCTCAACTCGGAATCTCCTGCAGCAACGTCTCAACTCGGAATCTACTGCGGCTACGTCTCAAATCGATATCTACTGCGGCTACGACTCAACTCGTAATCTACTGCGGCTAGGACTCAACTCGGAATCTACTGCGGCTAGGACTCAACTCGGAATCTACTGCAGCTACGTCTCAACTGGGAATCTACTGCAGCTAGGACTCAACTCGGAATCTACTGCAGCTACGTCTCAACTCGGAATCTACTGCAGCTACGTCTCAACTCGGAAACTACTGCGGCTAGGACTCAACTCGGAATCTACTGCGGCTATGTCACAGCTTGGAATCTACTGCAGCTACGTCTCAACTCGGAATCTACTGCGGCTATGTCTCAACTCTTAATCTACTGCGGCTACGTCTCAACTCGGAATCTACTGCGGCTACGTCTCAACTCGGAATCTACAGCGGCAACGACTCAACTCGGAATCTACTGCGGCAACGACTAAACTCGGAATCTACTGCGGCTACGTCTCAACTCGGAATCTACTGCGGCTACGTCTCAACTCGGAATCTACAGCGGCAACGACTCAACTCGGAATCTACTGCGGCTACGTCTCAACTCGGAATCTGCAGCGGCTACGTCTCAACTCGGAATCTACTGCGGCTAGGACTCAACTCGGAATCTACTGCGGCTACGTCTCAGCTCGGAATCTTCTGCGGCTACGTCTCAACTCGGAAACTACAGCGGCTACGTCTCAACTCGGAATCTACTGCGGCTACGTCTCAACTCGGAATCTACTGCGGCTACGACTCAACTCGGAATCTATAGCGCCAAGGACTCAACTCGGAATCTACTGCGGCTACGTCTCAACTCGGAATCTACTGCGGCTACGTCTCAACTCGGAATCTACTGCGGCTACGACTCAACTCGGAATCTACTGCTGCTACGTCTCAACTCGGAATCTACTGTGGCTATGTCTCAACTCGGAATCTACAGCGGCTACGTCTCAACTCGGAATCTAATGCGGCTACGACTCAACTCGGAATCTACTGCTGCTACGTCTCAGCTCGGAATCTACTGCGGCTACGTCTCAACTTGGAAACTACAGCGGCTACGTCTCAACTCGGAATCTACTGCGGCTACGTCTCAACTCGGAATCTACTGCGGCTACGACTCAACTCGGAATCTACAGCGCCAAGGACTCAACTCGGAATCTACTGCGGCTACGTATCAACTCGGAATCTACAGCGGCTATGTCTCAACTCGGAATCTTCTGCGGCTACGTCTCAACTCGGAATCTACTGCGGCTATGTCTCATCTCGGAATCTACTGCGGCTACGTCTCAACTCGGAATCTACCGCGGCAACGACTCAACTCGGAATCTACTGCGGCTACTACTCAACTCAGAATCTACTGCCGCTACGTCTCGGAATCTACTGCGGCTACGTCTCAACTCGGAATCTACTGCGGCAACGACTCAACTCAGAATCTACTGCGGCTAGGACTCAACTCGGAATCTACTGCGGCAACGACTCAACTCAGAATCTACTGCGGCAATGACTCAACTCGGAATCTACAGCGGCTACGTCTCAACTCAGAATCTACTGCGGCTACGTCTCAACTCGGAATCTACTGCGGCTACGTCTCAACTCGGAATCTACAGTGGCTACGTCTCAACTCGGAATCTACTGCGGCTACATCTCAACTCGGAATGTACAGCGGCAACGACTCAACTCGGAATCTACTGCGGCTACGTCTCAACTCGGAATCTACTGCGGCTACGACTCAACTCAGAATCTACAGCGGCTACATCTCAACTCGTAATCTACTGCGGCTACGTCTCAACTCGGAATCTACAGCAGCTACGTCTCAACTCGGAATCTACATCGGCTACGTCTCAACTCGGAATCTACTGCGGCTACGACTCAACTCGGAATCTACTGCTGCTACGTCTCAACTCGGAATCTACTGTGGCTACGTCTCAACTCGGAATCTACAGCGGCTACGTCTCAACTCGGAATCTAATGCGGCTACGACTCAACTCGGAATCTACTGCTGCTACGTCTCAGCTCGGAATCTACTGCGGCTACGTCTCAACTTGGAAACTACAGCGGCTACGTCTCAACTCGGAATCTACTGCGGTTACGTCTCAACTCGGAATCTACTGCGGCTACGACTCAACTCGGAATCTACAGCGCCAAGGACTCAACTCGGAATCTACTGCGGCTACGTATCCACTCGGAATCTACAGCGGCTATGTCTCAACTCGGAATCTTCTGCGGCTACGTCTCAACACGGAATCTACTGCGGCTATGTCTCATCTCGGAATCTACTGCGGCTACGTCTCAACTCGGAATCTACTGCGGCAACGACTCAACTCGGAATCTACTGCGGCTACGACTCAACTCAGAATCTACTGCTGCTACGTCTCAACTCGGAATCGACTGCGGCTACGTCTCAACTAGGAATCTACTGCTGCTACGTCTCGGAATCTACTGCGGCTACGTCTCAACTCGGAATCTACTGCGGCAACGACTCAACTCAGAATCTACTGCGGCTAGGACTCAACTCGGAATCTACTGCGGCAACGACTCAACCCAGAATCTACTGCGGCAATGACTCAACTCGGAATCTACTGCGGCTACGACTCAACTCGGAATCTACAGCGGCTACGTCTAAACTCGGAATCTACTGCGGCTACGTCTCAACTCGGAATCTACTGCGGCTACGTCTCAAATCGGAATCTACAGTGGCTACGTCTCAACTCGGAATCTACTGCGGCTACATCTCAACTCGGAATGTACAGCGGCAACGACTCAACTCAGAATCTACTGCCGCTACGTCTCGGAATCTACTGCGGCTACGTCTCAACTCGGAATCTACTGCGGCTACGTCTCAACTCGGAATCTACTGCGGCTACGTCTCAACTCGGAATCTACTGCGGCTATGTCTCAACTCGGAATCTACTGCGGCTACGTCTCAACTCTTAATCTACTGCGGCTACGTCTCAACTCGGAATCTATAGCGGCTACGTCTCAACTCGGAATCTACTGCGGCTACGACTCAACTCGGAATCTACTGCTGCTACGTCTCAGCTCGGAATCTACTGCGGCTACGTCTCAACTTGGAAACTACTGCGGCTACGACTCAACTCGGAATCTACTGCTGCTACGTCTCAGCTCGGAATCTACTGCGGCTACGTCTCAACTTGGAAACTACAGCGGCTACGTCTCAACTCGGAATCTACTGCGGCTACGTCTCAACTCGGAATCTACTGCGGCTACGACTCAACTCGGAATCTACAGCGCCAAGGACTCAACTCGGAATCTACTGCGGCTACGTCTCAACTCGGAATCTACAGCGGCTATGTCTCAACTCGGAATCTACTGCGGCTAGGACTCAACTCGGAATCTACTGTGGCTACGTCTCAACTCGGAATCTACAGCGCCAAGGACTCAACTCGTAATCTACAGCGGCTACGTATCAACACGGAATCTACAGCGGCAACGACTCAACTCGGAATCTACTGCGGCTACGTCTCAACTCGGAATCTACTGCGGCTAAGACTCAACTCAGAATCTACAGCGGCTACATCTCAACTCGTAATCTACTGCGGCTACGTCTCAACTCGGAATCTACAGCAGCTACGTCTCAACTCGGAATCTACAGCGGCTACGTCTCAACTCGGAATCTACTGCAGCTACGACTCAACTCGGAATCTACTGCGGCTACGTCTCAATTCGGAATCTACTGCGGCTAGGACTCAACTCGGAATCTACTGCGGCAACGACTCAACTCGGAATCTACAGCGGCTACGTCTCAACTCGGAATCTACTGCGGCTACGACTCAACTCGGAATCTACTGCTGCTACGTCTCAACTCGGAATCTACTGCGGCTACGTCTCAACTCGGAATATACTGCAGCTACGACTCAACTCGGAATCTACTGCGGCTACGTCTCAACTCGGAATCTACAGCGGCTACGTCTCAACTCGGAATCTAATGCGGCTACGACTCAACTCGGAATCTACTGCTGCTACGTCTCAGCTCGGAATCTACTGCGGCTACGTCTCAACTTGGAAACTACAGCGGCTACGTCTCAACTCGGAATCTACTGCGGTTACGTCTCAACTCGGAATCTACTGCGGCTACGACTCAACTCGGAATCTACAGCGCCAAGGACTCAACTCGGAATCTACTGCGGCTACGTATCCACTCGGAATCTACAGCGGCTATGTCTCAACTCGGAATCTTCTGCGGCTACGTCTCAACACGGAATCTACTGCGGCTATGTCTCATCTCGGAATCTACTGCGGCTACGTCTCAACTCGGAATCTACTGCGGCAACGACTCAACTCGGAATCTACTGCGGCTACGACTCAACTCAGAATCTACTGCCGCTACGTCTCAACTCGGAATCGACTGCGGCTACGTCTCAACTAGGAATCTACTGCTGCTACGTCTCGGAATCTACTGCGGCTACGTCTCAACTCGGAATCTACTGCGGCAACGACTCAACTCAGAATCTACTGCGGCTAGGACTCAACTCGGAATCTACTGCGGCAACGACTCAACACAGAATCTACTGCGGCAATGACTCAACTCGGAATCTACTGCGGCTACGACTCAACTCGGAATCTACAGCGGCTACGTCTAAACTCGGAATCTACTGCGGCTACGTCTCAACTCGGAATCTACTGCGGCTACGTCTCAAATCGGAATCTACAGTGGCTACGTCTCAACTCGGAATCTACTGCGGCTACATCTCAACTCGGAATGTACAGCGGCAACGACTCAACTCAGAATCTACTGCCGCTACGTCTCGGAATCTACTGCGGCTACGTCTCAACTCGGAATCTACTGCGGCTACGTCTCAACTCGGAATCTACTGCGGCTACGTCTCAACTCGGAATCTACTGCGGCTATGTCTCAACTCGGAATCTACTGCGGCTACGTCTCAACTCTTAATCTACTGCGGCTACGTCTCAACTCGGAATCTACAGCGGCTACGTCTCAACTCGGAATCTACTGCGGCTACGACTCAACTCGGAATCTACTGCTGCTACGTCTCAGCTCGGAATCTACTGCGGCTACGTCTCAACTTGGAAACTACTGCGGCTACGACTCAACTCGGAATCTACTGCTGCTACGTCTCAGCTCGGAATCTACTGCGGCTACGTCTCAACTTGGAAACTACAGCGGCTACGTCTCAACTCGGAATCTACTGCGGCTACGTCTCAACTCGGAATCTACTGCGGCTACGACTCAACTCGGAATCTACAGCGCCAAGGACTCAACTCGGAATCTACTGCGGCTACGTCTCAACTCGGAATCTACAGCGGCTATGTCTCAACTCGGAATCTACTGCGGCTAGGACTCAACTCGGAATCTACTGTGGCTACGTCTCAACTCGGAATCTACAGCGCCAAGGACTCAACTCGTAATCTACAGCGGCTACGTATCAACACGGAATCTACAGCGGCAACGACTCAACTCGGAATCTACTGCGGCTACATCTCAACTCGGAATCTACTGCGGCTAAGACTCAACTCAGAATCTACAGCGGCTACATCTCAACTCGTAATCTACTGCGGCTACGTCTCAACTCGGAATCTACAGCAGCTACGTCTCAACTCGGAATCTACAGCGGCTACGTCTCAACTCGGAATCTACTGCAGCTACGACTCAACTCGGAATCTACTGCGGCTACGTCTCAATTCGGAATCTACTGCGGCTAGGACTCAACTCGGAATCTACTGCGGCAACGACTCAACTCGGAATCTACAGCGGCTACGTCTCAACTCGGAATCTACTGCGGCTACGACTCAACTCGGAATCTACTGCTGCTACGTCTCAACTCGGAATCTACTGCGGCTACGTCTCAACTCGGAATATACTGCAGCTACGACTCAACTCGGAATCTACTGCGGCTACGTCTCAACTCGGAATCTACTGCGGCTACGTCTCAACTCGGAATCTACTGCGGCTACGTCTCAACTCGGAATCTACCGCGGCAACGACTCAACTCGGAATCTACTGCGGCTACGACTCAACTCAGAATCTACTGCCGCTACATCTCAACTCGGAATCGACTGCGGCTACGTCTCAACTCGGAATCTACTGCTGCTACGTCTCGGAATCTACTGCGGCTACGTCTCAACTCGGAATCTACTGCGGCAACGACTCAACTTAGAATCTACTGCGGCTAGGACTCAACTCGGAATCTACTGCGGCAACGACTCAACTCAGAATCTACTGCGGCAATGACTCAACTCGGAATCTACTGCGGCTACGACTCAACTCAGAATCTACAGCGGCTACGTCTCATCTCGGAATCTACTGCGTCTACGTCTCAACTCGGAATCTACTGCGGCTACGACTCAACTCGGAATCTACAGCGGCTACATCTCAACTCGGAATCTACAGCGGCTACGTCTCAACTCGGAATCTACAGTGGCTACGTCTCAACTCGGAATCTACTGCGGCTACGTCTCAACTCGGAATCTACTGCGGCTAGGACTCAACTCGGAATCTACTGCGGCAACGACTCAACTCAGAATCTACTGCTGCTACGTCTCAACTCGGAATCTACTGCGGCTACGACTCAACTCGGAATCTACTGCTGCTACGTCTCAACTCAGAATCTACTGCGGCTACGTCTCAACTCGGAATCTCCTGCAGCAACGTCTCAACTCGGAATCTACTGCGGCTACGTCTCAAATCGATATCTACTGCGGCTACGACTCAACTCGTAATCTATTGCGGCTAGGACTCAACTCGGAATCTACTGCGGCTAGGACTCAACTCGGAATCTACTGCAGCTACGTCTCAACTGGGAATCTACTGCAGCTAGGACTCAACTCGGAATCTACTGCAGCTACGTCTCAACTCGGAATCTACTGCAGCTACGTCTCAACTCGGAAACTACTGCGGCTAGGACTCAACTCGGAATCTACTGCGGCTATGTCACAGCTTGGAATCTACTGCAGCTACGTCTCAACTCGGAATCTACTGCGGCTATGTCTCAACTCTTAATCTACTGCGGCTACGTCTCAACTCGGAATCTACTGCGGCTACGTCTCAACTCGGAATCTACAGCGGCAACGACTCAACTCGGAATCTACTGCGGCAACGACTAAACTCGGAATCTACTGCGGCTACGTCTCAACTCGGAATCTACTGCGGCTACGTCTCAACTCGGAATCTACAGCGGCAACGACTCAACTCGGAATCTACTGCGGCTACGTCTCAACTCGGAATCTGCAGCGGCTACGTCTCAACTCGGAATCTACTGCGGCTAGGACTCAACTCGGAATCTACTGCGGCTACGTCTCAGCTCGGAATCTTCTGCGGCTACGTCTCAACTCGGAAACTACAGCGGCTACGTCTCAACTCGGAATCTACTGCGGCTACGTCTCAACTCGGAATCTACTGCGGCTACGACTCAACTCGGAATCTATAGCGCCAAGGACTCAACTCGGAATCTACTGCGGCTACGTCTCAACTCGGAATCTACTGCGGCTACGTCTCAACTCGGAATCTACTGCGGCTACGTCTCAACTCGGAATCTACAGTGGCTACGTCTCAACTCGGAATCTACTGCGGCTACATCTCAACTCGGAATGTACAGCGGCAACGACTCAACTCGGAATCTACTGCGGCTACGTCTCAACTCGGAATCTACTGCGGCTACGACTCAACTCAGAATCTACAGCGGCTACATCTCAACTCGTAATCTACTGCAGCTACGTCTCAACTCGGAATCTACAGCAGCTACGTCTCAACTCGGAATCTACATCGGCTACGTCTCAACTCGGAATCTACTGCGGCTACGACTCATCTCGGAATCTACTGCTGCTACGTCTCAACTCGGAATCTACTGTGGCTACGTCTCAACTCGGAATCTACAGCGGCTACGTCTCAACTCGGAATCTAATGCGGCTACGACTCAACTCGGAATCTACTGCTGCTACGTCTCAGCTCGGAATCTACTGCGGCTACGTCTCAACTTGGAAACTACAGCGGCTACGTCTCAACTCGGAATCTACTGCGGTTACGTCTCAACTCGGAATCTACTGCGGCTACGACTCAACTCGGAATCTACAGCGCCAAGGACTCAACTCGGAATCTACTGCGGCTACGTATCCACTCGGAATCTACAGCGGCTATGTCTCAACTCGGAATCTTCTGCGGCTACGTCTCAACACGGAATCTACTGCGGCTATGTCTCATCTCGGAATCTACTGCGGCTACGTCTCAACTCGGAATCTACTGCGGCAACGACTCAACTCGGAATCTACTGCGGCTACGACTCAACTCAGAATCTACTGCCGCTACGTCTCAACTCGGAATCGACTGCGGCTACGTCTCAACTAGGAATCTACTGCTGCTACGTCTCGGAATCTACTGCGGCTACGTCTCAACTCGGAATCTACTGCGGCAACGACTCAACTCAGAATCTACTGCGGCTAGGACTCAACTCGGAATCTACTGCGGCAACGACTCAACACAGAATCTACTGCGGCAATGACTCAACTCGGAATCTACTGCGGCTACGACTCAACTCGGAATCTACAGCGGCTACGTCTAAACTCGGAATCTACTGCGGCTACGTCTCAACTCGGAATCTACTGCGGCTACGTCTCAAATCGGAATCTACAGTGGCTACGTCTCAACTCGGAATCTACTGCGGCTACATCTCAACTCGGAATGTACAGCGGCAACGACTCAACTCAGAATCTACTGCCGCTACGTCTCGGAATCTACTGCGGCTACGTCTCAACTCGGAATCTACTGCGGCTACGTCTCAACTCGGAATCTACTGCGGCTACGTCTCAACTCGGAATCTACTGCGGCTATGTCTCAACTCGGAATCTACTGCGGCTACGTCTCAACTCTTAATCTACTGCGGCTACGTCTCAACTCGGAATCTACAGCGGCTACGTCTCAACTCGGAATCTACTGCGGCTACGACTCAACTCGGAATCTACTGCTGCTACGTCTCAGCTCGGAATCTACTGCGGCTACGTCTCAACTTGGAAACTACTGCGGCTACGACTCAACTCGGAATCTACTGCTGCTACGTCTCAGCTCGGAATCTACTGCGGCTAAGTCTCAACTTGGAAACTACAGCGGCTACGTCTCAACTCGGAATCTACTGCGGCTACGTCTCAACTCGGAATCTACTGCGGCTACGACTCAACTCGGAATCTACAGCGCCAAGGACTCAACTCGGAATCTACTGCGGCTACGTCTCAACTCGGAATCTACAGCGGCTATGTCTCAACTCGGAATCTACTGCGGCTAGGACTCAACTCGGAATCTACTGTGGCTACGTCTCAACTCGGAATCTACAGCGCCAAGGACTCAACTCGTAATCTACAGCGGCTACGTATCAACACGGAATCTACAGCGGCAACGACTCAACTCGGAATCTACTGCGGCTACGTCTCAACTCGGAATCTACTGCGGCTACGACTCAACTCAGAATCTACAGCGGCTACATCTCAACTCGTAATCTACTGCGGCTACGTCTCAACTCGGAATCTACAGCAGCTACGTCTCAACTCGGAATCTACAGCGGCTACGTCTCAACTCGGAATCTACTGCAGCTACGACTCAACTCGGAATCTACTGCGGCTACGTCTCAATTCGGAATCTACTGCGGCTAGGACTCAACTCGGAATCTACTGCGGCAACGACTCAACTCGGAATCTACAGCGGCTACGTCTCAACTCGGAATCTACTGCGGCTACGACTCAACTCGGAATCTACTGCTGCTACGTCTCAACTCGGAATCTACTGCGGCTACGTCTCAACTCGGAATATACTGCAGCTACGACTCAACTCGGAATCTACTGCGGCTACGTCTCAACTCGGAATCTACTGCGGCTACGTCTCAACTCGGAATCTACTGCGGCTACGTCTCAACTCGGAATCTACCGCGGCAACGACTCAACTCGGAATCTACTGCGGCTACGACTCAACTCAGAATCTACTGCCGCTACATCTCAACTCGGAATCGACTGCGGCTACGTCTCAACTCGGAATCTACTGCTGCTACGTCTCGGAATCTACTGCGGCTACGTCTCAACTCGGAATCTACTGCGGCAACGACTCAACTTAGAATCTACTGCGGCTAGGACTCAACTCGGAATCTACTGCGGCAACGACTCAACTCAGAATCTACTGCGGCAATGACTCAACTCGGAATCTACTGCGGCTACGACTCAACTCAGAATCTACAGCGGCTACGTCTCATCTCGGAATCTACTGCGTCTACGTCTCAACTCGGAATCTACTGCGGCTACGACTCAACTCGGAATCTACAGCGGCTACATCTCAACTCGGAATCTACAGCGGCTACGTCTCAACTCGGAATCTACAGTGGCTACGTCTCAACTCGGAATCTACTGCGGCTACGTCTCAACTCGGAATCTACTGCGGCTAGGACTCAACTCGGAATCTACTGCGGCAACGACTCAACTCAGAATCTACTGCTGCTACGTCTCAACTCGGAATCTACTGCGGCTACGACTCAACTCGGAATCTACTGCTGCTACGTCTCCACTCAGAATCTACTGCGGCTACGTCTCAACTCGGAATCTCCTGCAGCAACGTCTCAACTCGGAATCTACTGCGGCTACGTCTCAAATCGATATCTACTGCGGCTACGACTCAACTCGTAATCTATTGCGGCTAGGACTCAACTCGGAATCTACTGCGGCTAGGACTCAACTCGGAATCTACTGCAGCTACGTCTCAACTGGGAATCTACTGCAGCTAGGACTCAACTCGGAATCTACTGCAGCTACGTCTCAACTCGGAATCTACTGCAGCTACGTCTCAACTCGGAAACTACTGCGGCTAGGACTCAACTCGGAATCTACTGCGGCTATGTCACAGCTTGGAATCTACTGCAGCTACGTCTCAACTCGGAATCTACTGCGGCTATGTCTCAACTCTTAATCTACTGCGGCTACGTCTCAACTCGGAATCTACTGCGGCTACGTCTCAACTCGGAATCTACAGCGGCAACGACTCAACTCGGAATCTACTGCGGCAACGACTAAACTCGGAATCTACTGCGGCTACGTCTCAACTCGGAATCTACTGCGGCTACGTCTCAACTCGGAATCTACAGCGGCAACGACTCAACTCGGAATCTACTGCGGCTACGTCTCAACTCGGAATCTGCAGCGGCTACGTCTCAACTCGGAATCTACTGCGGCTAGGACTCAACTCGGAATCTACTGCGGCTACGTCTCAGCTCGGAATCTTCTGCGGCTACGTCTCAACTCGGAAACTACAGCGGCTACGTCTCAACTCGGAATCTACTGCGGCTACGTCTCAACTCGGAATCTACTGCGGCTACGACTCAACTCGGAATCTATAGCGCCAAGGACTCAACTCGGAATCTACTGCGGCTACGTCTCAACTCGGAATCTACTGCGGCTACGTCTCAACTCGGAATCTACTGCGGCTACGACTCAACTCGGAATCTACTGCTGCTACGTCTCAACTCGGAATCTACTGTGGCTATGTCTCAACTCGGAATCTACAGCGGCTACGTCTCAACTCGGAATCTAATGCGGCTACGACTCAACTCGGAATCTACTGCTGCTACGTCTCAGCTCGGAATCTACTGCGGCTACGTCTCAACTTAAAAACTACAGCGGCTACGTCTCAACTCGGAATCTACTGCGGCTACGTCTCAACTCGGAATCTACTGCGGCTACGACTCAACTCGGAATCTACAGCGCCAAGGACTCAACTCGGAATCTACTGCGGCTACGTATCAACTCGGAATCTACAGCGGCTATGTCTCAACTCGGAATCTTCTGCGGCTACGTCTCAACTCGGAATCTACTGCGGCTATGTCTCATCTCGGAATCTACTGCGGCTACGTCTCAACTCGGAATCTACTGCGGCAACGACTCAACTCGGAATCTACTGCGGCTACGACTCAACTCAGAATCTACTGCCGCTACGTCTCGGAATCTACTGCGGCTACGTCTCAACTCGGAATCTACTGCGGCAACGACTCAACTCAGAATCTACTGCGGCTAGGACTCAACTCGGAATCTACTGCGGCAACGACTCAACTCAGAATCTACTGCGGCAATGACTCAACTCGGAATCTACAGCGGCTACGTCTAAACTCGGAATCTACTGCGGCTACGTCTCAACTCGGAATCTACTGCGGCTACGTCTCAACTCGGAATCTACAGTGGCTACGTCTCAACTCGGAATCTACTGCGGCTACATCTCAACTCGGAATGTACAGCGGCAACGACTCAACTCGGAATCTACTGCGGCTACGTCTCAACTCGGAATCTACTGCGGCTACGACTCAACTCAGAATCTACAGCGGCTACATCTCAACTCGTAATCTACTGCGGCTACGTCTCAACTCGGAATCTACTGCAGCTACGTCTCAACTCGGAATCTACATCGGCTACGTCTCAACTCGGAATCTACTGCGGCTACGACTCAACTCGGAATCTACTGCTGCTACGTCTCAACTCGGAATCTACTGTGGCTACGTCTCAACTCGGAATCTACAGCGGCTACGTCTCAACTCGGTATCTAATGCGGCTACGACTCAACTCGGAATCTACTGCTGCTACGTCTCAGCTCGGAATCTACTGCGGCTACGTCTCAACTTGGAAACTACAGCGGCTACGTCTCAACTCGGAATCTACTGCGGTTACGTCTCAACTCGGAATCTACTGCGGCTACGACTCAACTCGGAATCTACAGCGCCAAGGACTCAACTCGGAATCTACTGCGGCTACGTATCCACTCGGAATCTACAGCGGCTATGTCTCAACTCGGAATCTTCTGCGGCTACGTCTCAACACGGAATCTACTGCGGCTATGTCTCATCTCGGAATCTACTGCGGCTACGTCTCAACTCGGAATCTACTGCGGCAACGACTCAACTCGGAATCTACTGCGGCTACGACTCAACTCAGAATCTACTGCCGCTACGTCTCAACTCGGAATCGACTGCGGCTACGTCTCAACTAGGAATCTACTGCTGCTACGTCTCGGAATCTACTGCGGCTACGTCTCAACTCGGAATCTACTGCGGCAACGACTCAACTCAGAATCTACTGCGGCTAGGACTCAACTCGGAATCTACTGCGGCAACGACTCAACACAGAATCTACTGCGGCAATGACTCAACTCGGAATCTACTGCGGCTACGACTCAACTCGGAATCTACAGCGGCTACGTCTAAACTCGGAATCTACTGCGGCTACGTCTCAACTCGGAATCTACTGCGGCTACGTCTCAAATCGGAATCTACAGTGGCTACGTCTCAACTCGGAATCTACTGCGGCTACATCTCAACTCGGAATGTACAGCGGCAACGACTCAACTCGGAATCTACTGCGGCTACGTCTCAACTCGGAATCTACCGCGGCAACGACTCAACTCGGAATCTACTGCGGCTACGACTCAACTCGGAATCTACTGCGGCTACGTCTCAACTCGGAATCTACTGCGGCTACGTCTCAACTCGGAATCTACTGCGGCTACGTCTCAACTCGGAATCTACCGCGGCAACGACTCAACTCGGAATCTACTGCGGCTACGACTCAACTCAGAATCTACTGCCGCTACATCTCAACTCGGAATCGACTGCGGCTACGTCTCAACTCGGAATCTACTGCTGCTACGTCTCGGAATCTACTGCGGCTACGTCTCAACTCGGAATCTACTGCGGCAACGACTCAACTTAGAATCTACTGCGGCTAGGACTCAACTCGGAATCTACTGCGGCAACGACTCAACTCAGAATCTACTGCGGCAATGACTCAACTCGGAATCTACTGCGGCTACGACTCAACTCAGAATCTACAGCGGCTACGTCTCATCTCGGAATCTACTGCGTCTACGTCTCAACTCGGAATCTACTGCGGCTACGACTCAACTCGGAATCTACAGCGGCTACATCTCAACTCGGAATCTACAGCGGCTACGTCTCAACTCGGAATCTACAGTGGCTACGTCTCAACTCGGAATCTACTGCGGCTACGTCTCAACTCGGAATCTACTGCGGCTAGGACTCAACTCGGAATCTACTGCGGCAACGACTCAACTCAGAATCTACTGCTGCTACGTCTCAACTCGGAATCTACTGCGGCTACGACTCAACTCGGAATCTACTGCTGCTACGTCTCAACTCAGAATCTACTGCGGCTACGTCTCAACTCGGAATCTCCTGCAGCAACGTCTCAACTCGGAATCTACTGCGGCTACGTCTCAAATCGATATCTACTGCGGCTACGACTCAACTCGTAATCTATTGCGGCTAGGACTCAACTCGGAATCTACTGCGGCTAGGACTCAACTCGGAATCTACTGCAGCTACGTCTCAACTGGGAATCTACTGCAGCTAGGACTCATACTCGGAATCTACTGCAGCTACGTCTCAACTCGGAATCTACTGCAGCTACGTCTCAACTCGGAAACTACTGCGGCTAGGACTCAACTCGGAATCTACTGCGGCTATGTCACAGCTTGGAATCTACTGCAGCTACGTCTCAACTCGGAATCTACTGCGGCTATGTCTCAACTCTTAATCTACTGCGGCTACGTCTCAACTCGGAATCTACTGCGGCTACGTCTCAACTCGGAATCTACAGCGGCAACGACTCAACTCGGAATCTACTGCGGCAACGACTAAACTCGGAATCTACTGCGGCTACGTCTCAACTCGGAATCTACTGCGGCTACGTATCAACTCGGAATCTACAGCGGCAACGACTCAACTCGGAATCTACTGCGGCTACGTCTCAACTCGGAATCTGCAGCGGCTACGTCTCAACTCGGAATCTACTGCGGCTAGGACTCAACTCGGAATCTACTGCGGCTACGTCTCAGCTCGGAATCTTCTGCGGCTACGTCTCAACTCGGAAACTACAGCGGCTACGTCTCAACTCGGAATCTACTGCGGCTACGTCTCAACTCGGAATCTACTGCGGCTACGACTCAACTCGGAATCTATAGCGCCAAGGACTCAACTCGGAATCTACTGCGGCTACGTCTCAACTCGGAATCTACTGTGGCTACGTCTCAACTCGGAATCTACTGCGGCTACGACTCAACTCGGAATCTACTGCTGCTACGTCTCAACTCGGAATCTACTGTGGCTATGTCTCAACTCGGAATCTACAGCGGCTACGTCTCAACTCGGAATCTAATGCGGCTACGACTCAACTCGGAATCTACTGCTGCTACGTCTCAGCTCGGAATCTACTGCGGCTACGTCTCAACTTAAAAACTACAGCGGCTACGTCTCAACACGGAATCTACTGCGGCTACGTCTCAACTCGGAATCTACTGCGGCTACGACTCAACTCGGAATCTACAGCGCCAAGGACTCAACTCGGAATCTACTGCGGCTACGTATCAACTCGGAATCTACAGCGGCTATGTCTCAACTCGGAATCTTCTGCGGCTACGTCTCAACTCGGAATCTACTGCGGCTATGTCTCATCTCGGAATCTACTGCGGCTACGTCTCAACTCGGAATCTACTGCGGCAACGACTCAACTCGGAATCTACTGCGGCTACGACTCAACTCAGAATCTACTGCCGCTACGTCTCGGAATCTACTGCGGCTACGTCTCAACTCGGAATCTACTGCGGCAACGACTCAACTCAGAATCTACTGCGGCTAGGACTCAACTCGGAATCTACTGCGGCAACGACTCAACTCAGAATCTACTGCGGCAATGACTCAACTCGGAATCTACAGCGGCTACGTCTAAACTCGGAATCTACTGCGGCTACGTCTCAACTCGGAATCTACTGCGGCTACGTCTCAACTCGGAATCTACAGTGGCTACGTCTCAACTCGGAATCTACTGCGGCTACATCTCAACTCGGAATGTACAGCGGCAACGACTCAACTCGGAATCTACTGCGGCTACGTCTCAACTCGGAATCTACTGCGGCTACGACTCAACTCAGAATCTACAGCGGCTACATCTCAACTCGTAATCTACTGCGGCTACGTCTCAACTCGGAATCTACAGCAGCTACGTCTCAACTCGGAATCTACATCGGCTACGTCTCAACTCGGAATCTACTGCGGCTACGACTCAACTCGGAATCTACTGCTGCTACGTCTCAACTCGGAATCTACTGTGGCTACGTCTCAACTCGGAATCTACAGCGGCTACGTCTCAACTCGGAATCTAATGCGGCTACGACTCAACTCGGAATCTACTGCTGCTACGTCTCAGCTCGGAATCTACTGCGGCTACGTCTCAACTTGGAAACTACAGCGGCTACGTCTCAACTCGGAATCTACTGCGGTTACGTCTCAACTCGGAATCTACTGCGGCTACGACTCAACTCGGAATCTACAGCGCCAAGGACTCAACTCGGAATCTACTGCGGCTACGTATCCACTCGGAATCTACAGCGGCTATGTCTCAACTCGGAATCTTCTGCGGCTACGTCTCAACACGGAATCTACTGCGGCTATGTCTCATCTCGGAATCTACTGCGGCTACGTCTCAACTCGGAATCTACTGCGGCAACGACTCAACTCGGAATCTACTGCGGCTACGACTCAACTCAGAATCTACTGCCGCTACGTCTCAACTCGGAATCGACTGCGGCTACGTCTCAACTAGGAATCTACTGCTGCTACGTCTCGGAATCTACTGCGGCTACGTCTCAACTCGGAATCTACTGCGGCAACGACTCAACTCAGAATCTACTGCGGCTAGGACTCAACTCGGAATCTACTGCGGCAACGACTCAACACAGAATCTACTGCGGCAATGACTCAACTCGGAATCTACTGCGGCTACGACTCAACTCGGAATCTACAGCGGCTACGTCTAAACTCGGAATCTACTGCGGCTACGTCTCAACTCGGAATCTACTGCGGCTACGTCTCAAATCGGAATCTACAGTGGCTACGTCTCAACTCGGAATCTACTGCGGCTACATCTCAACTCGGAATGTACAGCGGCAACGACTCAACTCGGAATCTACTGCGGCTACGTCTCAACTCGGAATCTACTGCGGCTACGACTCAACTCAGAATCTACAGCGGCTACATCTCAACTCGTAATCTACTGCGGCTACGTCTCAACTCGGAATCTACAGCAGCTACGTCTCAACTCGGAATCTACATCGGCTACGTCTCAACTCGGAATCTACTGCGGCTACGTCTCAACTCGGAATCTACTGCGGCTACGACTCAACTCGGAATCTACAGCGCCAAGGACTCAACTCGGAATCTACTGCGGCTACGTATCAACTCGGAATCTACAGCGGCTATGTCTCAACTCGGAATCTTCTGCGGCTACGTCTCAACTCGGAATCTACTGCGGCTATGTCTCATCTTGGAATCTACTGCGGCTACGTCTCAACTCGGAATCTACCGCGGCAACGACTCAACTCGGAATCTACTGCGGCTACGACTCAACTCAGAATCTACTGCCGCTACGTCTCGGAATCTACTGCGGCTACGTCTCAACTCGGAATCTACTGCGGCAACGACTCAACTCAGAATCTACTGCGGCTAGGACTCAACTCGGAATCTACTGCGGCAACAACTCAACTCAGAATCTACTGCGGCAATGACTCAACTCGGAATCTACAGCGGCTACGTCTAAACTCGGAATCTACTGCGGCTACGTCTCAACTCGGAATCTACTGCGGCTACATCTCAACTCGGCATGTACAGCGGCAACGACTCATCTCGGAATCTACTGCGGCTACGTCTCAACTCGGAATCTACTGCGGCTACGACTCAACTCAGAATCTACAGCGGCTACATCTCAACTCGTAATCTACTGCGGCTACGTCTCAACTCGGAATCTACAGCAGCTACGTCTCAACTCGGAATCTACATCGGCTACGTCTCAACTCGGAATCTACTGCAGCTACGACTCAACTCGGAATCTACTGCTGCTACGTCTCAACTCGGAATCTACTGTGGCTACGTCTCAACTCGGAATCTACAGCGGCTACGTCTCAACTCGGAATCTAATGCGGCTACGACTCAACTCGGAATCTACTGCTGCTACGTCTCAGCTCGGAATCTACTGCGGCTACGTCTCAACTTGGAAACTACAGCGGCTACGTCTCAACTCGGAATCTACTGCGGTTACGTCTCAACTCGGAATCTACTGCGGCTACGACTCAACTCGGAATCTACAGCGCCAAGGACTCAACTCGGAATCTACTGCGGCTACGTATCCACTCGGAATCTACAGCGGCTATGTCTCAACTCGGAATCTTCTGCGGCTACGTCTCAACACGGAATCTACTGCGGCTATGTCTCATCTCGGAATCTACTGCGGCTACGTCTCAACTCGGAATCTACTGCGGCAACGACTCAACTCGGAATCTACTGCGGCTACGACTCAACTCGGAATCTACAGCGGCTACGTCTCAACTCGGAATCTACTGCGGCTACGACTCAACTCGGAATCTACTGCTGCTACGTCTCAACTCGGAATCTACTGCGGCTACGTCTCAACTCGGAATATACTGCAGCTACGACTCAACTCGGAATCTACTGCGGCTACGTCTCAACTCGGAATCTACTGCGGCTACGTCTCAACTCGGAATCTACTGCGGCTACGTCTCAACTCGGAATCTACCGCGGCAACGACTCAACTCGGAATCTACTGCGGCTACGACTCAACTCAGAATCTACTGCCGCTACATCTCAACTCGGAATCGACTGCGGCTACGTCTCAACTCGGAATCTACTGCTGCTACGTCTCGGAATCTACTGCGGCTACGTCTCAACTCGGAATCTACTGCGGCAACGACTCAACTTAGAATCTACTGCGGCTAGGACTCAACTCGGAATCTACTGCGGCAACGACTCAACTCAGAATCTACTGCGGCAATGACTCAACTCGGAATCTACTGCGGCTACGACTCAACTCAGAATCTACAGCGGCTACGTCTCATCTCGGAATCTACTGCGTCTACGTCTCAACTCGGAATCTACTGCGGCTACGACTCAACTCGGAATCTACAGCGGCTACATCTCAACTCGGAATCTACAGCGGCTACGTCTCAACTCGGAATCTACAGTGGCTACGTCTCAACTCGGAATCTACTGCGGCTACGTCTCAACTCGGAATCTACTGCGGCTAGGACTCAACTCGGAATCTACTGCGGCAACGACTCAACTCAGAATCTACTGCTGCTACGTCTCAACTCGGAATCTACTGCGGCTACGACTCAACTCGGAATCTACTGCTGCTACGTCTCAACTCAGAATCTACTGCGGCTACGTCTCAACTCGGAATCTCCTGCAGCAACGTCTCAACTCGGAATCTACTGCGGCTACGTCTCAAATCGATATCTACTGCGGCTACGACTCAACTCGTAATCTATTGCGGCTAGGACTCAACTCGGAATCTACTGCGGCTAGGACTCAACTCGGAATCTACTGCAGCTACGTCTCAACTGGGAATCTACTGCAGCTAGGACTCAACTCGGAATCTACTGCAGCTACGTCTCAACTCGGAATCTACTGCAGCTACGTCTCAACTCGGAAACTACTGCGGCTAGGACTCAACTCGGAATCTACTGCGGCTATGTCACAGCTTGGAATCTACTGCAGCTACGTCTCAACTCGGAATCTACTGCGGCTATGTCTCAACTCTTAATCTACTGCGGCTACGTCTCAACTCGGAATCTACTGCGGCTACGTCTCAACTCGGAATCTACTGCGGCTACGACTCAACTCGGAATCTACTGCGGCAACGACTAAACTCGGAATCTACTGCGGCTACATCTCAACTCGGAATCTACTGCGGCTACGTCTCAACTCGGAATCTACAGCGGCAACGACTCAACTCGGAATCTACTGCGGCTACGTCTCAACTCGGAATCTGCAGCGGCTACGTCTCAACTCGGAATCTACTGCGGCTAGGACTCAACTCGGAATCTACTGCGGCTACGTCTCAGCTCGGAATCTTCTGCGGCTACGTCTCAACTCGGAAACTACAGCGGCTACGTCTCAACTCGGAATCTACTGCGGCTACGTCTCAACTCGGAATCTACTGCGGCTACGACTCAACTCGGAATCTATAGCGCCAAGGACTCAACTCGGAATCTACTGCGGCTACGTCTCAACTCGGAATCTACTGCGGCTACGTCTCAACTCGGAATCTACTGCGGCTACGACTCAACTCGGAATCTACTGCTGCTACGTCTCAACTCGGAATCTACTGTGGCTATGTCTCAACTCGGAATCTACAGCGGCTACGTCTCAACTCGGAATCTAATGCGGCTACGACTCAACTCGGAATCTACTGCTGCTACGTCTCAGCTCGGAATCTACTGCGGCTACGTCTCAACTTGGAAACTACAGCGGCTACGTCTCAACTCGGAATCTACTGCGGCTACGTCTCAACTCGGAATCTACTGCGGCTACGACTCAACTCGGAATCTACAGCGCCAAGGACTCAACTCGGAATCTACTGCGGCTACGTATCAACTCGGAATCTACAGCGGCTATGTCTCAACTCGGAATCTTCTGCGGCTACGTCTCAACTCGGAATCTACTGCGGCTATGTCTCATCTCGGAATCTACTGCGGCTACGTCTCAACTCGGAATCTACCGCGGCAACGACTCAACTCGGAATCTACTGCGGCTACGACTCAACTCAGAATCTACTGCCGCTACGTCTCGGAATCTACTGCGGCTAGGACTCAACTCGGAATCTACTGCGGCAACGACTCAACTCAGAATCTACTGCGGCAATGACTCAACTCGGAATCTACAGCGGCTACGTCTAAACTCGGAATCTACTGCGGCTACGTCTCAACTCGGAATCTACTGCGGCTACGTCTCAACTCGGAATCTACAGTGGCTACGTCTCAACTCGGAATCTACTGCGGCTACATCTCAACTCGGAATGTACAGCGGCAACGACTCAACTCGGAATCTACTGCGGCTACGTCTCAACTCGGAATCTACTGCGGCTACGACTCAACTCAGAATCTACAGCGGCTACATCTCAACTCGTAATCTACTGCGGCTACGTCTCAACTCGGAATCTACAGCAGCTACGTCTCAACTCGGAATCTACATCGGCTACGTCTCAACTCGGAATCTACTGCGGCTACGACTCAACTCGGAATCTACTGCTGCTACGTCTCAACTCGGAATCTACTGTGGCTACGTCTCAACTCGGAATCTACAGCGGCTACGTCTCAACTCGGAATCTAATGCGGCTACGACTCAACTCGGAATCTACTGCTGCTACGTCTCAGCTCGGAATCTACTGCGGCTACGTCTCAACTTGGAAACTACAGCGGCTACGTCTCAACTCGGAATCTACTGCGGTTACGTCTCAACTCGGAATCTACTGCGGCTACGACTCAACTCGGAATCTACAGCGCCAAGGACTCAACTCGGAATCTACTGCGGCTACGTATCCACTCGGAATCTACAGCGGCTATGTCTCAACTCGGAATCTTCTGCAGCTACGTCTCAACACGGAATCTACTGCGGCTATGTCTCATCTCGGAATCTACTGCGGCTACGTCTCAACTCGGAATCTACTGCGGCAACGACTCAACTCGGAATCTACTGCGGCTACGACTCAACTCAGAATCTACTGCCGCTACGTCTCAACTCGGAATCGACTGCGGCTACGTCTCAACTAGGAATCTACTGCTGCTACGTCTCGGAATCTACTGCGGCTACGTCTCAACTCGGAATCTACTGCGGCAACGACTCAACTCAGAATCTACTGCGGCTAGGACTCAACTCGGAATCTACTGCGGCAACGACTCAACACAGAATCTACTGCGGCAATGACTCAACTCGGAATCTACTGCGGCTACGACTCAACTCGGAATCTACAGCGGCTACGTCTAAACTCGGAATCTACTGCGGCTACGTCTCAACTCGGAATCTACTGCGGCTACGTCTCAAATCGGAATCTACAGTGGCTACGTCTCAACTCGGAATCTACTGCGGCTACATCTCAACTCGGAATGTACAGCGGCAACGACTCAACTCGGAATCTACTGCGGCTACGTCTCAACTCGGAATCTACTGCGGCTACGACTCAACTCAGAATCTACAGCGGCTACATCTCAACTCGTAATCTACTGCGGCTACGTCTCAACTCGGAATCTACAGCAGCTACGTCTCAACTCGGAATCTACATCGGCTACGTCTCAACTCGGAATCTACTGCGGCTACGTCTCAACTCGGAATCTACTGCGGCTACGACTCAACTCGGAATCTACAGCGCCAAGGACTCAACTCGGAATCTACTGCGGCTACGTATCAACTCGGAATCTACAGCGGCTATGTCTCAACTCGGAATCTTCTGCGGCTACGTCTCAACTCGGAATCTACTGCGGCTATGTCTCATCTCGGAATCTACTGCGGCTACGTCTCAACTCGGAATCTACCGCGGCAACGACTCAACTCGGAATCTACTGCGGCTACGACTCAACTCAGAATCTACTGCCGCTACGTCTCGGAATCTACTGCGGCTACGTCTCAACTCGGAATCTACTGCGGCTAGGACTCAACTCGGAATCTACTGCGGCAACGACTCAACTCAGAATCTACTGCGGCAATGACTCAACTCGGAATCTACAGCGGCTACGTCTAAACTCGGAATCTACTGCGGCTACGTCTCAACTCGGAATCTACTGCGGCTACATCTCAACTCGGAATGTACAGCGGCAACGACTCATCTCGGAATCTACTGCGGCTACGTCTCAACTCGGAATCTACTGCGGCTACGACTCAACTCAGAATCTACAGCGGCTACATCTCAACTCGTAATCTACTGCGGCTACGTCTCAACTCGGAATCTACAGCAGCTACGTCTCAACTCGGAATCTACATCGGCTACGTCTCAACTCGGAATCTACTGCAGCTACGACTCAACTCGGAATCTACTGCTGCTACGTCTCAACTCGGAATCTACTGTGGCTACGTCTCAACTCGGAATCTACAGCGGCTACGTCTCAACTCGGAATCTAATGCGGCTACGACTCAACTCGGAATCTACTGCTGCTACGTCTCAGCTCGGAATCTACTGCGGCTACGTCTCAACTTGGAAACTACAGCGGCTACGTCTCAACTCGGAATCTACTGCGGTTACGTCTCAACTCGGAATCTACTGCGGCTACGACTCAACTCGGAATCTACAGCGCCAAGGACTCAACTCGGAATCTACTGCGGCTACGTATCCACTCGGAATCTACAGCGGCTATGTCTCAACTCGGAATCTTCTGCGGCTACGTCTCAACACGGAATCTACTGCGGCTATGTCTCATCTCGGAATCTACTGCGGCTACGTCTCAACTCGGAATCTACTGCGGCAACGACTCAACTCGGAATCTACTGCTGCTACGACTCAACTCAGAATCTACTGCCGCTACGTATCAACTCGGAATCGACTGCGGCTACGTCTCAACTAGGAATCTACTGCTGCTACGTCTCGGAATCTACTGCAGCTACGTCTCAACTCGGAATCTACTGCGGCAACGACTCAACTCAGAATCTACTGCGGCTAGGACTCAACTCGGAATCTACTGCGGCAACGACTCAACACAGAATCTACTGCGGCAATGACTCAACTCGGAATCTACTGCGGCTACGACTCAACTCGGAATCTACAGCGGCTACGTCTAAACTCGGAATCTACTGCGGCTACGTCTCAACTCGGAATCTACTGCGGCTACGTCTCAAATCGGAATCTACAGTGGCTACGTCTCAACTCGGAATCTACTGCGGCTACATCTCAACTCGGAATGTACAGCGGCAACGACTCAACTCGGAATCTACTGCGGCTACGTCTCAACTCGGAATCTACTGCGGCTACGACTCAACTCAGAATCTACAGCGGCTACATCTCAACTCGTAATCTACTGCGGCTACGTCTCAACTCGGAATCTACAGCAGCTACGTCTCAACTCGGAATCTACATCGGCTACGTCTCAACTCGGAATCTACTGCGGCTACGACTCAACTCGGAATCTACTGCGGCTACGTCTCAACTCGGAATCTACTGCAGCTACGTCTCAACTCGGAATCTACTGCGGCTAGGACTCAACTCGGAATCTACTGCGGCAACGACTCAACTCGGAATCTACTGCTGCTACGTCTCAATTCAGAATCTACTGCGGCTACGACTCAACTCGGAATCTACTGCTGCTACGTCTCAACTCGGAATCTACTGCGGATACGTGTCAACTCGGAATATACTGCAGCTACGACTCAACTCGGAATCTACTGCTGCTACGTCTCAACTCGGAATCTACTGCGGCTACGTCTCAACTCGGAATCTACTGCGGCTAAGTCTAACTCGGAATCTACTGCGGCTACGTCTCAACTCGGAATCTACTGCGGCTACGTCTCAACTCGGAAACTACAGCGGCTACGTCTCAACTCGGAATCTACTGCGGCTACGTCTCAACTCGGAATCTACTGCGGCTATGTCTCGGAATCTACTGCGGCTACGTCTCAACTCGGAATCTACTGCGGCAACGACTCAACTCAGAATCTACTGCTGCTAGGACTCAACTAGGAATCTACTGCGGCTACATCTCAACTCGTAATCTACTGCGGCTGCATCTCGGAATCTACTGCTGCTACGTCTCAACTCGGAATCTACTGCGGCTACGACTCAACTCAGAATTTACTGCGGCTAGGACTCAACTCGGAAACTACAGCGGCTAGGACTAAACTCGGAATCTAATGCAGCTACGTCTCAACTCGGAATCTACTGCGGCTACGTCTCAACTCGGAATCTACTGCGGCTAGGACTCAACTCGGAATCTACTGCGGCTACGACTCAACTCGGAATCTACTGCTGCTACGTCTCAACTCGGAATCTACTGCGGCTACGACTAACTAGGAATCTACTGCTGCTACGTCTCAAATCGGAATCTACTGCGGCTACGTCTCAACTCGGAATCTACTGCAGCAACGTTTCAACTCAGAATCTACTGCGGCTACATCTCAAATCGGAATCTACTGCGGCTACGACAACTCGGATTCTACTGCGGCTAGGACTCAACTCAAAATCTACTGCGGCTAGGACTCAACTCGGAATCTACTGCTGCTACGTCTCAACACGGAATCTACTGCGGCTAGGACTCAACACGGAATCTACAGCGGCTACGTCTCAACTCGGAATCTACTGCGGCTACGTCTCAACTCGGAATCTACTGCGGCTACGTCTCAACTCGGAATCTAGCGCGGCAAAGATTCAACTCGGAATCTACTGCGGCTACGACTCAACTCAGAATCTACTGCCGCTACGTCTCAACTCGGAATTGACTGCGGCTACGTCTCAACTCAGAATCTACTGCGGCTAGGACTCAACTCGGAATCTAATGCAGCTACGTCTCAACTCGGAAACTACTGCGGCTACGACTCAACTCAGAATCTATAGCGGCTACGTCTCAACTCGGAATCTACTGCGGCTACGTGTCAACTCGGAATCTACTGCGGCTACAACTCAACTCGGAATCTACTGCGGCTACGTCTCAACTCGGAATCTACAGCGGCTACGTCTCAACTCGGAATCTACAGTGGCTACGTCTCAACTCGGAATCTACTGCGGCTACGTCTCAACTCGGAATCTACTGCGGCTAGGACTCAACTCGGAATCTACTGCGGCAACGACTCAACTCAGAATCTACTGCTGCTACGTCTCAACTCGGAATCTACTGCGGCTACGACTCAACTCGGAATCTACTGCTGCTACGTCTCAACTCGGAATCTACTGCGGCTACGTCTCAACTCGGAATCTACTGCAGCAACGTCTCAACTCGGAATCTACTGCGGCTACGTCTCAAATCGGAATCTACTGCGGCTACGACTCAACTCGGAATCTACTGCGGCTAGGACTCAACTCGGAATCTACTGCGGCTAGGACTCAACTCGGAATCTACTGCAGCTACGTCTCAACTCGGAATCTACTGCGGCTACGACTCAACTCGGAATCTACTGCTGCTACGTCTCAACTCGGAATCTACTGCGGCTACGTCTCAACTCGGAATCTACTGCAGCAACGTCTCAACTCGGAATCTACTGCGGCTACGTCTCAACTCGGAATCTACTGCGGCTACGACTCAACTCGGAATCTACTGCGGCTAGGACTCAACTCGGAATCTACTGCGGCTACGACTCAACTCGGAATCTACTGCAGCTACGTCTCAACTCGGAATCTACTGCAGCTAGGACTCAACTCGGAATCTACTGCAGCTACGTCTCAACTCGGAATCTACTGCGGCTACGACTCAACTCGGAATCTACTGCGGCTATGTCACAGCTCGGAATCTACTGCAGCTACATCTCAACTCGGAATCTACTGCGGCTATGTCTCAACTCTTAATCTACTGCGGCTACGTCTCAACTCGGAATCTACTGCGGCTACGTCTCAACTCGGAATCTACAGCGGCAACGACTCAACTCGGAATCTACTGCGGCAACGACTCAACTCGGAATCTACTGCGGCTACGTCTCAACTCGGAATCTACTGCGGCTACGTCTCAACTCGGAATCTACTGCGGCTACGTCTCAACTCGGAATCTACTGCGACAATGACTCAACTCGGAATCTACTGCGGCTACGTCTCAACTCGGAATATACAGCGGCTACGTCTCAACTCGGAATCTACTGCGGCTACGTCTCAACTAGGAATCTACTGCGGCTACGTCTCAACTCGGAATCTACTGCGGCTACGACTCAACTCGGAATCTACAGCGCCAAGGACTCAACTCGGAATCTACTGCGGCTACGTCTCAACTCGGAATCTGCAGCGGCTACGTCTCAACTCGGAATCTACTGCGGCGAGGACTCAACTCGGAATCTACTGCGGCTACGTCTCAACTCGGAATCTACAGCGCCAAGGACTCAACTCGGAAAATACAGCGGCTACGTATCAACTCGGAATCTACAGCGGCAACGACTCAACTCGGAATCTACTGCGGCTACGTCTCAACTCGGAATCTACAGCGGCTACGTCTCAACTCGGAATCTACTGCAGCTACGTCTCAACTTGGAATCTACTGCGGCTACGTCTCGGAATCTACTGCGGCAACGTCTCAACTCAGAATCTGCTGCGGCAACGACTCAACTCAGAATCTACTGCGGCTAGGACTCAACTCAGAATCTACTGCTGCTACGTCTCAACTCGGAATCGACTGCGGCTACGTCTCAACTCGGAATCTACTGCTGCTACGTCTCGGAATCTACTGCGGCTACGTCTCAACTCGGAATCTACTGCGGCAACGACTCAACTTAGAATCTACTGCGGCTAGGACTCAACTCGGAATCTACTGCGGCAACGACTCAACTCAGAATCTACTGCGGCAATGACTCAACTCGGAATCTACTGCGGCTACGACTCAACTCAGAATCTACAGCGGCTACGTCTCATCTCGGAATCTACTGCGTCTACGTCTCAACTCGGAATCTACTGCGGCTACGACTCAACTCGGAATCTACAGCGGCTACATCTCAACTCGGAATCTACAGCGGCTACGTCTCAACTCGGAATCTACAGTGGCTACGTCTCAACTCGGAATCTACTGCGGCTACGTCTCAACTCGGAATCTACTGCGGCTAGGACTCAACTCGGAATCTACTGCGGCAACGACTCAACTCAGAATCTACTGCTGCTACGTCTCAACTCGGAATCTACTGCGGCTACGACTCAACTCGGAATCTACTGCTGCTACGTCTCAACTCAGAATCTACTGCGGCTACGTCTCAACTCGGAATCTCCTGCAGCAACGTCTCAACTCGGAATCTACTGCGGCTACGTCTCAAATCGATATCTACTGCGGCTACGACTCAACTCGTAATCTATTGCGGCTAGGACTCAACTCGGAATCTACTGCGGCTAGGACTCAACTCGGAATCTACTGCAGCTACGTCTCAACTGGGAATCTACTGCAGCTAGGACTCAACTCGGAATCTACTGCAGCTACGTCTCAACTCGGAATCTACTGCAGCTACGTCTCAACTCGGAAACTACTGCGGCTAGGACTCAACTCGGAATCTACTGCGGCTATGTCACAGCTTGGAATCTACTGCAGCTACGTCTCAACTCGGAATCTACTGCGGCTATGTCTCAACTCTTAATCTACTGCGGCTACGTCTCAACTCGGAATCTACTGCGGCTACGTCTCAACTCGGAATCTACTGCGGCTACGACTCAACTCGGAATCTACTGCGGCAACGACTAAACTCGGAATCTACTGCGGCTACATCTCAACTCGGAATCTACTGCGGCTACGTCTCAACTCGGAATCTACAGCGGCAACGACTCAACTCGGAATCTACTGCGGCTACGTCTCAACTCGGAATCTGCAGCGGCTACGTCTCAACTCGGAATCTACTGCGGCTAGGACTCAACTCGGAATCTACTGCGGCTACGTCTCAGCTCGGAATCTTCTGCGGCTACGTCTCAACTCGGAAACTACAGCGGCTACGTCTCAACTCGGAATCTACTGCGGCTACGTCTCAACTCGGAATCTACTGCGGCTACGACTCAACTCGGAATCTATAGCGCCAAGGACTCAACTCGGAATCTACTGCGGCTACGTCTCAACTCGGAATCTACTGCGGCTACGACTCAACTCGGAATCTACTGCTGCTACGTCTCAACTCGGAATCTACTGTGGCTATGTCTCAACTCGGAATCTACAGCGGCTACGTCTCAACTCGGAATCTAATGCGGCTACGACTCAACTCGGAATCTACTGCTGCTACGTCTCAGCTCGGAATCTACTGCGGCTACGTCTCAACTTGGAAACTACAGCGGCTACGTCTCAACTCGGAATCTACTGCGGCTACGACTCAACTCGGAATCTACAGCGCCAAGGACTCAACTCGGAATCTACTGCGGCTACGTATCAACTCGGAATCTACAGCGGCTATGTCTCAACTCGGAATCTTCTGCGGCTACGTCTCAACTCGGAATCTACTGCGGCTATGTCTCATCTCGGAATCTACTGCGGCTACGTCTCAACTCGGAATCTACCGCGGCAACGACTCAACTCGGAATCTACTGCGGCTACGACTCAACTCAGAATCTACTGCCGCTACGTCTCGGAATCTACTGCGGCTAGGACTCAACTCGGAATCTACTGCGGCAACGACTCAACTCAGAATCTACTGCGGCAATGACTCAACTCGGAATCTACAGCGGCTACGTCTAAACTCGGAATCTACTGCGGCTACGTCTCAACTCGGAATCTACTGCGGCTACGTCTCAACTCGGAATCTACAGTGGCTACGTCTCAACTCGGAATCTACTGCGGCTACATCTCAACTCGGAATGTACAGCGGCAACGACTCGGAATCTACTGCGGCTACGTCTCAACTCGGAATCTACTGCGGCTACGACTCAACTCAGAATCTACAGCGGCTACATCTCAACTCGTAATCTACTGCGGCTACGTCTCAACTCGGAATCTACAGCAGCTACGTCTCAACTCGGAATCTACATCGGCTACGTCTCAACTCGGAATCTACTGCGGCTACGACTCAACTCGGAATCTACTGCTGCTACGTCTCAACTCGGAATCTACTGTGGCTACGTCTCAACTCGGAATCTACAGCGGCTACGTCTCAACTCGGAATCTAATGCGGCTACGACTCAACTCGGAATCTACTGCTGCTACGTCTCAGCTCGGAATCTACTGCGGCTACGTCTCAACTTGGAAACTACAGCGGCTACGTCTCAACTCGGAATCTACTGCGGTTACGTCTCAACTCGGAATCTACTGCGGCTACGACTCAACTCGGAATCTACAGCGCCAAGGACTCAACTCGGAATCTACTGCGGCTACGTATCCACTCGGAATCTACAGCGGCTATGTCTCAACTCGGAATCTTCTGCAGCTACGTCTCAACACGGAATCTACTGCGGCTATGTCTCATCTCGGAATCTACTGCGGCTACGTCTCAACTCGGAATCTACTGCGGCAACGACTCAACTCGGAATCTACTGCGGCTACGACTCAACTCAGAATCTACTGCCGCTACGTCTCAACTCGGAATCGACTGCGGCTACGTCTCAACTAGGAATCTACTGCTGCTACGTCTCGGAATCTACTGCGGCTACGTCTCAACTCGGAATCTACTGCGGCAACGACTCAACTCAGAATCTACTGCGGCTAGGACTCAACTCGGAATCTACTGCGGCAACGACTCAACACAGAATCTACTGCGGCAATGACTCAACTCGGAATCTACTGCGGCTACGACTCAACTCGGAATCTACAGCGGCTACGTCTAAACTCGGAATCTACTGCGGCTACGTCTCAACTCGGAATCTACTGCGGCTACGTCTCAAATCGGAATCTACAGTGGCTACGTCTCAACTCGGAATCTACTGCGGCTACATCTCAACTCGGAATGTACAGCGGCAACGACTCAACTCGGAATCTACTGCGGCTACGTCTCAACTCGGAATCTACTGCGGCTACGACTCAACTCAGAATCTACAGCGGCTACATCTCAACTCGTAATCTACTGCGGCTACGTCTCAACTCGGAATCTACAGCAGCTACGTCTCAACTCGGAATCTACATCGGCTACGTCTCAACTCGGAATCTACTGCGGCTACGTCTCAACTCGGAATCTACTGCGGCTACGACTCAACTCGGAATCTACAGCGCCAAGGACTCAACTCGGAATCTACTGCGGCTACGTATCAACTCGGAATCTACAGCGGCTATGTCTCAACTCGGAATCTTCTGCGGCTACGTCTCAACTCGGAATCTACTGCGGCTATGTCTCATCTCGGAATCTACTGCGGCTACGTCTCAACTCGGAATCTACCGCGGCAACGACTCAACTCGGAATCTACTGCGGCTACGACTCAACTCAGAATCTACTGCCGCTACGTCTCGGAATCTACTGCGGCTACGTCTCAACTCGGAATCTACTGCGGCTAGGACTCAACTCGGAATCTACTGCGGCAACGACTCAACTCAGAATCTACTGCGGCAATGACTCAACTCGGAATCTACAGCGGCTACGTCTAAACTCGGAATCTACTGCGGCTACGTCTCAACTCGGAATCTACTGCGGCTACATCTCAACTCGGAATGTACAGCGGCAACGACTCATCTCGGAATCTACTGCGGCTACGTCTCAACTCGGAATCTACTGCGGCTACGACTCAACTCAGAATCTACAGCGGCTACATCTCAACTCGTAATCTACTGCGGCTACGTCTCAACTCGGAATCTACAGCAGCTACGTCTCAACTCGGAATCTACATCGGCTACGTCTCAACTCGGAATCTACTGCAGCTACGACTCAACTCGGAATCTACTGCTGCTACGTCTCAACTCGGAATCTACTGTGGCTACGTCTCAACTCGGAATCTACAGCGGCTACGTCTCAACTCGGAATCTAATGCGGCTACGACTCAACTCGGAATCTACTGCTGCTACGTCTCAGCTCGTAATCTACTGCGGCTACGTCTCAACTTGGAAACTACAGCGGCTACGTCTCAACTCGGAATCTACTGCGGTTACGTCTCAACTCGGAATCTACTGCGGCTACGACTCAACTCGGAATCTACAGCGCCAAGGACTCAACTCGGAATCTACTGCGGCTACGTATCCACTCGGAATCTACAGCGGCTATGTCTCAACTCGGAATCTTCTGCGGCTACGTCTCAACACGGAATCTACTGCGGCTATGTCTCATCTCGGAATCTACTGCGGCTACGTCTCAACTCGGAATCTACTGCGGCAACGACTCAACTCGGAATCTACTGCGGCTACGACTCAACTCAGAATCTACTGCCGCTACGTATCAACTCGGAATCGACTGCGGCTACGTCTCAACTAGGAATCTACTGCTGCTACGTCTCGGAATCTACTGCAGCTACGTCTCAACTCGGAATCTACTGCGGCAACGACTCAACTCAGAATCTACTGCGGCTAGGACTCAACTCGGAATCTACTGCGGCAACGACTCAACACAGAATCTACTGCGGCAATGACTCAACTCGGAATCTACTGCGGCTACGACTCAACTCGGAATCTACAGCGGCTACGTCTAAACTCGGAATCTACTGCGGCTACGTCTCAACTCGGAATCTACTGCGGCTACGTCTCAAATCGGAATCTACAGTGGCTACGTCTCAACTCGGAATCTACTGCGGCTACATCTCAACTCGGAATGTACAGCGGCAACGACTCAACTCGGAATCTACTGCGGCTACGTCTCAACTCGGAATCTACTGCGGCTACGACTCAACTCAGAATCTACAGCGGCTACATCTCAACTCGTAATCTACTGCGGCTACGTCTCAACTCGGAATCTACAGCAGCTACGTCTCAACTCGGAATCTACATCGGCTACGTCTCAACTCGGAATCTACTGCGGCTACGACTCAACTCGGAATCTACTGCGGCTACGTCTCAACTCGGAATCTACTGCAGCTACGTCTCAACTCGGAATCTACTGCGGCTAGGACTCAACTCGGAATCTACTGCGGCAACGACTCAACTCGGAATCTACTGCTGCTACGTCTCAATTCAGAATCTACTGCGGCTACGACTCAACTCGGAATCTACTGCTGCTACGTCTCAACTCGGAATCTACTGCGGATACGTGTCAACTCGGAATATACTGCAGCTACGACTCAACTCGGAATCTACTGCTGCTACGTCTCAACTCGGAATCTACTGCGGCTACGTCTCAACTCGGAATCTACTGCGGCTAAGTCTAACTCGGAATCTACTGCGGCTACGTCTCAACTCGGAATCTACTGCGGCTACGTCTCAACTCGGAAACTACAGCGGCTACGTCTCAACTCGGAATCTACTGCGGCTACGTCTCAACTCGGAATCTACTGCGGCTATGTCTCGGAATCTACTGCGGCTACGTCTCAACTCGGAATCTACTGCGGCAACGACTCAACTCAGAATCTACTGCTGCTAGGACTCAACTAGGAATCTACTGCGGCTACATCTCAACTCGTAATCTACTGCGGCTGCATCTCGGAATCTACTGCTGCTACGTCTCAACTCGGAATCTACTGCGGCTACGACTCAACTCAGAATTTACTGCGGCTAGGACTCAACTCGGAAACTACAGCGGCTAGGACTAAACTCGGAATCTAATGCAGCTACGTCTCAACTCGGAATCTACTGCGGCTACGTCTCAACTCGGAATCTACTGCGGCTAGGACTCAACTCGGAATCTACTGCGGCTACGACTCAACTCGGAATCTACTGCTGCTACGTCTCAACTCGGAATCTACTGCGGCTACGACTAACTAGGAATCTACTGCTGCTACGTCTCAAATCGGAATCTACTGCGGCTACGTCTCAACTCGGAATCTACTGCAGCAACGTTTCAACTCAGAATCTACTGCGGCTACATCTCAAATCGGAATCTACTGCGGCTACGACAACTCGGATTCTACTGCGGCTAGGACTCAACTCAAAATCTACTGCGGCTAGGACTCAACTCGGAATCTACTGCTGCTACGTCTCAACACGGAATCTACTGCGGCTAGGACTCAACACGGAATCTACAGCGGCTACGTCTCAACTCGGAATCTACTGCGGCTACGTCTCAACTCGGAATCTACTGCGGCTACGTCTCAACTCGGAATCTAGCGCGGCAAAGATTCAACTCGGAATCTACTGCGGCTACGACTCAACTCAGAATCTACTGCCGCTACGTCTCAACTCGGAATTGACTGCGGCTACGTCTCAACTCAGAATCTACTGCGGCTAGGACTCAACTCGGAATCTAATGCAGCTACGTCTCAACTCGGAAACTACTGCGGCTACGACTCAACTCAGAATCTATAGCGGCTACGTCTCAACTCGGAATCTACTGCGGCTACGTGTCAACTCGGAATCTACTGCGGCTACAACTCAACTCGGAATCTACTGCGGCTACGTCTCAACTCGGAATCTACAGCGGCTACGTCTCAACTCGGAATCTACAGTGGCTACGTCTCAACTCGGAATCTACTGCGGCTACGTCTCAACTCGGAATCTACTGCGGCTAGGACTCAACTCGGAATCTACTGCGGCAACGACTCAACTCAGAATCTACTGCTGCTACGTCTCAACTCGGAATCTACTGCGGCTACGACTCAACTCGGAATCTACTGCTGCTACGTCTCAACTCGGAATCTACTGCGGCTACGTCTCAACTCGGAATCTACTGCAGCAACGTCTCAACTCGGAATCTACTGCGGCTACGTCTCAAATCGGAATCTACTGCGGCTACGACTCAACTCGGAATCTACTGCGGCTAGGACTCAACTCGGAATCTACTGCGGCTAGGACTCAACTCGGAATCTACTGCAGCTACGTCTCAACTCGGAATCTACTGCGGCTACGACTCAACTCGGAATCTACTGCTGCTACGTCTCAACTCGGAATCTACTGCGGCTACGTCTCAACTCGGAATCTACTGCAGCAACGTCTCAACTCGGAATCTACTGCGGCTACGTCTCAACTCGGAATCTACTGCGGCTACGACTCAACTCGGAATCTACTGCGGCTAGGACTCAACTCGGAATCTACTGCGGCAACGACTCAACTCGGAATCTACTGCAGCTACGTCTCAACTCGGAATCTACTGCAGCTAGGACTCAACTCGGAATCTACTGCAGCTACGTCTCAACTCGGAATCTACTGCGGCTACGACTCAACTCGGAATCTACTGCGGCTATGTCACAGCTCGGAATCTACTGCAGCTACATCTCAACTCGGAATCTACTGCGGCTATGTCTCAACTCTTAATCTACTGCGGCTACGTCTCAACTCGGAATCTACTGCGGCTACGTCTCAACTCGGAATCTACAGCGGCAACGACTCAACTCGGAATCTACTGCGGCAACGACTCAACTCGGAATCTACTGCGGCTACGTCTCAACTCGGAATCTACTGCGGCTACGTCTCAACTCGGAATCTACTGCGGCTACGTCTCAACTCGGAATCTACTGCGGCTACGTCTCAACTCGGAATCTACTGCGACAATGACTCAACTCGGAATCTACTGCGGCTACGTCTCAACTCGGAATATACAGCGGCTACGTCTCAACTCGGAATCTACTGCGGCTACGTCTCAACTCGGAATCTACTGCGGCTACGTCTCAACTCGGAATCTACTGCGGCTACGACTCAACTCGGAATCTACAGCGCCAAGGACTCAACTCGGAATCTACTGCGGCTACGTCTCAACTCGGAATCTGCAGCGGCTACGTCTCAACTCGGAATCTACTGCGGCGAGGACTCAACTCGGAATCTACTGCGGCTACGTCTCAACTCGGAATCTACAGCGCCAAGGACTCAACTCGGAAAATACAGCGGCTACGTATCAACTCGGAATCTACAGCGGCAACGACTCAACTCGGAATCTACTGCGGCTACGTCTCAACTCGGAATCTACAGCGGCTACGTCTCAACTCGGAATCTACTGCAGCTACGTCTCAATTTGGAATCTACTGCGGCTACGTCTCGGAATCTACTGCGGCAACGTCTCAACTCAGAATCTGCTGCGGCAACGACTCAACTCAGAATCTACTGCGGCTAGGACTCAACTCAGAATCTACTGCTGCTACGTCTCAACTCGGAATCGACTGCGGCTACGTCTCAACTCGGAATCTACTGCTGCTACGTCTCGGAATCTACTGCGGCTAGGTCTCAACTCGGAATCTACTGCGGCAACGACTCAACTCGGAATCTACAGCGGCTACGTATCAACTCGGAATCTACAGCGGCAACGACTCAACTCGGAATCTACTGCGGCTACGTCTCAACTCGGAATCTACTGCAGCAACGTCTCAACTCGGAATCTACTGCGGCTACGTCTCAACTCGGAATCTACTGCGGCTACGACTCAACTCGGAATCTACTGCGGCTAGGACTCAACTCGGAATCTACTGCGGCTACGACTCAACTCGGAATCTACTGCAGCTACGTCTCAACTCGGAATCTACTGCAGCTAGGACTCAACTCGGAATCTACTGCAGCTACGTCTCAACTCGGAATCTACTGCGGCTACGACTCAACTCGGAATCTACTGCGGCTATGTCACAGCTCGGAATCTACTGCAGCTACATCTCAACTCGGAATCTACTGCGGCTATGTCTCAACTCTTAATCTACTGCGGCTACGTCTCAACTCGGAATCTACTGCGGCTACGTCTCAACTCGGAATCTACTGCGGCTACGACTCAACTCGGAATCTACTGCGGCTAGGACTCAACTCGGAATCTACTGCGGCTACGACTCAACTCGGAATCTACTGCAGCTACGTCTCAACTCGGAATCTACTGCAGCTAGGACTCAACTCGGAATCTACTGCAGCTACGTCTCAACTCGGAATCTACTGCGGCTACGACTCAACTCGGAATCTACTGCGGCTATGTCACAGCTCGGAATCTACTGCAGCTACATCTCAACTCGGAATCTACTGCGGCTATGTCTCAACTCTTAATCTACTGCGGCTACGTCTCAACTCGGAATCTACTGCGGCTACGTCTCAACTCGGAATCTACAGCGGCAACGACTCAACTCGGAATCTACTGCGGCAACGACTCAACTCGGAATCTACTGCGGCTACGTCTCAACTCGGAATCTACTGCGGCTACGTCTCAACTCGGAATCTACTGCGGCTACGTCTCAACTCGGAATCTACTGCGGCTACGTCTCAACTCGGAATCTACTGCGACAATGACTCAACTCGGAATCTACTGCGGCTACGTCTCAACTCGGAATATACAGCGGCTACGTCTCAACTCGGAATCTACTGCGGCTACGTCTCAACTCGGAATCTACTGCGGCTACGTCTCAACTCGGAATCTACTGCGGCTACGACTCAACTCGGAATCTACAGCGCCAAGGACTCAACTCGGAATCTACTGCGGCTACGTCTCAACTCGGAATCTGCAGCGGCTACGTCTCAACTCGGAATCTACTGCGGCTACGTCTCAACTCGGAATCTACTGCGGCTACGTCTCAACTCGGAATCTAGCGCGGCAAAGATTCAACTCGGAATCTACTGCGGCTACGACTCAACTCAGAATCTACTGCCGCTACGTCTCAACTCGGAATTGACTGCGGCTACGTCTCAACTCAGAATCTACTGCGGCTAGGACTCAACTCGGAATCTAATGCAGCTACGTCTCAACTCGGAAACTACTGCGGCTACGACTCAACTCAGAATCTATAGCGGCTACGTCTCAACTCGGAATCTACTGCGGCTACGTGTCAACTCGGAATCTACTGCGGCTACAACTCAACTCGGAATCTACTGCGGCTACGTCTCAACTCGGAATCTACAGCGGCTACGTCTCAACTCGGAATCTACAGTGGCTACGTCTCAACTCGGAATCTACTGCGGCTACGTCTCAACTCGGAATCTACTGCGGCTAGGACTCAACTCGGAATCTACTGCGGCAACGACTCAACTCAGAATCTACTGCTGCTACGTCTCAACTCGGAATCTACTGCGGCTACGTCTCAACTCGGAATCTAGCGCGGCAAAGATTCAACTCGGAATCTACTGCGGCTACGACTCAACTCAGAATCTACTGCCGCTACGTCTCAACTCGGAATTGACTGCGGCTACGTCTCAACTCAGAATCTACTGCGGCTAGGACTCAACTCGGAATCTAATGCAGCTACGTCTCAACTCGGAAACTACTGCGGCTACGACTCAACTCAGAATCTATAGCGGCTACGTCTCAACTCGGAATCTACTGCGGCTACGTCTCAACTCGGAATCTACTGCGGCTAGGACTCAACTCGGAATCTACTGCGGCAACGACTCAACTCAGAATCTACTGCTGCTACGTCTCAACTCGGAATCTACTGCGGCTACGACTCAACTCGGAATCTACTGCTGCTACGTCTCAACTCGGAATCTACTGCGGCTACGTCTCAACTCGGAATCTACTGCAGCAACGTCTCAACTCGGAATCTACTGCGGCTACGTCTCAAATCGGAATCTACTGCGGCTACGACTCAACTCGGAATCTACTGCGGCTAGGACTCAACTCGGAATCTACTGCGGCTAGGACTCAACTCGGAATCTACTGCAGCTACGTCTCAACTCGGAATCTACTGCGGCTACGACTCAACTCGGAATCTACTGCTGCTACGTCTCAACTCGGAATCTACTGCGGCTACGTCTCAACTCGGAATCTACTGCAGCAACGTCTCAACTCGGAATCTACTGCGGCTACGTCTCAACTCGGAATCTACTGCGGCTACGACTCAACTCGGAATCTACTGCGGCTAGGACTCAACTCGGAATCTACTGCGGCAACGACTCAACTCGGAATCTACTGCAGCTACGTCTCAACTCGGAATCTACTGCAGCTAGGACTCAACTCGGAATCTACTGCAGCTACGTCTCAACTCGGAATCTACTGCGGCTACGACTCAACTCGGAATCTACTGCGGCTATGTCACAGCTCGGAATCTACTGCAGCTACATCTCAACTCGGAATCTACTGCGGCTATGTCTCAACTCTTAATCTACTGCGGCTACGTCTCAACTCGGAATCTACTGCGGCTACGTCTCAACTCGGAATCTACAGCGGCAACGACTCAACTCGGAATCTACTGCGGCAACGACTCAACTCGGAATCTACTGCGGCTACGTCTCAACTCGGAATCTACTGCGGCTACGTCTCAACTCGGAATCTACTGCGGCTACGTCTCAACTCGGAATCTACTGCGGCTACGTCTCAACTCGGAATCTACTGCGACAATGACTCAACTCGGAATCTACTGCGGCTACGTCTCAACTCGGAATATACAGCGGCTACGTCTCAACTCGGAATCTACTGCGGCTACGTCTCAACTCGGAATCTACTGCGGCTACGTCTCAACTCGGAATCTACTGCGGCTACGACTCAACTCGGAATCTACAGCGCCAAGGACTCAACTCGGAATCTACTGCGGCTACGTCTCAACTCGGAATCTGCAGCGGCTACGTCTCAACTCGGAATCTACTGCGGCGAGGACTCAACTCGGAATCTACTGCGGCTACGTCTCAACTCGGAATCTACAGCGCCAAGGACTCAACTCGGAAAATACAGCGGCTACGTATCAACTCGGAATCTACAGCGGCAACGACTCAACTCGGAATCTACTGCGGCTACGTCTCAACTCGGAATCTACAGCGGCTACGTCTCAACTCGGAATCTACTGCAGCTACGTCTCAACTTGGAATCTACTGCGGCTACGTCTCGGAATCTACTGCGGCAACGTCTCAACTCAGAATCTGCTGCGGCAACGACTCAACTCAGAATCTACTGCGGCTAGGACTCAACTCAGAATCTACTGCTGCTACGTCTCAACTCGGAATCGACTGCGGCTACGTCTCAACTCGGAATCTACTGCTGCTACGTCTCGGAATCTACTGCGGCTAGGTCTCAACTCGGAATCTACTGCGGCAACGACTCAACTCGGAATCTACAGCGGCTACGTATCAACTCGGAATCTACAGCGGCAACGACTCAACTCGGAATCTACTGCGGCTACGTCTCAACTCGGAATCTACTGCAGCAACGTCTCAACTCGGAATCTACTGCGGCTACGTCTCAACTCGGAATCTACTGCGGCTACGACTCAACTCGGAATCTACTGCGGCTAGGACTCAACTCGGAATCTACTGCGGCTACGACTCAACTCGGAATCTACTGCAGCTACGTCTCAACTCGGAATCTACTGCAGCTAGGACTCAACTCGGAATCTACTGCAGCTACGTCTCAACTCGGAATCTACTGCGGCTACGACTCAACTCGGAATCTACTGCGGCTATGTCACAGCTCGGAATCTACTGCAGCTACATCTCAACTCGGAATCTACTGCGGCTATGTCTCAACTCTTAATCTACTGCGGCTACGTCTCAACTCGGAATCTACTGCGGCTACGTCTCAACTCGGAATCTACTGCGGCTACGACTCAACTCGGAATCTACTGCGGCTAGGACTCAACTCGGAATCTACTGCGGCTACGACTCAACTCGGAATCTACTGCAGCTACGTCTCAACTCGGAATCTACTGCAGCTAGGACTCAACTCGGAATCTACTGCAGCTACGTCTCAACTCGGAATCTACTGCGGCTACGACTCAACTCGGAATCTACTGCGGCTATGTCACAGCTCGGAATCTACTGCAGCTACATCTCAACTCGGAATCTACTGCGGCTATGTCTCAACTCTTAATCTACTGCGGCTACGTCTCAACTCGGAATCTACTGCGGCTACGTCTCAACTCGGAATCTACAGCGGCAACGACTCAACTCGGAATCTACTGCGGCAACGACTCAACTCGGAATCTACTGCGGCTACGTCTCAACTCGGAATCTACTGCGGCTACGTCTCAACTCGGAATCTACTGCGGCTACGTCTCAACTCGGAATCTACTGCGGCTACGTCTCAACTCGGAATCTACTGCGACAATGACTCAACTCGGAATCTACTGCGGCTACGTCTCAACTCGGAATATACAGCGGCTACGTCTCAACTCGGAATCTACTGCGGCTACGTCTCAACTCGGAATCTACTGCGGCTACGTCTCAACTCGGAATCTACTGCGGCTACGACTCAACTCGGAATCTACAGCGCCAAGGACTCAACTCGGAATCTACTGCGGCTACGTCTCAACTCGGAATCTGCAGCGGCTACGTCTCAACTCGGAATCTACTGCGGCTACGTCTCAACTCGGAATCTACTGCGGCTACGTCTCAACTCGGAATCTAGCGCGGCAAAGATTCAACTCGGAATCTACTGCGGCTACGACTCAACTCAGAATCTACTGCCGCTACGTCTCAACTCGGAATTGACTGCGGCTACGTCTCAACTCAGAATCTACTGCGGCTAGGACTCAACTCGGAATCTAATGCAGCTACGTCTCAACTCGGAAACTACTGCGGCTACGACTCAACTCAGAATCTATAGCGGCTACGTCTCAACTCGGAATCTACTGCGGCTACGTGTCAACTCGGAATCTACTGCGGCTACAACTCAACTCGGAATCTACTGCGGCTACGTCTCAACTCGGAATCTACAGCGGCTACGTCTCAACTCGGAATCTACAGTGGCTACGTCTCAACTCGGAATCTACTGCGGCTACGTCTCAACTCGGAATCTACTGCGGCTAGGACTCAACTCGGAATCTACTGCGGCAACGACTCAACTCAGAATCTACTGCTGCTACGTCTCAACTCGGAATCTACTGCGGCTACGACTCAACTCGGAATCTACTGCTGCTACGTCTCAACTCGGAATCTACTGCGGCTACGTCTCAACTCGGAATCTACTGCAGCAACGTCTCAACTCGGAATCTACTGCGGCTACGTCTCAAATCGGAATCTACTGCGGCTACGACTCAACTCGGAATCTACTGCGGCTAGGACTCAACTCGGAATCTACTGCGGCTAGGACTCAACTCGGAATCTACTGCAGCTACGTCTCAACTCGGAATCTACTGCGGCTACGACTCAACTCGGAATCTACTGCTGCTACGTCTCAACTCGGAATCTACTGCGGCTACGTCTCAACTCGGAATCTACTGCAGCAACGTCTCAACTCGGAATCTACTGCGGCTACGTCTCAACTCGGAATCTACTGCGGCTACGACTCAACTCGGAATCTACTGCGGCTAGGACTCAACTCGGAATCTACTGCGGCAACGACTCAACTCGGAATCTACTGCAGCTACGTCTCAACTCGGAATCTACTGCAGCTAGGACTCAACTCGGAATCTACTGCAGCTACGTCTCAACTCGGAATCTACTGCGGCTACGACTCAACTCGGAATCTACTGCGGCTATGTCACAGCTCGGAATCTACTGCAGCTACATCTCAACTCGGAATCTACTGCGGCTATGTCTCAACTCTTAATCTACTGCGGCTACGTCTCAACTCGGAATCTACTGCGGCTACGTCTCAACTCGGAATCTACAGCGGCAACGACTCAACTCGGAATCTACTGCGGCAACGACTCAACTCGGAATCTACTGCGGCTACGTCTCAACTCGGAATCTACTGCGGCTACGTCTCAACTCGGAATCTACTGCGGCTACGTCTCAACTCGGAATCTACTGCGGCTACGTCTCAACTCGGAATCTACTGCGACAATGACTCAACTCGGAATCTACTGCGGCTACGTCTCAACTCGGAATATACAGCGGCTACGTCTCAACTCGGAATCTACTGCGGCTACGTCTCAACTCGGAATCTACTGCGGCTACGTCTCAACTCGGAATCTACTGCGGCTACGACTCAACTCGGAATCTACAGCGCCAAGGACTCAACTCGGAATCTACTGCGGCTACGTCTCAACTCGGAATCTGCAGCGGCTACGTCTCAACTCGGAATCTACTGCGGCGAGGACTCAACTCGGAATCTACTGCGGCTACGTCTCAACTCGGAATCTACAGCGCCAAGGACTCAACTCGGAAAATACAGCGGCTACGTATCAACTCGGAATCTACAGCGGCAACGACTCAACTCGGAATCTACTGCGGCTACGTCTCAACTCGGAATCTACAGCGGCTACGTCTCAACTCGGAATCTACTGCAGCTACGTCTCAACTTGGAATCTACTGCGGCTACGTCTCGGAATCTACTGCGGCAACGTCTCAACTCAGAATCTGCTGCGGCAACGACTCAACTCAGAATCTACTGCGGCTAGGACTCAACTCAGAATCTACTGCTGCTACGTCTCAACTCGGAATCGACTGCGGCTACGTCTCAACTCGGAATCTACTGCTGCTACGTCTCGGAATCTACTGCGGCTAGGTCTCAACTCGGAATCTACTGCGGCAACGACTCAACTCGGAATCTACAGCGGCTACGTATCAACTCGGAATCTACAGCGGCAACGACTCAACTCGGAATCTACTGCGGCTACGTCTCAACTCGGAATCTACAGCGGCTACGTCTCAACTCGGAATCTACTGCGGCTACGTCTCAACTTGGAATCTACTGCGGCTACGTCTCGGAATCTACTGCGGCAACGTCTCAACTCAGAATCTGCTGCGGCAACGACTCAACTCAGAATCTACTGCGGCTAGGACTCAACTCAGAATCTACTGCTGCTACGTCTCAACTCGGAATCGACTGCGGCTACGTCTCAACTCGGAATCTACTGCTGCTACGTCTCGGAATCTACTGCGGCTAGGTCTCAACTCGGAATCTACTGCGGCAACGACTCAACTCGGAATCTACAGCGGCTACGTCTCAACTCGGAATCTACTGCTGCTACGTCTCAACTCGGAATCTACTGCGGCTACGAGTAAACTCAGAATCTACTGCTGCTACGTCTCAACTCAGAATCTACTGCGGCTACGTCCCAACTCGGAATCTACTGCTGCTACGTCTCGGAATCTACAGCGGCTACGTCTCAACTCGGAATCTACTGCGGCAACGACTCAACTCAGAATCTACTGCGGCAACGACTCAACTCGGAATCTACTGCGGCTACGACTCAACTCAGAATCTACAGCGGCTACGTCTCAACTCGGAATCTACTGCTGCTACGTCTCAACTCAGAATCTACAGCGGCTACGTCTCAACTCGGAATCTACAGCGGCTACGTCTCAACTCGAAATCTACTGCGGCTACGACTCAACTCGGAATCTACAGCGGCTACGTCTCAACTCGGAATCTACTGCGGCTACGTCTCAACTTGGAATCTACTGCGGCTACGTCTCGGAATCTACTGCGGCTAGGACTCAACTCAGAATCTACTGCTGCTACGTCTCAACTCAGAATCTACTGCGGCTACGTCCCAACTCGGAATCTACTGCTGCTACGTCTCGGAATCTACAGCGGCTACGTCTCAACTCGGAATCTACTGCGGCAACGACTCAACTCAGAATCTACTGCGGCAACGACTCAACTCGGAATCTACTGCGGCTACGACTCAACTCAGAATCTACAGCGGCTACGTCTCAACTCGGAATCTACTGCGGCTACGTCTCAACTCAGAATCTACAGCGGCTACGTCTCAACTCGGAATCTACAGCGGCTACGTCTCAACTCGAAATCTACTGCGGCTACGTCTCAACTCGGAATCTACAGCGGCAACGACTCAACTCGGAATCTACTGCGGCAACGACTCAACTCGGAATCTACTGCGGCTACGTCTCAACTCGGAATCTACTGCGGCTACGTCTCAACTCGGAATCTACTGCGGCTACGTCTCAACTCGGAATCTACTGCGGCTACGTCTCAACTCGGAATCTACTGCGACAATGACTCAACTCGGAATCTACTGCGGCTACGTCTCAACTCGGAATATACAGCGGCTACGTCTCAACTCGGAATCTACTGCGGCTACGTCTCAACTCGGAATCTACTGCGGCTACGTCTCAACTCGGAATCTACTGCGGCTACGACTCAACTCGGAATCTACAGCGCCAAGGACTCAACTCGGAATCTACTGCGGCTACGTCTCAACTCGGAATCTGCAGCGGCTACGTCTCAACTCGGAATCTACTGCGGCGAGGACTCAACTCGGACACTACAGCGGCTACGTCTCAACTCGGAATCTACAGCGCCAAGGACTCAACTCGGAAAATACAGCGGCTACGTATCAACTCGGAATCTACAGCGGCAACGACTCAACTCGGAATCTACTGCGGCTACGTCTCAACTCGGAATCTACAGCGGCTACGTCTCAACTCGGAATCTACTGCAGCTACGTCTCAACTTGGAATCTACTGCGGCTACGTCTCGGAATCTACTGCGGCAACGTCTCAACTCAGAATCTGCTGCGGCAACGACTCAACTCAGAATCTACTGCGGCTAGGACTCAACTCAGAATCTACTGCTGCTACGTCTCAACTCGGAATCGACTGCGGCTACGTCTCAACTCGGAATCTACTGCTGCTACGTCTCGGAATCTACTGCGGCTAGGTCTCAACTCGGAATCTACTGCGGCAACGACTCAACTCGGAATCTACAGCGGCTACGTATCAACTCGGAATCTACAGCGGCAACGACTCAACTCGGAAACTACTGCGGCTACGTCTCAACTCGGAATCTACAGCGGCTACATCTCAACTCGGAATCTACTGCGGCTACGTCTCAACTTGGAATCTACTGCGGCTACGTCTCGGAATCTACTGCGGCAACGTCTCAACTCAGAATCTGCTGCGGCAACGACTCAACTCAGAATCTACTGCGGCTAGGACTCAACTCAGAATCTACTGCTGCTACGTCTCAACTCGGAATCGACTGCGGCTACGTCTCAACTCGGAATCTACTGCTGCTACGTCTCGGAATCTACTGCGGCTAGGTCTCAACTCGGAATCTACTGCGGCAACGACTCAACTCGGAATCTACAGCGGCTACGTCTCAACTCGGAATCTACTGCTGCTACGTCTCAACTCGGAATCTACTGCGGCTACGAGTAAACTCAGAATCTACTGCTGCTACGTCTCAACTCAGAATCTACTGCGGCTACGTCCCAACTCGGAATCTACTGCTGCTACGTCTCGGAATCTACAGCGGCTACGTCTCAACTCGGAATCTACTGCGGCAACGACTCAACTCAGAATCTACTGCGGCAACGACTCAACTCGGAATCTACTGCGGCTACGACTCAACTCAGAATCTACAGCGGCTACGTCTCAACTCGGAATCTACTGCTGCTACGTCTCAACTCAGAATCTACAGCGGCTACGTCTCAACTCGGAATCTACAGCGGCTACGTCTCAACTCGAAATCTACTGCGGCTACGACTCAACTCGGAATCTACAGCGGCTACGTCTCAACTCGGAATCTACTGCGGCTACGTCTCAACTTGGAATCTACTGCGGCTACGTCTCGGAATCTACTGCGGCTAGGACTCAACTCAGAATCTACTGCTGCTACGTCTCAACTCAGAATCTACTGCGGCTACGTCCCAACTCGGAATCTACTGCTGCTACGTCTCGGAATCTACAGCGGCTACGTCTCAACTCGGAATCTACTGCGGCAACGACTCAACTCAGAATCTACTGCGGCAACGACTCAACTCGGAATCTACTGCGGCTACGACTCAACTCAGAATCTACAGCGGCTACGTCTCAACTCGGAATCTACTGCGGCTACGTCTCAACTCAGAATCTACAGCGGCTACGTCTCAACTCGGAATCTACAGCGGCTACGTCTCAACTCGAAATCTACTGCGGCTACGACTCAACTCGGAATCTACTGCGGCTACGTCTCAACTCGGAATCTACTGTGGCTACGTCTCAACTCGGAATCTACTGCGGCTAGGACTCAACTCGGAATCTACTGCGGCTACGACTCAACTCAGAATCTACTGCTGCTACGTCTCAACTCGGAATCTACTGCGGCTACGACTCAACTCGGAATCTACTGCTGCTACGTCTCAACTCGGAATCTACTGCGGCTACGTCTCAACTCGGAATCTACTGCGGCTACGCCTCAATTCGGAATCTCCTGCGGCTAGGACTCAACTCGGAATCTACTGCAGCTACGTCTCAACTCGGAATCTACTGCGGCTACGACTCAACTCGGAATCTACTGCGGCTTGGACTCAACTCGGAATCTACTGCGGCTACGTCTCAACTCGGAATCTACTGCTGCTACGTCTCAACTCGGAATCTACTGCAGCTACGTCTCAACTCGGAATCTACTGCGGCTAGGACTCAACTCGGAATCTACTGCAGCTACGTCTCAACTCGGAATCTACTGCAGCTACGTCTCAACTCGGAATCTACTGCGGCTAGGACTCTACTCGGAATCTTCTGCAGCTACGTCTCAACTCGGAATCTACAGCGACAACGACTAAACTCGGAATCTACTGCGGCTACGTCTCAACTCGGAATCTACAGCGGCAACGACTCAACTCGGAATCTACTGCGGCTACGTCTCAACTCTGAATCTACTGCGGCTACGTCTCAACTCGGAATCTTCTGCGGCTACGACTCAACTCGGAATCTACTGCTGCTACGTCTCAACTTGGAATCTACTGCGGCTACGTCTCAACTCGTAATCTACTGCGGCTAGGACTCAACTCGGAATCTACTGCAGCTACGTCTCAACTCGGAATAAACTGAAGCTGCGTCTCAACTCGGAATCTACTGCGGCTAGGACTCAAATCGGAATCTACTGCGGCTAGGACTCAACTCGGAATCTACTGCGGCTACGTCTCAACTCGGAGTCTACTGCAGCTAAGTCTCAACTCGGAATCTACTGCGGCTAGGACTCAACTCGAAATCTACTGCAGCTACGTCTCAACTCGGAATCTACTGCGGCTACGTCTCAACTCGGAATCTACTGCAGCTACGTCTCAACTCGGAATCTACTGCGGCTACGTCTCAAATCGGAATCTACTGCGGCTACGTCTCAACCCAGAATCTACAGCGGCAACGACTAAACTCGGAATCTACTGCGGCAATGACTCAACTCGAAATCTACTGCGGCTACCTCTCAACTCGGAATCTACTGCTGCTCCGTCTCAACTGAGATCTCCCTGCTTTAAAGAGGGGAAGACCCCTGGATCCCAGATGTGCATAGCCCTGAGTCCATGCCAGTAGACCTCAGCCCAGGTGAGGTGGTGGAGGGAAGGGGAATGTTGGGGCTGTAAGAGCCTTCTCTGCCTGTGTTTTATTTTGGGCACCGTGTGCTATTGCTGCATTTCCTCTGTCATCCAGCAGCTGATGGGATCAGAAATACAAAGAGGTTCCGCAGAGAAATTGTGCAGCGGAAATGCAGCGGAATTGCATCTCTGAGGAAGAAATCAGAAGGGATGTCCAGGAAGTCCTGCAGCAAGGTCAGGGTGAGCACATCAAGAAGCCCCTGGGAAAGCATCTGGGAATGACACTGAGGAACCCAGTGGACTTCAACATAGGCCCAAAGCAGCCTGAGGAAACCAGGAGCAAGGATGTGTGCCAGATGAAAAAGCAGAATCCATGCACTGAGTGTGAGAAAAGCTTTAAACTGGATTCCAGCATCACTAGCCACCAGTGCACGCACTCAGCAAAGAGGCATTACGAGTTCTGTGATTCTGCAGAGAGCATGAAATGGAGACTCCACCCCACTGGCCAGCAGTGCATGTACATAGGAGAGAGAGCCTTTGAGTGCTCTGACTGTGGAAAGACTTTTACGGACAGTGGGAGCCTCACTTCCCACCAGTGTATCCACAGAAGAGAGAGACTGTACAAGTGCCTTGAGTGTGGGAAGAGCTTGAAAGGTATTTCTAAACTCAAAATACACCAACGTGTCCACACAGGAGAGCAACCATGTAAGTGCCCTGAGTGTGGGAAGAGCTTTAAGGATAGTTCTAACCTCAAAATACACCAACGTGTCCACACAGGAGAGAGACCATTTAAGTGCACTGAGTGTGGGAAGAGCTTCAAAACCAGTTCCAGCCTCACTGTCCACCATCACATTCACACAGGAGAGAGACCCTGCAAGTGCTCTGAGTGTGGGAAGAACTTCAGTAGCAGCTCTGAACTGAAAATGCACCAGCGTGTCCACACAGGAGAGAGACCATATAAGTGCTCTGAGTGTGAGAAGACCTTCACAAGCAGTTCTGATTTGAAGCTCCACCAGCGCATCCACACAGGAGAGAGACCATATAAGTGCACTGAGTGTGGGAAGAGCTTCATAAGCAGTTTTAATTTGAAGCGCCACCAGAGCATCCACACAGGAGAGAGACCCTGCAAGTGCTCTGAGTGTGGGAAGAGCTTCAGAAGCAGCTCTAAACTGAAGGTGCACCAGTGTGTCCACACAGGAGTGAGACCATATAAGTGTCCTGAGTGTGGTAAGAGCTTCAAAGGGAGTTCTGAATTGAAGCTCCACCAGCGCATCCACACAGGAGAGAAACCCTATAAGTGTCCTGAGTGTGGGAAGAGCTTCAGAAGCAGCTCTAAACTGAAGGTGCACCAGCGTGTCCACACAGGAGAGAGACCATATAAGTGCTCTGAGTGTGGGAAGAGCTTCATAAGCAGTTCTGATTTGAAGCTCCACCAGCACATCCACACAGGAGAGAAACCCTGCAAGTGCTCTGAGTGTGGGAAGAGCTTCAGAAGCAGCTCTGAACTGAAGATGCACCAGCGTGTCCACACAGGAGAGAAACCCTATAAGTGTCCTGAGTGTGGGAAGAGCTTCAAAAGGCATTCTGAATTGAAGATGCACCAGTGCATGCACACAGGAGAGCGACCCTATAAGTGTCCTGAGTGTGGGAAGAGCTTTAAAAGGCGTTCTGAGCTGACGCTGCATCAGAGCATCCACAGGAAAAAGAGACCCTGTGAGTGTCCTGAGTGTGGTAAGAGCTTCAAAGGGAGTTCTGAATTGAAGCTGCACCAGCATATGCACACAGGAGAGAGACCATAGCTTCTGTTGGACATTTTAGAACATTTTGGCCAGGCCTGCATGCAGGGAGATGCCTGGGAACTTGTCTTTTCTCTCCCTCAGAGAATCCCATCTGCTGTGTTACCAGAATGTCTGCACCAGTGAGCTGAAATGGCAGGAAGCCTTGAGTGTGAGAAGGGCTTTGTGCCTAGCAGAGAGCTCCTCACACTCCCAGAAGAACTTCATGCAAAGCTCAGTCCTCATTAAACATTGCAGTCCACAGGACAGGTAGCTACTAGGAGTGCATCTCCTGCAGGAAGAGTTTCTCTCAGGGCTGGTGCCTCATTTCTCATGGGAAAACCCCCAGCAGGAGAGACTCTCAGGATGCTGGATAGCCCAGGGATGAGGGAGACCAATGCTTCTCCCCATGCAGGAAGAGTTTGCAAAGGAGACGGCATCACTGACACCCTCTGCAGAAGGGACTTAACCCAGGAGCTTCAGATGGCCTTTCCTTGCTGCCCAAAGCACTTCTCTCACCATGCCTGCTTTCCACTTCTACTCTTCCCACCAGCTGCTTTTTGATGCTGTTTCCTAGTGGAGAAGTGGTTGTGTAGGGATCTGCTGTGTGTCTGTGTGCATGTGTTGCTCTCAGTCATTTCTGAGCGCACTCATGCATCCCAGAGAAGGGTCAGGAGAGCAGTAAGGTGGCTCTTGGAGGTTTTCTGAGAATCTTCTGTAGTGGAAAGAGAAGGGGGTGGATAAAGTAGCTGAGTTGCTCTGGAGCTTTCTTCACTGTAGTCTTGTTTTTGCTCTTAAAATAAATGTCAGCATGTGGAATGAGGAGAGGGAAAGGTGCAAGCAGGGTTTCGTTTTGGTGCCCTCTCCAGCCCACTGCTTGCTTCTGGACAAGGCATTTCCTTTCTTAATAGGGGAGATGCTCCAGGCCCTTCACCATCTTAGTGGCCCTCCACTGGGCTCTTTCCAAGAGATCCCTGTCTTTTTTGTACTGGGGAGCCCAGAACTGGACACAATATTCCAGATGAGGCATTAATAGGGCAGAGTAGAGGGGGAGGATCACCTCCTTCGACCTGCTGGACACGCTCTTTTTAATGCACCCCAGGATGCCATTGGCCTTCTTGGCTACAAGGGCACACTGCTGGCTCATGGCCAATCTGTTGTCCACCAGGACGCCCAGGTCCCTCTCAGCAGAGCTCCTCTCCAGCAGGTCTTCCCCCAGCCTGTACCGGTGCATGTAATTATTCCTCCCTAGGTGCAAGACTCTACACTTGCTTTTGCTAAACCTCATCCGGTTTCTTACTGCCCAGCTCTCCAGCCTGTCCAGGTCTCTCTGAATGGCAGCACAGCCTTCAGGCGTGTCAGCCAATCCTCCCAACTTCGTGTCATCACAAACTTGCTGAGGGTGGTCACTATCCCCTCATCAAGGTCGCTGATGATGTTTAACAAGACCAGACCCAGTACAGACCCCAGGGGGACGCTGCTAGTTACACGCCTCCAGCCAGACACCGCACCGGCAATGACAACCCTCTGCACTCTGCCAGTCAGCCAATTCTCAACCCACTTCACCGTCCACTCATCTATCCCATACTTCCTCAGCTTTATAAGGATGTCATGGGGGACAGTATCAAAAGCCTTACTGAAATCAAGGTAGACTACATCTACCGCTCTCCCCCTGTCCACCCAGCTAGTGACATCTTCATAAAAGGCGACCAGGTTGGTTGAGCACGACCTCCCCTTGGTGAACCCATGCTGAGTACTCATGATAGCCTCCATATCACCCAGTTGTCTGGAGATGGCATCTAGAACAAGCTGTTCCATCACCTTCCCTGGGACAGAGGTGAGGCTGACCGGCCTATAATTACCCGGGTCTTCCTTCTTGCCCTTTTTAAAGACTGAAGTGATATTGGCCATCCTCCAGTCTTCAGGCACCTCCCCAGTTCTCCAAGATCTCTGATAGATTACAGAGAGCAGCTCAGCAAAGATCTCTGCCAGCTCTCTCAGCACCCGCAGATGCACCCCATCAGGTCCCATGGATTTATCGACCTTAATGTTTCCTAGGCACTCACGGACCACCTCCTCCCCGACTAAAGGGAAATCTCCCATTCCCCGGACTCTCTCATTAACCTCCAGGGTCTGGGATTCCTGAGGGAGAGCCCTTTCACTAAAGACAGAAGCAAATGATCCTGTGGGGTTAGGAAAGGGCACAGCAGAGCAGTCAGTGAGGAGCACAAGGCCGTGAAGCGCAGCACGAGCCATTGATTGCCTGCACTGATGATGTTCTGCAGCCACCTCCATTGAGATCTGCGTCCTGAGTGCAGATGGAAAGTGAAGGGAAAGGAGGAGCGGGGGATGGAGGGGCAGGAAGCGCTTGGTGCCGGCGGGAGCAGTTCCGGGCCATGGTGGCATGGGAAGGTGATCGGGGCCTGGAGGAGCGGGCTGTGCGCTGCCAACGGGGTCAGGCCGTGGTGCGGGGCATGGAGGGATGTCGGGGGAGGAGCTGGTGGTGCTGCGGCACGCAGAGGCGATGCGTGCGGTGCCAGCGAGTGCGTGGAGCTGAAGGAAGGTGTGTAACATGTCCTTGCTCTGGCTGTCAGTGAGCGGGACGAGTCGGGGCTGCAGTTCTGTGCTAGTGTTTGTTGCTGGGACCGGCTGCCTGAGTAGAATGGGGGCAGCGAGAGGGAGGTTGGACAAGCGGCAGCATCAGGAGCACGGCCCGGTTCTGCTGGTGCTGTACGGCTGTGGGTCCCCACTGAGGGTCGGTGAGGCAGCGTGGCCCCGTGTGTGGACGTGGGACGTAATCAGAGTGAGTGGATGCAAATGGAGTCGGAGGTGTTACAAAGAGAGGCTGTTACAAGAGGAGTTGTTACAAGAGGAGGTGTTCTGGATTGGAACACGGAGAGCAGAGCTGGTGTGTCCCAGCAGGCAGGCGTAGTCAGGTGCCCTTTGGAGCCTGCTGTTGTTGGCGCTGAGCTCAGGAGCCCCATCAGATCAATGTGGTGCTGCGTGCTGCGTATGGCAGCGCCAAGAGATTCCCTTGTGGGAGAAGGGGGAGGATGAAGGAGGCCGAGGGCCCTTTGCTCAGGGCCAGCTCGTCTGTAGCCTCTTGCTGCCAGAGAGAAGGGCTGCCCGCTGGGCACAGGCAGTGCCTTCTGGCTCCCGTGCCGTGCCCTGTACTCCAGCCCCCTCCTCATGCCATGTGGAACGCCAATGCCAGCAGTGCCAGCAGTTAGAACCCTGTTGGGCCATGTTAGAACCCTGGCCACAGCTGTTACCTTGGTCACCGCTGCCCCACGCAACGCACTCGCCTCTTAGAGCTCCGGCCATTAACAGCCATGTGGGGACCTAAGAGAGCGAGGCTGGAGGAAACCCAACATTTAGCTGGGAAGATGGCAGCTTCATTTAACATCATCTCCTCTTCTGAGACCTCTGCAGGCCCCCGGTTCCATCTAAACCCTGTTTTTATTGGTGTTTTTCATGTTAAGTTTAGTTGTAGTGTTAGGATTAGGTTATTGTTAGTGTTTTCTAGTTAGGAGTAGGTTATGGTTCGTGTTAGTGTTCGGAGTAGATGATTGTTCCTGTTTTAGAGTTAGGTATAGGTTTCTGTTCATGTTTTATTGTTAGGTGTAGGTTTTTGTTCCTGTTTTAGAGTTAGGCATAGGTTACTGTTCATACTTAGAGTTAGGTGGAGGCCTACCAGCTGCTGGCAGCAAACAGCACTCACTCGGTAAGCACACGTCTGCTTTCTCACCCAATGCCATGAGTGCTGCTCCATGAGTGCAATGGTCTGCTGACATCTCCAAGGGATGGGATTTGCATCTTTTGACTTTTCTGTTGCAGATTGTCGAGGAGCAGAGCGTGAGTGGCTGTGAAATGCAGTTGGGAAATGCTTCATGGAAACAGTCTGGAGCTGTGTCTGGAGCTTCCTGCATGGCCGTTGTAAGGTAGGTGTGCCTTACTGTAAGCGTGCACTGAAGCAGTGTTGGTTAAGCACAGCTCACTCCTCTGTCTTCAACAGATCAGCTTTCTGCACTCTTTATTTCTGTGGCTGGCGTTGTAGAGCACAGCAGCAGCAAGGCCACGAACACGTCCACAACCAGGTACGTGAACATGGGTGACTTTAATGGCTAGAATAACATTGCTGTTAGTATTAATAAGGCAGTGGTCACGCGTGTGTGCTGGAGCTCAGGGATAGGTTTATTCTTGCCTGTTGAGTTCTTCCCTTGTTTGACTCCCACCCATCCTCTCTTGCTTCTCTTCCCTTTCAGTTGTTAGAAAGCTCCTTGACTGTTTCCCAATTGATTCTTGCAGGACTTGGAGGGTTTTGAGTGTAAGGCTTGGGAGACGGTGAAGCAACCCAAGGCAAGTGCTGCTCAGCTGAGCAAGAAAGCCAAGAAGGAAAGCAAAAAGAAACGATAAGGGCTTGAGCAGGAAGGCACAAAGGACAGCAGAATCGCCTGGATTGCGTCCTCAGAGGTGCACCAAAGGACACACACTATGTGGTCCGGTTTTCAGGCCTGGCCGTGATTTCCCTTTCATGGACTGCAGAGAGGAACTGAGGAAGTTTTAGTCATTACCAGTATCCCTCCTATTTGATTTCATATTGAAATGTATTTTGGATGCATCTAGCACATCTGTGTATTGCAAATAAAAGCAAAACAAACATTTGAATGGTGTTGCTGCCTTTTTCAATAGCTGCTCAATACAGTGCCTGGCTCGGGCTGGCAATTGCAGGACCATGAAGTGTTCGGCTTCACATCCCTACCTGAATCACAGAATCACAGAATTGTAGGGGTTGGAAGGGACCTCTAGAGATCATCGAGTCCAACCCCCCTGCCAAAGCAGGCTCCCTACACCACATCACACAGCTCGGCATCCAGGCGGGTCTTGAATATCTCCAGAGAAGGAGATTCCACCACATCCCTGGGCAGCCTGTTCCAGTGCTCCGTCACCCTCACTGTAAAGAAGTTCTTCTGCACATTCGTGTGGAACTTCCTATGCTGCACTTTCATCCCATTACCCCTAGTCCTGTCCCCACGCACTACTGAAAAGAGACCAGCCTCACCACTATGGCCCCCACACCTCAGGTATTTATAAACCTGGATCCAGTCCCCTCTCAGCCTTCTTTTCTCAAGGCTAAACAGACCCAGTTCCCTAAGTCTCTCCTCATAGGGGAGATGCTCCAGGCCCTTCACCATCTTTGTGGCCCTCTGCTGGACTCTCTCCAAGAGATCTCTGTTTTTTTTGTACTGGGGAGCCCAGAACTGGACACAATATTCCAGATGAGGCCTCACCAGGGTAGAGTAGAGGGGTAGGATCACCTCCTTCGACCTGCATGTAAAAAATGTAATTGCATTGACAGTTTCCATTACAACAAGAGCAGTAGAACAATATGAGTATGCATTATCCAATATGTCATGGATGACACTGATGGGGGCACAGAATGCATTGAGGCCACCAAAGAGCCATAAGAGGGGGAGTGGGCAGCCAAAGCGGAGCCCACTTGTGGGGCAGAGCATGAGGAGCGCTATGGGGCTGGCACTGTGGGGCTGCCCCACATCTCAGCATTGGAGCACAGTGGGGTGCCAGGGGGGGGCACCAAACTGCTGCAGGTAATGCCCAAGTACTATGAGAACCCATAGGGAACAGCCCCATAGCGCCCCACTGCACCCCACATCGCCCCACTTCACCCCATAGAGCTCCAGTTCACCCCAGTCTGCCCCAGTTTACCCCCCATTCCACCCCAGATTGCCCCAATTTACCCTAATTCCCCCCCCAGTTCACCCCAATTCACCCCCATTCACCCCCATTTCACCACACATCATCCCAGTTCCCCCCCCAAGTCACTCTCATATCCCCCAATCCCCCCCAATTCACCCCCATTCCCCCCATATCACCCCAGTTCATCCCAGTTCCCCCCCAAGTCACTCTCAGACCCCTCCAGTCCCCCCAATTCTCCCCCATTCACCTCAATTCACTCCACATCACCCCAGTCCCCCCCAAAGTCACTCTCATATCCCCCAATCCCCCCCCATTCACCCCAGTTCATCCCAGTTTCCCCCAGTCCATCCCCAGTTGCCCCCATTTCACCCCATTTCCCCCCCAGCCCCCCACCCCCTCCCAGCCTGCAGACCCTCTGTGCCCTGTGGACACCGATGGGGACCCGGCCTCACCCAGCTGCACCCCCAGGTCGGACCCTCCCCCCCCCCCAGAACCCAGAGCTCATTTTGGGCTTAAAAAGCCCTGGATTGGTGCCAATTTTACCCCCTTTGACTCCCAGGAATGAGGTGGCACCACGTGAGGATGTGTCTGCGGTGCTGGGGGGGCTGATCCTCGAGCTGTCCAACCTCAAGTGAGTGCTGGGGGGGGGTTAGGGTTAGGGTCCCATTGGCACTTATGGGGTCTCACTGTCCCCTGTGTGGTCTCACTGTCCCCTGTGGGGTCTCACTATCCCCTATGGGCTCTCATTATCCCCTATGGGGTCTCATTGGTCTCTATGGGGTCTCACTGTCCCCTATGGGGTCTCATTGTCCCTGCAGCCGCCGTGTGATGAGCGCCCATCGTGCCCTATAGGGGTCTCACTATCCCCTATGGGGTCTCACTGTCCCTTATGGGGACTCTCATTGCCCCCTATGGGGTCTCATTGGTCTCTGTGGGGTCCCATTGTTCCCTATGAGTTCTCATTGGTCTCTATGGGGTCTCATTATCCCCTATGGGGTCCCATTATCCTACAGCTGCCGTGTGATGAGCGCCCATCGTGCCCTGGTGTCACTGCTGCGGCTGCATCGTGAGCGGTGCCTGGGGGTGAACAAGAGCAGGAGGAGGAGGAGGAAGATGGAGGGGGGTGAGCCAGGATGAAGCTGCAGCTGTGAGTGGGGCTTTATTGGGGGAAAAAAAGCCCATAATGGTGCAATAAACACACGAGTGTGAGCAGGGCTGGAACAACACAACTACACAATAACACAACAACACAACAGGGAACGGCTGCTGAGCTCTGCTCCTGGTGCAAAGTGGTGGTGTAAAGCTGATGGTGCACAAATGATGGTGCAAAGTGGTGGTGCACAACTGAAGGTGCAA